>NC_073725.1:57418412-58025243 GCF_023634155.1 Falco peregrinus | reverse complement strand
TAAAGATTACAGGAGCAGCTGATGAAAACATTTACAAGATATTATTAAATGTTACAAGGTGGGGAAGCCAACAGGAATCCAGATATTCAAATTTTTGCCAGGAATTTTATTCCACATGAACCACCCAAAAAAAAAAAAAAAAAAAAAAAAAAAAAAGGAAGCAGTTGTAGAAGGTTCTTTTGCCTCAACAGAATTGGTAAGTGCAGCTATCAATAGCCATTGCAATAAATAAAACATTTGGAGGAAAGAAAATACCTGCATAATCATAAATTTGATGGAAGTAGTCTTTCCTGGTATGGGGTGTGCTGTGGTACATGGCCTGGCACAAATTATTCAAATAGCAAAGTACTCTGGGACTTGTAGTCCAGAGGGACAAGCGGGAATGACGACTGTAAGAGCAATGAAATGGGGCCAATCCAGATGAGTCCGGCATCGTCCCTGTGCTGCAATACAGGCACGAAGGCAGAAACCACCAAACCTGCTGCGTTTCTTCCTAGCAAGGGAAAGTCAGCAATTCTCCAAAAGTGATTCCACAAGGAGAAAATCCCCATTTGCCTCTTTCCCCAGCCCAACCCTCAGAGAGTGGCCATGACGCCGATGGGCAGCACATCTCTGGAGCAGCCCAGGGCTGACTCCATGTCCCCCATCTCCTAGGGGTTCTGCTGGGCATCATTGCTGCCCCCCAAGCCTCGAGGAAGAAGTGCTCCTGGAGGGGACAATTTAAGCAGATTTCTGTGACCGTGAATTCACCCAGAGGGCTACATGACACTTGTATGAAAGGGAACCTGCACCACGGAGCTGCTGCAGCAGGGATCAGGTGAGAGCCATGCAAGCATCCCCGCTCGTGTTTCCCTAGCAACTCCAGCTCCTGCTTCCCTGTACACATTCCCTTCCTCTCGCTTCAAAGTAGGCCAAGAATCTCTCCATCGCTCAGCCACACAAACCAGAGATTACAGGAGTTCAGTGAGCCCTATTTCCATTTAATACAGAATTTGATGGAGAATGCATTCACATTAAATCCTGGCTCTGCACGTGCACTCAAGCTCACCTGCAAGTACAGGAGGGACCCATTTGGAGTAAAGGTGTCTCAGCATCCCACCCAAAGCCTCTTGGCACTCAGTAAAAAAAACAAAGAAGATGGAGGACCAAACTCCAACACTTGCTTGCAAACTTGGAGGTACCTGAGCAGATACCACCTAAACCCCAAAATAACGCATGGGGTCTGACATCCTGTGGAAAACCAGCTCTAAGGCTCAGATCTGCCAAGATATCAAGGTGCTCTAAGTATTATTTTTTTATGGCTCAGGTCTACAACATCTTTCCCATCCTGGAGAATAAAGAGCAGCCAAGACAGGCACCCTGGACCCCCCCCTACCCACCATGCCCTTACTCCCATGCAACACCAACACTTCACCGGTTAAACCAGCATCTGCCGCTGCTTTTTTGCCTCCCCCTATCATAAAAATGACACTTGGAGTTCAGGCATGAATGCCCAAACTCAATGGTGGGCATTAATCAGCCTCCATCCATTCAAACCTATCCCATGACAGAGAAATTAGCTCAAAAAACAGCTATTTAATCATCCAACACGGCATTTCCCCCAGCATCGCGACCATCCCACCCCGTCTGATGTAGCTACAGCACTAAAAGGTCACATTTAGGCACAGCTGTATCAGTGAAAAAAATACCAACTGGGTCGATGTCTCCTCCAAAATACCTCTGTCTGCACAACGAGGATTATTGGGTATAGTTATGGAATATATCTGGTCCTTTAGAAAAACACTGAGCTGTTTATTTACTGTAGTCACAGGCATGGCTGAATAAAGCTGGAGGTTTGTGTTAATTTTTTAGACAGAATCTCAGGGAAAGTGGCAGTTCAAGACTTACATCCCCCCTTATCCAAGTCAGCCCATAAGCATGGGCTTAAAATGAGACTAAAAGATGCTCAAGCTACTGGGCTTTGTGGAAGGCACACACTAAAACTAAAACAAAAACAAACAACAACAAAAAGAATGAAAGAAAGAAAAAGACAAGAAACAGAGCAAGAAGTGCTCCAGGGGAGAGGCGGCAGACAGCTTTCTCATTAGGAGATGACATAGCACGCTGCAGTTACATCTAAATCCACACCACAGGAATACCTCTTGATCCCCACTGAAGCCAAGACTAGTTTTCGGTCCCATGGATTAAAAGGAAAAAAGCATACCCCCAAAAGCCCATTTCCCAAACAAATTAATTAATCTCCAGCTATTTCTCTTGCTTTTGCACCAATGCAGAAAGAAGGGACCTAGCTAAATTGTTTTGATGTAGCTGGCATTAAAGGAAAACCCACTTAATGCTGGGCAATTCAGTGCTGCATGCACATGTGCTTTGCTGACCAAAAAGCCTTGCAACGTGCTCGACAATACGCACTTGAAACTTGGCCGCTACAGCTAAAAACCACACATGGCCAGAAACAGAAAGCACTCCTACAGCGGAGGACAGGCTGTCAACGAGGTACCATCGAGCAAAGCTTCTCAGTTTATCTCTCAACTGCACAAAATCCATTACAGCACGAGATGAAGTCAAAACACTTGGAAAAAAAGTGGAAAAAGGCAGCAACCGTAAAAGCATGCAGTATTGCACCAACACTGGGATGCCCCATCAGCCAGAGCTTGGCCGAACAGGTTGCTGGAGGGCTGACCCATGGGGCAACCCCTTCTGCATCTCCATCTGGCAGCTGGGGTTTGCACCCCAAAACTCCCAACAGTCCAGCTGGGAGAAAATTCCTGGCCAAGAAGATGGCAGAATCACAGCTCTTTCAACCCAGCAGAAGAAACACACATCACCTTTGTGAACTTCATCGGTCGAGATAGCACCGACGGCAAAAGGCCAAGCGGGCGCGGAGCGGGCAGACATGTAACGCTGCTGCCTAACATCTCCTTTAGGAAACATGGGATAAGAAGAGCTCATAGAAGGAAAGCCTGAGCATTGAAAAAGGACTTAAACAATTTTGTTGAAAAATGGTTAAAACCAGGAACATTTATTTTCATCTGCATCTTGATATAGAAATGTGGATGATGAACAACCGTGTCCTTAAGTGTTAGAAAAACAGAGCATGATAGAAGGAGCTGCCACTCCTACTCTCCATCTACAGACATCCCCCTAAAAATAGGCTGCCTAACATCTGGTTAATGTTATTAAAAACCCTGATTCCGAGAGCATTCAGACAACATGCTTTAGTCCATACCATTCAGCAAAGGCCTCAGCCATGACGTTAAGACAATCTATATAAATATACGATAGGTCTACACCAGAATTGCAAGATGTGCTCCACTGAACAGGGGCCAAAGCTGGGACACAGGAAGACTTCAATCAAAATGTCATGTTCTTTCAGTGAATTGATCAGCTGCAACAGTGGGAGAAAAATGAACAGAGAGACAAGTTTTGCTTTGGAAACATCAACGCACTCCGCTCTACCCTGCAGGGCCACCACCTGATTGCCCTAGGGTGAGGGACTTCACTGAGGACACTGCAACTCCAGCTGCAATGGGATGGCAGGCAAAATGCATTTCAATCAAATTAAAACACTAATGTACCATCAGCAGCACTGGCAGTGAATACATGTTTATTTTATATTCACATATTGTATTTATGCATGCATGTGTATATATGTGATCTTTTAAAAATTCAACAGTAAACCTTTCACTGGCCACAAATCTCTTTTTTTTTTTTTCTTCCTTTCACAAAAAATTAAGTATTGTCTAGGTTAACCAGCCACAAATCTCTGCTTTTTTTTTTTATTATTATTCTTATTTTTCTTCCCCAAGAATGAGGTATGGCTCAGGTTCAGAGATGAGCACCGCGGATCCAGCCCGGCTCCATCACATGTGAATCCTGATCACGCTGGGGAACACTCTGCATCAGCCCCAAAAGGTTATATAGGAATATAATTAATAAGGTGACATATCCCACATAAATAACTTATGAAAAGCCTGCCGCTTGGGGAAGAGGTGGTAGCCAAAAGGTATCCTAATTCACTCTAATAACAACAGATTGGAGAGCAAATACAAATATCTGGATGAAGCATCCATCTTTGCACTGTCAAATATCCTCAGCTAGGAGGAACCTGTGCATCTGCCTGGAAAATATTCTTTTTCTATTTTTTTCTTCCTTTCTTCCCCCTCAGCTATTTTTGGGGGTGAAGGGTGGCATATGGGGAGCATTACAGTTTCAAGTTAGCGTGAAAATGAGCTAAAGCGGAACTTCTGGACAAGATGAGCTTTCTATTACCTAACTCGTTGCAGGACGTTTGCTATTGCCCACCCTTGTCTGCCAAGGGTGTCTCTACACCACAGCCAAATCGGAGCGAGATGCCAACTGCTGGCCAGGCAAGGGAGAAGAGTTTATGAGGAATTTCCAGGGGTTGCAGGTCAGCTATTGAAAGGCAAAATAATCTATAAATCACTCCTTCATATAAATGGATTATCTTTTGGGCACAGTAATCCGACGGTCCAGGTACACTATCAGAACTCCCTCTCAATAAAAGAACTTCAATCCTTTAAATACTCCCACTAGTGCACATTCAACAGTTTTGAAGTTATTTAGTTTATACCAGAGCCGACAATAGGGGCATCCTCTTCCTTCTCTGTGGAGCTCCTCTCCTTTTCCATTTGCGCTATGAACATGGAGCTTCTCCACATCTTTCCTTTCTCCCTGCAACCTTCCGCCTTGGACCTGCCACCATGAAGCCACTGAAGCTACCAAGCACCCTAGGTCACCCCGACACCCAGGGCTTTGCACCCCCCTCCTGCCCTCAAGATGAAGTCAACTTCTGTTGCTTTGCAGTGTTCCTGCACCGAGAGCTGGGGGAGAGGGCAAGAAGAAACCCCCACGCAGTCCACCAGAACATCGCTCCCACTGCCCCTTATCAAAGAGCATGGAGCATTACAGGCCATGTATTACGTCTGCAGCGATTACCCACAACAGCTCGAGATTATTTGCTATTTTATAACAACGGAGCATGGGATGCTCTGGCATCGCTCCCACTCTTCGAGCGTAACTAACCTCCAAGACTGCTCAGACTGTCAGGAGGCTGATTACATGAAATAAAACACTGCATTTGACTATTAATTAATATTGACTTCACCGCTTGACCCCCGAACATGTAGAAATTTATAGGATCACTCTCCAGGTTTATTAGGGCACTATTAATAATCTGAGGAGTATTTGGAGTCAGTCACCTTAAGGAGCTAAAAAGAGCTCTTTGCTATGATGCATAGACATCATCTCAGGCTACTTTTGGCTTGGAAAAGCATTTGGCTAATTTTCAATTTGTCAAGTGAGTCCCTGACAAGTTGGTAACATATAACAGAGCAGATCTTCGGGAATCTCCAGCAAGCTTTTTCTCAGCCGTGGATGGCCACAACAGCGTGGCACAAGGATATTACAAGAAGCAAGATAATAACCAGATGGAGCAGTGCAATCATCTAAGCTATTTTGGTAGATCCACTGCAGATAAACACGATACAAAAGCCAATTAACTCCAATGTATCTGACATGTAAAACAAGTTTCAAATTGAAATTCTCCCCCCCCCCCCCTTTTTCCCCAAATACTGGGACTTCTGAACATACGGTGTTCTGATTTTTTTCAGCAAACACAGAATTAGCCTTTTCAAAAAAGGAAGCATTCAAGTATGGAGCATTTTAAGTCCATTTAAAAAAATGGAAAAAAAACCAACTACTTCTGTTAAAAACTTGTGTTTCCAAAAAAAACAAACAAGCAAAAAAACCAACAATGAAACCCAAAGCAAAAATACCACACACACACTATTTTCAAGCTTTTACCTTAAAACTAGAAATCATCTTAGTTTCTTACATGTATCACATATGAAATTGTTAAGGACTATAGTTTTGGGTAGTTAGTGACAGGGAGGAGACTTATGAAAGTAAGTGTGCAGGAACATTTCTTCTGAGCCATAATGTTCTTTACAAAACCCAACGTGCTTCTTAGAAAGGCCAAATCTGTGAATATCAATCTCTAAATGTTACAAAGGGTAAATTTAGTAAGTGTGCTTTCCTCGAAAGTAGTAATAAGTAAAGTGTGCGCTGAGAGAACTAATAGCCTCCAGCTTTTTATCTTCTAAATCTATTTGTGACTTACAGATGCTTAAAAGCAGTGGTCCAAGGCCTGGGAGCTCAATGCCTGAGATGTTAAAAGCACTTTAAATCCTTTAGGCTGCTTTGAAAAATCTCTGCGTCTTTGCCACGTGTGGATATTTTGCACTGTGGAGCCAGGAATCAATGCAAGCATTTAAAGTTCCTTTTGTCAGGAATGACTTAAACTGGGAGAGCACACAGGCTCATAAACAAAACTGCTGACACCTTCTGCATTACTGAAAGCAAACCATGATGCAGCATTAATTGAACAAGCACCTTCAATCTGTCAAGTCAAAAAATACCCACAGGGGTTGTTCCTGGCAGAGCTCAGGTTGATGCTGCGGCCATCAGGGCCATGCCATTAAACTCGGAATTTTTCATGATACTTGAACAACAGTGACAGCATTCGAGCCATCTGGGAAAGATGAAAGGACCAGCACAGCTTCTGAGACCATCTTCACAGAGCCCAGGCTTGATTATCAGTAACTACATGGTTCCTGGGAATCTCACTCCACTTGGAAGATTTCTTGCAGACTGGCTGATTGTAACCTTACTAGCAGATTGCCACCTCCACTGAGTCTGCACTGCTCCTCCAGCCCCAGAAAACAGGTCCTCTCCAGCTCACACGAGTCCTTCAGCCCAAGAAACAGGGTTTCTCCCCCTGACAGTGGTCCTGTAGCTCAAGAAAATGGATGTTCTCCTGCTCCATATGCCCACACACGCACTTGTGTTATTTCCACCATGAGAAGTATCAGTTGCAATGGGATAGCTCTGTTTTCTCACCAGGCAGAGAAAGCATCAGGTACTCCACAGCTCATCCCAACACAAAACCCCAACTGTTTCCTTCCAGCACTGCATCACTGCAGCCAAGGGGCTCAGGTCTGCACGATCTGCTGAGATGGCACCACATAGCTACAGCAGAAAGGAGCTTTCAAAAATAAAAAGACAGTATCATCAGGGGGAACATAAAAACCAGTGAAGGTCTGGGCCACCACATCAGCACAACTGCCAGACTAGTAGCCTTTACTGGTGCAAACAAATGATGCTGGGCCAAAGAAACAAGCAAAATTAAAACCTACATTAAACGGCTCAAGTGCTTAAAATAATTTTTACCTTAAGCAATCAATCCTTCCAGTCCCCTCCATGTTAATAGAGAGAAATAGGAAAGATTAAGAAGGTGCTTGATTTTTAACCTCCTTTTCCACTCCCTTTACCATCTCTGCTCCAAGGAGACCTGCACTGCGCTTGCTTTTAAGTGAAGGATTAGAGAGTGACCCCTCCCCCTTCATAGGGGAAAACCGAAAAAAGATAGCACAAATTTAAAAATTAGCTAATTTAGGACCCAGTTTACAGCCAGCAGGGCTCCAAACTGCTTGAAACAGAAGGGCAAGGGAAGGCAAGACCCAGCATGAAAACTGCCTTCCCGAGGCTCTCCTCCGATGGGGAAAAACAGGAACCAGTGGGCTCTGACCCACTTGACACAGATAATTGGCTGTTCAGTGGTTGCTTTATCAGCAACACCTCACTAATGAAAAGAGTAGTTTTACTTTTCCTTTTAACCATATTCCTACCTTCTCCTCTTCTTTAGGTCACAGTATTTGGCAGCAGGAACTTCTGCTTGGCACTAGAATTAATCCTTCCTACTGACTCATTTTTGGTAAAAACCTGTGAGCATGAACACTTGAATTTGACAGACATTCACATTATTCACTTTTGCAACTCAAGGTACAAGACCCTTCTCAACTCTCTCCCAGAGTAAAATTACTGGTTTTTTTCTTAATTACACCATTGGTTAATGCAACCTCTGACAAAGGAAAGGTTAAACATTTAATTTGGCAAGGTTTAGTGCCAATCTTCATTAAGCCACAGTGGTTTAACCTCTATCTCCAAGGCAGTGTGCCTACATCATTCCCCTACTAGCAGGCATCCCTGCCCCACATATTTCCTTGGGATGCCTACGGCAGTTTTGCTGGAGCACCCTGGACCAGCCGTTCTCAGTGCAGTCACTAGGGACACTTTGCAATCCCAACACAGCGACATGTATTCTTCCCAACCACCAGTACACTATTTTGGATATCAAAATCAAGGCTTTCATTAGAGGGCTAATTACACTGTACGTTCAAACACACTGTTTTGCATGTCTCAAAAAACACAACTCCGTACAGTCTCGTACTCCAGCATCTCAGAGAAAGAGCATCTAGCAGCACTTGCAACCTGCTCTCTCCAGTGACTACAGGCAACCAGATTACTTATGGTGTTCTGCTCCTGAAACAACCCCACGAAACCCTCTCCATAATGTCAATGCACATATGACTAAGTAAACACAAGAAGAGCATAACACTAGCAACAAAGAGGAGAGCTGGTTGGAGAGGATGCATCTTCTTCTTCACATACTGAATGTACTTGTCATGACCTGGTAGCCCTTCAACTCAACCCAAGCTGATGCTACCTGATCACCTTATACACACGTGGGTTTATCGTTAACAGCAATTTCTTGTACACATAACCAGGAGACAACTTCAGCATGCACATGCTGGGTGCATACATAAGCTTCACCTAATAGCTCCAGTACCCTGCAGATACTGATACATTATTTTCAGCCTCCCTATGTGCTTACAGACTAGGGGCTGCGACACTGAAAGGCAAAGCAACCTCCCAAAGACCACAGGGGACAGACTGCGAGAGAGTGGGGGATCAGCTTGGGATTTCGCACATGCCCAGAACTCTGATGACTACTTCATCCTTCCTCTCATCAATGGGATGGGCAAAAGTGGCCCACAAGTATGGCTATAATGGCTATAAACCCAACATGGCCACAGGGTGGTATGTTTCCAATGGAACAAGCTTATCTGCTCACTCCCCTTTTTGTCTGACTTAGCAGAGGAGTTAAAGCATGAAGTCTTGTACTTTGTTTTGCCCATAGTTTAAACAAGCAGCGTGGTTTCAATCGGTCTCTATAGCTTCGATGCATGACCTTCTCAGCTGCACCAGGAGATGTGAATTCCTCCTTGAGCAGTGAAATTTGGGTACACGGCATCGCCACAAGTAGGTGGTCTTCTGGCTCCCTTCACTAACAATAAGCATTAGGTGCTTCGAGAACAGAAAATTCTATCATGCCAGATGTTTTAACTGTAAAATACACTTAATACAGTTTTTTGTTAATATATATATATATTTAAATCAGTGTAAGACGTAGAGGCATTGTACCATAATAAGCCAAAGCAGATTTTAGCCTCAGAGTTAAGGGTAACTTTCTAACAACCCTTACACCGTCCATGAACCGTGCAGCCCAGGAGCACATCAATGCCTGCACAGGCAGGGAAACACCACCAACAGCCTTCAAAGTGCCTCTGGTGCTTGTTTCTCACGTGGCACCTTCCACTATTAACGTGTCCTTATCTGCTATCTCCCATTTATTAGAGAGCAACACTTCCCTATCAACAGGTTACGCTGCCACAAACAAGCGAAGGCCACTAAGGAGCGGGAGTTCAGGGGGATCGGGCAGCAACACTCCAAGCACCTCGCTTGGCTCAGCCTCCTTAAAGCTGGACAATTTCACTCCTCCAGGAGTTGAGACTGTAGGAAGGCTATTTGCCAAAAAAACCACAAACAGCACTTTATCGCAGAGATAACAGCGTTTCCCTGGATAGCAAGTTCTTGCTGTCAGAAAAGGCTCCTCTGGTGACCTCCTGACGTGGCTCAGCATTGTGGCGATGCAGGGGAGCAGCTGGAGGGGTGGCTGGTCCCTTTGCACCCCAACTCAAGTCCTTACAGACCTTCACACAAGGAAGAGGAGGAAAGGGACAGAACCACAAATGGGTGATAATTACCTGCTTCAAATAACCTACATGCCAACTGCAAAGGGAGGGGAGGGAAAGAAACTTTCAACATTTTAAATGGATTATATCAAACCAGAGCTGCTCACTCCAGGCAAAACAAAGGACAAGACTTCATGCTTTAACTTCTCTGCTAAGGCAGAAAAAAAGGGGGGATGAGAAGATAAGCCAGGTGCAGCCAAGCAAGGGCCGGGTTTGTTAAGTAAACACAAGAAGGACATAACACTAGCAACAGAGAGGAGATCTGGTTGGGGATGATGCAGCTTCTTTGTATACTGAATGTGAAGCAGGAGCAGGAATTGCCTGCTCCTTAGTGTGGGCAGAGACATCAGCCGTGTTATCTCCTTCCAGAGGTTCAAGCCCCCTTGTTTTCTTGGCATTGCAAGTAATCAGGCACAGACCCACACGCCGGGCAGTCACTGCCAGCTATCAACCCGCCCCCATAAATTTGGGTTGGCAAAGGTAAATGCAGCAGCACCTCTAGAAACCTCCCCCATACACACACACTGCCAGCACCAGGGAGGAAACACAGCTCCGGAGGTGGCTTCCAACCAGCTACTGAAGGTGGTGCTCCCATGTCCACTTCTTCACAGACTTCCCGAACCATCACTAGCAAAACTGTCGGCTGAGCCTGGCATTTGATCCCTGACCTGGGGTTGCAAACACCACCGTGCAGAACAAATTGTCTACTTTGGAAAAGGGAAAAGCCAGCCCTCTGCATCTCGGTTTCAT
This sequence comes from Falco peregrinus, assembly GCF_023634155.1. Classification (NCBI taxonomy): domain Eukaryota; kingdom Metazoa; phylum Chordata; class Aves; order Falconiformes; family Falconidae; genus Falco; species Falco peregrinus. The sequence continues at coordinate 58,014,540 of NC_073725.1, read as the reverse complement.
CTGGGAGCAATCCTGCAGCCTCCAAGAGGATGGTGTCCCACCAGGACTTGGGGGTCGCAACCTTCGCTTGAGTTTAAGGAAGGGCTCCGCTAACCTTCATCGCTCAAATTCCCCTAATGACATTTCCAGGCTGTGGCCCCCACCCTGTCCCACTCTCTCCAGAGAGTCCCACTCTGATCCAGCTGCCTGAAGAATTTAAGGGGTGGGGGGAAAGCCCCCCTCAGTCTCTCAAACAATCCTTCATTTTGCAGCATCTTACGTTTTGTCGTGGGAGATCAAAGCAGCCCTGATACCACAACAGCGCAAAAGAAATTCCATGTTTCAGGTTCTCCTGCACAAGCATTCTGTCTCCTGCTCTGAAAGCAGAAATTACAAAATCTCAACCTAAACCTCTATAAAAGAGATATCAGCAATTCAAATGAGGCAGATTTTTTGTGTTCCTTTTACTCTAGCTGCATAAATCAGATAGTGAAAAATAAGACAGTGACACAAAAGACCCATCATAAAAATAGCTCAATTAATTTTCCTCTAAACAGTTCAAATAAATAAAGTGCCATTTCTGCATTTTGAGACTATTCAATTACAAGGAGGGGTAAAAAACCCCACCACCTTAACCAGAAATATAATGCAGCTATAGTATTTGAACAGCTATGAAAACCAAAAAGGGAGAGATTTATTTATTAAATTAATGCTGCCTTATCTGCATTGCAGAATGATCAATACAATTAGCAGGAAGCTTAAAAAAAAAAAAAAAAACCCAAAAGGGAAAAATCCCCAAAATATTCCCAAAATATTTAAGAGCAAACTCCACAGTATATGGCTTTTGGGAAGCAGCGTGAAGGATCCGAGATCATTCAGGGCAGTGATGGTTTCAGTACCCACTAACTCATAGCAGGACACAGCATAGATGACCATAAACAGTTAAACATACTGTTCTGCTGTACAAACAATGATTAATTCATTACCATCACTATTAAAAACTAACTGCTGCCTTCATCAGTATATCAGCTGATCACTAATGTCCCCCTTACTTTTTTGCAGCAATAATTAATCAGTTTTGAAGTTTTAAAAGATCTTACCCAGTTAAGTAAATCATTAATTGGACTTCTTAAAGGACAGATATTTTTAGCATAAATGTTTCTCAATGAGTATGCAAACAAATTATAATAGGGGGAGGGAAGAGGGAATATATTCCTTCAGTATTTCTACTTCTCACTCCTGTTTTTCGTTTCTCGTAACTGATTGAAATACTCAAGTTTCAGACTAAAATTTAGCAAATTCAGTCTGTACTCAAAAAGGAAATTTGGTGGGTTTTTTTATTGCTTTTCTTTTCAAAACTGAAAGCCAAAGACAGCAAACTCTTCCCCTCATCCTCTTTCCTTCCCACAAACCTGGCAGGCTCTCCAGGCTGAGCTGTGGCTCCTCCTAGAAAGCCTTTCAGTGGAGCTGAAATAACTGGACAGAGGAAAGTCAGGTTTTCCCCAGCCCAGTCCAGGCTTTATTAAAAAAGTGTCTCTAAGTGTTCTGATCAAAACTCATTTAATTCAATAGCAACACCACCATTTAATCTGTGCTTCCATTCATGGCACTTAAAAGCACTTTTTAGTTTCTTCTTTTATATATATATATATATAAAAGACTTCTTAAAGTCCTTGATTAAAACTAGGTTATCTATACATTGAGAGGGAAAAAAATATTTATTAAGGGTTGATTCAGAGTGTTTCCTTCTAGTCTGTCTGCACAGCCCCAGTGGCACCAGGGTCTGCTCGGTGCTACAGTAACGTAGCAAGAAATCAACACCACCCCCTGGGAAGCAAGAGCCTGGGTGCAGGGCAGTGGGCTTGAGGTTATGGGTGTCCTTTAGGGTGCCCAACCAGCAGCTCAGCGCCAGAGATGATGAGGGTGAAGGGAACGATGCATGACAGTCCCATTCCTCTGGTTGAAGAGGGGCCATTCCCACTTCCCAAGCTCAAAACTCCAAACCCCACCAGGATCACAACCTGTCATGAAAAGCGCTGGAGATGGGACACCCATAAACATGTGCAACATCCCAGTTCAAACACAATGGTGTGTTTCCAAACCAGAACAAAAAGGAGAAAAAACTTGACTGAGGTTAAAACACAGCAGCAGCGGTAAAATCACAAGCAAAACCTACCCGATTCCCAACTGGGCGCTACCTCGGCACGGATCCTCCAGAGCATCCTCACCACTCGGTCGGTCCCAGGGCTCGCTCATTAACACCTCCAGGGATCAAGCCTCAGTACTAGCCGCTCGAAGCCGGCAGCATCCCCACAGGCAGCACTGCCCTGCCCGCAGGCAGCCATTCATAAAATAAAACCCCAACAAAAGACACACACGCAGACATCCACACACACCTCTAACCAGAGAAAGACCATCTTACTCACTGCTCTCTCCTTCCCACGCTACCTCAAAACACTCATCTGCTGAAGCAATGCGCTGCTTGGCCGGCAGCCAGCTGGAAGCCAAAAGGGGCTTTTCCTTTCCTGCCGCTCAACCTCATTCAGGCACTTCTTGCTTGTACACAATGCTATTTATAGCTGCTGGCGAGCAACCAGGCGCAACCCAACCACAGAGCCCCAGCGGTTCCAAAAAAAAAACACAAAAAAAACAAACCAAAAAAACAAACCCAACAAAAAAACCACCAAGATAATAACAAGATAATAAACTCAAGTGCAATGGGTTTGTTGTTCTGCTCCCGCAGACCCTGTCACATGCAAACGCGATGGCAAGGGAGAGGAGAAGCACGGATGGGCTGTTCCGTGTTAAAAATAACCCAGCCAAAAAAGCCACCGCAGGGAAGCGTGACCTTTACTACTACTACTACAGCAAGAAAGCATGCTGCACCCTCTGCCTGGGTAGGTAGCACTGCTTTGTAAGGCAGAATTCAAAATAAAAGTGGTGGGGAGAAAGGTAGATGAAGGGGGGGAAAAATATGTGCCAAGAAAAATCTTTAGATACCAAAAAAAAAAAAAAGAAATTAAAAAAAAGGGGAAAAAAAAACTTCTCAGGAACGGTCCATTTTTCCCACCTCCAAAATGCAAAATTCTTGTTGCTTTGGACACCTCTTCCCAGGGAGCAACCCTGAAACATGGGTTTGGAAGGGGGAGAGGAAGAAGCAGCATTTCTCACAGATGATGATGCTATGATTATTATTATTATTACTATCATTATTACTATTATTATTTTGGAAGGAAAAGATAGTGGAGAGGATGGAGTGTCACTCATAGGCAGAGCTGACCCCCAGACGAAGCCACAGCCGGGGGGGTTCATCTTCCCACGCCATCCTGCAAGTGCTGGGTGCTAGCAGTGATGCCATGATAAAACCTACCCCTCGATCCTCCTGGTTTACACCCATTTTCTTCCCAAATCACATTTATTCCCAATGGAAAGACACTGCTGTCCGCAACAGAGACCTCAGCTGCCATTTGCATACACCAAAAGCATTCTTTGACCTAATTTGACCACTCAGCATTCAACTGTCCCCAAATACATGACCAAAGTTTCACAGCCACAGCTTTACTCTCCCCCAGCAAAGTGACTGGAGCTGAGATTTTCACAAAAAAACCCCAGTGGGTTTTGGTCCTTTCCTCTCTGCTGTGACTCCCTGGGGTCAGCACATGCATCCTACAAAGGACACACAACATTTCTTAAGAGAATTTGGGAAGCAGGGGCATGAACTGGCAACGATGTGCCTTCAGCAAGTGTGCGCCCATCAGTGCCGCTAAATAAATTGTCATAAATTGGGCAGTTAAAAAGAAAAAACACATCACACTTTGACGACGGTGTAAAACGGTGGAGCCACCAGGTCAGCAAGTATCAGCGACCCTAAACTCGCTCTCTCCTTCTTTCCTCTCCCACTTTTTCCCCCTGAACGAAAGCACTTTGATTTTGCCGAGACAGGTGTTTCAGATACAGCTTGAAAACTAATTAAATCATATCTGCAGCTTGAAAACTAATTAATCCTTTATTCCCTATTATAATAGATAATTACAATGCACGATTGGAAACGACTTGTCAGGTTTTCTGTTTAAAATGCTTGCACTTTATGGAAAATAAAATGGGGGAAATGGTTACAGGGCCTTCCCATCCTCCTGCAGCTCACCAACTGAGGCTGCTAAAAGGGGGCTTTTTTTCCAATATAGCACAAACAAAAACTACAGTTACTAAAAATAGCTTGGAGAATGAAAGACAATGGTAGGTCAGATTTCTCGGATCAATCCTGCTCATTTGAGCATATGGTCAACAGGCTACCGTTAAGAAGCCCACATGAAAACAAACAGGTAAGTAAAATATTTGCAATTAAAATAATGAGCAAGTCAGTATTCAGTGTGCAAGATGGGCAAGGGATGCTCCTCGCTTCCTTCTCTAACACCTTTTCCCATGGCAGGATCATGCAAAACCAATAATCCAGCGTCGCCAGGAAGGTGAGCAAACACCCACAATCACCTATCAGCAAAGGCACCCAAGAACTATTCTCCCCAGGCGCCCCCACATTTCTCTTAAATGCTCTGGCATCCTTACTCCCACTGCGAGACAAAAAGTACATCCATGCTGAAAGTTTCCATAAGTCCTTTGCAACAAAATAAAATTTCCAGTCTTCCTCTGCCTGTTAAAAGAGTTGAACAGGTCCCAGGACTACTTGTGAAAGGTCTAGGAAAGCAACAAATAAAGCAACTCTATTGCCCATATTATCAAAAGGTGCTTGCTGAGATCTGTAAATCCTTAGTGAAAATGTGGAAAGGTCCGTACAGCCATGTAGGATGAAACCTACCAGGTATCAAAAAACAAAGTCATGGCAAGAGCCAAATAAAATGAGGTGACTTGATTTGCACTTAACAGAAAGCAGCCTGCAACTGAAACACCCCAGATGACCACTTTCCCCAAAAAACCACAAACTAATTCCAGACTTTCTGCGTACGCTTTTTCCGCCTTCTCCTCCACCTGGTTGCTACTCTGCAAACTTCACAATCTCAATGCAACTCCATACTGTCGTGAGCTCCCATTTTGAGGAAGCCACAAAAAAATTAAGGGCAAGTGATTCTGCTCATTGGTTCTTTTGTTTAATACCGTCGGGGGGGGGGGGGGGGGGGGGAGGTTGGTTTTTTTTCTTTTAGAAACAAAGATTTTTCTAAAGCACTCAAAGGCGAGAAGCACCTTTCAAAACCACCCGGCTCTCCAGTGGGTAACACATGGGGTCCCCCTCCAAACTGCCTCCACCTTCCCACGTCCCCCAGAGCAGCACTGAAAAATGACCACTGCCATATAAAATGACCAAAAGTACAGTCAAGGTTGTTTTCTTTCCAAGGAAACTCCTTGCCATTCAGGAAAATCTCCAGAACTGTGTGTAGCTGGCAGGAGGGAGAAGGACAAAACAAACAATTAGCACTATGGACAAAGATCTTCAGCACGTTCTGGTGCCAAACGTGCTTATTGTATAGTCCTTTAGCAAGCTATCCTTGAAGCAATCGTCTAAAGATTGATTGAGGCCCTGTATACCTTATTAATGAGGTTAATTATAAACTGTGTTACCAGCAGGGGGACTAAAGGGTGTGAAAACACCTCAAGAGGGCCAGCTCCCCTCTTCCCTGCCCAGGGAAGGTGTCAGCCAGCCTGGTTTTCCTCTTTCCCCATGGGGATGACCAAAGGTCTCAAATCCAACAGCAGTTTTAGACCACACCTCATCCCAGCAGAAAGCATCCCAGCACCACCGCCACATCCGAAACAACTCCTCCACCTCCTCCCTCCCTCCTAAAGTAGTGCTCACCCTGCAAGCCACAGCTTTCCAACCCCAAAAGGTCAATACGTCACCCCATTTCACAACCGATGGTCTGTCACCAACAGGATGAAGATACAGAGAGATGTGGGGAGGGGGAAGCAGACAGAAAAGAGGGGAAATGGGTTTTAAATCAACACAATTAATTCCTTTGGTATTTATTCATATATTAGATTAGTAGTCTTGGAGGCAATTAAGTATCTTTGATAAGAGGATGCCCCATGGCAAAGCCTATTGCCCTCCTCCTCTTACCATTTAGGAGCTTGGGACAAAAGGGAGGGAGGAAATTCCACTATTTCAGATTGTATTGTGATAAGAGAAGAAGATATTTCCAAAATCTGCACAACAGGTTAGTTGCAAATTAGTGTTCTAACCCTTTGCATTTATCACTTTCCTTTAGAAATACAAATCTTAAACAATGAAACTAATACTGTGTATGAATGAAGACTATTAGAGAGAAATTAAACCCTCTGCCTTGTTTTGCCTATACTGATTTATTTTCTGATTTCCACCCTAACCCAAACTGATACTCTTCTCATAATATTTAATGAAACCCATAATGGGAAGATGTGTTTCTTCAAGCATTAAATCATCTGAGGATACTTAAACTGACCTTTTATATACACTAGAGCCAATCAAAGAAATCTCTTCTGCTACTACCAACTTCATTTTCATTGCTATTGTCAGCATCTCATGGACTTTTCCTCCCATGCAACAAATACACCCTCCAAAGCCACTGAAGCATAGCTTTGGGTATGGATTTGAAATACAGCTGAGGTTATCTCCTAGTTTTGATCACTTGAGCACAGCTCTCCCTCCACTTTGGTATTACTTAATCTCCATCACAATCCTAAACGTGTTTTTCACCCAAACACTCATTTCCTACTCTTTCAGTAATTAAGGCTGCAATGGAACAGCCTGGCAGCACTTTAGCTGTTTTTATGAATGCTGTTGTGACTCGAGTTACAAGGTACTGAGCCACTTTCATGTTTTTGCAAATGAGGTTAAGGGTTCCCCCCACTGCTGCAGGATTCCTGGCTCTCCATATTCCTGTTCAAAGTATCTTTTAGATTCCCGTGCAACACAGGCATTTCTAAGGAAGGTATGGCCCAAACGGCTTTCCAATTAACTATATAGCCTGGGCACAGGGAAAGAATTTTTCAAAACTGATTATATTACAGCCATGATTTTTTTGGCCAACCTTAAAGGGTCCCACTTTTCTCAGAGAGCACCAGCTCTTTATCCACTGAATACGAACTCCTTTCAAAAGATACTCTACCTCTAAGCCTCCAAAGGCAATGATAATACTTGCAAGACACTGGCCCAACATCTTGCTGTTACGCTGAGAAATACTCAGTGGCATCTCTTTTGGTCAGTAGTAGCAATATTTTCTTTAAGGAAACTTTGATGTGATTTCAGGCAAGTTACAAGACATATTAAAAATGACACACCATCTGCTTCCCAATGTGATGTTTTGCATTGTGTAACTAAACCAATTTAAGAAATGAAGTCTATTTGACATCTAATTAGTCTGTTTTGTAGCCTGATCACTTGTATATGTTTTAGAGGGGAAGAAGCACTCTAACAGCCTTGATCTTTTTCTTTTTTTTTTCCTCAAAGAAAACAATTAAAAATAATTAGTCACAGAACTGTTTTTCCTTCCTAAATATTTTCTTTTTCCCTATTTAGGAATCAAGACATATGTTTCTCCCATGCCACCCTCTATTTCTGGTAGAAAGTGAATCTAGCCATCCTCTTTTTTTTGGTTACCACAACCACAGAGCTTTCTCAGAGCCCTGGAAAAGGGAGAGGAACATTCCCCGGGTCGCAGAATTGAAGGCCCCATCAACACTGCCCAGTGTCACACGGTGGTTTGCCAGGTCCATTGTCTGCTTGCTTAAGTTAACAGTAATTCTCAGGAAATGCGTGGCCACCTCAAGAGTGATTTATCCTGGCAGGGTAGCACTAGGGTATAAAAGTGGTAGGCGCAATCCAAACAGAAACAAAACAACTCATACCAGAACATTTAAAATTCAAAGTCTAGACTCCAGCTTGCATACTGCTCCAGCTTCCTCACATGCTACACCAGCACAAAGAGGAAGACCGCAGGTAGTTAGCAACATGCCACATAAAATATCAAAGCAGGTCAAACTCGAAATCAGAAGTACCTTCTGGCATCTGTTCACCCCAGATAAGAATGTTCAAATTCATGTATCCATTGGGAATGCAGAGCAAGAAATGGTTAATGAGCACCTTTAATAGGGACAGCCCGCATGGTAGTTGCACCAAGGAGAAATGACTATTTTCCATGCACGAGCAGATGATGGAGAAGGAAATGCACACATCTCCAGAAGCATTTCAAACACGTCTTGTAGAAATCAATGACGACAGCTTCCAGCGCTGCAGACTCACTGCACGCACCCACACACCAAATGCAGACATGCCAGAAGACCAAAGACAAAATCTGATTCCAGCATCAGCCACAAACAACAGCGCACAGAAGCACAACGCGTTGCTCCATGCACCATTCCCCCAGAGGAAAAAAGGGGAGGGGAAACATCAAGTGGTTTTAACCCATAACATTTTTGTTGGATACATTCGTACCCTGATGGATCAGTTGGGAAGTTAATGACAAGGTCCAGAGCCTTTTCCAGGAGCAGTCACCTCCAGCCACGCTGGGAGCTCCCATCCCACCTGTATCTGGGGAGAACCCCATCTCCAGCAGTCTCTGCCCGCAACCCACACCTGCTGCAAGCCCCAGACCTATGAGGTATGGAGCTATTTTGGATAGGGAGGGAAAATAAATGAGTGAGAACCACAACTAGGCAAGAGTAACAGTTGGAGGGAGGGTCAGATCAGGTCACTCCCAGAGGATGTTGTTCCTGGAACCCCAAGAGTTATAGTTTGCAACCTTATCAGCTCCTGCAATGAAATACGACCACTCTTCTGGCCGGTCTTGTTTTCCGAGTTTTATTTTCTATTGTTCTGTACTAAGCAACTGCCTGTCCTTATCAGCACCGTCCTGGTCCCGCTTGTTTTCCTGTTACCTTCCCCTGCATCAGGCTGGTTCTTCAGCCTGGCCGGGACAGGCGTTTTGGAAGGTGTGATGAGTTTGATATAGCCTGATGTAATTACCGCCTTCCCGAAACAAGTCAAAAAGAAGGAGGGAAAAAAAAAAAAAAAGAACATTTCAGTTAGTTAAACATGCTGCTACCCAAGAAAAGAGCTGGAAGGAGACGGGGGGAATTTGCTAACTTTCACTCGGCAGCAGAGCAGAGCTGCTTTCAATATGCCATATTGACTTACCGCTGCTGGAGGCACAATAAAGGCAGGCCCTAGAGTCAATGCGGGCTCCTGCGGCTCTGTGTAAACTCCGCTTAAAATGTATTTCAAGGAACTTGATCTATTGACATGGCAACTGTGAAAACTTGAGTCCATTTGAAATTTAAATAGCATTTCCACCCTTCTCTAAATGCCAGCCCAGGGTGGGCCCCACAGCCGTTGTGTGGAAAATGCTTTCACTGGAAGACATCTCCCCCAACAGAATGCCTCCAGACACAACTGCTCTCCTCAAAAGCAGCCAGCACAACTGATTGGGGTCCCTTTTTGATGCAAATTCATATTATTCTGTTGGGGAACAGCAGGTGTTCAGCCATGCTTTCCTTTAGAAAAATTAGGACCTTGCTTTCTCCCCCTCCTTCTTGCACTTGGCTCCCTGTTCGCTCCAACCACTCTCACCCTCGGCGCACACTTGGGTGCCTCCTGGGCTGTGAAGTACAAATCAGCGCTATTCAGGAACTGCCCCAATCCATAAATATGACTTTTATTACACACGACAAAAGCTACATGGTAAGTGCCCACAGCAGACCGTGCAGAGTCTTCCCAGCGCGGTGAGCACCAGTCCCCTCTCCCATTGCACGGCCACCAAGACCCAGCATGGCACGACTTGAGGTTAAAATACTCATTTCACAACCAATTTCATTTGACTTATGGAGCTGCACTACCAGGTGCCTTACCAGCAACTGTGCCACGTAAGTAATTTACTCCAACTTTAGGAAGGGGCCTGAAGAAAAGAAACGGGGCATTGCCGAGTACCTCAAGGTCACTGTGGTCTATATAAAAGCCGGCCCATGCAGGGAGCACAAGCCAGCCCCAGGAAGGTGCCAGTACTGTTGGGGAATTATGTGTGTCACTCAATGACAAGGTCTACATTAAAGTAGTACCACAAGGCATGAAATGGCACCAAGCTCTCGCTGTGGTAGGAACCATTCAGGCATATAAGGGAAGGTTCCTGTCCTCCCTCCCTCTCTGCGCTGCCACCTTGTCATTTGCAATTTAATTTGAGAAGAAACAATGAAAAGGGAGAGCAATAGAGGTACGAACAGAAATCCACAAGGCACACAGATAATGTGATTTTACACAGTCACTGTCTAAAATTGATGGGGTTTGGAAAGTTAAAACCCTCAGCCTACTATGGAACCGTATCTTCAGGATTCCCTGAATTACCTATCTGAGCAAATCAAAGGGTCTTTTCTCCTGGCATGTGTGAATACCCACTCTCTGTAGGACCCCTGGAGTCTTAAAGAACAGTGTTGACGAAAGAAGCATCTTCATAGACCCATCTAAGGAGCACATGAAAGAGCAGCTGAGGATGCCCGCAGGAGACCTAGACAAATGGATGATTAAGGCTGGCATCGTCCGAGGGACACAGCAAAACACCACATCACTCAAGCGACAGGAGGGGGAGCTGTGAAGAACGTTTAAAGATGAGGGAAAGAAGTTTAAAAAAAAGACTGGAGGAAACATTGAAAAGCAGGAAGGAAAGGCGAGGGGACGTTCACAGAGGTGATGCAGCGGGGATGGCTGGAAAGGCCAAAGGAGCAGTGCCAAGAGCCTAGACATGGGAGAGTACCTAGCATTTGCCCATCACTGCAATTGATTTTATAAAGTAAAAAAACCCACCCAACAATAAAAAGGATAGAAATCTACATGTGACTACCTTCTGCTCAAGCCTTAACTCAAACCTGCTATTTGCAGTTGAAAGTGCCTATTAAAAAGTTACATAACCAACATTTCATCTGACCACATTTAAAATACTGTCACTTCAGTCCTCTTCGATAATAAAAAGGGAGGGGGATGAGTGATAAACGAAAAGTGCTTTTATTTCAGCTCTTCAAAATCAAAACAAAAATCATTAGACTTGTAGGAGTATTAGTCTAATTCAAGCCTTAAATTCCTAATTTGAGACCCGTTTATTTAAGCATAATCTAAGATAGACATCTGAAGTTATAAAATCACAAGACACTTCCAGCAAATTTGCCAGGTTTTATTGCCAATAATGATCACTGTCTCTATTACGGGCTCCAGTTAAGACCCTATTATGCTGGACTCTTTATAAAATACAATCCGAACCAATAAAAGTCTACCTGGCTGGCTTACAGCAGTTGGATGATACAAAGAAGAATAGATAATAAAGAACTGAAAGGAGGTCTGAAAGTCTTCTCTCTCTATATTTTTTTAAAGAAAATTTTAATCAAACAGACCATTACTCAGTGGCTATAGCTGCAACGCTTTTTTATATATATTATTTTTATATTTTTGTTTATACACACATGATTTTTCCTCTCCTTTGTAAAAAAGCTCAGGCAGGTCCTCTTTGGAGCAGCTTGGGGTAGATTCACATCAGAGCCCACAGAAGCAGACCCAGCAGTTTAACAGAGATGAAGCGCACATGGTCTGAGGGATTCACCTACCAAGAGCTGCTCACAGCACCAACACTAAAGTGACAATCAAATGTTCTGTTCATTGGTGAAAACAGAGATATTTTCTTCCTTTCTCAGCAGTACAGTCATAAGCAAAATCAGGCATATGTTGATGCAGACTAACCAGTTTTAAACAACATCAATTTTTTAGGTCTTATTTTCCACCAAGCGATCAACTCTCAACCTTTCCACAGCTCCACCTGAAACTATTTTATTTTTGCAGCAAAAGAACACCCACCCCTGTAAAGGCACAGCACTTCTCAAGTGAGAAAAAAGGCAAAAAACTAAGTAAAAAAAAATGTTGAGGACATATGAAGGGTTATGCTGCTGATACTCTTCAAGATGCATGGCTACAGGGCATTTTCAGTAACACCCTGGTCTGCCAGGAGGATGGCTTCTCCTGTGACCAGCACACATAGCAAGGATGTGGAAAGAAACTCAGATTGTCAGAGAGAAAGCTGGGATGTAAATGCAATATTGAAAGTAGAGGGTTTACCCTAAATGTAAAAAAATGTGGGAAAAAAAACTTGTGTACCCATCATTTCATATGCCTGGCTAAACATCCTTTAACAAATTAAACCGCTAAAAGACGCGCTGAATCAAAGTCAATGTCAAAGCACAATGCTTGACATTTGTTTTCAAAAATTAGCTATTGGCAGCATCTAAAATGCACCGTCACACCAGAACTACAGCCATATAATTCACTTTTTAGCTGCCCAGAAACAGGGATAACAAAAATCTATTGGCCAGTCACACCACGGCTCGTACTAACAACATTCCTGACGTCCAGCGCTGCTTCATTCTGCCTTTGGCAGAAGTTTGGAGTTTCGTTCTTGAAGTTGTATAATAGATACTTTTGATTTGTAACTGAATGGAAGATTATAATCAACCTTGGGACATTCACTCACTCATGGAATAAAGCCACACAGTCCACTATAAATATTTATAATTTTTTCCACATTTGTTAGTATAATTAAAGGGAATGAAATTCAATGCAACAGTTGGGGGAGGGAGGGAAGTAAAACCTGTTATTTACAGTGTCCTTTAAAATTAAATGTATAGACATTAATTGCTTATTATACACACTGTTATTCACCCAGCAACACACAGAAAACTGAGCCAAAGAGAAGAGCCTGCTGCTTATAAACACCCTGCAATAATTTGTCCCAACCGTTCATTCAGACAAGAAAAGGCACAGGGCATCTTGTTCGCCTCATTTGCGCCAGCAGCGAATATAAGATGCTACCGCAGCAGCACAGTATCGTTTTACACACTGCAGCGCCCGCGTGAATGACTGTGCAGTGTCAGATGCTACCAGCCCAATTTAGGAGTATTTTATACCACCATGTCCCAGGCAAGATAAATACAATTGGCCTCGTTATCACTATATATAAACCACCTACAAGCTCCGGGCAGAAGTGCAAGGGCACAGAGTGGTTAGGAAAATGCTGGTTCCAGCTCCATCCTTCCTGCTGCTGCTCTTCTTGGGGTGGGGGGGGTGGGGTGGGGGGTGGGGGGGGTTGTTTAGCAAACAAGCTGCCCATAACCTGGCTACTAAATCTGCAAAGTCAAACAATCACCTTGCCACAAGCTGAGACATTCAGTTTACACTGCAGTTCCTGATGAGGAGGTCCCATTTTCAAAAGGGTCAAATATTTAGGCATAGAGGTTTTTAAAGCTCGTCTTCAGCCAGAAGAAGGGGGATTTTATTCTGGTTCCGTCGCCTATTCATTCTTTCTTTAATAATGCATGCTTCTGTTAAAAAGGGCAGCGCACTATTTTTAGACTATCCCATAACATGTAAGAAAGCATCAGCTAGGGTTTTTTTAAGCCTGGTACGGCAAAGGTTTAGGAGTCTGGAAAAATGGGGCACAGGTAGGAGTTGGTCTCAGGTTGCAGGGACAGATTTGCAGGCTAGGTGAGAAAGCACCAAAAACGTGCATGGCTTTCTCCAACTCTTCTCAAACCTGAAATGTGCCGACAGAAAAGTAAGGAGAGAAAGAAAGAAAACAAAGTCACTGAAGTGCTATTGCTTGGAAACCACTTTAATGAAAGCCACCGCAGAGTATGACAAGATACCTAACCTACACTGACAGGGAAAACAGGCAAATCAAATCCACACAGCCACTTTTACATGCCCTCTGCTGCAAAAATAGCTGGATAATAACCATTTCGCAGCTGAAGACATTTGCAGGATCCAACACCTCTCTGAAATCTAAAGACTGCTGCTGTACACGAAGGAAACCCTTCTGGAAGCATCAGCTTTGAGGCAGGAAGATCCTTCTTTACTGCTGCTGTAAAGGACAAAGAGCTTATTGGAATTAAGGGATGTCTCACTCCCTTCACAACAAAATACTAGTCCTTATTTGCTTTGTTACAAATAGGCTTAATTTCTCCCCTGCCCCCTTTTCAACACGGGAGCACGGTACAGAGTGGTGTTTCTAAAGGATGCTGCCTGCCTCTGTTCCCATTTTTAGGAGACCCATGGGGAGGAATCCCACCTCACTCCCCAGCTTCCATCAGTTCAACACCCTGGGAAGGGGAGCAGAGGAAGACCACAGGCTCTCTTAATTCCCTTCAAATTTCATTCCTCGGGGGGTGGGGGGAAGCATCTCCTTTTGGCACTGAAACTGAACTCCTGTCCCAGGATTTGATAAGCAATGCTGACTTAGGCTGATAAAGCCCTGACTCCAGCTGCAAAGGCAGGGCAGTCAGACACCAGGCTCTACAGCAGGATCACATCCAAAACAATACATGTGGAAAAGGTCAGTGCTCCAGCCTTTACTCATTAAACCCTTCCTAGAGCCAGCACAGTTTGCTTGCTGGATATAACAGCATCCTCCAAAAACGTGTCAGTGATATACAAGCTTTAAATCAGATCCCTGAACGCAAAAAATAAATGCCAAGTCAGATGCAGCTACATATGCCAAGGGACTTTTTGCTCAAATAAACCCAAATAGATTTTAAACCTGCTCTGCTGGATAACTGTGTCCATCCAGCACCCCAGACCTCCTCACTGCCTACCCAGGTGCATTCTTGTACTTACAGGGAATATCATGTGTTTCTTCCACGCAAGAACAGTGAGAAGCTAAAATAAGATTGTATCTTTAGAAAGCCCCATAACAAATGGATAAACCGGGGGGGCAGGGGGGGGCGGTGAAGAAACAACAAACCCTAACCCAAAAATCCAATCCTACAACTAGAATGTTTGCTCTCTAGCCCAATATTAAAAAAAACAAACAACAACAACCACAAAAAGCACCAAAAAACCCCTGTGCAGGGTGCCCAGGTCACACAGCCAAACTGCCTTGAGGCTTATATCCTAATTCCACCTTTATTCTTTTCAGACCATACATTAATTTTTAAAGAAGGAGTTCAACGGGCCCATGTTTTATAAAGCACAAGAAGGTTATCACTGTTCTCCCACCAAGTGACCCAGCCAGGTACTAACACTTCGGACCAGCACAGCCGATGACTGAGCATCACGCCCTGTTTGCTGGAGCATCTGCTGGTGCTGCTGCAGTGCAGTGGCTCTTCTAAGAGGCTACACATGCATATGCACATTTTTCACTTTTTTTCTGGCAACGCCCAGTGTGTGTCCCCTGCTGTGGTCAGCCCAAACTGGGAGTCCAGCTAACCCTCCCCCTACAAGCCCACCAAATCCACCCATGAGAGTGGTGGTCAGGGACAAGGGCTGAGCTCCCCGAATTCTTCTGTATCCTCAGATTCCTCCTCCAACGCCAGCTGATGCAGCATGGGGACAGGAATAGCCCCCCATTAATCACTCCTCATTTTGGAGACAACATATTCCTCAGTCATGAGAAGCAATTCTGTGACCAAGACGACACCACCATGAAAACCTCTGCCCGCTAAAGAGCAGGACGAGCTCTGCCCTATCCCCTTCTCCCGGAGCAGCAAGATTTCAGTACCTTATATCCTCTTAAGAGCCACCACCGCTCCTCACCCCCCGGGAGACTTAGAGAGCTTCAGCAGGAATACATGCAAAATCCTCATCAGCTGATCAAAAGCTTTGCTTACTACCACCCTTTACGTAACCAGCTAGCAGCATCCTAATTATCCAGCTAAACGTAATGAATTCAATTCGCTTCGCCTTCACGCACTTTCACTACCACGCTAGATATGAAGTAAGGCGCAGGGCAACTCACCCCGTAGCACTTCAGTGAAAACTAGAGAGTCTGGAGATGTGGAAATGCTGGGTGAAACCTTCCGCCAAGTCTGCAACTGAAACATTAACCTACATCAGGACCAGCAAACATTGAGTATACCCCGAGGAAAGCCCTATTTACTGCTCTGGGTGGGGTTTTCCAGTGCTTTTTGCTCAGCCAGAGATGGAGAAGCAACAGAACAGCTGCAGCAGAGTAGATGGATACTTTTTTTTTTTTCCCCCTTGCTCCAGTTCCCTATCGCACTGTAAGTAATCTCTGCTCTCATCATCAAGAATGCTTGCAATGACTGCAGAATATTACCCAAATTTTCTCCGTTGGGTCCTTCCACCCTGCCTTGGGTTAACATCTACATTAAGCTTTCATTTCCTGTCCTGGTTTTCAGCTTTGGGGTTTTTCGTTTTTTGGGGGTTTTTTTTAATTATTTTTTTTTAATTGAACCTCACTGTACTCCATACAAGCCTTGCACGTAACGAAGTAAACAGCACCACAATGCATTCCTCAACACTAGCTGAACCACTAAATAGCTGCCTGGAGTTTGAGGCTGAAGCAGCTGGGTGTTGGATTACAAACGCAAAAAAAATGCCAAGGCATAACCGTAATACGTGCAATACATTGATGACCTACTGCGCTTAAATAACTCCTCGGAAAGCAGATCAGCCATTCAAAATATTGGTTTTTTTTTTTTTTTTTTTTTACACCTAAGAGAGAAGAGAAAGTAATCTGTGCTAATAATGCAAATCTGAAAAATCCAAGGCACATTTCTTGCGTGTAAAATAATTATGCTGGTGAGAGGGGGCAGGGGAAAAACACAGCCTCACCGGGTCAGCAGGCTGGGAGGGACAGAATTTCACGCTTCTGAAACATTTCCAAAGAGCGATATCCCTCCCCACCCGTGCCAGTAGCAAGCGTCTTGCTCCACACAGTTGGGCAGAGGATTTCCGAGGCCAATTGCGTCAATTTGAGCCCCCTCAGATCCTCCGTTTTCCTGTGAGGAGTAGGGCAGCGCTTTTCAAAGCACGTGGAGTCCACAACAGAAAGTCCCAGCCAAAGAGCACACGTAGCATTTTAAAGCAGTGTATCAGCATACCGTAATCTCAAGTATGCCTAGTAAAGCTCTCCATGGAGTTTGCCGAGTGCCTTTGGGTTTCGGATGAGGAATGCAGGGTCTCTGACCCCTACACACAGCAAGATGAAATGGGTGTTTTCATTCAAGCTACAACATCAGTTAAGATAAAGCAGCTAAAGAGTAAAATTCCCCAAAAATTTGATTTTTTTACCATAAGGTAACAACTGCACAATAGTTATAGCATTTTAAAATCATCACAAAGGCAAAGCCGGGAAGTTCTCACCCACAGTTAAGCAAGGTCCTGGAAGGTCACCTATGTCACCACGAATGCTACATGTGTCCCATCTCCAGCAATATTTACAGCAGAGAAGGGAGGATGTGGTAGCTTATCTCCCTGCTACAATGCACCTACTCAGCCACAGAGTCACAGCTCCCCACTGCCTTGCCTTCCTTCAAATCAGAGCGACGCCTAGTTAGAAGCTGTTGTTCAAAGCCATATCGTGTTGGACCACAAGCAACATTTCAAAACCTTAGTTTGCTGCTGCAAAGTTAGCTGTGGGAGTTTGCACCATACAGCTGCTACTCTGCAACAAGAAATGAATTGCCAGCGCTCCCAAGTATCGCGCTTTTGCTAAAACGCATCCAAATGGAAGCAAGTCTTTGGCCAAGGCAGACTGCAAGGAACTGGAGGAAGTGGTTCCTCCTGTAGCACTTCCAAAGTTTTCTGTAGAAAGAATGACAGAGGGACTAGCATCCACCTCCTCTTTTGTTCTGAAGTGCTATGTTCAGTGCAGAGCAGGAACATCTCAATCTGCAAAGACTAATTCAAGTTGTTTGAAGACAGTCAAAACTTCAGTGTCCCAGCAGCAGATGGGACACAACCAGCAGCATCTCACCAGTCGTCAACCTCTTGGTCAACTGGCTGGAGAAAACTGCAGACTCTGGAATACAACACTTTAAAGCATTTCGTAGGGCTTTTTCCTTTGGGAGGTTGGGGAAAAGGTTCCTCTTATGTTCAAAAATCCCCGACAGCAGGATATTAAAGCTGGATTAATTCAGAAACTGAGTAGCTTAGCCTAGCAAGCAGTGGCAAGGCAGTGTCTGGACTTTCCTGCTCCTGCACACACAGGATGGACCAGCTGGCTCCAGCTGACCTGGCCAGATACCTGACAGCGAACAACAAGAAAGCGCAGCAAGCAAACAGAACAGAATTCCCATCTGTGTGTGCCTGATTGAAAACCTGATGGATTAAAAGGTGACCAAAACTGGAAAGGGGAAACACTGAAGAAGGGAGTCAAAAAGGACATATGCTTCACAAAGAAGAAGAGTATCAGCAGACTGAAAAATTTCTCTCTCTCCATTTTGCTTGATAATAATATTCCTCCCTGTGAAAGAGGGGAGATGCTGCCAGGAGAATTTTTGACCATGCATCCAGAAGAAAAATAACTCAAAAGCCACCAGGGCTGCTCTGTGCTTGGTCCCAGTCCAGTCCAGCCCACCACACCTACCCCAGCTACGTGGACAGGGAAGGAGGATTGCGAGCCTTCCTGCACAACCATCACACTAAACTGGAGTTGGATATACAACTGGGAAGGCAGAATATTTCCAAGAAACTGGATTGGGCCCAAGAGCCCATTAGATGGAGTCAGACATGGAGAGACCCACTAGAGGAAACTGAGACGTTCATGTGTGCCAGCCTGGATTAAGATGAGCACAGGTCTACCTGTCTCCAACAGACCCTCCTGCTCCCCGCTGGATGCTCTGCTGAGCTCTCTGATCTATTGCAAGCTCTTCCTTTACTCCCTCTGCCACTGGGCCACCCGTTGAGCGCAGCAGAGGAAGAGTCAGCTCATGGAAGGGGGTTGGAAAGGCAATGAAAACTCTGCTAGCAGAGAAGGGGGGGGGAGGGGGCGAAAGCTCCCTCCACTTCATCCCCTCACACGTGCTGTTGTCTCAGGTCACCAACCACTCGATGGAGGCAGGGAAACCAGCTACCATGAAGGAAACAACTGCCCTTTCATGCCACAGACTTACAGCCCTCTCCCAGTGCTGAGACAGCTCAAATTTTAATTAAAGTGCAGGATCGTGCTTGTAGCAGAATAAAGAGGGTAAAAAAAAAAAAATCACTACGGCAAAATACAGTTTCTTTTTTGGGGCCCACTGTTTTATGAAACTCTGGCTAGTTTTGCCAACAGCTGGTCCACAACCTGCACAGTATTTCCAGAAGTGTTTCCAGTCCAATCTACTCAATTCAGCTAGAATAACTCGCTCATTTCATAACGGCAGCTGGTTTGCAGCACTGCTGCTTTTAAAGGGGAGAAAAAGACTGGATCATTTTTAGGAATGCAAACAAAACCAAACAAACAAAAATAAAGATGCAAGCCTTGGTTCAGCTGTGATTTTAAATAAGAGAGTACTCTCAAACGTAATCCTACCAGGACAACAGCAGATTTTCCACATGGGGATTTTCACCCTCTTAGAAGAAATTGCATTGGAACATCCTGAACAGCTTTCTGAAATACACACTACTGCCTGGAAACAAGGGATATGCGAGAGCTGCCACAGCCACCCTCCAGCTGATGACCCCTGCTTTCCTGGGATGGCTCCACTGAGGAACCCCAGATGTCCTTCACCTTCCTCCTGCATCCCACATCCTATCAACTGCACATTCTCACCACTCCATGGCCCATCCCGATGTCCAGCTGGGGTGGGATGGCTGTGTGGATGTCCCCAAGGCCACAGTAGTGGTCCACCTGCTCCTGCAGCGACTGGGCTGGACCTCACCTCAGAGAGTGGCTCCCATCCCATAGTCTGGCTGGTGGCCCACAGACCACATGAAGCCAATGTCCGGATCACAACACATTTTAAAGAGCATCCAGCAGGGTATCACGGAGATGAGTGCTGGGCCAAGGAAAATCAGGAATGTTGGACGAGATGCAACTGTAGAAGGGGATGTGGGCAGAAAGCGTAACGGCAGAGCACCCGGCTTGCTTGCGGCTCCAGCGCTCCACTCCCTACGTCCTCGCAAAACAGGGACCATCTTTCTTCTGGCTCTTCCCACTCTCTGGTTGCACCCAGCAGAGAGCACGATGAGAAATGCAACCCCAGCCCAGCATGCTGCTGCAACAAGCGGGATGTGGATGGGACAGAGGAGCAGCCACCTCGCCAGCCAGCTGCTGGATGTCGGGAGAGAGGGCATGAACAGAAAAGATACTGTCTTTCCTCCTGGAGACATCACACATGCCAATAAAAAGTGAGAAACCCACAAACATTCAGTAGCTTTTATTCCCAACAACAGGTGTTTCATTGCCTTAAACTTCTCCGCTGTGGCTGCACCTGTTCTGCCAGTCCAAGTACCAGTAACGGCAATAGGGGCAGGGCACGTAACGGCTCCCGCACCAAGGCAGGACCCCTCCTATCTGCTGTGTGCTGATGGCACGCTCCAAACTGTAGAGTCATGGAAAACTGGATGGCAGGCTCGGCAAATCCTGACCCCGGCACAAAGTCAACAGAAAGTATCACGATGCCTCAAAGCTAACGCTGTTTCACTAAGACAGGAAAAAAAAAAACCAAACCGAAACAAGCAGAGCAGCAGTCTAAATTTCCTACCCACACTTATAAGTTCTAGACCCCATTTAAAACAAAAATATTACAGTTCGGAAAGGTGCTTTATTTTCTGTAACCTCTAGCTGAATGCTTCCTCAGGGAGGGGATTGCATCTGCGGGAGAGCAGACAGGCTGCAGTGGTAACTCTGTCTTTGAAGCACACTGCAAACTTCCAGCTTTTCCAAGGAGGGCTGAAGAGAAAGCAAGAATATATTGGCCCCACTTACAAGCAGGGAATGTGCACCACGTCATCCACAAAACCAAAAGTAGAGGGATAATTAAGGAGAGCTCAGTTTTACAGAATTAATGCACATGTTTAAGTAGGTATACAACAGCTTCTCAACATGCTTCAAGTGAGGCACACAGACACGTCAAGGACCCAAGCAGACTTAGGTGGCCCATGGAGGGAAAAAGTCTTTACCACAGAGTAAACCCCCTTGCTGTTTTATAAGGCTGTAATTCACCCTTGAGATTAATACATTCTAAGGGGTTACAGCAACTCAGAACCAGCCCCACCATTTCCATGCCAAACCTCCTGTTTTCAAATAAGCAAAATGTCAGATGGCATCAGGTCAGCCTCAAATGGGATTTCTCTTTCCCTGCCTTGACTGCTAGCCACTTACCCAGCTTACCTTGAAGGACATGTGGTACAGATCAACTGAGGTGAAGCCTGAAAGGACAGAGGTTACATTATTCCCTTCACAGATGGAAGGTTTGCACATACACATGGCGACCTTTGTGTTTTGCAGAACAGATGATTTCTTACTTGAAAAATACAGTTTGTGTCAGCCACCACGACCACTCGAGGAGAGGCTGCAGCGTGCTCTGGCAGATGAGAAATGAGGAACCACTGCTGGGTTTTGGAGCGATATCCCTGTTACAGAAACTCTCCCCAACTGGTTTTTGTCTTTTCTTGGCCAGCACGGGGGCAGGATTCCCAAACTTCGTACTTTTACTGACAAGTGAGGGGAATTAGTTTGTCCGTCATTTCCAGAAAAGTCCACCTCTTGCACCAAAATCTGATCTTTGTTACTGTCAGCGTCAGCCCCAGCTTCCAGCCCTGGCTAAATGCCACTACAGCTCACAACCGGGGTGAGCCCCATGTCTTTACAGGGATGGAAATTATAAGAAAAAATTAGGTAGCTACATCTCATAAAAAAAGATACCAGCCTGAGACTCTTCAATACCTTCCAAGCTACTTTTCCCCCTGTATTTTCCTGGCCCTAGGGATTTCTAAGTGGTGCTCCAGCACCCACCAGTGCCCCACTGCCGGTTTGTGTTTTCAACTACATGTCTGACAACAAACGTGCACGTCTCCATGAAAAATTCAAAGGGGACACACGAGCGCTGAGAAAGCTCAGGAACATCTCCCCCCGTTGCTTTCTAATCGCTAATGCCCATCCCAGGGACCCTGCAACAAGCACAGCGCAAGGCAGCCCCCCGGCACCGTGCGCCCCGGCACGTGCCACCACCGCCTGCCCCAGTGCCGCCTGGCCAGCCCCGACGGATGAAAGCCCGTGTAGCCTTCGACAGAAGGGCTTTAGCGGAGGGATAAACAGATGTGTAGGAGATGCAGATACCAACAGCATTAAGTCGCACGATACCAAGATCCGGAGGCAGAAGAGGTGGAGAAACAAAGAGGTGACGGAAGCAGCAAAAGGAAGCACCGACGGGCTGCCGTGTCTCTCTTCCTGCAAATCTTCCCACTTCCCCACTCCTTCCTCTCCAAACCGTGTTAGTGGACAATGTTCCCCTTCCTTGTCTTCCCTGGGAACCAGCCCTCCACAGCTCCAAAACCAGGATAATTAAACAAAACAAAAAAACCCTCCACAAACATCCCCCTAATTCTAAAAAAATTAAAAAAAAAGGAAAGAAAAAAAACAAAACAAAGGGGGGGGGGGCACCAACCCATTTAAAAAAGTATACCTTTTATATGTTATCCTTTTAAAAGAGCATTTATATACTACTAAACTGCA
Organism: Falco peregrinus; assembly: GCF_023634155.1. Lineage (NCBI taxonomy): Eukaryota > Metazoa > Chordata > Aves > Falconiformes > Falconidae > Falco > Falco peregrinus. The sequence goes on along the minus strand of NC_073725.1, from coordinate 57,992,149 downwards.
GCACTATTTTAAACATTCATTTTCTGCCACTAGCTCAGCTGTAACAACAGAGAAGAACTTCTTTCTCCTTTTCAAGCTCATGTCTGGTAAAGAAATACAAAAAAAAAAGCGCCAGGAAAAAAGGGAAACAAGTATTTCCAGGCTATGAGGGTTTTCTCCTGGGGTTTTTTCTCCCTTTTTTTTAAGTACCATTAAAAAAAAAAAAACCAAACCAAAACAACAACCACCCACCCAACATTACTTTCATGATGCTGACCACAGTGTTTAAGCCAGCGAGGCCTCAATAAATATTTTTACAATGAAGCCTGCAAGAAAAGATAATACTTAAGACATTTATAGGACTTTTGTTTCTTTATAAATACATCATGAAAACTGAAAAGACAGAATTATTATTTCTAGTGTAACTTTGCAAAAGTTAGGGGAAAGAGAACACATAACACATACCTTAACATTTTACTAAAAGGAGACTTTCCTGGGAGGATGCTCCCAGGAGCTCCCACTCTCCTGACTTCGTTGAAGCAACATCAACAACAATAATCTAATTTACAGTCCAGACAAAAGGCATTTCCAAAGATGTGAAGGGAGGGAGAAGGGCATTTTAGTACGGCATTACCAGTTTAATTCAGTCCAGTTACCTGTGATTTAACTCCTGACAGCTCATCCTCCACCAAACAACGGATGAGTTAACGGATGAGGGATGAGTGTCGATGCCCATATGTGCAAAAGCACCCTGAAACATCTTTAAATTGCAGCCAAAATGGATCGGATCACAGCAGGCACTATCCAGACCTTGCAAAAAACCCCAAAACTGCGACTGACAAGCATGGTCATGCTGGGAACGGGAGCTCAGCCCGGGATGGGGGATGCTCCAGCCCAGAGGGTTTCCTTTGACTCCTCCGAACATGAGGAGCAAGAGAAGAAATGCATAAAGAATTGCAAGCATCCACCCCCAAACTGCCACTTGGGAGGAAGACAAATAAAAAGCCTTTCTCAGGCAGGGTTTTAAGGACTCCTGACTAATGGCAAATCGTTTGTCACTAGGACTCCAAAAAGTGAGTCGGAGAGGACCACCCCTCAATGGGGAAAGGGTAGGGACCGGTTTCACTGTTTCCAGTTAGGTTCCTCCAACATGAGGAGCAACAGGCACCGTGGGGAGGGGAAGTGAGCAGAGTTTGTTGCAAATGCAGAAGGACCAACACAACCATCACAGCAGAATGACCTCCCTGGTGACGGAGATGCTGTGAGAGGGTCCCTGCCCACAGCGCCCATCATCCCTCTCCTCCCCTAGCAGGGGAGGCACTGCGTGAGTGGTGGTTACAGCCTTCTCCTCTACTGAACTGTCAAGACTGACTTCAGGCTACCCTTCCCTGAAAACTGTAGATAAAAATCTGTAAAGATACGTAATCTATAAAAGAGCTGAGCTTCCCTGGCCCAGCTGCCGTTGACAAGCTCAGCAGCAGTGCCCGTAAAAACACCCTGACACATTCCCTGCACACACACGCACAAACAAAAAACCCCACCAGGCTCAGCTGCGTTTGTTCTGACAAGTGAGAAAACATTTACTGAAGTCAGAACAGACAATTTCTTCTAAAGAGAGAGAAAGGTAGAGAAAGCACAACTGGAGGAGGGGAAGAAGTAGGCAAGTTGCATGAGAAGTGATAAAAGAAAAAGGTTAATAAAAAACACAACAAAAAAACCCAAACACAAACCAAACCCACGTATCACTTGCTACTGGCCATGTTTCCCATTAGGGGAAACCTGTAAACACATCTGAGTGGTCTGCGAAGCAGGATGGATGCAGTGAAGAGGAGGAGGTGACCAACATGAGGTATGGAGAAGTCCTACACCTTGTAGGAGGTGCCTGATCCTGCAGCCTCCTGGACCTGGAGGCTGATAAACCCACCAAGCCACTGAAGAGAATAAAGCTGCCCCAATGGCTGGTGGCAGCCTAGCACAGAGTAAGGATGACATTTTAGAGCTGCTGTAAGAACGGTTTACCTTTCTGGGGAAAATTTCACCAGCTATAAAGAGCTCCGGGACATCAATCACATTCCGCTCTTCATGGAAAGCCTCCAAAGGACCAGAGCTGCTCGCATAACCCATTCTTCGAGTGATACCTTAACCTGCAGCACTAAGAGAGCTGTTACCAACTGGGTGGCACCACAAAAAGATTAAAAAAAAACCTTCAGGAAAGCACACAATGGCAAACTTCGCCTGCGGTCATGTGCAACCTGTCCCTGCAGACAGGGTGGCATCGGTTCCTGCCCTGTTCTTCCTTTCCAGGATTTTTTGCTACCCAGTAAAGAGCTGGATTTTTGCCTTCTACAAACTCATCCCTCAGAGACGCATAGAAGATGTAAAACATCACCTTCCATTTAAAGAAAAATATTTTCCAGCCCTCAAGGAATGGGAAAAGAAATACAAAAAGCACAAAAACGCATCCGGTGTGCATTCTCACACCTGAAACCCCAGAAAGCAAATAAAACCAGCCCAGTTATATTTGTCATTGTTTGCTTTCAATTCCCAGTATCTAAAGCCAAGTCTGAAGGTTTTAGCAGGAGGGAGGGTGAGAACAGGACAATGAACTCATCACTTCTAACATACTGGAAATAATCTGCTCCTCGGACCTGCCCGTCCAGCGTGGTGATGGAAGGGAAGGAGCAGTAGTATTTCACACTCCCAGGTCCACGTTCTACATCCATAATCAGCTCTCCAGTACCGCCACATGCTTCAGGAGAAGATCCAAGCAGATTTATAGGAGGCTGATTCTGGATTACAAGTCCCCAAGGAAATTTTCCTCCCAACACCCACAAGCCAGAGGCTGATTTATACCCAACATGTAATAGACTATATTCCTTAGAGACAACTCCTTGTCTTCAGCCCCGCTGCCATTGCTGCAACTGGAGGCTTGGTTTGTTTTAACAGTTGTAGAGTTTATAAATACTGAAAGCAGCACTCAATTTAGGCTGGAGACAGCTAAACTAGCTTAGACCAACAGGACGCCAAGCGGTGAGGAACAGTAATGAGATGATGACACATTCATAACCTGAGGCTTTCATTAAAAACTTGCAGCCCAAGAAGGCTCGTCCCTTCAGAGCAGAAACGTTCAGCTCTCCTAATTGCTCAAAGAGCAAATTTTTGCACTAAGCAGCGAAACCTGGGGAGAGGTCCTGAAGAGCACATGTATCTGTTAGGCAGAAACTGCGGAAGTACAAACCAGAGGGGTCTAAATAAGGTGGCGCACAACCCATTTCAGATGTCGCTGGGGGCTTCGGTGTGCACCCACACAGACAGGAGCCGCTAACAGTGGTACCAGCACAAAGTCAGGAGCCCTTGGTACACAGATTCAAGAAAAAGCAGGACCCCCTAACAGAGGTTGCTGGATGCCAAAATTCCCTGGACAGAGCTTTCTTCATCCACAACCACACCACAGTCTCTTTTCCAGTTTTTAATTATTTCTAAAGGCGTAACACGCTACTCTGAGCAAAGCCACAGCACATACACCAACTGACTGCAAAACTCGGCATTTGCAACATCGTCTGTGCTTGAGGTGAAGCCATCTAGATGGTACATTATTAAAATAATAACTGTAGGTATCTACCTCCCAGCACAGGACCGTTGAGATGAACTAGAGGTCCACATACAAATGCTTGTCTTTGCGGATCAGGGACTTCTACCTTGTGCAAACACCACCAAGGGCCTGAGCATCACTGCCATAGAGCACATCTCTCTGCTCCGGTCATCATCTGTGCGTGCGAGTAACAGCACTTCCACATCCCACTGGGGTGGTACTCTCAGATTATCATCCTCAAGATATATGAAAGTGAAGTTGGTAGGGATATTGCAGAAGACAGTCCTTTACAGAGATGATACGATACTGCTGTTCCTGCCTCTGCAACCATTGCTGATGCTGGTGAGCATCTCAAGGGCACAGGCACCTCCAGCCTATGATCCACCCAAATATAGGTGATGGAAGGCACCAGAATTTAGAGTCTCCAAAACCTTGAGAATGAAGCTCTGCCAAAGCACAAGTCTAACTTTTATAGCTGTTCAAAATCAGATCTAACTGTCCAGTAAGTAGGGAAGATCCATTTATCTATCCAGCTAGAAAAACATCTGCTGGTCAAAGAAGCAGCAATCAAACAAAGAAATGGTGCCAGCTACGTTTTTCAGTGCACAAGCCAGTGCCACAGAAATACATTCCTGCGAGTGCCAGCATCCTAATGAAAACAAATCCCAAAACACAAAAAAAAGAGGCAAAAGCACAAAACCCCACCTTTCTTTCCCCCACAATTCTGCCCCATGACCATGTGCCACAAACAGAAATCTGTTTGGGGTTGGGTTTTTCTCCCCTTTGCCACCCAAAATGTAAACCCTTTTGTTTGGGTCTGAAAAAAGAGAAAAGTAACGCCAACCACTCTTCAAATTAAATTTTGGTTTCATGAGGTTTTGTGGAGAGGGGGGGTTGTTTGTTTTTTTGTTTTGTTTTGTTGAAGTTTAACAGCACAAACCAAAACAAGCAGCTGTTCTTTCCAGAATGGTCTCCTGATTCTTCTCAACACAAGAAGATGAGCAGAGAAGGTCAAACATCCCAGCTCTCAAAATCACTGTTGCAAATGGGACCTTCTAGGCAAAAAACAGCCCAAAAAGGAAAAACCAACAACTTCTAATTGTACCTCATCTTCAGACCCTTCCCCTACGCAGGGTTCATGGAGCCGGAAAAGAAAGGGAAGCTGGAACACAAATGCGCATACAGAAGTACATTTAAGAAAGCAAAGCACCAAAATTGATTAGAGTGATCCGCTGCTTTATTAAAGAGCCTAATGATGTCCAAATTATAGCAAAGCTCAATTGTGTAACCAAGGAGCCAAGATTTCATCCTTGATAAGGACATGGATTTCTGTCTTGCAGGAGAAGCCTGCAGTTCACTAACAAAGATGACCTTTTATATTATACCCTTCCAGGCCACAATTAGCTGGAGAAATAATGTACTAACTTGGCAACATGAGTTTTTGTACACTGCTGTAATTTTTAGCAGAATCTTGCCAAGACCATTACCATCTTCTAACAAGACAAAAAAAATATATATACAAATACAAAACCCAGTGCTCTCCAGACCCAAATTACTTTCCGCAATTCAATGCGGTTTTAATTAAGATGATTAAATTACAGCAAAAATGATTAAGATGATATCCCGCAGCAAACCACTAAAGGTATAACACCTTAATCCAGAAGAAGCTGGCATACACATATCCATGATAAAGTATTCATGAAAAGCTAGAATTTTACACATGAACCAATTTTACATCACTCAAACAATACCTTGGGAGATATTTGTCACAAGTAAAAAAACAGTGACATCCATCAACAGAGCACAGTTTTTCTGAGACTACACAGAAAGAAATCTACACAGAAAAAAATTGAAAAGGCTACAATTACTTTGACAATGTTTCTACAGCTCAAAGGAATTTGGGGGTTGAAATAAATGGTTTCCTTCTCCTTCCCAGGGCTCCCAAAATCAATTTTATACATTTTTTCTTTTTTTTGAAGCAGAAGTTAGATCAGAAATGCATGTGAAATCAGGTCACTGCAATAATCATGTATGTGGTACATTTCCACTGTTGCCTATTAACTATGAGGTTTAAATGAATGAGGAAAGTCTCAGATCCATATTTCACCAGTGGAAATTATTAATATAAACATAGCGCAGCTCAGGTTTTAACCTTACCATCCAAATGGGCCTTCTCTCTCCTTCAGAGAAGGGTAAAAGGTATTAAATTAACTGGCAGGGTTTAAAAAGCAGCTACATGGAGGCATGTATCCCATTAAGACTTGGGAAAGGATGCTGAGATGGGAGCCGTGGGCTTCAGGTAGCTTCTTGTGGTGCTTCAGCACCTGATAAATTCAAGCCTGTGATCTTCAAGGAGCGATAGCTTCAGTGTATTTAAAAAAAAAAAAAAAGCTGTGCCACTGTGATGGAAAAAAAGTTACAATCCAGCTATTTCTAGGTGCAATATTCTGGAAACCCTCTGCAGGGACAGAGGCAGATGACAGAAAATGGTAAGGGAGATTTGCAAAGAGGAGGAATGAGCGACAGAGCTCTGGCCAGTGCCTCTCCCAGCCCATGCCCAGAGAATGGGACAGGACAGGGACAGGGCTGGAATGTGGCCATACTGCTTGGGTGGGAGGAGATCTGAAGGGCATAGCACCTGTTGTGCTGTGCCATGCCACTTGGCCACGGACTGTTTTATTCAGGAATACAGAGGTAAATCCAAATTGTCTTAAAAGTTTTGTCTAGATACACGGGAAGGTACCGAGTAACCAAGCTGTGCCTTGCTCTGGACCTCTGTGACTCCACCGAGACTGACTCATACCAGGGGCTTTTGCAGAGGTAACTACATGGGAATAAAGTCCCACAACACAGATCCATCCCCAAAATGCGGCTACACTTGCCATCTGGGACTCCTTCAGAGCCGTTTGCTTGTTCACACTAGCTGTTAGGTCTCAAAATAGGAAAAAGACCAAACAACTCAAAACACCCACAAAACTAAAAAACAAGAAGAAAAGAAATTGGCATGTTGCATTACATGGCCATACTAGGGAGCTACTAACAGCCCACAGAGTCACCCAACCCCTCGGGCATTCAGGACACAAAACCCCTGAAGAGCTCTTTAAGGACAAGTGCATTAGGGAAACCTGGAGATTTGTTGGTTTTACACATATATATATATATATATATATATATGTGTGTGTATGTATATATATATAACACTGTGAATGCCCGGTTAACAGCTAGCTTCCCTCCCAGCAGTAATTAGCTGGATCTGACAAGAGGCAAGACCCAGTCCAGGTGAGAGGTTAACTTTGTATTTTTCTTTAATAGACAAAGAAAAGTCTAAATGGAGAAAGATAAAATTCCAACATAATCCTCCACTGAGGCTGCTATGAAATAACTCTTTTGTTTAATTATTATGAGTTGGATCGGCAAACACTAGATCCCGATGGACAGAGAGCAGCTGTTACTATAACAGAAAGACATTCATCTTCCCTCCTCGGGACCCTGAAACTCTATCAACAATGCCTGTAAAACGACCCTCTGCTCCCCGCCCCCCCTCCGAATTTTCGCCTGGTTTTCATATTCAGACCTATTTTTAGCCGACTTTATCTTGCCATACCACACTTCAAAGTTTTGCACGTTAGCTGGTTTGAAATCATTCCCGTGCACAAAAAGCATCAGGGACAGCAACCGGGCGATCCTGGAGCGCAGGCTGCAAGAACGCGCGTCCCTCACTCGGGGTTTCTTCTTTCATCAGCAATTCATTGAGAAGGAGCCTATAGACACAGTTACACAGCCAGATACACTTGCATCTCACTTATCTAAAAGAGTAGGAGTGATCTCATTTACCTTTGGGGCTTACGGTTACCTTGGAAGGGCTTGTTTTAGCTGTTATTTACATAATAAATAGCCAATCTGTACAGGATTGCATGGGAAAGGAAATTCTATTACCAATAAAAAAAAAGAAAAAAAGGTTTCTCATGTTTGCTTTTAGCAGCGCTAACGCTGTCCTATTAGACGATAGCAGAAGCTATCTATGGAAAATTATCTATAGCCATAAAAATTATCTGTAAAACACTTCCGCAGTTATCTCAGGTACAATATAAATGTTAAAATACCCTCTAGGAACAGGCACATCAAGCCAAACCCTCTCCCGATGCAAACAGGTGACAGCCACGGGGACGTGCACTTGCAGGAATGGTACATTCAATAGCTTGGGGTTGGGGTTTTTTGTTTGTTTCCCTTTTTTTTTTTTTTTTTTTTTCTTTTTGCATCCACCACCTTCAAAATTCAGGCTGAATGAGCTTTATGCCACCGAGCTGCACCCACAAGGGGAACTGCCCAGCAACAGCAAGCGTGCGTACCAGAAACACTCCATCAGGCTTTGCTTTCCTTTATCGCCTGTGTAAAGAAACCTGGAAATGGAGAACGGAGGGCCAGCACTTTGCTTCAGTCTCTAAAAGGTGACTAAAATCTACAGGGGAATTTCTTGCTATGATGAAGCACACTGAGCCTGCCCTTTCTACAGGCTCTGCTTCAGGCTTTCACTTAAAAAAAGATGCTCCAGGAGCCTGAGGAAGGGACTAAACAGCGAGACAGTAAAACAGCGATCAGCTCATCTCCACGAGTTTTGGTTTGTTGGGGTTTTGAGGTTAGGGTTTTTTTCTTGTTTGTTTTGTGTTTATTTTTTTTAAGAGCATTTGTCTTTGAAATGTTTCAAAGGAAGCCAAGGAGCATGGATGAGGCGGCTCTGTGGCAGGGCATACCCCATGAAAGCATCCCCACCCAAGGGTCCACGTGCAGCATTCCAGCTGGAGAGGCTACAGCTCGGAGTCGGGCACTTGTACCTGTACACCACGCCTGTCGGAGGGCAAAGGCAACATCCCGGCAAGGCAGCACCAAGCATCAAATGCACCATCCTCCTCCTCTCCTTTGGGTTGTGCTAAGCATTATCTCGTGTGCATCCCAGGCTTCCTACATAAACAGGAGTTTCACAGCAGGGAATAGTTTCAGGTATGTCACCTACCGCCAAACTGGCTTTTCAGGAACCCAGCAGGTGAGCTGAGCCTTAGTCAGTGCAACTGCAATAGGTATCTGGGAAAAAGCCTTGCCCCAGGCATAGGAATATGCTTTAGCAGAGACTCTCTTACAAAAATAAAAGTGCCTGGTAAGTTGTGGGTGCATGTGAAAGCAAAGGATTCCAAGTTCAAACTTCTGTGCACCCGAGAGCTACTCAATAGCCACCGAGCTGTAAGGGGATACTCCCACCATGAAAACCAAGGACAACCGAATTTCTCAGCCTGCACATATATAGGGAAATTAGCATTCTTAACCCATTAACTACTCTCGGGAACTAAAGTGGCAATACAAATCCTGCTGTGTTTCAGTTATCATACTGGGGAAAGAAAATTAAAGACTTGGAGAAACAAGTGAGCCACGCAGTCCACACAGTAGCCCTGGTCCTGGCAAGTTTACCCTTGGCTACCACCAAGACAACCACAAAGCTGCACTTCGCTGAGCAACCGCATCTCAAGTCAACCATATTTTCTCTCTGCTGAGCACAGAGGCTTCTGCAAATCCACCTGGCAGCGTACAGGTCTGAAGCAAAGCAAATGCCTATGCACGCCTGAGTGCCTACCAACTTCACAGGCTCTTCCAAGAGCAGCACCATAGCCTCCCAACAACTTCAAGAGTGTAAAGCTCAGCTTGCTGCCTCAGAAAAAGGACTGAACACTGACTGCGCAAAGTTTAAATGTCCTCCTTTCCCAGAAAAATAAAAGCATTGATGGCAAACGGAGTGACTGGAGGGGTGAGTTTGCAGACAGCTCAGCCAAACTCTTGACAACAGCCACCAGTCTGCAGAAGCAAGCCAGAGACTGCAAAACATGAGAACGGCACAAAGAGGGCTTAAAAAGCCTGAAATACCCTCATCTTATGAAATGCTTTTGAGAAGTCACCAAAAAGAGAAAGAGCTTGATCGAACATTTCTTCACTTCAGACCCACGGTTACATTCCTCCTTCCCCAGGAATTCCAAACTGCCTGCAGAGGTGAATTATGTATAAATACAGTATTCCTAAAAGCCAAATTTAAAAAGTTGCACACATTACACAGGGCTTTTCAAATAGATAATGTCAGAGGAAAGAAGGGTTAGCTGCCTAGATTGACCATTTGATAGATCAGGCACAAATGGAGCTAACTTTATCCCTCTCATCCACTCAAAGGCTTATAATCTCACACCTCTGAGCAATAAATTAGGAAGAAGCATTACATTAGCACTACGGGCACCAGATAGAAAATTTAAACTTCTGCTACCAGTTAGAAAACAAGTTCTATAATGGGAAAATCTTTAAATAAAATAAAATTTAAAAAGAAGGTAGAGACAGTCACAGCACCTAAAACACTACAGGGCAGCATCAGCCCCCACAGACTTCTTAAAATGACAACTTTTGCAGCTGTGGTTTGGGGCTCATTCAGTACAGGCCTGAGATTTTTGCATTGGTCTGGAAAGTGCCAGAGACACTCTCATCTCTCCCAGTTTTTGTTTATATCTCCATAAAACTGACATCAATACATTCCATTTCCAGCTTTACTGGAGGAGGTTTAACACACCCCCTCTGCTCCCATGAGCCCCTTTTTCTTCTTCCCTCATCACACAAGGGTGCATATTAGACATGAAGAGTCGAGTTCAAAACCCAGGTCTTAATCTGCATGAGTATCCACTTAGATAAAAATTAATGTAGCTCAAACTGTAAAGTGCTGCATCTTTTTGTGAATGCGCTTTATTCTCTTTAAATAGAGGAGGAGAACTTGTGTACGGATCTATTAGTATGAGACTGAGACAGGAGAAAGAAAACAAAATGATTCCTCTGGTTTCCTAAAGTTATCAGGACATTCCATTTTTCCCAGAAAATTTAATTCCAGGCAGACAAAAAAGGGTAACGTGGCAGTCAAAGCCCAGCCACGGACCCAAGAGGATGGGGAGCAGCATTCTTGCCCTGCCACTGACTCCCAAGATCTCAGAGAAGTCACTCCCACCATAGAAGAGGTGGGAACACCTTGTAAATTGCATCCCATAAATCCTGCACTATAGCAACAGGATGCAAACGTCCACCAATACAAGTTTTACTTCTAACAGCTCTGGTGCAAACATTTTAACAGGTTCGTTTCAGCTCCCCAACACACCCCTCCTTCCCAAACCCATAAAGGAGCCAAAAAATGGTTCTTCAAGTCCTGGCTGCCCCCTAGCCATCACCCACCACCAGGCAGCCCTGCCTGCACCTAGCCCTGTGCCCTCCTCCCAGCAGCCTCCTGCCTGCACAGCTCCCCTAAGATCCGAAACCGAATCTGCGATGAAATGGCACACCAAGCTGGAAATTGCAGAATTATTAATGAGAAACACCTAATTCGCATCTTCCTCCAGCTGAGCACAAACAGGCTCGCTCCTTCCGCTATGTCTCTTTTATATTTAAATATACAAACCTGTATGCATGAGCCAGCCCCTGCTCACAGGCAACCCAATGTAAGAGGAAAAGATCTTCTCTAAAAGCAAAACCACACCAACCACCTCCAAAGTCACCAAAAGGGGGAAAAAAAAAAAAAAAAAAAAAAAGAATAACACAACAATAATAATAACAAAAATCCCATAAGGTGGCCAGAACACACTACCAGGTTAAAGCTTGATTTTAGCCAATACAGCAACACTTCCCCATACAGCTTACTTTTTTAGTATAGGTACAAAATATTTGGTGTGACCTTGGGTGAGCCACTTCACGATGTAGCAGGGAGCACTTGCAGACAGCCCCATTTTCTGGCACTTGGCCCCTCTGCTTAGTGCTTTTGGGACAGGGTCCTTTTCTCTACACAAACAGCACTTTGCAAAAGAAGAACTGTATTTTTCAAGGCACCTAGACAGCAGTAACATATTTTTCTTAAGTAGCATGATGGACCGATGCCACATGCAATAACATAATCAGAGCTACAGGACTCAAATACTGGCAGAATAAGAGGCACTTGCGTGCTAGAGGGAAGCATGTTATTATTTTACAGTGTACACTGACAATTGCCGCTCTTAACTTTTAGTTTGAATCAAAGCTATACCGTAGTAAGGGAGAAACATGACAGAGAGAAAAGAACATGAAATTGGTGAAAAAGACCAATGGTTATATTCAAATCTAAGCATAAAATGTGCTGGGTCTGCAAAATGCAGGCAGAGCATTTCATCTTTAATTTACTTCTCTGCCCCTCTGACTTCAGTAGTTCCAAGAAAACTTACAAGGAAGATGGGTGTGATTTATATTTTTTTGATACACCTTAAAGGAACAAATGACTAAAGAGATACAAAATTATTCCAGAATGAAGTAATAATGAAGCAAAGAGATTAGACATTAGTTGACCCTCAATGGTTAATAGAGGGGAAAGGCAGGAGAGAAGAGAGCTTACACTGGTGAATGCTGCGGCCACAAACACCTCTCTTAAACACATCCAATTTCACTGATGTGAAAATCTCCACATGAAGGAACAGGCGAAAAAGAGCTTAAGTGGGAACAGGGTGCAGAATGCCAAGTGCTACATTGAATAATTCAGATCCAGGCAGTGCTATTGGCCAGGCAAGAAAATCACACCCCCCTGCTAGTTTTAAAATCAAAGGCCAAGGAGGGATAAAAGGGAAAGACAACACCTTTTTAAAGCAGAGACTACGGTCTGCAGTTCCCATTTCCCAACTTCCCACAATGTTTTGTTACAGGGAGAGCGCCGGAGCCGGGGTACCGCAGGGTACTGCGGTAGTGCCAAGGCACAGCACCACGCTGCCCGCATCTGACCTGGGAACCTGGAAAACGCTGTGTCAAAAAACGTGGCAGCAAGAGACGACCAACTCTGAGGCAGGTACCAGCCAACCCTGACTTCACCAGAGTTGCCTTTGCAACTTTTTCAGTGCATAAGCAGTTCTCCAGTTGCCAAAACTGAAGGTAAGACCCCACGAGCGCTCTCTCTTGGGTCTAGACTCCTACTGAACTCACCCGAGTTGTCTCCCTGCCTTCAGCCATCCCAAAGGACAGCAACGCTTCTTCAGCCGTGGCTGATGGGGCTGGGTACACAGGTTTCCAGGCGAGGGGTGGGTGCCGTGGTGAGAAGCCAGCTGTGCCCCCGGCGCTGGGTGCAGTGCTGCCGGCAGAAGGGGCGTCCAGCATCACCTTGCTTCGGCCACACAGCCAGAAACAGGGGGGTCATCAAGTTGCTTCTGCAACTTTTAGACTACAGCTACTACATTAAGCTCGAAATAACCATCCTGGGTGTGTTTGGTAGAACAGTGTTGTATTTTATGGGGCTTGAAAGATGCAGCACTAGTAAAATCACATTAAATTCTGACTATTCTAGTGCAGCTCCACATGGTCACCTACTATTAACGTTAAATTTTAGAAATACTTCTAACAGTAGGCTTTGAAACATGACAGCCAAAACACCTTCCACTGCAAGGCCTAAAAGTGGAGTAACTTTGATGTCCATTAGTTTTAATTTAAAGGTGTCCTGGCTTTCTAGGAACAGGGACCATGCAGACAGAGCACACAAGTAAGTGCCCAGCCTCAAACTATCTCTTCCATCCACCTCCTTCTCTCTTAATTTATCAAGATAAACATCCCTTGGTTCCTTTTATACCTGCAATACTTCTGCAGAGGAACCCACCATGCAGACAGGCATGACGCAAATCACAGCAGCAGGATTCCCAGGCTGGTCCAGCCATCCTGTTACCAACACTCCAAAAGCCACCCCCTCTTCCTTCTCAACCTGTGTGCCCACCCTGCTTCCTAAAACCAGTACAGCCAGGAAACCCCTCCAAGTTGATCTACAAAGCGAGGAGTGCCTGCATGGTGGGGATCGGGGGCGGGGGGGGCACGGGGGGGGGAAATGGTGAGAAAGGAGAGAACAAAAACAAAACAAAAAAAAAAAAAGGAAGGAAAAAAAGTGAGGCTGGCCTGTTTCTTTCTTCTCTACCATCTATTCAGTGGCAGCAGGGGAGGTCTACAACTGTTGCGTCACATAAAGCACAAAAAACCTGACAAGCATGTTTTAGCTGATGGAGACCAGAGTGGACAGGAGGCTGGTGACAGCTCGAATACGGGGAGTTAAGAGACCTCCGCTTTAATTGGCTGCTTCTTACTATCTCATCAAGCAAGCAGGAGCCTTACAGCCTGGATGGGCTGCTCAAAGGCACAAGAACTGGCAGAAATCTCAGTGTTTAAATACTTCAGTTAACTACCCAGGCTCAGGTTAGACCCTCACTCCAGCCCGGGGAGACTGAAGTTTTAACCCTGCCCAAGCCACAAAAACATAGACCAGAAGGAAGATGCAGAAGGTGCTTGGAAATGGAGCAGGGGGAGAAGAGCGGAGTTAAACCACAGGCTGTGCAGGACCTGGAGAGGTGTTTATAAATAATGCCACTAAAAATAATACACTGTGCACTTGCACCTCTAACATAGCATTTTCTTCTCCACAGAACTGTGACAATGGTGATCTCGGCGGTATAATTATCTAGATTTGATGACAGATTAAAAAAATATATATCCCAAACACCTGTTCAAGAGTTTTGTGTTTTTAAAGGCCATTGCCATTAACCTTGGGCCATGCACTTCATTGTGTTTAATTAGCAAGCTAATGAAGCCAGTTTTATTCCCTTTCTCAAGCACAAGAGGATAAATACAAGACAGTGAAAGAGGAGACCAGACCCATTTGCAGCACAGTTCATTGCTGCATGGCATTACTTAAACTTGCACCAAAATAAAAGTAATGTAATGGCTCGGGAAAACGTGTTAGCAATGCATTCTGCAAGACAAATCCTTTTACACCTTCTGTATTTTCTAAAGCTCATAGATTAAAACATGATTTCTGAACATTTGGCCTGAAGAAAATTTGCAAACAAAGGGCTAAAAATGAACATAATGTTTTCCTCAATGAATCCTCAGTATTCCAAAAATTAAGCATAACAGATTTTTTTTTTTTTTTAAAGAATAGCAGCCTGTGCTCGCTTTGTTACAGCCAGCCAAGGTAGCGATGAGAAGCATCAACAATGGAGGTCAAGCGATTTTTGAAAAGCCCACCACTTTCGCATAGTCCTAACATGTACACACACAAAAGACATACTTCAAGCAAAGCCCAGTGCTATGAATCCCAGCAACACACTGCAACTTTGGGTATTTGAGGTTGTTTTCTTTATTGGTTTGGACTGAACAGCTTTAGGAAAAACTGGACAATGAAGATCACATTGATAAATACTCATAAATATCGCCAGAAAGGCTTTAAAGGAGAGGGAGGGATTTACAGAATTCCTAACGCACTGATTGAATGATTCAAGAGGACCCTTCCAAATAAGCAGAATTATATTAATTTTCTGGCATTTATTGTATTAATGGGGGCGGGGGGGGGTAAGTCAGCATAGGTATGCCCTATCAGATTATCCTTTCCATAACATGATACGTTTAACAAGCTTTCAGGGTTTGGTTTTTGGTTTTGTTTTTTTTTTTTTGTAAAGCAATTGCTTTTTTCCTCCAACTTAGATTTCTGCCACTATATGCACACAGCCATAGGATCGGGTTAAAAAACAATACCAACCCACCACCAAGCCAACCCCATCCCCAAAACAAAAACCAAAACCCCCGGAAGCCATCTCTTTTATTGAATCACCCGAGATAAAAGGATTCCAAGATAGATGGAAAGAAAATACATTGACCATAAATCTCCTTTATGCACATAATAGAATTTTCCAGCCAAGAGAGCTGTTGTGATGATAGCAACGCCGAGCACCACGAATGTTGATGGCACATACAGAGCCCCAGACACACACCACCCCCCCCACCCTCCTTCCAAAATACCTGCTCCCCCTCAGCACTGCTATGTAAATACAAGCCCGCACAACCCCCTTCCCAACACATGGAAACAAAGCTGCGTACAAGTGTCCCAGCCATCAGATCAAAAAGCCTAAGCTGGCTTTGCTCACCATCAATTTCTTTTTTTTTAATTATCGTTTCTTATTGCCCGCTCCCCTTTCATCGCCGCCCCCCCCTCCCCCCCGCGACCCGGCCTCACGCTTGCGGTGTGACTTAAAAAATAACAAAAATAACGAAGCGATGGCACTGTTGATGATGCCAAAGGCAGGCGGTGGCAGTGCATATTTAATGGGCACTCGGAACAAAGGAAGCCCGGCTGCAGGAGCGCCCCGGGGCCGGCTCCGCCGCCCGCTCCCCCCACCGGGCAGCCCCTTCCCCGGGGCGGGGGGACACACACCCCCGCGGGGAACCCCCCCGCCCCCCCCCCCCTTCCCCCCGCTTTGCAATACAATGAAGCCGCGATGGCCGAGCCCACGGGGACTCCCCGGGCTGCCCGTCGCCGAGCGGGGAGCGGGCTCGGCTGCAGCATCGCTGCCTCCCACACCCTGCCCCCGGGAAGCTCCGCGGCTACAACCAGGCGCCCCCCCCCACCCCCCGGGCCGTCCTCCCCCCTTCCCCGAGCTGGGAAATGGAGGGAACGTAACAAGTTACAGCCCAGCGCCGGGGCGGCGGGCTTAGCCCCCCGCAGGGGGGAGTCAAGGGGGTCTTGGTGACCAAGCGAGTGGGGGGGCAACACTGCTGCCGCCCCGTACACCCAGCAATAATAAAAAGGAATGGCGGCGGGGGGGGGGGATAATATTAATTAAAAAAGAAAAAACAAGGAGGGAAAGTGGGGAGCGTGGGGATTTCGAGCGTGCCCGCGTTTTCAGTGCTGGAGAGGGGCACAGGAGCTCTGACACGCACCCCGAGGGCTGCGGGATGGGGCACCCCACGGCGAGCCCCCGCCCACGCAGCGCTGCCCGGTGCTCCCGGCCGTGCCCGGGCTCCCGGGTAACTTCCCCCCCGGTTCCCCCGGCCAAACGCGCACCCGCAGGCTGCGGCTGAAGTTTGGGGGCTAGCCCCGTTCCGTGATATAAACGGCATGAAGGCCACAGAAAACACAAACACACCCCCGCCACAAAAGCCATCTCCCGGGGGATGCTCCCCCAGACCCCCTCCCCCACCCCGCACACCCCCTTTTTTCCCAACTTTCTCCCGGCTCCCCGCAGCGCCAGCCAGCCCCGAACGGCTCCTTTCCTGCTAACGGTCAGACCCCGACGGGACCACGGCGTCCCGGGGGGGCTGAGGGGGGGAACCGCGGGGGTCCCTCTCGGGGTGGAAGGGGTCCCCTCCACCCCCCCGGGATCCACAGCCCGCCAGGAGCTGAGCGCACACATGGCCACTACCTGCGCGGCTCCGCACCATGTTCGGAGCAACCCCCAGGTCTCCTCCCGCTGCTCCCAACTTCTCTCCCCCCCTCAGCAACCCCCCCACCCCACTCCCGCAGCACCCGCCCAGAAGTAAATGCCCATTTTTGTAAAGTTTCCTCGATATCGCGCCGTGTTTACATTGCCATTAATTCCCACAGGCTGCCTGAAGGGAACAAAAAGCAGCACGGGAAGGCTCGTCCTGCGAGCAGGGAGAAAACGAGGGTGAGGGGGTAAAAAGCAAAATAATAATAATAAAGCAAACGAAGCAGCTCGCAGCGGTGGGGTTATTCCCCAGTTTGTAGGCTCGCTGGTTGCTCTGCGCTGGTTTGGAGGGTGGCTGCAAGTATAATTGCACGGCCCATTCAATTCTGCATTTGAAGAGGCGACCGTAAGCCCGAGCGGGAGGTAAACACGCCGAAATGCACTTACCTGCACAGAAAGTTCCACAAAGCAAGGCGAAAGTCAGCCACGAAGCAATCATATTCCTTTACTTTTTTCCTTTCCTCGTGTGCCCCTCTGTCCCCAAGGGAAACAAAAATAAAAATAAAAATATCGAGAGAGAGTGAAAGAAGGGGGGAGAAGCGAGGCTCTGCCCTCTCTCTCTCTCTTAAAAAGAAAAAAGAAGAAAAAAATCCTGAAAAAAAAAAAATCGGATTTAATTCCTCCGCAGTTGCAAAAGGTATCCAGTGGAGAGGAACAGCCCCGGACGGTTCGACCTGCTCCTGCCTGGCCCCGGCGTTTGCTCCGAGCTTTCCAAGAGTTTCTTTCCCTGGGCTTTTGTGCTGGGAGCGCGGCGTGCACCACACACCGACTCCCCCTCCTCCTCCTCCTCCTCCTCCTCCTCCTCCTCCCAACCCAGCCCCTCCGGCTCCCCCAGCAGCAGGGGCGAGCGCACACGCCCGCGTGCGCGCACAATCAGCCCGCCCCCCCTCCCTTCTCCGCAATGCACGCGCAGCCCCGTGCAATGCACGCGCAGCTCCCCCCCCCCCCCCCCACCACCACACACACACGCGCGCACACCCCGCGCTCCCCCGCGCAACGCACACGCGCTCCCGGCGCCGGCAGCTCCCGGGGCGGCGGCGGCCGCAGCGAAACTTGGCGAGGGTACGGACCCCGCACCCAGCGCGGCTGCGGGGCGCCAGGCAAGAGCCCGCGGAGGGGGCGCGCAGCGGGGCGGGGGGCTGGCGGCGGGCCGGCGGCGGGGGGCCGCGGCATCGCGGGGCGAGGGGGCGGCGGGAGCAGGGGCTGGGTCGGGAATTGCCATCTACCGGGGAGGGGAATAAAACCAAACAAACAACACAAAGCGGAAAAAATAAATTAAAAAAAAAGGGGGGGGGGAGAAGGGGAGGTTGGGGTTTTTGTGCGCGCGCGTGGTTTGTTGTTGGTTTGGTTTTTTTTTTAATAATTAAAAAAACCTGAACCGAGTCCAAAATGGCTTCTAAAAAAAGGGAGAAGCCAGCGCGGAGCCAGCGGGGGAAACCCGGATGTTCGGTACAAAGCGGCTGGAGGGGGCGGGGCGCGCGGGGGCTCCGCGGCCGCTGAGTGGGCAGCGGCGCTGTCCGTCAGGCCGCGCCCCGCGGGGAGCCTGCGGCGTGGGGGGCGGGAGGGGGCGCGGGGCGACCCCCGGGGGAAGGGGGCGGCCGCCGGGAACCCCCCGCACCCGCCGCCTGGCCGGAGGAGCTAGCGGCGTGACCCCCCCGGGGCGTCGGAATAAACCGTGTCCTTGCAGAAAAAAGAGCCTGTCTCCAACAGCTCCAGGCGGGGGGGGCGGGGGGCTGCCCCGGGGACCCTGCACCCAGAATAGTGCCCTGACCCCCAGGGGTGGCAGGAGCGGTTGCTCGGGGACAGTGCCCGGGGCTGAGGGGGCACCTCCGCCGTCACTTTCCGTGTTAACGAGGTTTTCTCTATTGCCAGGATTACAGGAATGGAGCGCTCTCCGCAATTTATTTTAATGATAATCGCTAAATAGCACGGCGTTAGGGAGCACCGGAGCAATCTGGAGGGGA
Source organism: Falco peregrinus (assembly GCF_023634155.1). NCBI lineage: Eukaryota > Metazoa > Chordata > Aves > Falconiformes > Falconidae > Falco > Falco peregrinus. Next base: position 57,973,298 of record NC_073725.1, on the reverse strand, counting down.
AGGAGGCGGAGGGGAAGGTGCCGGAGTTGGGTCGTTCCCCACGATTTGGGTCTGCGAGGTCCATCGGAAGAAGGGGCCGTGGCACAGCCGAGCTGCACAGGGTGCTGAGCCCCAGCTTAGCTCCCTGCCTTCTGCCCGGTGGGGGTAAGGCTGAAAACATTACTAAAATAATTTGCTTTTTTAACTGTGGAGGGAGATAAGACTAAATAGGAATCATTCTTCTAAAAGTTTGAGCAGCATTTTTTTTCCCAGAATAAATACATATATTATTTTTTTTACGGTAAGAGGTTCACAGGAAACTTCAGGTGGCTTTTATAAGGGCTTGTAACCTCTTTGAAGCTGGAGACTTTTTTTATATACGTGTAGCACTTGTGTAACAAGGTCTTAACTGTGAATGGGATTCCTAGGTGCAGTTGCAATAAACTGATTAATAGTATCATTCATGGTATCATAGCTCATTCATACGTTTGCTGTAAGGAACACACTGGCGGGAATATAAGCGGTTGCGACTTTAAACACGGTACTCTTGGGGGGAAAGCTGCAGCTAACGCGCACACCGATGGGCAATGCAATGGGTAAAGCTACAATAAAAAGCTCAGGAAAAAATTTTTTGGAGCAAAAAGCAGCAAAAACAAGCCCACAAAGAGCTAATGCTGGGCAGGTCTGTAGCACAGAAGCAGCATGGTGGGTATTGTCATCCAGCTAGTCAAACCAAGGGTGGGCGCTGAGGAGACGTGTCTGTCAAAGGTGGGGGTTGGGGATGATCCCTATTTATCCAGAAACAAGCGCTCAGAAGTAGGGTTGGTTTGTTTTTGTTTAATCTGGTGACAGCCAGGACTGATTTTGTCGCTGCATGCTGGTGGGACAAGTCACGGAGAAGTCCATAAGGGTGCAAAAGGGAGTGCAGCACAGTGATGGAAGGAGAAGGAAGTGTCACTTGTTGGTGACACCTGGCCATGGGCCACAGCAGCTCGGGATGTGTTTGAAGCCTCAAGGACAAATAATGGGTCAACATTTTGTATAAGGCTGCTTCCTTCATTCAAAAGCAAATAAGGCATCAATATTTCTTCTTATTTCATTCAAGGAATAAATTCTTAAACAGCTACCGAGTGGCTGAAGTACAGAGAAATATATGGGGGGATAAAATATGACCACAGTGTTTCAGTGTACCGGCGTCCCCATCAGTAGCTGAAACAAGACATTTAGTTCATACCAAGAAAATATTACCCCCGGGAGCGGGCAGCGTGGCTAACGTTGGCCATCACTGGGGCTGTGTCCCTGCCCAGACTGAAACGCTCCCTGGCGAACGTTGTTCCTATTTTTAATTGCTGCGCTATGAAAAGCCCCGTTTGACAGTACCTGACTTCATGCTTTACAGGCAGGGACCTGGCAGCACATTTATCACAGGGCTGTCATCGCTTTTGAGGAAACGGGCCCAGAGCGCTTCGGATGTTGTCCTGAAGCCACCCAGTAAGACAGGCATGGTGTGGCCTTTTGCACTTGGACAGCGTGCTGCTTCACAGTGCAGGCAATGCTGCAAACAGAAACCCACAGGGAGCTGGACTCAGGGTGATTTTCGCCCAGAGGTAAACGATACCTTGAATTTTCATTTATTAAATTGCAGTCCGTCTTGCTTACATTGTTTCACAGGCAGATGTTTACCCTGCTGAAAAGCTAAAATGTTTTCTCTACTTGCAACATAAAAGCCCAGGAGTGAGTGTTGTCACTGGAGATAATGTTACAGCCTTAGCAAGATGACACTTAAAAACTTTGTCAGCCTCCAAGAATTTTGGAAATAGCAATGAACGAAGGTAGCAAATGTTAATAGCAAGCACTGCTTGCAAGAAGTGCCGTCACAAGCAGCGTTTTCAAGAGCTTCTTTCTGTTTCCAGTTGTCTGAGCTGCACGGCTCAGACCATTTTTAAATAATTATACTTAACAGTTAGAAAAACCTCCTGCACTAAAATAAATTTTAGCTAAGATGGTTTTATGCTTTGCGGTCTCATATGACACTCAATCTTTCTCGTGTGACTGTTGTAACAAGTCAAATTCATGTATTTTGATACCCCGCATGTGATAAAGATACTTGGATCACTTAAGCCTGTACAAAACTGCAGTGCTCGCATGTCATTTATCTTAAAATCCTATTGTAGCTCTCGTGAAATGCAATTTCTTCAGCAAATGGAAATTTATACTGACAGGTGTTATAAAACATGGAAAATACTGGGGGAAGGGGGCCCAACATTTCCTTTATCTCTTCAGATATTCACTAATGGATTTATTTTGCAGCTCGGCCTCGGTTTGTTGCAGGTTACGGAGCTCTGGTGCAATTAAGGGGACCCATTTCCAGCCTTCTTAAGCAGAACTTGCATTACTTGCAACAGGTGAGGAACGTGCACTGCGGCCCCAAGACAGCAAGCTGGTTTGCAGGCTGCAGTTTCCCTACCGGTCCCTAAAGCTGCTTGTAGGAAATCACTCAGCCTAAAGGAACTCCTGGGATCCCAGCCTCTACCTTCCCGTTTCAAAACGCATGGGTAAGAAAAACCAATTTATATTCATAACCTTGAGTAAATAAATTGTCACTTTAACTACGCATTTTATTGTAATTAAGCACTTCCCGGTAATAACCAACCCACACTATGAAGCAGTTTCTTAATATAACGGTAAGCTAAGTTCTCGGTTGTGAGCAGAATTAGGAAGCTTTTAAAAGCACAGGCCAATTAATATAAAAATAAAAAGATGTTGCACAGTTCTTCACGTGGAGAAAAGGTGCTTTTGCTAAAGAACTTGATCCTTATTTTCAAGAAATGCTGTTGCTGTTCAGCCAGCACCCCACCTGCAGAATTTCCTAGTAGGATTTATATCCAGTATTAGCCTGACACTGCTCCCAGTGGCTTTGCCTAACTCTTAACGGGAACAGACCTGAGACAGATTTAAATCTTCCCCAGCTTTCTAAGGACTCGCTGCTGTCACCTCTCCGTGATGCAGCTACAATTAACTTCGCTGGAATTTCTATATTTGAAAGCAGCTTTAAATTAGAGCCTTCTGAACTTCCAGACGTGGATGCAGATGGTCTTTGCTACTGTCTGTACGAGCCCTTGGTTTTCGCACCAAAAAAGCCCACCCACGTTGACAAATTTGCCCTTTGCGGTCTGGCTTCAGTGTAGCCAGTAAAAATAGCGAGTGATACGGCAGACAGAACGGGCCCTAAACGATATTTTTTGATAGCTTTTATTAGCTCCAGACTAAAGAGCACGGCGTCAGATGTTGACAGATTAGGAGGGGGGAGTATTCAAAGCAAAGGGATGTTACCAAGATGCCCATAAACCAGCACTTTTGCCATTCTCCAGAACTGGAACTTTTCCCTTGGTTTTCAGTTGTATTTGGATTAAAGAGTAAATACCAGCAACTGGCATGTGTCAGCCGGTGTCAGAGCCGTGTGCCAAAGCTTTGCTCAGGTTAGATCTTTAGCATCGCTTTACTTTCCTGTGGATTTTGTTAGGACTTCTGGGCCATAGCTTGTTATTTTTTACTGCTATAACTAGCAGAGTCATCATATGATTATTTCCCTTTAAATCTGGGAGAACTTGTCTGGCCTATTGGGTGGGGAACTTAATTGCAAGAAGGCTCTGAAGGATGGTTGGTGCTGGACGGTAGCTGTACCATCAGCATGTTACCCGTCCCCAAAAAGGAGAATCCAGGCTCTAATCCATACCGCCAGGTCATGCCAGCTCAATGGGTACCAGAGCATGTCCACACTCGAGTTGGAGACATCTGTGCTTAGACAAGGAACATGATGGATGTCATATGACTAATTCAATGATGATATATGCTTAATTGGTAAAGGACCACATTTTCTACTTTTTTTTTAACCCAGGACATAGCGTTAAAGGTCTGCCTGATGTTTCATGTTCCTTTCAGGTATTTTCTTCACTGAGATTCACGCTACTTGTTACTGTGGCCGCTGGCTTTGTCTTACGCCCTTGAGTGCTACTATGCTTTTTAGTGATGAGAAACCAGCATTCAAACTCCCCTGAAGCACCAAGCTGTGCTGCTCCTCCCGCAGCTTGCAGAGGGACTTCCCTGAACCTCAGGTACAAATGCTCCAGCTGTTGGAAAAGCCAGTGGCCAGGAGTGGAACAGCACAATATTTATGTAAGTGGACTACAGGACCAAACTTTAGACATTGATTTTAATGACCTGTTTTCAAGCTCTCTCCCTCAATTTCCCTGTAATATACAAATACAGCATTGGTGATGCTTAGCTAATAAAAAAAATAAATATCTCTCTAACTTCCAAGAGTGCGTGTTGCAGTGAGTGGAAATCAATGTATCTTAAATTTGGTGGAAGATGTTTCTACCAGCTGGCGGTACTTAACCATTCAAAGAGATTACCAAGTGCCACAGCAGCAAAATCTCTTCTGCTTGAAACATTTAAGATTGCCTGGATGTCTGTCAGGAAAATGTGCTCCAAAACTGGTGGTAGCAACACCAGAATAGCTTCATGGCGACAATCCTGGTGACTGTGACAGCCTCCAGTAATGGCAATCTATTAATCTCTTGCTCCATGCCCATAAAGCACTCTGTCCTCCTTCCATTCAATGCTCAAAGTAAATAAATATGGGTCCCATCATCAGATTGTTTTGCTTGCACAGAGCAGATCTACAAAGCGTCTAAGTGAGATGGACAAGGAGAAGGGTGAAAGAACACCTGCCCACCCGCTGTGCGCAGCAGCCGGCATTGCTGACAGCGGCTGGGGTTGGCAGGTGAGGGGCAGGGTGTTACACCTCCCCTGTGCCGGACCAGGCTAGGGCAGCCTGAAGTGCTGCAGTCTTTTGGGTGGCTGCCAGCAGATCCCGTGAGGTTTTCCAGCGCCTCAGAAAGGGCCTGGGAGTACAACAGCCCTTGAATCTGCAGAGAACACCATCTCCAGTCAATGCCCATAGACTGTTCCCTAACCCCATCCATTTGAGTTACCATCCTCTGTAAAAGAAGGCAGTAGTTGTTTACCCACGTTGTCTTCAGCTGTCTGTGTTTGACCTGAAGATGCAGTGCTGGTGTTTTAAAGTGTACGTGGTGGCCACAGCAGCTTCGAGCCAAGGCTTGTCACCTCTCCAGCTCTCTCACCTCCCTCCCTCCCCAGGTGTTTGGTTGGCAGAAGAACATCTTTTAAATTCCAGTATTTTATTTAAAAAGCTAGACTTGGAAGGTTTCAAACCGGTTGTAATTAAGCATTAACAATGGGAAGGTTCCTATGGAGGTGCTGTGTCCCTGCAGTGCCTGTGCCTAAGAAGAGCCTGTGCATCCCTCCCGCGGCCAGCTGGGCTGCAGCGCAGCGTGTATAGGGTTCACTGCTCTTACCTGTGGCCTTGTGCCTCCTGACGCACTCAAGGCATGTGTGGAGGGACCCATAAAATATGTCCTGGAGTGGTTGGGTGTATTTTTAGAGTTTGTCCCAGATTATTGGCCATTGTCCCAGATTTCAGTGGTTAGGGTATAAGAATGCCCGGTGGGGCTGAGTGCTTCCTGCCTTGCTCTCAGGAAGGCTTTAATCAGGAAAAATACCCTCTCAGAGAAGGCAAATAATTAAGTTTTTGTGGCAAATACTCTACTGCCATTAGCGGGAGGTGATAAACACTCCAGACCACAGTATAAATGGAGCAAGGCAGACGCGCTAAGCTTTAAAGTGCAATATTATTGTGTTATGTGGTGCTGAGTAATGAATTGGACATCACTAGCAAGGTGGTTTTCCTTTTGTCTTTATTGGGACCAGAGGGTTTTTTTACACTATGAGTTGTCTGCCTCTGCTGCTCGTTGTGGGGAAATGCTGATGTAGATCACCTGAAGGAAACATGTCCCACACACTGGCAGCTGGCAGCGTGCAAGCTGGGAGCTAATGTTGGAAGGGATCTTTTGGTGTCATCCAGTCCATCCTCCTCCCTTTGGCAGTGTTCATTCAACCTGTGTCATTCCTGGGAAATACTCATCCAACCTCTTCCTGCAGTGCTGGGCCCTGCACAGTGCTCCAGGCTCTCAGGGCATCATGAGTTTCACATGCAGAACATTTTCCCTCCTGGGTATCCTCAGCCTTTCCTGCTGCAGTTTGGTCCGTACTGAGCACGTGTGGGACAGATTGCTCCTTTTCTGTCTGCTCCAGCTTTTACCTGTTGGAAAATCGTCTCTCTTCAACCTGCCAGGGCCAAAACAGACCGACTCATTTGTCCCTTCCTCATATTTCTGGCTGCACAGCATGACCCTCACTCCATCCCTTGGGCTGCTTAGCCATATCTCAGGGGCTGAATTCCCGTGCTGAAGTCCTGGGCTCCCCATACGACCATCTCTGGCATGTGCTTCTCAGCTCCAGGGGTCTTCTCTTGGCTCAGCCCTCCCAGTTACACTGCAGGTTGTTGGCATGCTGAAGGGCTCTCCGGTGGACTCATCCAGGCAATTTCTGGCTTTCATGACCTTCCACCTTGGTCGTACAACCTCCTATCAACTGCTTCTTGCCTAGCTGCCCTGATGCCTTTTCTCAGCCTCCTTAGCTTCATAGCATAGGACACACTACATGTCATAAAAAGTGCAAAGTATAAAAACTGTTCTGTTAGGAATCCGACTACTGGTCCATCTATTTTGTAGAGAGACAGGAGTGACACATTGCCAATACAGATGCAGGTGAGTCCTGCTGCAGCCAGTCATGCCTGTGAGAGGGACCTGCTTTCCTTCCCGGCGTTCCCCGGCATTCAATTCTTGGACATTTTGGCATATTGTCAGTGACAGATCTATTCACAAGTGAGAGCAGCCAGGCCTGCAGGCTGTGGTGCCAGGGTATTGTGGGCTCCTGGATGGGCAGAGCCTCTCCATTGATTTCAGAAGAACGAGACAGAAATATTTTCATAGCCAGACTCAAGTTTTTATCTATTCATAGCTACCTTGGTGTCCCCTAAATTGGACACTTTGGCAGGAATGCTGCACTTCATGTCTTGACTTTCCTGGCCCCATATCCACCCAACCTTCTCTTGCTCCTAAAGGCCACTGATCTTGTCCTTTATTTTTGCCACCAAATGCCACTTACTTGTGCTGAAAAGCAGGATCTGGCAGCAGGGAAATTATCAATAATCAGCAAGTAACCAGCCTGTTTCCCTTTCTGTGTGGCCTATCCGTGCTGTGGGATAGTGCACAGACCCTTAATTATTCACCTGCAATAGTTTAAATGTTTGCAAGTGGCTACTAACCAGATTTGAAAAGAATTCAATAATGGAGGGAAAAGAATTAAAAAAAAAAACAAGGACGGCATGGGACAGGGATGAGAATGGTGAAGGACATATGGCAGAGGTACTGGTTGGGGGTATTCCGGTGGCCTGGGTTCCAGCTCAAGCTTCTGCAGGATCTCTGATAGGCTTTGCTTTACTTATCTCTTAAGTCCTGATCAGAATGGGAACAACGGGCTTTATCCACAGAAGTAATTAAAATGTTGCACTCTCTGGCAGGGGAGTTAAAATCAATTTCTCAAATACAAGATGAAGAACAATTGGCCAGGCTGCTGCCGTGCAGAAAAAGATCCAAGGCTGTGATGCTTGCGAGTGCAGCAGAAATCCAGTGCTGCAAAAGCCCAGCGCGGGGTGCCTGTTCAGAGGGGCACGCTGCAGAAGGCATGGGAGAACCTTTCTGTTCAACTTGGCGGCGGCAGGGTCTTGGCTCAAGAACAATTTCCACACCTCAGGAAAGATACAGCTCAGCTGGGAAAAGCCCAAAGAGGTGCAAAAAGAATGATGGGGGGGTGTTGAAAGCGTGCCTTTGAGGATGGGCTGTGAGCAGTGTGAGGTCTGAAGAGGGGACCAAGCTAGGACAAAACGAGTTGCCAAATACATGCAAGGCTGGTGCAAAGAGGCGTGGTGGTCCTTGTACCTTCTGCAAGTAGGGCGAGTAATGGGCTTCAGCTCCAGCAGGAAAGACGTAGATAAAAGAGCAGGAAAAACTTTCCTAGTGTATGGATAGTTCTGCACAGGGATATTCCCACAGGCTGTTGTGGAATTGTCACTGCAGGAAGGTGTTAGGCAAAGATCATGCAGGAATTGTTGAGGTATTGTTGATTGTGCTGGGGGCCTCTCAGAAGGCTTTATCCAGCATTCTTTTCCTATTTCCTCCGGCTGCCACTGAAATCGATGGAATTCAGTACTTCAGTGTTTGGGAAGACCTGCCACAGTATCAATTCCCTGTTTGCAATCACGGAGATTGCAAAAGCTATCACAAGCATATTTAGCTGATGTGCAGCTCCTAGGATTGTAGGGGTACAGAAGCAAGCTAAGAAACAGGTGTGCCTAAGCTGCAGAAGTTAGTTACTCTAGAGCATTAAAAATCCAGCCTTTGACAAGGAAATACTGCACATGAGTGGAGCTTTTACGTGTGAAATACTGCAAAGAAATCTCAGTTCTGTGTAGTGTTAGAGAGGCACAAGGAAATCTCATTAGAACCCACTGACAATGATCTGTTATAAAGGGAACAGGAGCAATTCGTGAGCTCTCAGAAAAATAAAGTGCGTGTCTGTTCTGCCCCTGTCCTCACTCTGTGGCTACCCTAGGACACAGATTTCTTGAGAGAAGGATCTGTGCCTTCTTCCTCAGTTAGCTCTTCTACATCATGTTTTATTTGCTAGGAGACTTGAATGATGGGCAGCAAACACTCTTGTTCCTATTTTAAACCTATGGAAACTGCAGTACAGAGAAATTAAATTACTTGCACATGGTCAGAGAGCAATTTTATGGCAGGGCTAGGACCAGAACCCAGCTCCCTTGCTCCCAAACCCGTGGGCCACCCTTCGGCTCTTCACAGACTCTTAATTTAATCACCTTCCAAGGAAGTCTGTTGGCCCCTTCCAAATGACTTCCACGGGAGTAATGCCAGGCATCAAATGAAGTCACTGGGAATATCAATGCAAAAGAAGCCAATATTCGTTGCAAAGAAAGAGCTGATGGAAGGGAAAAAATAGATTTTACAAAAAAAAGGAATAAGTTCTAGCGCCGGTTCCATAATATCATTCCCCCTTTAATTTGTGCCTGGTCAAAATTAAAAAAAAAAATAGATTGCTAATATTAATAGATGAAATGAATCTTGAATTTTATAATAGTGGAGGAAATGAAAGGACCAAAGTAATATTGTGTTGTTAACTGAGATTTTAATAATGATTCTGTCCTCAGTTGGTGCATTTGTTCCACAGAAAGTAAATCATTAATGAAGAGGAGGGGAAAACAGTTTTATGGTGATGGATTTTTGAAAGAAAAGTTTTAATTTTGCTTAAATTCTAGAAATTCTAAAGTATGTCTGGAGCTCAAAACTAAAAGACAAACATCTTAAGAACCAGTCCATCAAGATGAGATTTAGCCAAGTGGCGGACACTGTCTGGGGTAGGATGGAGCAATGTCCATGGCTCCTCTCTGAGAGAGCTGAGGTGAGTGGAAGAGATGGTTGGAGACGGTGTTGATGGAGAAAGGAAGGTTTGAGGGTTTGCCGTTGGTTGGTTGCATTCTCATAGCTGTTTCTAAATGGCATCGGGAAAGCAGTAAGGACATCATCCTCACCCTAAAGCAAAGGAGATCTAACTGGGCTTGTCCTGTGGTTTCTGTGGACTTTTGCAAGGTCTGCTTCCACCATGTCCTCTACAGGGCATGGGTGAACTCAAACCATTCTCAGGGCTGGAGGGTGTTCGACTTCCCAGGTAATGAAAGAGCCCACCAAGGCTAGCATGTCCAGCGGTGCCTCTTGACCTACCCACCACTATCTTCAGCCACCTCCAAGGAGTCCCAAAAAAAGGGCTCCCTGGATCAGCAGCCCATTTCACACCAAGCCCCCTGATTCAAAATGTTGAACATGGGGAGGATCACAGTCTCAGTGCAGTGGAGAAGAAAAGCATCTCTTTAGCTGGGATTTGGTGCCTAAGAAAAAGCAAACAAGGCACATACGTGCCTGCGTGTGCATGAAAGAGATGGGGGAAAAGACAGAATTCCCCTCATTCCTTAATGAGCACAGCACCCCAACAATGAATGTGGAAATCTGCAAATTGAACGACATACTGTATTTAAATTATCAAATCAATAAAGAGACATAAACATTAAACAACATTATATGAGAGCCTGGAGTGTCACCACAAAAATTAAGACTATGTAATTAAAAGTACAATGCAATTTATTTTTATATCGTTCTTCATTGAAATCAACAAATCTTACTACTTACCCAAAAATGTAAAGTAGGCTGCAAACTAATTCAAAAAATGAAGACAAAGTGGCTATTGAAAAACCTATGTTTCTTGGTCCCTTAGATCTGGCAGCAGTCATGATTTAATATTTTAACTACTATAATAGGTTATACTGCAGAAGAAAAGTGCATTAATTACTATGGGAAACCTAAAAAAAAAAATCTAATTAAGAAGAATAAAATCATTCTTATTGACGGGGAAAAATAAAACTATGTAGAGGGAAATGAAGGATGAAAAAGCTGAAGACACACCAATATTAATAAATGCGGTCTGTGCAGCGTAGAAAACACACTTCTGTAGTTGCTGGGGGGTGTGGATTTGGATCTGGCTGGAGATGACAGTTTGCCGTGGCCAAACCTCTTCTCCAGGATCTCACCCACTGGAAGCACCTTCTAATTAGGTGCAGCAGAGGGAGGTGAGGCTGCTCTGGATTCAGCTCAACATGCCCGTGCAGGGCCGGCCCCACTGGCTGTGTCTGAAACAACAGACCAAGAGCATCAGATCACATTGTGTTTCTGGATATAGTATGGGTAATTAAATAATGATCTCAGTAGTTGCCATCCTTCCTGAAATGTCACAGGAGGTGTGTGTAAGGAAGCAGTCCTGTGTCCCAAACCGTGCAATACGTCATGCCTGGGGACACCATAGGGATGAATCACCGTGGGCAGGTGCGAATCTGCCTTTCAACTAGCCACAGCCCTTTAAAGTAACTTAAAAGGAACTTTTCTGTGTTAAATATCCACCGCGTTCTTTGCTCAGCCCCAGCTAAGGTGATCTTTTGAATTTATCCCCGTTGTAAGGGAGCACCTGCACCCCCATCGTGAACCTTCATGGGATCCCCAGGGATGCAGGGCTGCTTTGGGAGCAGGTGCATCTTTTAACAGCCAGAAACAGCAGCCAAAAATGTTAGGAGGTGTTTGGCTATGTTTTCCAGATGTGAAACTAGATGGGACCATGTGTGGTTTTGCCATTGCTGGGACTGGATTCTAGGGCTCTGATTTTGAGCTTTCATCCCGATTTGGAATAAGAGTGTGTTTATTTCATGATCTTGAGTATTCTTGTGATGGGAAAACTGATTTTCTGCCCAGCTTTACAGCCCTCATTCCTAAAGATCCCACCGATGTCAAAATGTCTGTGGAAGTTAAGAAGAAAGGAGAGGATGCCGTAGGGTCAACAGCTACACTAAGTGTTTAAACAAATACATGCAGTTTAATTACTTCAGCTGGTATTAGCAGTATTAATGTCTTTTCAAGCCAGAAGTTATCCTTTGATCACTTATATTTACTTCACATATGAAATGGACTACACAAATTTGGCCAGTTACCTTGTACTGAATCCAGTAACTTGTACATCATTAACTTCTCCACATATGAAAAATTAGTAGTATAAATTTTGCACAGCCTTTCCAGGATTACAAATCTTCATCAAAGGCAAGAGGAACTGTCTGAGGAATAAGGACTTCAAGATTCAATGAGTGCATACCATGCCAGAGAAGAAGAAACTAAGCAAAATTGTTGCAATAAAGGATGCTGTTAGGGATACGTGCTTGCACAGAAAGCCAGCAAAAGGGCACTGCAGCACCTCAGCTGTATTTTGGTGGCATTACTGACACCCGGAGCTGCACAGCTTTTTGCTCAAAGGTAAGCTCATTCTCCTTTCCCACCTGTACCCACAGGAAACAAGGTTGCAAAGCAGTAAGCATAAGCAGGGGTTGGTTTGAAGGGGTTTTGATTGGCTGGGGGTTACTTTGCAGCACAGAAACATCCTAGCAGTAGTGCCTTTTGATTAGCAAAGAATTTTTGTGTTGAACCTTGCAAAACACACAAGGATTACTCCTGGAAAGTATCACATAGACCATGTGTAAGTATCTGCACAAGGGTTGCAGAAACAGCCTTTAGTTATAGAACACAGAAACAAGCAAAGATTAAAATCATCCTTTGAGAGAAAGATAGAAGGGGGTTTATGTGGTAGCGGCTGAAGGCCATTGCATGGGGATGTGCCATAGTGTACATGCTCTGCTAATCCAGGATCTATAGACATAAGAATTTTGTATAGCCTAGCCTGAGCTAGCTGCACAACCAGACACCCAGGGCTGATGCAATCCCAGTGTGCAGCTCACGTACCGCATTTTGCATCATGTGGCTGTGACTCATGAATGGAACTGGGGGTTGGGGTCTAGGGACACATGAGAGGACCTGGGGCTGTGAGCTGTTTGTCAGGTCTAGAACATTTTTAGCTACCTGAGTGTGGGACTGCCGGTTTGCCCTCAACCCAGCATCCCTCAACCCAGCCGTAACTCCCTTTGCACTGCGGGATACAGAGCAAGTTGCACCAGCAAATGCCTGAGATGCACAGAGAGCATCAGGGCAGGGGGAGGTTGCGAGGGCAGTGGTGGGATTAGACTCACCTCATTTCAAATATTTGCAGTGTAGGCTCTGAAATGCGAGCTGTCATACTGGGCTTTCCAGGCAGCAGGAAGAAATAATTATTTTTATTATGCAATTCGTCTGCTCTGTGTTAACTGTCTACTTTAGGAAGAGATGAATCACCGTAGATTCCATCGACTGTATTGACTGACTCTCCATTGAATAGCAAGGGAGCCATGGGTGACTAGCTCAAGTGCAGATTTCTGCTTCAGTTGGGTGAATCTACCAAATGCTTCGTGCCCATAGTGTAAGACTTTGTGCTCTGAGCAGCTCAGACTGTGGCATTTCAGTCAATAACTTCTGCAGAAGCACAGTATTTTTGGAGAAGTGACACCCATCAGGAGAAGTTTGCAATGTAAGTAGACAAAAAAATAGCAGGTGGGAAACAGAGGTGCCCCATGAGCAGTAGGAGGTAAGTTCTGTGCTTCCAGCTCCTGCACCATGTCCCTCAAACCCCATGTCTTTTTTATAGCAGGTTCCCATGTCTTCACAGAAGGATTAGTTCATGTGTGAACTAGTCGTACTGACAATTAGGTCAGGATGATTGCTGTCATCTCTCTCCTGCCAAACTGAAAGGGTCCTGTTGAAGCCATGTCTCATCCCACTGTGCTATTGCTGCACCTTAGCCTCAGCGCATCAGCCACTTCTGAGGGAGTCTTGGGTCATCAGGAAAGAAACTGGCTGGGTCATCAGGAAAGCGTACACTTGAAAGAGAAATAAACCCCATCAGTCTGTAGGAGGGTATGCCATTGAAAGCAAAAACCAGCCTACACGTGTAAAAGCGGCAGCCTCTACAGTGTGGTGTACGTCCAGACACTTAGCCTGTTGTTTCAGGAACCATCTCCCTTCGGCTGTGATCACTCTCAACTGTTTGCAGTCTGTGTGCGGTGACGTGCATGGAATATTACTATGAAAAAGTGCGTTCTTGTTAATAGGTATAGTTTAGGATGATTGTTAGCAGAGCATAAGGCCTTATTGATTGAAAGTGGCATATGGCAAGGATATATAATGATTCACTTTGGCTGCTAGTTTGAAATCCTATTCACGGGTGAAAAAAAACCCCACTCTCCTTTGCAGTCAGGCTTCATTCTTTCTGCAGTGTGTTTTTCAACCCGGGCCATTTTACAAGTGATCCATAGGAGAGATTTCCTGCTCTCCTGGGTGTGTGCTCGAAGCTCTTTTCAGTCCTGCAAGGGCAGGTCACAAGAACAAAAGCTAAAGTTATCATATGCCTCCCTTTGAGGGAAAGGTTGGTTGTCTTGCAGCTCTCTCCTCTAAAAGTCTTTTTCAGGGATTTAGTGTTTATGAAAGGTGGTGGACTTGAAAACCTGATGTGTGGTAAATGCCAGGGAGAGGTACAGCCCAAACGATCCCTGTTTTCCAGCAGCACTCCTTGGTGCCCAGTGGGAGAGCATGCAAATTCCCACCTGTGGCAACAGCCTCATGGAAATGGGTTTGACATTTTTACTAATTGCATTTGTGAAAGACGAAGCTGCCGGTGCTCCGGCAAGCTGGAGTAAAGGTGAGCACTTCTCTGGATCCCGCTTCTCTTCACCAGGGGGAAAAAACGCATGTTCCTACATGGCGTTAGCAAATGCAGAGCAATTAACCTGAGGTGAAATCCCAGTGAAGGCAAAGCAGCCAAAGTATTAATACACATGAACTGAAAGAGATAAGCCCTGAGGACCTCATCTATCTTCCCTGTCTGTTAGCAGGTCCAAGTGAAGCTTGAGTTGTCTCACCTGGTTTGCCGTGCATACACCTTGCGGCTGGGTAAGGTGGAACCTTGTGAATCCTGAATGCCGCGCCCCCCCCCTCACCCCCACCACATCACTGGTACTTCTGAGGGATGTGTTGAACCTCAGGAGAGGTGTCCTGAAGGATGACAGCTTGGAGTGACACTTCCCTGGTGCTCAATAGCAAATATTTCTGCACCTGATGCTAATAGGGACCCCAGCAGCCACTCCGCCACCGCTGCCACAAAGGCAGAGCAGGGAAGGGGTTTGCTGCATTGGCTGAACAGTGGAAATGGAAAAAGGTGATCCCAGCGACCCCTCAGAGCAATCTTGCAACCTCCACCATACAGAGAAAGCCTGTGGGGGCTGGTCCTAACCACCAGTGGATCAGCTCATCTGAGAAGATAACTGATGGAGGGCGAGAGTGTGATACCTGCCCATTTCTGTAGCCCTGCAAACCTCCCTGACCTTTATCTGGCTGGTTTAATAGCATGATGTTCAGTGATATCTGGACACTTTTCTTGGCAACAGCACCATGCATGATTCAAGTGGCATTCACCTCACTGCTGGATGCACAGCCCTTGTGTTTTCCCACCAGAAATTAAAGAACGGAGCCTTCATATATGTCTCTTCTGGGAAGCGATGCTTTCTAGGAATTGCTTACAAAGAATTAAGTAACCCATTTGATTGTCATCCAGAAGCCCTGGGCTTGCTACATGATCTTGGATGATTCTTTTTAACAGGGAGATACTTCTTCAAGATGGTCTCAAGGTTTTGCCTGTGGTAGGCAAAACAGAGCTCCCTTGAATAAAGTAATTCTGAACAAGAAAATAAACTGAATGCCTTTCATTATACCTGTCACCAGTTTATTTACTCCATGGCCTCTTTCTGCCATAAAAGTCTTGAATGATTTCAGCATACTAAAACATCTGCACTCATTTTCAGAAAATAACAACTGCCAATGTATGAACTCACTATTTTCTCAGAACGCCTATTGTTCAGTGTCCGACCCTTATTGTTTCTCATCTCCTGTGAGCGGTTTACAATAAAATCCACTTTATTTACAGTAGAAAGCAAAATATGTCAGAGCAAGACAATCGACTAGAAGCCTTCAGTCAATAACAGCTTTTTTTTTGTGCATGCTAAAATGTAGTCATTTCTTGCCTTCATTGAAATTGGTGGCAAAATTCCCAATTGGAGGTGTCTGTTCAGTCCTGTGCCAGATCCTGGGCTCCTGCTAAGCGTAAGCTGGTACGCCTTACCATGCACCTTCTAAAACTGGATGCAGTATGTGCAGGCTATCTTTTCATGGGCTCCATAAGCCATCCTGCAGTGAGCGCTCACAATTTAAGACCTTGTATCAGGACAACACTTGAGCATCGCTCAACTGGTTTGCTGATTAGGAACCTTTGTACGAGATTGAACCATTGACAGGTGAATCATCTCTGTCCCACACTGTCTCAGTCTTTACTCTTGGTTTGTGGCCAACAACAGCTCCCACTGAAGGCCTTTCTTATACACTTTTCCAGCAAACACTTTGCATGGGGTCATCACATCTCGGAGATAAACACTGAAAAGCTGAAGCGTGCTATTAAGCTTCTTAAAACATTAGAAAGACAATCGTTTTGACAGAATAGATGTTAATCACACTTATATAAAAGATTTTCATCTTCAAAGCATTTAACCAACATTAATTACATGTAATTGGCTTTTCCAGGTACGTCATGAAAAATGCACCTTTCATGTCACTTGTGGCTCCTATCTTACCCAGGGTTCCTGAGAGAAAGCTGTGCCTCCTCAGTGCAGCACAGCTTCCCGAAGCCACCCTAGGCCTCATCTTGCACATCACAAAGGGCAACATTTGAAACAGCAGTTGCACAGAACGCAGACACCTCAGCTGAACGGAGAGATCTGCGAAAAAAATCATGCCATCCCACTCGGGTGCCGGCAAAGTCATAAGTGTCTCCATTTCCCTGGCAAAAGCTTCCAAGGAGACTCTTTGAAGTTTTGCTGTACCCTGTCTTCACCAAGCCCATGAAGGTCCCGTACCCACACTCTGGTGTCTGCAAACACTGCTTCTTGCCCAAAATGCCCGGGGTGCCCTAGCCGGCGGGTAAGGTGCTCTCTGGACTCCAGCAGCACTGCATTTGAAAGGGTACAGGGAAAAGAGAAGGGATGACATTTTCCATACTAACCTTGTCTTCAAGCACTTGCCCAAGAAGTTGAAAATCTGGATCAATTCCCTTCACTCTGAGGGGGTCTGAAACTCCAATGTGCCACCACCCTGTCATGCTTTTCCTGCCTGAATTTTTCATTGAAACAACTGCTACATTCAGCCACAAGCAATTTGAAAAAGTTAAGATTTTTATTCCAATTTACAGTGTGTGTGAGACAAAAAAAAAAAAAAAAAAGGATTTCTTGCTCAGTGAACTGTCAGGATTCAGCTAGGAAATACGAGTTCCACGTGTCCTTGGAAAAACTTGCTAGTATTCAGGTTCCCTAGGGCTCAGGGCTGAAAGGAAAGGATTTTGGAAGCATTAGTCACCAAAGAAAAGTAAAGTCCACCAAAAGGATAAAGAAAAATTCCAAGAAAAGTAAAAAAAAAAAAAATAATTGTAAACAGGGACTAGATCATGGGGAACTTTTCCTGGAGATGAGTACTGGATAGAGGATAAGGTTCACAGCAGGTAGGAAACGAAACCCAAGCACTCTGTGATCAACAGCACCACCTCGGATAGAGCCATAGGACCTTGCCTATCGATCAGAGATCGGTGAAGGTCCTGACAGGTGTCTTCACTCTGGTTCTTTCAGAAGGCAACATGGAAGGTGGTATTATGCTTGTTTTCTTGTTTTCATATTGAATGTAGCATCGTTTGCAAGCTGTTTATCCCTTTTCATACACGTAGCTAATAGAGCTAAAAAATGTGCTGTTAGTTCAATGGCTCGTAAATGGATGAAAGCTCCACCTGGCACTGCTGCATTGCGTTGAGGTAAATAAAGCTGCTTTCCCCAAAGCCCAGGATTTTCATAACTTTTATTCTTAGCCCTAGACGGCTGCAAAGGCCAGAGGCTGGGTTTCCCATGGAGTTGTTTGGGTGTGGGATAATAAATTGCCAACCTCTTGAACTGTCCTGCATGTCCTTCATTAGCATGCATTAGAGAGAGGGAGACCTGCATGGTACCGTCAGGATGAGCAGGAAAATGGTCCTGCTGTGCAAAAGAGAATTCAAGGAGCCCAGGGACCTAACCCCAAATTATAGGGAGGCAGGTTTTTAGAAAAGCATTTAAGTGGAAGGTTCCAGTGCAAGCCATAATTGTGCTCGTAAATCATCAAGATCCTTTAAAAATCCCACACAGTGTCACCTGCCCCCAGTAGCTACAGTGGCTGTTTATTTTGCAGACATCTTCACAATTGTGTTCTCAAGATTATAATTCAGTTAGTGGCAATACAGTTGTGAAAGGCTACCCGCACCCTTGAAGCTAAGTAAATGGTTAAGTGCTTTGTTGGTTCAGAGCTAGAAGACTCTCCACCTTGCAGGACTGAGCCCTGTAATCTATTCGTATTTCCTTTTCAACTTCTGCAAGTAACCCCAAACAGGCTGGGAACACTAAGTGCAAAGTTACGGGAGATGACTGTGGCAATTTCTGAATGACAAGAGCGTTTAAAAGAAATGTCAAGAGTCTGTGGGCTGCAAGCTTTTATGTTTCAAGGAGAAACAAGAAGAAAGGAGGGACAATAAATCAAATGCAACAGTTTTAACCTCTTGAAAGCCATGTTCCCGACACAGCGCGGGCCACAGTCCTTTGATCAGATCCATTATTTTCTGCAAAGCGATGGAAGCAGCAGGGTGGGCTCCTCCATGCATGCCCAGGGGCCGTGTATACTACACTTTGCTTGACATGTGCTATGCATTTATGGGTTAACTTCAAACATGAGCTGATTTATAATTTTTAATCAAAAAAGGATTATAACCTAATAAATCCTAATAACATATTCTGTCTGGAGGTTATGTGATGTAGTCATATAATATATACTGGTAGCCTTGCTCTCCTGAGCCTGGAAGATGGGGTGAAGTTTTTTGCTTGTCAGTAAGCTGTTCTTTGGAAATGTTTAAAGGGATCAAGACCCTCTAAGCACCATGATGTGAATGGCCATCCCCTTGGATGGAGCCTTTCCTGCTATCACAGGTTTTGAAGTACCTAGGCAGAAACACACTCAGAATCTTGCAGCATCCCTGTGTGCTACGTATCTTTTCTCTCACTTTCAAAGGATGGGTGTTGCTGGTTAAGGGCTAATTATTGGTAGTTAGCTAGTTGAATCTAAGCATTAAACATACCAAACACCCCACTGATGATAGTCAGAGCCCCAAGGAGCCCTCAACAACAAACTGCTAGAGGCTAAGGGTTGGTTTGTAAGGGCCCATCATTTTCTGAAGTTAAAAAATTATGACCACACAAAGGAAGACTTAACTCTCTCTATTGGATTTCCTGGATTTTGGTTCTCCCGCCCAGATAGACAGGTATTGTCATGGGGAATCTGCAAGTAAGCCAGACCTGACAATTATCAAAGAGGATTTCTGAGCCTTCTGTTCCCAAAGAATGATCATCTTCCCTCCAATCCATACTCTGCCTCCCAGAAAAAGGCTGTCCTGGAAGAACATTTACTTCCCAGGAGACCTAATTAACATTACAAGACTAATGGCAGCTAAGTGTAAAGAATTTTTAAAAAGTTCTTTGAATGCAGTGCCATTTTTAAAGCTTCTCCTCCCTGCTCTTTCTTTCCACACAATAGCTAAAACACCGCAGTGGGGATGTGGTAGGGGTCAAGAAATCCAAGGTATTTTCAAATTTTAACTATCTTGCTGCTACCTCATGTTTCCCTACTATGTTTGCACCCATCTGGGGTTTTTGGCCTCCCTCTATAGTTGCTTCCTAGCCAGGAATGTTCTCTTGGTACGTATGCACGGGCATGGCATGAGGAGCCTCGGAGGGCGGTCGATGAGCAAGACCTCAACAGAGACTCCTGGTCTTGCCACATCTTTATCACTGCTGGAGAATAATGCAAATGGGAGCCTGACCCAAGCCATAGCAATCTCAAACGGAGTTTGGAGCTATTCCTTTATGTCTTGATTTACTAATTATGGAAAGATTTTCAAACCAGTCAGAGACGGTAGTTGTTCAGGATCAACGAAGTCTACATCAGTACAATAGCTCTCACTCAGGTGTTGAGAGTGTGGAGAGGACATTTCTCAGAGGTGATCCACTTACAACTCTGGTTTGGAAAATTCTTTCAGGACAGCTATGATCTTGGAGATCATGGAAAAGGCAACTCTTCAGGCTTTTTTTCTACTAGGCTACAGTTAAAACCCCTGGTTTCTGCAGGGCTCGGATAAAACAAGCCTGGGCTGACAAACCTCAGTTGCAACCTTGTGTAATATTAACAGTGCTTTGTAATAGGTCTTGGATATGGAAATTCATACACTTCTGTCTTCATCGATTGCTTTTCAAAGCATCCTAAAATACTGCTCCTTCCACCAGTGCTTGTGAAAAGAATGTTTTCTCTCTCTCCCTGGCTCAGAGGAAACAGTTGCCTTTAATTCTTATTGTGCTAGCATTGACTGTATTACTATTAATAAAAGCATCTGTCCAGTATTTCCAAACTCCTCTTTTGGGAAATAATAGCTGTGCTTTCACAATCTCATTGAAATTCAGGATGCAAAGGGGTGTCTGTCTCCCCACCTAGGCCCAGACATCCTCACCATTTCTTTCCTTCCACAGTTCAAAAACATCTTCTGCTCTTCATTTCTCAACTTGTCAGAGCATTAAGGCTCTGCTATAGAGCAGTAAACGCAGCTAGCACGCTGTTCTGAACAGCCCGGTGAGCCAACCAGGCTGCTCACAGACGACGACATTAGATCCCAATGCCTTTCCTGGGAGAGAGGGATGACTGTGCAAACAAACAAAAGCTCAGCCAGATTCTCAAAAGAGAGAGTTTTCTGAAACCAGAGTGAGATTTATCCAAAGCCCTGCCACCACCCACTGCTCAGATTTCCAAGAACAGGACTTGTTGGACCTGACAGAACCCACCCAAAATTCCTCCAATTAAAAAATCATTGTAATTAAAAAAAAAAAAAAAATCCCAGTTGTAAGCAAAGTTCAACTACAAAACAACGAAATGAAAAGCAGAGAAATGTGCCTGATTCAGATGAAACACTACAAACACGGAGCAGCCTCACTCACCGCAGCCATCCCCCTTCACCAGCACCTTTCCGGAACAAAAAATTGGAGTTTGGAGCACAAGTAATTCACAGATTGAAGTCAGCTTTTAATTCTGCTTAGCTCTTAGCACAACTTGACCCTAACCCTGATTCAAAAGAATGGATGTTGCTAATAGATGCATTCAACAGGCAGCTTCCTAATCTTCTTCTTTCCCTCCAGCCAGTCTTTGCTCTATCTGCAGCATCAGACTGTGACCTTAATAGGTACTTGCTAGGTCTATCTATTACGACCACAATCTTTGCCAAACCTGGAGGCTTTCAAGCCTAAAATGGTGAGCTGCCACAGTTTGGATTAAAGACACCAAAGGCTGTCTGGATGGAGCTGCAATAGATCTTTCCTCTGAGAATGAGATAGCAAGAGAATCATGCAACACACACCTATGGCTTATATCACCCAGCTTTCCGATTCAGCCTCCCAGAGGCATTGCACAGCCAGTATTTCGGGGAGCTGGAGCTGCAGTTCTAGGGTGCACAACAATTGCTGCGATCCTGCTTGGTGAGATGCAGCGAGCCGGGAATTTTTCACGGAGATTGGTTCTGCACCCATTGATGTCCTGGGCAAAAGCACCTGCAAGACTTAATGCTGCAGTTTTACGTTCATAATCAAAGTCTGTGACTGTATTGTGCACTTTAAGGAGTATATACTTGGTTTCATAAAGGCAAAACACGCATCAAGGACTTCTTTAATTGCACATAAGCCCTGATCTTTGCAGCTCCAATTTTATAAAATGTGTTCTGCTCTTATTGCCTGAAACCATCAGAGGCTACAGAATTGTCCTCAGATTTTTAAAGCCCTGATTTTTCAGTTGTGCTTTAGAGTGTCGTGAGACTTTTTGGAAAAACGAAATTTTAGCCTTGCTAATAAAGAAGCAGTAATAATTAGAAAATATCTTGCTCAGTGCAGATTTTATAACTCCACAGATACCATGGTATTAACATTCTGTTTGTCCACCTGTTAGAAGAAACAGATCTGAAGAGTCATAACTCTAAAACAGTGGGTGACAATTTAATGAAAAATTGAGCTCTGCATTTAATTTCCTTTTAAGTTCAGTTGAGCATTCTGCAAGATCAAAGGGGCTTTGTGGTTTGCAAATGATCTATGGTATCAGAGAAACAGATTATAACCCAGGCACAGTTTGGTATTTAAGTAAGTATCCACTTTTAATACCAATGTTTAAAGTAGGCTAATGGAACTAAAGCGCAAGTATAATTTCCTATGATACAAGTCTATAATCCAGTTTAATATATCAGCTGAACACTAAAAGCATATTGTAAATTTCTTTCAGTGCTTTGGCCCCATTTGGAAAGTATCTTGAGACACCATAAAGCATTTTTAAGAAAACAAGAAGTCTTACCCTAGCTTGTAAGCGTTTGAGGCAGGGACAGCACCTATGCACTTGCAGAATGCCTGGAGAAATGAGTGTCTTGGGTCTGGTGCATGAAGAATAGTTAAACAACAGCAACACTGCGTATTCAGTGAGGACTTTCTTTTAGTGTGGGTGCTGGAGTTCTGCCTAGAAGGCATCCCGCACTTGACATCTCCCCCTTTCAAATCCATCGAATCCATGCACCATTACAGTGGGCAGTGGACTTACAAAAAAAAAAAAAAATCCAGGTTAAAAGGTGCCTCTGTTTTTCTTGTTGGTGTTTTGGTGCTTTGTTTTTGGTTTGGTTTTTTTTTTTTTTCTTTTCTTTTAGTTTTGTTTTGTTTTGTTTTAAATGAGTCCCTGGAGCGGCAGATTCCATATTTCCCCTTTCAGAAATATGCTCCAACTTAAACCTAACCAGTTTTTTCCCCTCCATGGTTCAGAGAAGAGGCTGCTATAGACTCAGTTCTGTCACTTGCACGCTCCTTCCTACTTACTAGCTTACATTTATGGCCAATTCATTCTTGTTTATTCTTGTGCCAGCGTTGCCCTTCAGGCTAATAGGTCTATCCCCACCTTGATGTTCACCTCTTCGATACGTTTATAAGCAGTCATTATATACACGTGTCTTTCCCAGCCTGAAGGAGTCAAATTTGTAATCTCCTCTTGCAAAGCAGTTTGTTCGTGTCCCTGATCAGTGGTCCTTCCTGTTTCAATCTGAATTCATCAGATTTGAACACCAGTGACGGGAATTGTACAGACTGTTCCAGAAGAGGCCCCATCAGCCGCCTGTACGATGGCATTAATACAGCTGTATCTTTGCTAGAAATGTGTCTCTTGGTGCATCTCAGGATTGCATTATTCTAACGTGACATGATATGATGTTGGTAGCTCAGATGTCTCATGATTGACCAATACATCTGGGTCTTTGTCCTCTGCATTCCCAAGGAATCCACAAAGTTTCTGATTATGGCAGGAATTAATGCAAAGTGCAAGGTCATGTATTCAGGATTTTAGTTTCATCCATCCCCTTCCTGCTATTCCAATCTGTGAGGTCATCCAGGCTTTCCTGTGGGATATCTAGAGCCCCTTCAGTATTGATACTGCTTCTCAAGTTGATGTCACCAGCACATTTTCTTCCCATCCCTTCTACTTTTGGTGCTAAGCTCTACCTGTATCTTTTGCCTCGTGAAAGAGGTCACGGCTTAGCACAACCTGTGGTTATTTCTCATCAGGCTATAGTCCCTTGCCCTTTTTATAGTGTACTGCTTGTTCTTGTTTTCTCCAAGTCATCATTTCCCATGTGTCATCACCTAAAAATCAAGAGGAGATGACTGTTTAGGTTGATGGGGAATGCTGGACACCCTCTGATGAAAGCTCCATTCCAACTGGTACCAAAATTCGAGTTAAATCCATTTTACTAATGCCCAGAAGGACTAGTCTGCTGCACAGACTTAGTCTAGAATATCAGTTGTCTTTTCTGTGAAAACAAAGAAAACCCCTTCACATCTCCCTGATTAGAGGTAGATTAGAGATTTCGATTTACCTTATCACTGATTTGGAGAGGTGAGCTGCTTTGCTGGATTTGTGATTCAAGCAGCTCTTTTCTCAGACAAGACTATCATGGCTAGTTTGGGATGCCGTGCTGTTGATTCTATGTGTAGTGCTTTCAAGACCTGTGGTCTTGAAAGGAACGTGTCTGGGATTTTCAAACTCAGAATATGCTGAAAGTCAACAGAATCTGACACTTGGCTCCTTTGCTTTGAAAGTCTATATTTACAGCCTTAATGCTTTCACATCCTCGTTTCTTCTTCTTGTACCCCAAAGTGAAGGAGGTGGCATCCAATTAAGCACAAAAATACATGACTCAGTTGCCAAAAGAATAGGTATGTGGTAAATGGATGTAGGGATATCCAGGACATCTGGGGCAAGTAGGTACGATATAAAATCCGCTTGTGCTCCTCTGCAGCAGCAAATGAAAGATGCTAGATCATTTCAGATGGCACTAGACACATATCTCCAGGCAACTGAAACATGCCCAGCGCAGCCATGAATCACTTGCTTCCTCTGGCTAATGAAAAGAATTTGCTTTGGAGAAACTTGCTGGACAAATGAATACAAAGCTACTGCAAAAGAGAGACCAAAGTTTTGGAAGAAGCTGAAGACTAAAGATTTGAGGTCTGCAGAGAGACTGTAATGCAGAAAAGATGGGAGGAGGATGGAGTCCTGGCAGCAGGACAAGGAGGAGGAAGAGTAAGAAAGACCCCAGATTGCATCCCAAAGTCTTCTCCAGTATCATTCACCCTACTGACCCACTTTCAACTGAGTTCCTCATTCTGAAGCTGGACAGACTGAAGTCAGAACCTTTACTTAGACAGAAGGAGCAGGAGAAGCACAAGGCAAAGTGACTTACAGTACAACAAAACACTGAAGTATCAAAACTAGGTCATCAGTTGTAGCATAATAGGATAGGTGCTTCAGTTTTCACCTAATTAATTCAGTTGCCCCACTGGATAAACAACTCTGCCTTGTAGTTAATCTTCAAACAAACATGCTCTTAAAACCCAGTGGGTATTTATCTAATATAGGATAACTGTCTTAGTGAAGTGAAATTAAATGCTTTTGGGTAAAATTCATTTAGCCTCTTGCTGGAACGGTTTGCTGAATGAGGTGAGGGAGAGGAAATGCTTAAGTCCTGTCTGGAGCAAGGATGGTGACACCAAAGGCAGCTGGAGCATATTGCTGGGAACAAACTCCTCCCATGGAGCTAAGCACACACTAGATGACCAAAAATATAGGTTCTTAGCACTTGTGTAGTAGATAGCTTAGCACCTTGTAGTAGTAGAAATCAAACTTTCAAGTGTGGTCAGTGTCACTGATACCATTTTACACGTGAGGAGACCGTGGTGTTGAGGAGCAGCTAAGGAACCAGTGGTGAAGCTGTGAGCGTGGTCCAGGGCTCTTCATTCAGAGCTGCAGTGCCAAACTGCCTGGCTTTCCCCAAGCCATGGGGAAAACTACAGCAGCATGAGAGCTGCCCTTCTTAGAGGACAGCACCTCTCACACACACTGTACCTCAGGAACTGGCGCCTGGCTACAGCAAAATGAGCCTGCACCCATCCTGCCCTGGACCTTGTCTCAGGCTGTGTGCAAGGACACCCTTTGGACACCACATTTGGCACAAAGGCTTCACCTCAGCTCCTGGTAATTAGGAGGTGGTGGAAACCCTGGAGCTGGAGGATGCTTGTTTACTCCAGTCTGTTCATGTCTGGTCATGGAACGGTCAGTCCCTCTTTGAATCTCCTTAAATCCTTGGCCACTGCAACATCCAGTGGAAATGAGCTCCACAAATCCATCACGTTTTCCACAGTGACATTTCTTACTAATCTTGAATTTCCTGCCTTCTGCTCTTTAATTTTATGCTTTGTGTTGGGAGACATGAAAAAAAAAAGTGCTGAGCCAGCCTCCTTGTCACTGTTTCTGATAGTGCACAGCGTTAGGGTGGGGAATTTTGTCAACCAGCATGTGTGCCTTCCCTTTGGAGCCCAAAGTCCTCAGTCTCAACAGGATTCCTGGCTCCTTCCTGACGCCACTGGCTGTCCCACCTCCCTGCCTGAAGTCTTCCCGGGCAGGCTCGGCAGCACCTCTGCCCGCAGGCTGGGGCACGCTTACACCTCCTGGGTCCCTTTTCACCAGTCTCCCTCTTCCCCTTGCCACAGGCCTGACAGCACGAGCTTTTATCACAGCCCTTCTTATTTAGCTCCCTTCCACTGTAAACACCACTTATCTTTTCAATCTCTCTCCATATAAGATTTTTTTTCCCAGGTCTCAAATTATTCTTGTCATCCTTATCTGAACATCCTTTAATTCCCTTGGCAGTGACATATAGCATTCCAGATGAGAGAGGAGCCTTGGTTTTATACCATGCTGAAATTTACTCCATCCCATTTCTTACACATCCTAACCTTTGCTTGGCTCTTTGACAGAAGCTGTACCCTGAGCTGAAAACTTAAGTGAGGAGGGTGCAATAATGATTCAGACATATTTTCTGTTGGTCACTGTTGTTAATAAGGTGCTTCATTGTTTCTCAAGCTGTCTGCAAGCGCATTCCCCTTTTCAGCTCATCTTCCTTTGTGCAGCACTCCAAACAGGGAGCTGCTAACTACCTTTCCTTGCTGACAGCAGCTCAGGTCCTCCAGGGTGGAAGAGGCATCTGTAATTAGTGGCTGCAGAGATAACCAGTCACTAGCCCCCACAGAGGACTGGTATTGAGACAGTGCAAGTCAACATAACTCGTTTTGTTTTGCCTTAATTAATATATTTGTAATTGATGGAAGATTTTTGTAGACATTTTGAAGCCCCTTTAAATTATCCTGAGATCCCTTGCCATCTATCATTGCAGCAGTCTTACGATAGTGCTGCATCTGCAACTAGTAAGTGTACTCATATTCCTTTCCACTCTTCTTATACGGATTATTTTACATTCACCAGCAATGGTTTAACTGAAGGATAACAGGGCAAGGACTCTTACCTTGATCTGGGTTTATATGGTGCCTAACAAAGTAAGACCTTGATCCACAGCTAAGCCCACAATATAATACTACTGCTAATACTAACTTGTCATGTACCTTCACGCTGTCCACTCACCTAATTCAGTTATGACCTTCAGAAATTCTTTATTGCCTATTCTGGACACAGGAGTGATGTTAGCTATAAATTTTACCGCCTTGCTTGTCCATCCTTTTTCTGTATCACTCTTTCTTTTCTTTTAGTTTGTGGCTTCTCGCCTGTTGGTCTTAGATTTCAAGTTGTTTTGAACATGAAGGTTCCCTTGTTGAATATATGGTCTCACATGCTATGCACTCTTCCAAAAATAAAAACAAATTAATAGTATCTTATCATATGAACCATCCCATTGAAGTTAAGAGAATTCCTGGTGTGAAAAGACACAAGATAAATAACAGTAGTAGAATCTGTCCCTAAGAGTTTGTCTTAATTAAAAGTTTAACTACATGCATTAATAATTTACAACTGAAAAGGTTATGAATGTGTGATGTTTAATAACAGTAATGCAAAAAGGTGATATTTTCTAGCACCCACATGAATGCTTATCCAGTGAATTTAGAAATAACTTTGGCTGCGTGGTTCAGCCTGTAATTAAGATTTGATTAATCCCTAAAGCTCAGCTTAACTTAGATTAAACCTACATTGATTTGAATTTCTTTACAATTACACTCCTAGTACAGTGAACTTACCTGTTCATCATGGTGCTTTTCATAGTGCTAGCAATGGATTTAAGGGGTCTGTCTGATCTTTGACTACGGTGTCACAAAGCATCCTATAGGAAAAGTGTCCACATCAAGGAAAGGCCATCCAACTCACTTGGTTATGCATGCCATGATGAGAAATGACTGATGTGATAGGAACAACAAACATCATTTCTTCCAGAACTAGCTGTTCCCCTCTTGGGCTGCATGATAGGAAACAGAAACCAATGTCCACCAAAACGGATGAGAACTCTTTCCTCTTAATCACAAATACACAGCTGTAGGCCTTGCCATGAGTTTATCTTGTCACAAAGAAGGCAAAAAGCCCACCGTGGCACAAGGTTTTCATTGCCAATGGCAAGTGGTTACAAGAGCTGGAGGAGATAAAAGCACAGCTGTATGAAGTTCAATGCTGGGACTTAGCAAGGCAGGAATAGACCAAAAGTCTGCATGCAGCTTCTGTTGAGAATCTTTGTAATGGATGGTACAATTCCCATGGGGACCCACATCCTCTCAGTCATTACAAGACCAAGAAATCTTGAACCCGGTTTGTCCGAAAGTCCAACTTTTCTGGCTTTAGCAGAACTGCGGATGGTTGTAATAGCTCTCCCCAGTGATCCTGGGACTCAATCATTCAGAATAAATGTACCAGATGCAGGTCTTGGCTATGCCAAAGAGAAATAAGGAATGGATACAGTGTTTCTCCTAGACTTTACAATAATCATCCCACAATAAGATCAGGGAATCACAGAAAGCAACTAACCCTGACCGAGGACTTGGGGAACAGCACGTTCCCTGGAGTCTGCAGCTGCCTCTAATCTACATCTTGGTGGCAGAGTTTTGTCCTGAGGCTCTCCTCCCATGCCCAACCTTCCTGTATCAGACAGAGATGTGGTGAGCTGGAAGGCTACCTGAACACTCAAAAAATCCTCACACAGCTGCGTGTCCTGTGTCTAACAGGCAGCTCTTCTTACCCAGCTTCTGAAAGAAACCATCTGTTAAATAACTCCCCCGATCCACATCAGCTCTACGGGTGCTCTGGAATTACAGCTGCAGTGAACCAATGCAGCCAGGCTTAAAATGCATTATTAGGAGGATTCATGGTGACTCCATAACATCCAGAGAAATTCTGCTTTCTAGAATTATTTGGCTGAATATTTATTTTCGGGACCTGCTGGCTATCTATTAGCAGTGTATTACCCTAAAGTGGCACTTCTAAATAGCCAATTAACCTCCACAGGGCAGTCAGCATCCTGTCCACAAGAGGATACCTGGAAGGTCAACAACATTTGTTTCAGGTGTAAGACTGCCTGGTAAGGAATGACAACTTGTTACAACCGTTACAGCCGGAGTAGCCAAGTGTGAGACTCCACCTGTCTGTTGCGGTGCCTTTTGCCCCTGGTTGCCTCCACGTTTTAAGGGAGGTATCACAACAGGGTAGCAAAAGTCACTTACTGTTCAGCAGCAGCAACACACCTGCTGGGTAGAGGTGGTCAAAAGGCAAAATCCTGGGATACAGCCCCTGAAGTGTAAGGAGGGGAGTTTCAAAGGCTGAGCCTGCCCTGCCTTTGAAGATGTGGCGGTGCTCATCTGTCACTGCAAATGCAAATACAAAGCATAGACTAAAAGGAAGCCGTGATTCCCCCTGTTTAAGTGCGCTAGCATCTCTGCAGGTGGAGGTGATGGCTTTCTTGCAGGTCACCAGATCTTAGAAATGGGAAATGCTGTGTAAACAAGACCTGCAGGTTCCTGAGGTCTGGGCTTTTCGTGTCTGTTACTAAGGAAGGGGCACAGCTGCAGAAATGAAGAACAAGAAGACTAGAGCAGTTTCTTTAATCTTGTTGGTGATTCACCCGGTGCCTGTGCCTCAGAGACAACAGGAGAGATGGTTCTGGGGAAATTGTATAGACAATATGTACTATCTAGGTTATAAAGGAAAATCCGGGTTACTGTAGATGAGTCCAATTAGTGTGCACAGTGTAGCTTTATAACTAACGCAGCGTGCCATGCAGCCTGCTGCTGTAGATACAAAGGGGAGGGTTGCATGTGGGGTAGGACTGATCTCATGTTGCACCCCAGCACCTTAACAGGGCAGGCAGAGAGCTAAGTCTCCAATAACAAAGCAAGATTTTTTTTCTTTTTACCCCGCTCACATGATACCCAGCAGACATGGTTATGGGGGTATCAGCACATGTTGCCTTCCAAACTCTTCTTAATCTCAAACGCCTGTTCCGTTTTGGAGGATGATTTAAATGTTCACAGCTCAGGTTATGTAAAGTCCTGTGAGAATCGATGCATTCAAGCCTAAAGAGTTTCAGTTTGGGTTTCTTCTTTTCCTGTGGAGTATGAAAATGGTGCTGTTATAAGGTTTTCAGTTTAAGGCTTCTGCTGCTTCAGGGATCTGACTAAAACAAGTTACCCTATACACAGACGCTGCATCCGTGGTTGCTTTCCCTTGCTGATATGACCTGCAAGGCTCACCATTTCTGCTGCTACTCAGGACAAAGGAACTGGGATCTAAAAGGGATATTTAGCATTCAAAGAAGAGCAGCCAGACTGAGTCTCCAGGTATCTCCAAATTTCATTTGAAGTAAGACAGTTGGCAGAGCTTCCCTGAGAACTGCCATCATTGTTATATTAAACCCAAACTTTGGTCGATGATTTTTGATCTTGTTGAGTCTAGGATCCCTCTAGAAAGTAGCTCTAATGGGGGCCTTCAAGTCTTGTACCCTTTCTTGTTCCACGTGGCTCCGAAGACCAGCTTCCACAGACTGCAGAAACGACAGGAACCTTCCCCCTCACCAAAAACACTTGCATACCATCAGGAGAGCTCCTGGTCACCTTGAGAGTGTGGAAACAGATAAAGATCTTAATGTCACATTTTATCAGCACTCTAAGCCATGTGCACACTTGACACAGACACACCATAATAGTTGCAGACCTGCAGGAACAGGCACCTACAGGCAGAAGCATCCTGAAGATGTGAACAATTTCCTTCCAGAGGGACCCCAAAACTTCCACGTCTTCCCCTTGATCTTATGTTACGCATTCCGTAATTCCCATTGACTGGAAAGAATTTTGCTTATGTGGTAGTTCTCTTTGCTTATAGTAGTACCCTTTATCAGATACTCACTTGAGATATTTTGAGGGCCTTCTTTGGTAGCTTGTCACTGATAACCATCACAGGAGAAGTCCAGCCTGGAAGAGCAACAGTCTGCTGGGTGGGAGCTAGATCTCCACCCGCAGAGGCTTTCCTCTGAATAGATTGTCCTGACTGGCCACCATTCTACATTTTCTGTTCTGTTCAGGGTATTCCCCTGTGTTTTCTCTAATATTTCAGATCAAATCCCCTGCACTTGCCGGAGCAGATCAAGAGAGAAACATTTTTTCAGAAGTGAAGGCACGGAGTTGTTTGGCAATTAAAATAGCATTCACAAGAAGAGTGAGTTTCCCAGCACACATTCATGTGCCGCTATCACAAATATCTATGCTGACCAAAATAGGCTCAGAGCAGAAAAAAAAGGGAGAACATGGACGTTCCATTCCTACTTCTGTCTCCATGCCTTTTAAGTCATCAAAAGTTTCTCAGCATGGTATGAATCTGGGAGAGCAAATGGGTAAAACCCCATTCCTAGGAAAGGGGGATCAAAAAGCACCCAGAATGACAAATTCTTGATTTTCTGAATTAATTTCCTTACCGGGAATTTGGAGCTCCAGAACATGTACCCGTTGGTGATGAGTGAAGGTAATAAACGCTGCCATGTAACCTTGGCTGTTCCCTGCAAGCTGCAGTTACCCAGAAGCCCAGTCACCTAACATAAAAGGAAACTATCCACTTTAATTAGCAGAGCAATCAAAAGACTCTTACACAGGAAAGCATTTATCACCAAATAGAAAATGAATGATACTTTAAAATTAGAATATGCAGAATTCATAGCCAAAGGCACTCAGGAGAAAAAGAGCTTTGCACCAAACCAGACGGGGATTTTTTTTGGCTTCAGTCTAATGAACTTTAACAATAGATATCAAATTCTGTCTGGCAGCACATTTTAGCAATGGATCTGATTTTTCAGAAATACTAAGCAAGCCTCACCAGTAACAGGAGGAAAAGACTGGCATGTAGAAAACCCTTATTAACCTGTATTCAGACCTCAAACCCAGATCCTTGGAAATCCAGCCTGTTAAAAAAATCTTCACCTATACTTTCAAAATGCAGTACAAATAAGCAGCAGGGAAATTTTATTTTATTTGTTCATGTTGATGAAGACTTCATTGTATCCCACCTACAGCCAAAAATGCTGCGCAAGGAGAAACCAGGCAACACTGTATTTCAGAGAACAGAAAAAATTCCTTCACCAAAAGGGTGATCAATCACTGGAACAAGCTGCCCAGGGAAGGGGTTGAGAGTCACCATCCCTGCAGATATTAAGAAGAGGTGCAGATGTGGCACTTAGGGACATGTTTTAGTGGTGGACTTGGCAGTTCTGGGTGCACAGTTGGACTCGATAATCTTAAAGGTCTTTTCCAACATAAACGATGCCATGATTATCAGGAGGATGGGCCAAGCTTGAATTGGAAGAGGAGAGCAATCTCTTCTGGGTCTTCACTGTACTTAGGGAAAAAACTGAAATGCCTGAAAGTCAGGGAAAGGCTAGAGACAAAAACACTGTCCTATTGCTTTGGAAGCTCACTGGGATTTTGCAGTACAGGAGACTGGAGACGTTTTGAAGAAGGTAGGAGATGCTGTCACTAAGTGGTCAGTCTTCCTAGTGATTGTTAAAATGCAAAATGCAGAGTTTTTCACTGGGTTTACAAATCTCACCTTGCGAGGAAACCAAAAGCCAAGGACTGAGGTTTAGCTCCTCCAAAATGCTTCCTACCAAGGAAGTTCCATAATTACTGCAAAAAGGCAACTGTACGTCAGCCTGCTACAGACTCTTAAGTACAGATGGGATTATTTGATTGTAACATTTCAAAATGCACAAGCTTCTGTTCATATGAACACAAATTACACAAGTCGTCTTAGGTCTGCAAAGTTAGGATTCCACAAGTTGCATCCAACAGGAAAGTTGGTCTGAATGCTAAGTAAGGCCATAATGACAGCTTTACTCACAGTAGCTATTCAGCCATTTGATGTACGAAGAGCATCAAGGGAGTGAGACAGGGTGTGGGTCCTGATAAACAAGAGGGAGACAAATCAGGAAGTCAGCCCATACTTACCCAGCTTATTTGTTTCTGCTTTCTTCAAAGGCCCTCCTTTGTTTTAAGAAGATCAGTGATTTTATAGACCCACTGGATTTGCCATGATCTGCAGACTGTAACTTCTAGGATTAAAATATAAAAAAATTGCTTTGTCCAGGGAATTTAAGATGGGTCCCCAGTGTACTGTTCCAGCCACATGTTCCTCAGATATAGCCGTTCTACGAATGGTCAAGGGATGTTGGTGCCTTCAGTTCCTGCTGAACTCTCCCATTTCTGTTTTTACCAATTAGT
The DNA here is from genome assembly GCF_023634155.1 of Falco peregrinus. NCBI lineage: Eukaryota > Metazoa > Chordata > Aves > Falconiformes > Falconidae > Falco > Falco peregrinus. Next base: position 57,940,483 of record NC_073725.1, on the reverse strand, counting down.
ATAAGCAGGAGCACATGTGGCTTAACTACAACAGATTTGCTGGATCAGAAAGAGGTAATGCAGAAACAGTGTAAACAAGAAAACCACAAGCCAACAACAAGAAGGTCCTTGTCTGAACCCACCCTCACATCTCCACACAACTAAGCAACCCTAATTCCATCTACTTCCAGTTGGTACTTGCCTTTTGCGTTTGGTATCCAGGCTGTTCTGTGCTTCAAAGACACAATAACCACCAAGATAATTCTTGAAACTCTGTATACTAAAGAATTCAATTTGTCTGCAGAGATTTTAGAAGTGCTTAATAGAACCTGTCTATTACCCTGCTGTTTGTGTAAAAAGCCCTTCTAATGCTGAATGTCCTTGGATGTCGTAGTAGCAGGGCCAACACAGATATGCACAGAATAATCTAAAGCATCCCTTGTTACATCTTGGTGGAACAACGACTTCCTTATGGCTCAGCAGAAGGTTTGAACAACTTTGTTCACCTTGCCTAAGAAGTGTGGCTCACCTACTAGCTGGTAGCAGTCAGAAGCTAGTGGAGTAGGGAGAGTGGTGTCTGGGTAGAGTCTTGCAGATCAGGTTCAGTGCCGTCTGCCAGGAGTGGCCTCAGAATTACTCAGGGTGGTAAATCCATCCCCATTTTTCCATTCACGGTTTCAATGGAAATGGAGCTGGAGGATGCCTTTTGGATGGTCATATCCTATTGTTAATTTTTTATTGTTTCCAGATCTAGATTTAAACGTCCCAAGCAAGAGAGCTGCCACTGGAAATCATTCCATAGTGTAAGAGATTTGCTTGTTAAGAAATTATCTATTCGTTTGGCCCAGTCTTAGACCTCTTTAAATAGTCTTATAAACACTATATATGGACAGAGCACGTCAGTGGGATGCCTGATCCATTTCTGAATAGTCTGCCTTGACTATACAGCACTGTGCAACACCACATTGGTGCATGAGCTTGAATCAAGCTTACAATACCCACAGAAGTGTGGTGGTCTGCCCGAGCTAATTAGGCCTCCACCTCAGTTGCAGTCACATCTCCAGATCTGGTATAGACACTCTTTATTATCCTTCCAAACTTCCACTCCGCCTTAACAAAGTCTCCAACATTATCAGCGTAGAGACAACACAAAGGACTCACCTTTGCTGCAAACCCAGATGCAATCGCAGCTTGAATGATTCCTACCTCATTGTAAAGTATTGTATCTCCATCATGAGTTCACAATGATTTGATAATAGCCTGAAATAAAGAGAATAGAGATCCACGAGAGCAGTGTTTAAAAAGTATATAGACCAAACGCAGTCATCGTACTAGCAGGCTGTCTATTTACAGCATTAAAGGAAACACTGAGCTTCTAATGATGGTTTACACACATGGAAAAGAAAAGAGAAAGCTAGTTTTCAGAAAGGACTAGAGGTAGCTGGTACTACAGACCCATCTTGGGTTGCCCATATACATAGCCAGCACAGCTGCTGCAACTGCACGGAGCTGTTCTTCTAGGAGGTGGGCCACCACCACCGCCCCCTTCAAATCTGGCTGCTCTAAATTCTCCTCTAGAGATTGTTTCAAGATATAAGCAACACTGTCTTGGCACTAAATCTATCTGAACTCATCACCCTCAGGTCCTTCTATGCTCACTGCCAAAACAATTGGTAAAGCCAAGGGAGCCCAGGGCACTCTTCACCTCACTCTAACATTGGTCAGAAGGTCACTCTTTAGAAAGGTTTATTTCTCTCCTTCCACTACACATGGTGGCTGGGTCAGGTGGACATCTGCAATGTAGACAACTCCAAAGGTAGTTGTGGTGGGCTTCACCTTAGTTGTCACCTGGGAAGTAGATTCAGAAATGTATGGAGTCCAAAGGTTTTAGGGATGAATTCCAGGCATGAGGAAGAAAAGAGGCTTTAGTAAAACGAGTTCCATGTTTTAAAACCCCGTCATTGTGTTCATGCTTCAGCCATGGGTGAAGGTTTTGGGTCCCTATAACATTCACTTTGAGAAAGTTCCTGTGTTGAAATAAGTGATTGATACAGAAAGGAAAAAACCCATGATTTATTAAAGGCACTCACTCTGCACGCAGAAGCAGTTGGTTGAGAGTGGTATGGAACATGTTGTTCATTGGCTTCAGCAACTCTTAAGACCATTCTGCTTGCTTGGTCTCACCTCCCTCATAATGTAGGCTGTAGACTCTCCCTATGGGAATCACGCACCAGGCTTTTGACTTTCAGCTGATTTAGAGTGTATTTTCTAGGAACACATCCAGACTTGATTTAAAGCTGTCAGATGATGGGGAATTTAGGTAAGTTGTTCCAGGAGCTAAAAATGCCTATGGTTGAGAGTGTATGCTCATTTTTAGGTTGAATTTTGAGAGATTCAGCTTTCATAGAATCATAGAATCATTTAGGTTGGAAAAGACCTTTAAGAACATTGTGTCCCAGCTACTGCATCTCATCATGCTTTTTGACCTCTTCTATGGAGGGAAATCAACCCTGTCCCAAATGTGAGTTGTAAACACATAGCATGCTGTACTTATGCTCCTTGCAGTGACTCTTCTCATGAAAGAAAATTTCCCCCACTTTGAAAGTGAAATGTCCCACCTTGTACTTTCTGAGCGAGGAGAGTTGCTGCACCTTTTACCTCACTGTGCAACAGCTTCCCCAGGTAGCCTTTAATCTGCAAGATGAAAGAGCTTTCTAATAGCGTATCAGGAAATTTATTTGCACAGTGTGATTAAGTCTCACTTAAATTTCTGTTTGTTAAGTTAAACAGAATAAACATTTCTTCCCCTCCTTCCCCTTTTATGGCTGGTGCAGAAGCTACGGGATGTTCCAAATCCCAGAAAACCCTGAACATCTTCTGTCCAAAACGCATCTAGTTTTTTCTTCCTTAAGTCAGAAATTGCTAAAGATGTGCATTTTAAGATATGCTGCAGACAGGGATTATTATTTTTTTTTTTTTTTACACTACATAAAATAAGGAGACATGAACAGAATCTCTATTAGGAACCCATCTAATATGAAAGCATAAAAATCTTGTTGTTAAAGTCTTTTATAAGATGCTGTAGGATCGCAGGCTATTTACTCTGACATCCCTTTAAAAGTTACTGAAGCTGCCAACATTAAAAAAAAACCTAGCAAAACCCATGTCTTTGGGGACTTCTCCAATGATAGTTCTTTATTTATGACTCCATTTAAAAATTTTAACTCAGCGCATTTGTTTACTTATGATGGGACTGGCTTCTCCCCACCCCACATGCCTTTGTAGGGGAACAAAGGGGTGCCAAGAGCTAGCCCTATAGCAAGCAGCCCCATGGGATGCGTTAGTGCTCTCTCTCCAGCATTTTTCCCATTATGCCCAGGGCAGGGAGAGAGTCACAGCTTGGCATGTAGGAAACTGAGAGGAAATTAATCCCTTGGGCTGGGGTGGGGTGCTCGTACCCAGCACTTGTGACACAAGTGAGATAGCATTGAGTGGTCCTGTATGGGTAAGGCCAACTTCCAGCACCAGAAGGGCCATTTCCAGAGAAAATTTCTATAAGGGAAGGAACCACAGTCACAGCCTGAATCCTCAACAGGGAGCAAACCCAGATCCTACCAGCACTCCCAGCACTCCCAGATTTAACACTTCCTTTTCAATCTCACCCCACCCTGGCTGCAGATCACTGCCACAGCCACAAAGAGAGACCTACCTCTTCTCTTTACCCCCAAGCAGAAAAGCCTCAGGCCATTTGGTGGGAATTAAAGCTAAAATTCAGGCAGGGAGCCAAAAGCGAGCCTGTACGGGACAGGGAACAGCAGAGATGTGCTTGGTCAGCAGGCAGCAGCTCACCGAAACCTGCACCCACTCAGATTTCCACATCAGCTTGTCAGCATGGAAAGGACTGACCGCTGTCATCACCCGGTGCTCGAAACGTCCAGAGGTGCTCAAGCAGAGAAACCCCAAAGACTGTTGTTATATCTTCCTATACCTTAATACTCTTGCCAGTTTGTGGTAGCAAATGGGTGCACATTTTTTTAAATTAAAGATGGCATGAAAAGGTTTCAAACATGCTGGATTTCTGCCTGGCTGCAGGACTGGATTGTGTTAGAGAAACTTCACAGCGCTTTAAAAGGGATTGTGTAAGGGCAGCCATGCCCCTCTGAAAAATAAATGTCTCTCTGGCCTGAGTTTTGTTTCCCCATTGTCTCCCTTGAGCAGCCCAGTAATCCCACTGCTCTGCTGTTTTGCTTTGTCCTATTCAGAAGGAAACCCCTGACACAATGAGACCCCTTTGACACAGGGAAAACATCAGGGGTGTTGAGCTGTGAAGAGCTGTGTCAGTTGTGAGCCTGGTCAGAAGCAGTGTGGTGGTTTGTTGTTTTTTTTTGTCCCCCAAATTGGATAGAAACAGGAGAAAAAAGGAAGGAAAATTAAAAAAATAGAAGGCAGGGGCCAAGAGGAGTGTATGCAGACCTCCCAAAGTCTTGATAACAGTAGGAATGTCCCCTTTCCAAGTGCCACTTGTCAGCGCAGCCATGCGTATGAGCAAGGGGGAGGGGGGGCTGGCAATCCCCCTGCTCACCTCCATGGGCAGGGTAGGGCTGGGCTGATGCCTTCCAGGCTTGCAAAGCCCCATGCCCCAGCAGCCAGAGGATGCTGAGCCCTGCTGCAGCCTCCTGCGGACCTGGGCATGCTGTCACTGGGGAGAGCATCAGCACACAATGCCCTTTTCCCATCCATCCTCGCTGGCAGACCTTCTCAAGGATGTGCTTTTGCCACACAAGGGCTGAATGCAAAGCTTGAAGGTCGTCTCAGAGCAATGATGATTTACCATGTTGGAATAAATCTGTAAAGTGGCTTTTACAGAGCAGCAGGCCTCAAGCCAAGGGGCCATTTTTGGGTACAGATTTGTGAATGGCAGAAATTGGCATTCATCTCTCCAGGCAGGTTTCTGAAATGTATACTGTCCTTTAAATTATTCCTTAATATTTAATATCATGGTAGGATGAAGTCTGATTTTATGGTTAAAAATGTCAATTTTCACAGCTGATTGAACTTGTTTAAATGGCAAGCAGTTTACTTGTATTGAAAACCATATAAACAGATCAACTTATTTACTGACATTAAAAGAAGAGGGTACTTTATGCCTCAAAGCCTTTCGGGTTTTGAAACTGAAAATGAGCTCAGACAACTAACTTCATACTGCATTTTTCCCCCCAATTGATTGTAGTTTATAAAAAAAGCCCATGTATCTAGCAGCAAGAGGAGTTGCTTAAGATGCTAAGACACCCTTTCAAAAGTTCTCCGTAATTAATTATCAGCTGCTTGCAAGTCCATTCTGTTTTTCCTTTTGTTTGTATTATTTTAATGGTGACTATAATGTACATATAATGAGAAAAGCAGCATCTTATACAAATAAATCTTAAGACTTTAAGCAGGATTAGGCAAGCTAAAAAAAACCCACCCTGAAATCCAGATGCATGGAATCACAGAAATCAGCTTTGTTAATGCTTTCCTAACTCTGAAGCCAATTAAAGTATTCATGGACGTGAAGGAACCAGGGTTCATACTGGCACAGATTTCCTCTGCCTCCTCTTAAAAATAGCTGCAACATTCAGTCCGATGTCTGTGCTGTTAAAAAAAAAAAAAAAAAAAAGTATTTGATTTTGATTCAAGGAAAGCAGGGGATAGAAAGTGGAAATAGGGGATAGAAAGTGGCCTGAGTGTGGATAACAAATCTCCCGCCTCGTTAGTGGGTCAAAGGATCCTTCCAACAGTTCTGGTCGGTGGAGGAGCTCAGTTTGAAATCTATCCATTAGAGGGCAATGCACTATCCATAGTGATGTCCTGGAGACAGAAAGCAGCAGCAGGAATTTCAGGAGGGGGCAAAGAGAAGGTCAGAAGTGACAGCCAAAGAGCAAATCCAAGAATTAGATCTGATTGGGGTGGTGCCTGGAAGATGTGCTGGATGATGGGACACAAAAGTGAAAACAGAAGGATGGAGGGTAACATAGAGCACCAGACCCCTGACAACATGTGGCTGGTAGGATCTACGGGATTGTCCTCAAAAGAGGGTAGGTCAAGAGGGTACTACTTTGCAGACCACTTGTCATCACCAGCTGGGTGACTCTACATGCAGTATGCTTAGGCAATGACCAATGGGAACTCAGAGTTCAACTGATAACAGATGAGTCCTTAATATCAGAAATGTCTTAAAAATTTGAGCTTACAAGGGAAATCACCATCTGTCTCTGAAAGCAGCAAACACGGTGAAAAAAAAGTTCATCTCTACCAAAGTGTGCCCAGGGACGTGAAGTTTTAAAGAGCGTGGTTGCCTTCCAGTTTTTGCCCCCAAGGCAACTACTGAATTTATTGTCTGAGGCAACCCCCAAGGCTTCCCTTGAGGACATCAATTCCCCACGTCCTTCCCACCAGTGCTAAAGGATCTGCTTCTTTGGAGACCTTCCTGGGACCAGCCCTGAGGTCAGGGAAGCAATCCATGCTGCTCTGCCTGGAGACACCCCTGCCACCCATCCAAGGGTGGACACAGGTCCACAGCCTGGCTCAAACCCCAGGCAGGAGATGTCGGCACTGCCCCGGTGAGCACCCTCCCTGGGGGGTATTTGGCTGAGCCTGCAGGACTGCTCTCAGCAGGCAGCTGGGATGTGGCCACCCTGTTTTTTCAGAAGAGGGTTTGTCCATATGGGTGCCAGCATGGCCGTGCCAGTTGGCAGGAGGATCAGAGGATGGATGGCAGCCTGCTGTGGTCGCTGGTACAGGCGTAGCCTCGGGAAGCGCTGGCTGGGAGCTGGGAAGCTACACTGTAATTCTTGCTTACTGACCACCTTTTTATTGCAAAGAGCTTTGAATGATGGTGCAGAAATTGTTCAGTGAAGAGAGAGTGAAGAAGGCACTTGGATATCACTGTGGCTGCTGCTTTCGAGAGAAGAGTAATTTGTCTAATATACAATCTGTCACCCTCCATTCGTGCTGAAAAAGTGAGGAGCTGCTGGAAACTAACCACACATATGGTGACATGGCTCCATCATTAGCTTGGGTAGGAGACAAATCTCCCCGCATGGCTTTGGCATGCTGTATTGGAAACGCTTATCTCTTGGGCTCATGTTAAAGACTAGCCAAGACGGACCCTTCTTTCCACCTGCTTTGCCTCACAGGCTGTGTTGTCACCACACAGCCTCCATCAGTAAATAAATGTTTCTCATAACTCAAAGCAATTTATCCATGGAAAAGTTAACTGGTTACACTGCAGGCCCTCATGTCACATATATGATGAAGCGAACCCCAATATATATACATACATATAAATCAACAATTTCAGCCCTCCAGTGTAACCCCTCCCTGAACCAAAATACACCTCTGGAAGTGGCATCTTCTGCAATATTTTAGAGTGTGCAGAAATTACCCTCTGGGTGGGTATGGATATTTCCTCTGGTTCCTCCTTCACTGCAGTGTTTTGCTAATAGCTGTCTCCAAATGGAGCTCTTCCCTCTCACCAGCATTTCCTCAGGCTGCATTTTGCAGGACCAAGGAGGGGAGAACTATGTATTACACTAAAAATAATAATTAAATAACTACTAATTCAGTTACCATGTCTAATCATGATAATAACTGCCTGCAAATTGTTCTTTCAGGGCCCTCCCTACAGCAGCAGAAATTTTATGGTGACTCTTCCGAAGATGCCTGAGGAGCCCTGCATAAATATTAATAGGAGGGAGGTCTGGGTCTTCCTGAACTGCACTGAAGTGCTCAGCCTCACCGGACAGAGGCTCATCCATTTTTGAAGTGGTGCAACTACCAGCTGCAGAGTTACTTCAGATTTACGCCGCTGCAGCTGGGAGCAGAGGCAGGCTCTGCTCATGTAGCGGAGCCTATAAAGTAGCGCCACACACACCTGCCTTACCCTGAGCCTTGGCACCTTCATCTCAATGTTCATTTCCAGCCCTTCTCACTTTCTGGCATTCAGCTGTACAGCCAGCCCTCTGCTAAATATTTTATGTGTATTGTGTGTAGCCGAAACAAGTTTACACGAGGTGAGAAATGGTGGCGTAGCTGAACACGCGCGGTCTACAAGGGCCTTCTGTGCTCGGTGGCGGGCGCTGGCTTGGCCCCCCACCGCCAGCTGCCACCCCAGCTGAAGGTGCCACTCGGGTGCACACAGGCACGCTCGCCCGGTGATCCCATCCCATCCATCTGCTGAAGCCAGCAACAAAACTTTAAAAGGGTTGTGGGATGCAGACCCCAATGAGGAAACCCCCCAGAGGTGACCTTGCGGGAGGGCTGGCTGGCTGCTGTCTCCTCCTGTGGCCAGCCACCAGATTTTTGCTTTTGAGGTCGGCCACAGGAAGGTGTGAGGGCACAGGACCACTTTGGAAGCTAAATAATTTTCAGGACTAAATGAGTTATTTGGAATAAAGGGCTAGGTAAAATAGCATCACCTTCCCATGCCTTCAGACTTCCCCCAGCCTTTCTCCTTTCCCAAAGCCCAGGATAGCAGAGTGCTTTGCTGGTTCCCTATGAAAAGCAGGTCTCGGGTCATTATCCTGGTGCACAAGCATGCTGCGAGGTCCGTGGAGCTGGCTTGACTGCCTAAATCACAAATGAATTTTTATTCCAGTGACGCCAAGGCAGGTTTCTCTTTATGCTAATCCCTTGTGCTTCAGGGTGTCACAGCGCACGGGAAGCACAAAATCATGCTTTATGAGTGTGATCTGTCTGCAGATTCAGTATCACTTCTCTCCCAATCTTACCTGCCACAGTCAGCGAGAGATCATAAATACACCCCTAATGCCACAATTAGCATACGCTCTTGAAAGAAAATTGTGCTTGTAGCAAGAGTCCCCAAGGGCCGATATCAACAGAGAGACATTACAGAGCAGGAACTGAAGATCAGGGCTGAGCTTTCAAGTCCATGCTCCCTCGCTAGGCAGTGGTCTCTGCAGGGATTATTCCTGCTTTTATCAGGAACAGGCAATGCAAAAGGACTGCACACGCTAACTTGGCTTTGACTTAAGGTTGGACCATCTTTTTTGGTGGGGCGGTAACCGATGCCAGACTTTCAGCTGCCTGCTTCACTAAATCTGGCTGAATAATTGAAAAACAAAACAAAAACAAAACAAAAACCCCACCCTAACGTTTAGCTTAATTTTTGTTCTTCCTCTTTTCCTTTGGTTTTCTAAGCTGCTCCTGGCAAAGGGGACCAACTCTCTTGCCAGCTTTGACGAGGTAGATTGACAGGATGCCTGCACAAAGCGAGAAGGACAGCTGAAGGAGACAGTTTAGAAAGCAAAGGTAACGAACGAGCCCTGCTCCTTGGATCTGTATTTGTCTGTCAGAGCAGGGGCCCCATCCTGCAGGGACCTGCACAGCTTTTTTCCTAGGAGTAGAGTTAAGTGCCTGCTTACAGGTTTGCAGCAGGGATATGGTACGCTGCAAACCCTCCCGAGCAAGCTTTAAAGAGTATGGGTTTGTCTGCTACCTGCTCTAACAAGCCTTTGATGTTACCGCGACTTCTAATGGGATCCAATTGCGACCATAATCATAAATAAGTGAAAAATATAAAACAGGTAACAAAAGCCGCATAAATGTGTTGCCACTTGAAGATTTTTGAATTCCTCCCTTGCTCAGCGTGGTTCCCTGAAATAAATGGAAACGGCAGACCTGCTGAGGAGGAATACTGACATTTTGTGGTGCCTGATTTGTGATGCAATGGGAATGCTGGGGGGCAGTGCGGACAAATTTTCACTTTATATTCTGCTCAAATGAGACAAAGATTACAGTTAGGAGTCAAGTACTATCAAATTATTTATTGAATTCTGTTGGGGTGGAGAGGGTATTTGCTCTTTTTTCCAGAAAAAAATATTGATTTTAAGGATGGCTTTGATATCAATTAGGCTCAACATGAGAGACAGGCAGTCACTTTGTATAGGGAATTTAATTAAAAGCTCTGTACTTAGTCAGAAGAGTGTTCTAAGGATAAAATTGTTTTCCCCCTTTGGGTCAATTTTCTGTTATGTTTATATAATGCAATTAAAGAAGGACCCATGCCAAGCAATACTTATGTCTCATATAAAGCTGTCCATATGTAATGACTGGCTCTTTGGACTTCCAATAGATTAACAAGTGTTAGCTGCATTTGGCTTTGGTCGTCTTTTGTTTCATTGCTACAAGAACACGTCCTTACAGGTGCACACCTCTAAGTGTGTAAGCAAAGAAATTAAGGGAAGGGTGATATTCTGCAAAGCTCTTTCCTTTTGAGGAATTAGAAGGAACAACCGACTTGACCTGAAGCAACTGATGTTCGTACATAGTTACTAAAGAAAGCCCATGTCAGAGCTTGTAACTAAGATTAGTCTTTAATATAAGGGTACATGAACTACCAGCTTTTTGGGAAAGAGCTCTGAGGGGCACAAAGCTCACGCCTGTTTGTTATCCTGGAGCTGAATCGCTAGCACTGGTTAGATGAAAGTCTTGCACAAATTTGGATTTCAGCCCAAGACTCCCCATTGCTTCAGTGGGTTTTAGAGCATCAGTTGCCTGTTTTTCCCTGCGAACGAGCTTGGGAAGGATCACAGCGAGCAGCTGGCAAGAGGCTGAACAGGGGCTAAACCAGACCTGGCCTTGGAGGATGCTGAGGTCTGCAAGTGCTGCAGTCCTGTGACTTCTCTGCAGCCTCCTCTTGGCACTCAGGATATGAACAAATGGATTATTCCCTTGACTTACTTATATACATGGAAGTTTGGGGCTGTGGATATGATTCTGAATAAAGTTTTGAATACAGCTAGTTTCCTTTTTGCACATGATATTCTGTTCTCAAAAAATGTACTCATTTCAGCTATTTTAACTCCTAATTAGAGGTGCAACAACTGACATTTAAGTCTGGTCAGGTGGGAAAGGATCTGCAGGGTCTCTGAAGCCCTTCTGATTTTCTGGGAACGTCATGGTCCGCTACCTTTTGTTTGTCAGAGGATACACTCCAGGCTATTCCTGTGGTACACATAGGACAGGACACCCAGGAAATGTCAGCCCTGCTCTGAGTTTCCTCCCATTGAAGCTGGTGGTAGACCTTTCATCTAAGCAGAGTCAGAGCAACATTGCAGAATAACTGAGAATCCCAGCCATAATTTTAGAGGAAAAGTGCAAAGCCAAACACGCACAGGAAAGAAGCCAAAAGAAATTGGCATTGTGGAGGATGATTCCTGCCTTATATATTGCAGTGGTGGGTACTAGGGAAAATAAATACATAAGACAGATACGTAAACAGCTAGGAGAATTACAGAGACAGATATATGTGTACACAGGGCTGATGCCAAACCTGCTGAAATCAATGAAAAGCCAAAGATGGATGTACCAGATGACTCCAGAACAGGTTTAGATAATGCAGGGGATAAGAGTAAAGGCCCTGCTCGAAGTCGGTCTTTGGCATTCAAGTAGTTGCTCAGACAACTCAAGCAGACTAAAGAGCCACTCAGCAATGCACAACCATCCCTTTTATCTGTTCGTGCTCCTGCCATAGCACGTGCAGTCCTCACCTGTCCTTCTAGTAAGGCAGAAAGCCCACATGAGGCTCCTGCATCACTTACCTCCCTCCCCTCCCCTCCCATGCTAAGCATCCTCTGCAGATCCTCCATGCTGGAGATGGTTTCACTCAGATGGAGTTTATTATGCACGATAAAGCTGGCATATATTTGCTCTGATGTAATTATCGTTTTACAGCAAGAGGCTGCAAATCATTCAAAAGCACTCAGGCCTAGCTTCTCAACAGTGACTGGGATCTCAGGGGCAGAGAGGTAACTAAACACCTTAGGGGTTGTTCATAGCTCGTCTTCCCCTCCTTCTCTGTCAGGGATTTTCAGCCTGTGCTATACCAACCCCATTCCCCCGCTGTTACAGCAGCAACAAGTTTCAGGACCCTTTGCACCCATCAAAGAACGTATGGAGGCTGTGACCCCACACGAGGCCCCATGTTCCAAGTGATTTCTCACTTCATTGCCATATGGATATGCCAGCACATACAGTCTTTTTTTTTTTTCTTTTTTTTTTTTCCTCTGATTTCCATCTGCTAAGAGGGAGCTAGAGTGTAGGTCTTTGCAAGGAGTAGATGAAAATGTTAAAAGCCTGAACCCCCCCCACCCATGTTATTCAGGGAACATAAAACTAATGATGTTTATTGGATCTGATTTTTATGGTGTACACAAGGAAAATGGCTTTCCTGCTCTCCTTGTAGCCTGCTCTGCAAATCCTTCAGTCTAGCAGAAGCAGTTGCCTCAGGGACACTCCCAGGCACACACAACTCCTTCCATTTTAGTGGGGCCTTTCCAAACTTGGCCTTTTTGAGGGCTGAGAGGTTGCTTCACTGGCTTCCACTGACTTCCCTGGAACCACAAGCTGGCCTGTTATCCTGGCTACCCAGAAGAACACAAACCTATCAATTATTAATATTTCAATATTGCTTTTGGGTTCCACAATCATTATTTGCACTCACTTATTTCACAAAAAAATACAAAGTGGACAGCCTGGTATTACAGACTTATGCTTGCCCATCATAATATGAATCCTGCAGCAATTTTAAACCATGGTTTGATGACACACCACTTCTGGCTTTGGAGTCAAAGTGCTGGATCTAAAAGACCACCTGGCATACAGCATCGGTCTATTAGGGGCTTATAAGTTGTTCAAAACCATTCACAGATTCACCCTTTATCAGGAACTGCTCTGCCAGATCAAGTGTTTAGTCTTCCCGCAACTGGGAGCATACTTTCTATCCTGTCCCATTCCCACCAGTTCATGGAAGTGCAGATAGTTGTTGTCCAAACTCGGGTCTGTAGAGGTGGCTGAACTGGCACTGCACAGACCTGACACTAGTGACGGTGGAAGTGTGCTTTTACATTTGTGGCAGCAGAGTCCCCTTTCACAAGATGCACTTTCAGCACGTTAAGTTTCAAATGTTTTGTAAAAAGAGAGGTGTGGGAGCAGAGGCAGCACCTGAAGGCATTTGCAGCCATGTGCACTTAACAGGCCTTAGAAATGAAGGAAAGATAAGCAGATTTCTAATGACAGGCAATATGCTGAGTGAAAAAGTGTGAGATGATCCACTGTGACCCACACGGCACTAGAGTGAAGATGCCCTTTACTTACCGGATGGAACAGACTCATTTACCTAATCATCATCTGCAGTTAAGACAGCAAGAAGGAGGTTGCACAAGACAAAACAGACTGACACAGAAGTCCTCCCTTGTGCAATAAAGTTCAGCAATATAAATGAAGCGTTGTGTACAGGCTTACGGCACGTTTTAGTTGTGCCCTTCATTCAGAGAGCTGTTTACAAGGGAAAAGATCTCCCTACCGGTAATCTTGAGGGCTAGGAATTCCCCATGATGATCATCGAGCTTTATGGGTTAGTACCAGCTGGCATGTTATCTGCTGTAGGAAGCAGCACCAGCAGCCTCATCAGCCCCCTTGCACTGGGACCTGCTGCCCTATCCCTCACGTTGCCACTGTGCTAACTCCTGACTGCTGAGCTCAGCTTTAGCCCAGACGTATATAAACTCCCTTACACACATGGTCCTAATCCCACTAATGGGAGAACCCATTCTTTTTGCGATCTAACTCCTCCACACATGCAACTCTGTACAACTCACCCTCTTAGTGTGGGACCTCCCACACTGAGGGATGGAGCTGCTGACACACAGATGGTCACAGCACCCAGGCTGCACCTCCACATCCATTTCACCTAACACTCAGACCCTTTCTGCTGCCTGAGCCTGAAGCAGCATTAATAGTTACCCTCCTTGTGGTAACTGGGAAACCACTACTGGAAAGGGAAGCCCCATAATGCTGTTTTAAAAGGCACATTTCTACCAGGTTCCCACGCTAGCCTGTATATTGTGTCCCCTCTTTCTGCTATCCAGTAAGAAATCCTGCAGAGACAGTGATGATCCCTGCACCTTCAAGTGGTGCAGCTCCTGCTGGCAGCAGTACCGCATCCAGCATCCAGCAAAGCATCCTTCCCAAGCCCTGTACCCACCACCCGTGGAGGGCTCAGTCCCGCTAGCTTTGCTGCTACCTCCTCAGGGTCACCCCAACACAAATCACTGTGACCATCATATGGCTACTCAATTTTTTTGTCCTCCAAGTCTGCAAGAACCATGCTGGGAAACAACAGCAGAGCTCTCCTCAGGCCCTGTCCAAGCCCTTGCGAGTCAACGGGAGTTCTCCCATTAATTTAGGTTCCCAAGGCATATGCCTCGGTGACCGATAACCTTGCAAATGAATTACTTTCCTGTGCTGGTTTCAGAAGACCCAGCTAGCACAGTTATTTCAAAAGACACTGCTACAGGCGTGATCTTAACATTTAATTACATAACATTTTAATAAGCACTTGAGAGCATTTGAATATGTCTCCCACCTTTTCTGATTCTGCCAGGTTTGTTTCTCTTTAAAAAATAATTTGAACAAACACAGTGCAAACCAGGCTCTAGTTGTTTCTAGCTACTAAAGATCTCCTTAAATTTCCCCAATGAGTACAGCTTCTCCACATCAGACAGATCCTCATTCATTTTGGGAAGAAACTGGGACGGAGAGAGTGGGGGAGAAGAAAAGACAGAGAAAAAAAAAGAGGCTTATGTTTCAAAGATCACTACAGGCCAAATATTCTCAGGCACCCCGGCTTTTACAGAGAAATCCTTAACAGTATAAAAATGGAAACACTTCAAAGATAAAATAAATAATTTAATAATAGTCTGCTTCTCCAAAGGGTTTTGAACAAGTTTTAGATTTGCCAGTGAATGTTTCCCTTAGGCAGTAGGCCAGTGGAAAAAAAGGCACAGTGTGCCTCTTCTTTCGTAAGATGTGCTTTGTATTATTTTATTTCTTGATAAGATTCAGAAACAATTCTTTCCCCTCTCACCCTCCCACCACAAAAAAAACCCAAAACAAACAACTTTTTTTTTTTTTTTTAAGAAAAGCCAAAGATGGTGCAGATGCAAATGATCTCTTACATACAACAGACACCAAAAAAATTGTTGAAATAGATCCAACGCCATCCAGATTGCATCTTTTTCTTTGTGGTTGCTTCACTCACTATCACGTGCTGAGAAGCTCCTCACATACTACAGTGAGGTATGTCTAAAGCGAAGCCATTTGAAGACCCCAACTGCCTTCTGTGTAAGACTACAGTATTTATAGGCAAGACTCTACAGTATTTATAAGCAAGACTCTACAGTATTTATAGGCTTGTAAGGAAAATGCACAAGACTAAACTGTAGCATTACTGGTTGTAACATTCTTGGTAGGTCAAAGAGGCTGCTATTCTAGTAAAAAAGCTTTTATTTGGCAATTACAAGAACAGTAGGAAAGACTGAGCTGCATTAGTATCTTCTTCAGATTGGCCTCTACATGCTACCTAGTTTCATTCACCTTTTCTTGTAATTATTGACAACGAAAAAAATGATGGGAGGCTGCCTTGTTATCTGTTGATGGATGTTGTGCTGGTTTTTACTTGTCTTTACTCACAAGTCTTACCTGCAAGAATCCCAGGACCCTGAGACCTGTGTCAAAGTATGGAGCAAGCAGACTTGCCCTTGGTACAGTAGGATCAGGTTAGGGAGCATTAAAAAAAGCTGAATATACAGAAGTTCATGGGATGCACCCATGAGTGCTGAAGGACCTGGCTGATGGCACTGCAAAGCCATTCTTAATTATTTTTGGAAGGTCATGGCAACTAGGAGTGGTTCCTGAGAACTGAAAGACAGCAGATGCCACTATGGTCTTCAAGAGGGGCAAGAAGGAAGATCTGAGGAACTACAGGCCAGTCATCCTTACCTTGGCCCTTGAAATGATAGTGGAGCGAATCCAGCTGGAAGCATTTTCCAACCACATGAAAGAAAAGAAGGTGATTGGAAGTAGCCAGCATGGAGTTCTGAAGGAGAAATCATACCTGACCAACCTGATAGCCTTTTATGATGAGGTGACTGGTTTGGTGGATGAGGGGAGAGCAGTGGATGTTGCGTATTTTCATTTTAACAAGACTTATGACAGGATCTCTCCTCACATCCACATTGACAAAGTGATGAAGTACGGGCTAGATGGACAGTGAGGTGGACTGAACACTGGCCGAGATGCTGAAGTCAAGGGGTGAGCAGCAGCACAGAATGCAGCTGTAGGACAGTCACTAGCGGTGTGTGCCAGGGCTCAATACTGGGGCTGATACTCTTCAACATCCACATTAATTGCTTGGACAGAGCGACATTCTCAGCAAGTTTGCAGATGATGGAAAACAGGGAGAAGTGTCTGACAGTTGTGTTGCTGTTTAGAGGGACTTCAACAGGCTGAACTAACCCAACGGGAACCTCATGAAGTTCAAGAGGGGAAAATGCAAGCTCCCATGCTGAGGGAGGGGCAACCCCATGCACCAATACATACTGGGGGCCAACTGTCTGGGAAACATCTTTGCAGAAAAGTCCCAGGTGTACAAGTCAAACATGAGCCAACAATGTGTCATGGCAGCAAAGAAAGCCAACAGTGTCCTGAGCTGCATTAGGGGGACCATCACCAGCACATCAAGGGGGCTGTTCTATTTCCTCTGCTTAGCACCACAGAGGCACATTTGGAGTGCTGGGACCAGTTCTGGGCTCCCCAGTATGAGAAGGACATGGACATACTGGAGTGAGTCTGCTGAAGGGTCATAAAGGTGGTTAAGGGGTTGGAGAATATGATGTAAGAGAAGAGGCTGCAAGAGCTGGGAGTCTGGAAAAGAGGCTGGAGAAGAGAAGGCTTAGGGGGATCTTATCAATGTGCATAAATACCTAAGGGGGGTGGGGTGAGTGTTTAAGAAGATGAAACCAGATTCTTCTCAGTGCTACCCAGTGACAGGACAAGATGCAATGGACATAAACTGAAATAGATAATTGCATTTAAATGAAATAAAAACTATTTTGCAGTGAGGGTGGTCAAACACTGAAACAGGTTGCCCAGAGAGTGCGTGGCATGTCCTTTAGAGATATTGAACTCCAGCTAGAATAGATCCTGGGCAACCTGCTCTTGCTGATCCTGCTCTGAGCAAGGTGGTTGGGCTAGGTGGTTCCAGAGGCACCTTCCAGCCTCAGCACCTCTGTGATTCTGTGCTGGGTGGGGGTGCAATGTCTCCATCCATTGCAGAGCACAGTTCCACCACACTGAATGCAGGGAGCTCGCTCGCTAGAAGTGGACCAGCTGCTTTTGTGGTTTTGGGTGTTACAGGCTGTGGTACAGACTCCAACAATGATGATAATAAAACCAGTCCTTTCCAATGATTTCACCACCTCTTTATTTTATTCTGTGGTTTTCCCATGTTATCCAAGCACAGATCCCTGTGATTGCTTTTCCTGCTCCATTATTCTCTCTGCATTAACCTCCACCCACCCAGCAGCTTTCCTTTACCAAGGTGTGCTTGGAGATACCTGGGAAGTAAAAATCATAAACCAAATTATAACATAACCAAATTCAAAGCTGATATTTAGGTTCAGACTTTGGCCAAAGGAGTAAAAGTGAGAGGAGATCAGAGTAAGAAAAGTGATGAATGGTTAACAACAGGTAAGACATCTCCCTTCCACTGTAAATGTTTCCTTCACTTGGGTTTCCATGGACCACAGCATTATATTCAGCATTATCCACCTTGCCTTTGAACAAGTTTTTTGCAAATGAGATGCTGACAGCCACATGTGGGGTCTGACTCCTTTCTCAGGGATGCTGACACAGAGCAGGAGGACCTTCCCGCAGACAGCTGGTCCCGCAGCACCAGAGCTGTCAGAGCAGGAGACCCACAGGCTTCAGCAATGGCAGCTTTGGGAAAGAAGAGGTTATATTATGGCAAAAGGAAATGAGAGGGCTGGACTAAGAAATTTGGGTAGCTGCTTGACCCTCTTGAACGAGCACAAATCAAGGATTATTCTGTTGCCATCTGGTGAGTTATAGGGCTGTAAAACTAGTACGAGTGGAGAAACAAGCTCTACATCTTGCTGACGCTGTGTCAGTAAAAAGCATTTTGAGTTATTTCGTCTGTGTCACACTGATATTTACCACCATAACTGCTTCCTTTGACTTTTTTTATTTCTAGTTCACTTTAAGCTGTTCTATACAGATACACAATATTACCTTTAATGTGCAAGATCATCCTCCGGTCAACGCATCTTTCACCGGGGAGATGACATACAGCTAAAATGCGGAATTTTCACCTCTCTCTTTCCTGTCTTTTCCTTCCTACCAAGCATGGGATATGCATAGAGATAACATACTGGGCCCAATCCTTATCTCTGTTGCAGCTTTGGCACTGATATGGATTTACATGGATGTAGCAGAACAGAATTGAGCTTACTGTCTGTTTCTTTTTCATGCACACACATCACGAGTCAGGATTTTGTTCTGACTTCAAAGCAAATGCGGTATGTAGATTAATATGCTCTACCTCAAAGGAAGTTGTCACCAGGCACACAAAGTGCTTCTTCTTTTATGATAACCCATAATTTATCAAAGAAAATCAAATCAATTTGTTGGCAAAAGAAACATGTTTTTCATGAATTTAGACAACACCAAAGGTTTCGATGACAAAGCAATAGAAGGCTGTATTAATCAGACATAGCATCAAACACTTCGTGGGGAAGAGCACAAAGCTCAGCTGGAACATTCATTGTCTCAGGACCTCAGTCCCCAGATGGCAGCTTTGCCCTCTGGTACCACTCACCCTCTCCTCCCATCTCCCTTCGTACTATGGGAGCTGAGGGCTTGAAGATTGATAGCCGCATGGGGTGGATGTAAAATACACCCTTGTGCAAGTACCTGCTCAAGGTACAGGTCATTGGGAAATTTAGCCAGAAAGCTGTTGTACACAGAGTAGACTAGTCTCTGTCCCTGTGCTTCCATGGTGGTCTCCCTTGCCCCAGGCACAGAAACGGAGGCCAATTTTGTAACACATCCTACCAACCAGAAGTTGTCCCTCAGAGATGGGCAGAGTTTTTCTCTCACTTTGCGGTGTTTCAGATGCAGGGTTTCCATTAGTGACCTCTCTATTCAGTTCAGAATCAAGGAACATTCCTCAAACACAAAACAAACAAAAAGGTGGAAGAAGAATAGGGCAGATGACGCCATCAAATGAAAGGAAGAGCAGAGCAGCATCCTACAGCTTGAATAGAAAAGTGATGACTAAAATAGTCATGTCTAGTACACATCCAGTACCGGGGCTGGATCCCAAGGGACATTGTGTGCAGACATACAATACAAAGATTGTCATGAACAAGGATTACTTCACCACCTCCTGCAGCCACTTCAGAAGTGAGTTAAAGGTAAGACTTGAAAAATGCCTAGAAAAATTGTAGCACATCTTAGGGCAAGAAGTGATGTATTTATAATCTAACAGACCTGAGAGCACTGGGGAGGGATGGAAGATACCAAGTCCCAGTCTCAAGGCAGGTTCAGGTAGAGCTTAACTATTCCTGATGTTTTTTAAACTGTTCTCTGAACTCTCCAGTAATGAAGATGCTATGCCTTCCCCAGGACAGACCAAGACAAGGATGGCCAAGAGATGGCAGGGAGCAGACCCACCTGTTTTCTTGCAGAAGAGTTTAGCTACATGCGTGAAAGCTGGGCTGGGCAACCTTTCCTCAGGGCCCCAGACCATTTCATTTACTAGCACAGATGTAGCCTCCTTGTAATAAAGCCTTTTTATACTTGAGAGCAACCTTCTCACCCTTTTAGTACCATTTGTTTGTGGTTCTAATGGATCCTTCTTGAGATGGAAAGGTTGGAGGACCAGAGCTGCACGCTGTGGATGTGGTCAACCACCTTTGCTTCATTTTTGAATGAATTTTGTGCAATTTTTGGAAAGCTTTCCTTTTTCTGTTGAAAGCACCCATCTGAGACACCCAATAAGTTGGCAACACTGGACAGTATCGCTGGAATCTTGATAAACTGGGTACATTTTTGGGAGCTATGCAATTGAAAGAGTCTGGTTACAGTGACCTAATTGAAGAAAGGATGATTTTCCCTGCTGGCATGGTTTTATGTCTTTGTATTATGAGTAGTTCCTTTTTGAAACTAAGTCAAATGAAATGTGCCCTCTCATGATGCATTTTTAACATGCTGATATAATTCCTTAAGTACAATATTCATGGCACCAAAATGCTCTTCAGTATTAATTACTGTGACAGTGACATCGAGTTTTTTTGTCAAATGCCTTCACAGCTTAGCTGGTCAAGGCTCCTTTTAATCATTCATACCCTCCTTGCTTCACAGTAATTCCTGCTAAGCTTGTGACACAGCCTGAACTCAGTGGATGGGCCAGGTTACATCATGGAAGAGCAGAAATACAAAACTCTTTAGTTCCAAAGCCTGCTCTGGAGACAGACACGATGTAAGAAGCTTGTCAGGGTGAGTGCAAACCACATCCTCTCAAACCTGTTCTTGCTAATAAGAAGTAACAAGACCAGCTGTAATTTATATGCACTGGTTGGTTAAGATTTTCTTTATACAGCCAACATATGCTTTCAGTCTAACATCACCTAGTTCAAAGAAAACAATAAAAAAGGACAAATGCCAAAGGACCACGAACATCAGCTCAGCAAGCGTGTCTTGTCTGTAGTAGGCAGTGGCCGTGCCAAAGTTCCAACGGCAGCCTCTTGCCACATCGTCAGCAATCTTGGAGATGCAGAGGAGTGGTACGTGGAAGACAAGATGCTGTAATTTCAGCCAGAGCCTGGAGCAGTCTCTCTCTCTCCTTCTGTGATGATAATCACTACCATGCAGTTCTTCAACTTTAGGCAGTAATAATAAGGCCAAGATCAGTTTTGTGCCAAGATCAGTTTTGTTTGTTTTTAAATGGGAGTGCAAATCTCCTCACTATTTTCCTTCTGCGAGATCGAGCCTGCTGATTACCTTTTGCTTGTCTGGGCTTGGGATGTCAGCCATTCACCCTTTGGTTCCCCAGTGCAAGTTTCTAGTCTGTGATTACTTGTGGCAACTCTTCCTTCAAAACCATCCACGTTTATACATAGAAATAATAATGTTTCTATTCTTCCACCTCCTCCCTGGGCTTAATTTCAATGCTCAAGTCTTGCTTAAAGCAACAAACAAGTTGCAGATACGTTTAGAAACCTTGGGTGTTTTGTTCTTCTCCTTTCCTTGTGCTGGTGTTGATTCGCCTTGTGAAAATATTCATGCCTTGATTTTGTTTTTCAGCATGTTTAGTAGTGTCTTCCAAATTGCCCTGTGTGAAGGAGGGAGGCATAATCTGTGTCTTGTTAATGCTCAGATCTCTCAGAGGGGTCTCTCTCCCTCAGCTAAACCAGCTGATGCTTTCAGAGGCAGGCAGCACCCTGGGGCATAGCAGTGAGGACAGAGTGAAGTTTCAGCATTGATGTATCTAAGAAGTAAGTAAACAACATGTTACCCAAACAACATATCGCCCAAGTAAGATGTGAGAACTACATTTTTTCTTGGGCTTATCTTTGACTGCACCGCTGCAAAGCACTCCTAGATCTGCAGCACAAATACCAGGCAGTTCAGGACTAGTTACCAAGCATATCCAATGATGCCAGGGCCATCAATGTCAGCACAGCTTTAAGAAAAAAATTAGGTGTTGCTATGCCCACCATTTCAAGCTCTGAATTAACAAGATCTTGAAGTTGCACTGAACCAATCCTTCTGAACGTAGTCAGAGTCATGCCAAAATGGTTTCCAGAGGTGAAGAATCAGGAAATAAATTTTAAATAAAGGCCATAACATGTGTTAACCTATTGCACTTCAATCTCCACTCTTTCTTTTGTGCTTCCCCTTTAAAATTTTTGTTCCTAAAATATATATGCATGTAAGTTACTAGAACAGCTCCTGCCAACTGCACAATGTGATTCTGTATAATAAGTATTCAAAAAAACCCCACCAATCCAGAGTGAAAATATCAAATTCATTATTTACAGCAATGACTCTTACACACCTCTTGCACCTCACGTTCTCTTTACCTCTTGTGCCATCCATCTTTTGCTCAAGAAGACAAAGTAACAACACACATACGTAAACAGAGAGTGTAAAAGTCAAACCCACCAAACAGCTTTCGAACAGTACGGTCCTTGCTCCAAGCTCAAACACAACAAGGTCATTTGCAGTCCTCAAGCTTCTGAGATTATTTATGAAGCAACAACCACTACGCTCATTGTACCTCCTGCTCGCAATGGGACTCATCGTTCAGAGCTGTTGAGCAGTTGGGAACAATTACAGAGGATAAACTGAATGAAATATGTGATGCTGTGAATGTGTCAAGATTTCGACCAGTGGAATTTACATACATGAATAAATATTGAATACTGTTTAGTAATGAGGCTCCTGCATAGCCTCAGTACCGGGCATCCTGCGACGTAAAAATAATTGCTACCTTTATTATCAGTTACCAGCTTTAACAGCAAGCAAGAAGCAACTTCAAGTCTGTGAGGCAAAAAGGGAATTAGGAGATGTATCTCCATTAGCTTGTGCAAATAGTAAAAGCTCCCTCTTAGCCTCTTTCAGTAGGGAGAGTAAGTGGACTGTAGTTTTCTCTTTGCCTATATTTAGATTATGATGAACAAACAGAAACATGAGCATATTGTGGATTAAGATAAATTCCCCCAAGATGCTGTTGTAGAATTATTAGGACAAAAAAGATGGATTCCAAAAGTCAACTGAGCAAAGCCGTTATTCACAGAAGTGGAGAGATCTCCAGACACACGGCTATTTCACAATCCTGGCTGGGGCCTCAGGGTTCAGGAAGGTTCATTTCCACCATGACTCAAGCCCCAAATAACTCTTCTGCTCAGCCAAGCGCTTCCTTGGCTCGCTGGAACGTGGCTAAGCGTCCAGTGGGTACGAACGCAACGTCTGAACTGGAAACACCCAGCTACGTGCCAGGAAAGGCACTAAAACTTCACCCTCCCCAAAGAGCCTGTGGTTTGTAAGATGGGAAGCCTTGTGGGGTCTCCAAAGCTCCCAGCTTTTCAAAGGGTGGTCTACAGCTCCTTTTCCAAACCTAAGTGGCAATGGATTGCTTTTCATTTCAGGCTCACTCGTGGACACAAGTTTCCCTGACTCCTTTCATCACAGAGGAGGAAGGAGATGCATAATGCCATATGAATGTGTTTGGTGTTCTAGCCCAGAGAGCTTCCCAGCAGTGTAAGCTTAGCAATAACGGGAATAAGAACAATATGTAAAAGAAAAGGACAAAAATGAATCAGAAAGATTTGATGATAAAGATCACGTGGTCCCAACTCAGGGCAGTATTGTTGTCCAGGATAAGCTGGAGAGCATTCCTGATATAAAAAACAGCTAGTCAGGGGTGGCCAAGAATGGAATTAAGCAAAATATCCAGTGGGCTGAAAATGGCTCAAAACCAGTTTCTGGAAGAGGTGCGGTCACTTAATAAGGCAGGGAACTGCATTTGCTGTTTCTGCGTTCCTAGGGTAGCTCTTTAAGCATTTGAAGGGAACTTCAACACATCTGTGAAGTTAAACACTTGTCTACACGTTCTCTTACATGTGGGTCTGTGGGTTCAGTTCAAGGCTCTGCTATGTGTCTTCTGCACGAGTTCGTGCATCCAACTGGGGCTTCAGGAAGCTGTGGGGAAAACAATACTGTGCTTCTTCCATCCCATCCATCTTTGCTCCTTTATCTACTGCAGGCTCCTCAGCGCAAGGTTTGTTCCCTGTGATGTGTCATACCTCTCGTAGGAGCTCTCCTCTTTGCCCACTAAACTTTCCAGTCCCTGAGGACAGGAAGGTAAGCTGGCTGGGTGGAAACATTTGTTCTTTCCTGCTTTTCTTTCCTTCTCTTTCACACTGTAATGTCAGTCATAAGGCTCTGAAAACCACATTATGTTCTCTTGATCATCTCTTGCCAACTCATTAATTCATCAATTGCTATTGTTCAGTGCTGCGATTAGATGCAACTAATTGCAAAGAGCTGATGAAGCAACACAGTTGGATTCCCCTCCCTGCAGCTGCGCCGGTCGGTACAGACCTTGCAGGAATACACCAGCAGCCGCCTCTGTGCATACACCCACCTCTGCTGAGATGTTTCTGCCCTGACAGTAACTCTTGTGGAGGCGATACATGGAGGGCTTACAGGTTTTCCAGCCACAGATTGTAGTTTATTATCAAACCGGGCTCCCAAAAGCTGACCTGGTATCTCCTGGTCCATGACCTGCCACCTAGGCAAGGTGAAAAACACCCATGTTATTGCTTTGTCTATCAGGTGAGCCACCTGCAGGTTTAAAAAGTGGAAGTATTAGTTCAGCTTACCACATCTTCTCTTTAAAGAGGACCTCCTCAACAAAACTCTAAATAACAACTTTCCCATAAGTCATGCAACCTCTCTGTTTAAAAAAGTACTTTTTGTCCTTTTTCTTCCCAAACTGATGGTTGAGGTGAAGGAAATTTTCCTTTTCTCCTGTTCCCACAGGTAGCTATGATGTATAGATACATAGATGTATATCTATGATAGATGCATACATAAAATTTGCCGTGCAACCTTCAGCAGCAGCAGAATGGACTTGACCTGATTTTTGGCTCAGTGTTACATGCTGGATGAGTGAGAACTGATGAGACTCTGGACAGTTTTAAATCCGTCCCCCCTCCCCTTTGACAAATCCAGGAGGAGCAGGAAAAGCATCCAAGCTACCTGTTTGACCCAAGGGCTGGAAATATTATCAGGTCCCAAGTAATTGCTCAGGTTTCAAAAGGACTTCCTAGCAACCTGTGGGTCTTTCTTCTGGGGATTTCTTCCCTTTTTAATGAATGTTTTGTTGGGTACAATCCAAAAGCAATTTACAGAGAGAAACTTCCTACTTGCTACAAGCTATTGGCATTTTCACGTCCTGTTTGTATGTAAGCTGGATACTCAGAAGTATTATTTAGGTTTTGAGGGAGAGGCATGCTGTTGAAGAAGCACAGTTTTCACCGAAGAGGAATGCTCTATGCTTTCTGAAAATCAGTTCTCTAAGGTGTTTTAATTTGTACACCCAGAAACAATGGCATCCAACCACACTGAAATCACTGTATTGGTAAATCTTGGCCAAGTCTTTGCTTAGTAATTATTTTAATGCTGGCTTTTTTTTTCCTTTTTTTTTTTTTTTTTCCTTTTTAATCTGGCATATACAACCACCATCTATGTTAGACTACAGAGACAAAAGATTGCATGGGCCACAGACTGGATCTTTCACTCCACATATTTTCTTTCATCCCAGTCTGGTCCAAAACAGAACATATTAGCATGACGGTGTCTCACCCTGCCTGCAGTCTATGCTGTCACTATTCTGGCAACAAGCAGAGTTGTCAATCTGGCACTTTATACCAGCTCCGAGTACACTTAAAAATCTATAAACAACAGCAAGATAGAGAAACTTCCTTCAGTATTTATTTGCTAGATAGATAAGACGGGAGATGCTCCGTTCATTTTGGCAAACAATATGCATTTTATGACCTTCTCGTGATGGTTTTATGCCTATTATGATAGGTTTGCCTTTTTTATTAAATAAAGAAAAGCAAATGTAAAAAGCTAACATTCAGATAACATTTAAAATGTAGATAAAGTGACAAAGCTCTGCTGAGTTGAAGTTATGACTGACATTTTGTCCTTTGTTGGGGTAGCAAAAGGAGAGAAATGCAAGAAAAAAAAAGGAAATAACTTTCAACTTTCCATTTAATTATCGGGGGACTCTGTCAATTAGTGACACTATTCATCATTTTAGGGGTAGACCCCTAATTCTGCAACCCTCTCTGAGCATCACTGTGCTGCTGTTGACAACCTCCTCATGCTACAAGTTGTGAGTGCACCTTGGGATTTTCTGCAGGGAGGATTTGGGTCCAGAGGCTCCCTGTGGTGGAGGGGCTGTTTTTTGATCATAGCACAGTGTTATTGTGCAGTTTTATAGAGTGGAAGAAGTTAACCATTGTTGGAAACCTTATTTTTATCCCTGGCTTCTTGGACAAGTCACTATTCCTCTCCTTAAAATGGGGATGAGGATCCCTGGCTGAGAAAGGGTAAAATAAAGATGACACTAGAGATATTGATAATTCTGGAAAAAGTTACATTAATATATTTTTCCCTCCTCCTCTGGTTTCATAATTGAATAGTTATGAAATAAAATGTTCTTCCCCCCTTCTGTACTTGGAACATGGTGATTTATCAACATAGACAGTCTGAGGCCCGGTAGATAAAATGCAAAGCGTGAACTGAAATAAACAACTGAAGTTCACAGCATGAACTAAATGATGTTTTATTACCTTTAATATTTCAATTGCTTCTTAACATAAGAAGCAGAAACCAGGGTGCCTTCAGCAGCTCTCTAAACCTCCCTTTCCTTTGCATTGCTTTAGCTGTCCTCCTCCCTCTCCCGGGGAGCCACGCTGCACAGAAAAGCAAAGATCTAAATTCGCCTTCACCAGGAACCAGCTCTGGGACGTGGCAATTTCAGGATTCCTCACTGAGCATCTCATTAGGGCATCTAAGGGGGAAACTTCGTCACTTCGGGCTGCTTCTGTAACTGAGGGAGACAGAACTCTCCCACGAGGCATTCACATCTCACATACACCACATTTTTCCCTAAGAGGTACGCTTTGCTCTCCAACATTTATGGAGAACATCTAAGGCACTTTGGCCATCCTACTAACAAGTCTACATGCTTGGCAAGATCAAAAGTCATCTTTCCTCCTGCCATTCTCCCAACAGTTTATTAACTAAGATCAGCTGTGCTTTCCATTTTGAATCTGGCTGACCCTGAAGTTTCTCTCAGTGTTTTAATATAGTCTCACCTCTCCAGCAGACCATCTCTAATGTGTTCAATCCTCTTCAATAAATCAGTGTCTCTTGGATGGGCTGATTCAGACTGAAGTCTGCAGCTGCATGCAGTCTGAATGGCAGCAGAACTTCTCACCTGGCTCTTCCATAGTCCCTCAAAAGAAATGAAACACATGGGAATTAAAAGCATGCTGGATGGAAAACTGTCGGCTGTAGCTCATTAGCAGAGACCATGACTTGGTGTCTGGCTGCAGCAATTGAAGCATGGAGCAGTTTGTTGCAGAGTGGACCACTCTCTCCTCATTCTCATTCTTGAATCCTTAGTTTTCATATTCTACCACCACCAAGTCAATTGTTGGTTTATTGGATCCACAGATAAATAACCAGAGGAAATGTTTAATATACTAATTTTCACCTTTTGGCACCTGAAAGAAACACTGCATTAAACTTTGTTATATGATCTCTGAACAGTGTTTCAAGCACTTCCACTCCATTATTTCCCATTTTTTTTTATGTTTAGGAATTGGTTCAACTGTACTTCCTAGTAGAAATTCTGTTGGGCAGACTAATTACTTAAATCATCGATTTTATCAATTACTTAAAAAGACCAGCTTCTGGACCAACAGGACAAAGGGGAGGAGGGGATTTCAGAACAATGTATTCAGGAAAATTCTCTGTCTTGCAGACCAAGAACTGCAAACTTTAATTCAAACTGCTCTCTCAGAAGGCTTTACAACTTCACACACAAGTATATTTGTGGTCTCCAGTGAATGAAGATGAGGATGACTCTTTTCAAAAGGCTCTCTGGAAAATGCCACCTTGGGTTGGTATTCTTCTCTTCCAAGAATGCTGAGAATTGACACACAGCTATACACACAGAGAAGCAAATGTATTATTCTCAAACCACTCTGCTGCTGCTTTCTCACCATTGTAGGCTTTCTACACAGCCATTCCGATCATCTTTTCATTATCAGACAAATCCTTAAGAATTTCCTCTGGCAACTTATCCACTGCAACCAGAGAATGTTTTCCTTGAGCAAGGATGAATCAACATTAGGTAAAAGCTTCAGGATTTCACTGAGGCTTTAAAAGGCTGGAGAGTACCAAGCTAAAGCACATGTGACTTTTAAGCCTCATTCTCCTTACACCTACCATGCTTAATGAAGTCCTCCTGGCTTTATAGCTACCATCCCAAGAAGCAAAGCTTGAATCTGTAGACATGCCAAGTGTTTGTAAGTCCAGCTGAAGTCATTAGACCGGAGGATTTTAGCAGTTCTGAAAATCAGGGTGTGCCTTACTTAATTCTGCTTCCCTGATTTCTCTCAAGGGGATGGTCAGACATGCAACAACTGTGTTATGCACCACTCGCAACACCCAGGCTGGTACCTTGGCACTGCTGCCATCTTCCAAACCAGGTGCCCCTAAAACAAGTGCAATTGCTTGGGATGCATTCTCATTCATGAACCCTTCATTGTCATGGGTTTGGATAGTTCAGTAACGAAAGCCAGACAAAGCTCTCCAGCATCCTCTGCAAAATGTAGGTTTTCCCGTAGGCTGGAGGCCAGTGCCTGCTGCCGGGATCTCTGCACAGGAGGAAGGCAGCAACACCGCAGCTGTGGGCATTGCAGCAAGGACCGGGCAGAGGATGAGTGCTGAGTGAGTCTGTCCATCATCTACTGTCCGTGGTATAGCCAGCTGCTACAGAGGGGGACTGCATTGCCAGCAACAGATTAATTCTTGTCTGGGAGGGTTCCTTTCCATTCACGTTGGTGGCTTTTTCTTTTTTTTTTCCCCCCTTACAAAATCACTCATCTCCCCAGTCCTAATGTATACTTTATAACCCTAACTCACCTTTCTTCAAGGAGAAAATTATTGCAGTGATGAACAGTTTTTGCAAGCACAGGTACAGCTGAATACCAGAGTACTGGCTGAAAAACAGCATTATACATTAAGCATTATGTTATTTTAACAGTGCTCAGTATCGCTTTGCTTCCAATCAGCCAGAGATCCAGCTATTCTTCTGCATTGGGAGCACCAGTAAATATTTGATCTTTTCAATCTGCAGGCAGCCAGCCAAACAAGGACTGACTGTTCCACCAGTCTCCTTATTTTCTTATCCCATGCTCTTTGGAGGCATTCTTAAGTCAACAGACTCTGTCCCTCTTTCCTTCCCCCTCTGTCTCTCACATAATGCCCTGATTTCACATTGCTGTTATACTCCATCACACAATGGAAAATGCCAGCCGCAGATGTTGCCACAATGTCATTACATTAACAATTGTGAACAACTGGACTTGATGATCTCAAAGGTCTTTTCCAACCTAAATGACCCCATGATTCTATGACTCTGTACGTTCCATGTGCATAACAAATTCCTCACCAAATATTTCCAGGGTTGCAGTATAACTTATCACAGAACGCAGGTAAAGAGTTAAAGCAGGGGGCTGGCAGCTCAAGTGCCAGCTCTCTGATACAGATACGTCCCTGTGCACGGACCCTCTGAATTGTTTCTTAGCACAGAGAAGCACTCATACCTTTAAATTGTAGTAACATGAGTGGCAATAATTTCCCACAATATAAATTCCCCACAGTACAAATTTAGCAATTCATTCTCCTTGGAGTGGTCGAAAGAAGCTCACCAACTGTATGATTTTGTAATAAAGAGCTGGAATAAAATTTCAGAGAGGCTGACTGATTTCTCTTCTTCAAAATTCCATAGTCTCGGGAAACACTTTACATTTTCCAGACAATGCTAGCTGATGTGACTAGTGATTTTGCATTTTCCTCTTGACTTATGTAGATTTTCAAAAACTGCTGAGCACCTGGGAAGTTAGATTCCTGCCTGGCATCTGCAGAGGTCTCCTACAGTAAAAACGAAGAAATGCAACGCATCTAGCCGCTGGACATGCCACACCACCACCACAGAAGCTCTGTCCAGCAAAGGATTAAATGCGCTGTTGAATTAGGACCCATGGAGCATCCAGGCTCCATGTGTAGCCATAAATAAAATCATGGCTTCATGCACTGGGCTGGCCTGCAGTGACCCACGTGGCTGTGCTGTCCCTGGGGTGTTTTTTGGCTCGTGCTCTCGGGCTCTGTCGCCAGCATGGTGCAGGGCTTCGTGCAGCCGGCTCTGGGTAGGAGGCAGTTTGGACACAGCCACCCTGAGGCTGGCAGGAGAAAAAAAGAAAAAAAAGGGTTTAGCAATAAAGGTATAAAGTATGTCACCGCTCATGGCTTCAGGGTAAGGGAGCAGTCCCTTCTTGAAATCTGCATCAGCCACAGCCACCATCCATGGCTTGGGCACAGCTTCTCAGAGCCCAAGGGGTCCCGGTGGGCATCCAGAGGGGCTGGAGCAAGGCTTTTGTCTTGGAGTTCTCATGTGTGGCTGAGCAAGAGGCAGTGAGGTCAGAAAACATGTCTGAGCCAAGTTCATGGGTATAAGGTCTTTATCTTCTTGGGAGGATACTTTAATGTTCACATTTTTGCCCTCTATCTTTTTCCTCTCTATGAATGAACAAACCCCAATAAATAAATAAAGCTTCCATCTGATACTTTTCCTCAGGAGACAAAAAGTTAAAAAGCGGGGAGATGTTACACGTACAGACAGCTGGTACATTCTTTTGCTGTCAGTTCTCTCCGGCAATCAATATTATGAAATGTTATGATTATTATCAAATATCATTATGTTAATTTTGAATCTGTTATGAGTCCCATGTACTGCAGTCATTACACTTTGAATAAATGATCTTCTGAGTTTTAAAAAATAATTAAAAAAATAACAAACATATAAGATAAAACTCCCTGCCTAGCTATTAACTAGCAGGAAGATTTAGGTAGGCAGACGGATCCGCTCCTTGTGGTGTTCAGCTTGATAAATTGTGGCTTTCCTCCAAATAGAGGCAGAGTTTAGTATTTCACACCATGACAGGTTCTCTCTGTACTTTGTGGATAAGGTTGCTTGGATCAGAACCAAACTTGCAGCTATTCACGGAAGGTGGTAGAGTTTCTAAAGGAGCACGTCTTTATTGTATCATGGTGCTGCCTGCTAAAGGCTCGGCCGAGACCCCAGCCCCGCAGTGCTAGGCACTGCGTAAACACAGAGGAAGAGACAAGACAGCTAAGGAGTTGCAAAGAAAAAAACTGTATGGAGAAGCTGGAGAAAGACTGTCTCTGGGCTCCTGCTGCCCGTTCCCATGCTCTGTATCTAGCGGACCAGGCTGTTTTGCAAAAACACTTCTGGGACCTCTAAGGAGGGAAACACGGCAATCGCTGCAAGGGTGACAAGGGTACGCCAAGTTATCTGCGCTGTTATGCTTTTCAAGATCAGGGATATCTGACCATGGGAACTAGCAGGGGAATTTTAGGAAATCATCAAGAGCAAAGGCTGCTCTCCTAAAACTGCATTTCTTCACCCTTAGGGATCTGGAGCTTCATGGATTTTTTTTTTCTGCAGCCCTCCAACTCACCTGGATTTTGTTTCACACTTGAAGCTCAGTTGTGTTTTGTCAGGAGGGTGGTGGAACCCAAGGGTCGCTGGTGCGTCCCATGGCTGATTTATGGCTTGGTGGTGCAGAAGCCAGGTGCAGACTTGCCAGGGGGTTAAGGGTCTGCCTGCCCCCCATTGCTGGGCTTGCTGTGGCCAGCTCTGTCCCAGCCGTGTGGGGCAGGAATGCCTGCACAGCCTCCTTGTAGTTCTGTGCTGCATCCACCGCTCATAAGCTAGATGAATCTTGCGGTTTCCTGGTATTTGCATACCAATGCAGGAAAAATGCAGAGGGTAGAGCTGAGATTTGCTGCGAGTTTGGGACTTGCAAGAATGCCAGATTCAGAGATACTCTGTAAGGCAGACAGAGGGTGAAGGCACAAAGGTTAAACAAACAAAAATAAAAGGGTTTTGCACCAAATCCTCCAAGCAAAAACTGCCCAGCTAACTTCAGCTCTGAGGGGCAAGCATTAGGCTTTCTTCCCAAGATTAAAAAATATAGCCTGCTACTTCAGACAGAAAGCTAAATAAAGCCACGCTGGCTCTTCTCGTCTCAGATGCTAACGAAATTAATGGCAGTATTTTTGTGGCCAATCATTCATTAGCCTCTTTTCCCTGCTCCCTAAACCTTCATAAACACAAGCCAAAACCCTCCCTGAGAGAGATCTTGACTACAGTCAGGTTTTGCTTCTCTCCGGGCTGGTGTGAGATTATAATGCTTCTCAAGGTGTTCTCTTCCTCATAATGAAGCTCCATCTGTTCTACAGATGGTAAAGATCACAAGAACCAGCACTAAATATCCCTCCCCCACCGAAGAGTTTTTACCTTATGGTAATGTTGCTCTTTGTTTTCCCTGTCTTTCCCAGGAGCAGAGGCACGTGGTGCAGAGCACAGAGACTAATCCATTGCCCCAGCAAGGCAGCACGGTGGTGGCTGCCTCTGCGCAGGGAGGGCTTCATCGATTTTGGCTAGGGGAAAGCAAAACCGTCTTCACTGACTTTTCAGGAAACTGTGCACTGGCCACCTTTGAATACTCCAGCTGTAGTTTTCCTCCCATCTCCACTCAACCGCTACTTGTATCACCCCCAGCGCTGCCCCCAGCAGACAACTCCCTCCCCTCTCACCGTCGCACAGGTTACTTCAAGGGCAAACTAAAAATCTGCTGCAGTGAGGACCTGCCAGTTGGGACACAAAGGGAATTCAAGGGGTCAGGTCCTAAAGGATGGGAAAGAAATTTACAGGTGTTAACAGTTTGTTCCCTGCCCCACATTTCTGCGTGCCTTTGGCTCCGGAATGGAAGAGGGGTTTTTTCAGCATTAGACCCTGTAGAGCACTTGGAGGGGTAGAGCTCCTGGGTATGCTGCAACCTCCAACTTTTGGCCTCCTCTGGTGTAACCTCGCTAAGCACCCAGACATTGAAGGAGAGAAAATGGAGTCATTGTTGATGATCTTGCCCTCCATACAATCCAAAAAATTAAATTCACTTAGCTAGATAAACAAGTTTGAGTTCTGAAACAGGATAACCACAGTGGATCCTGAAGACAATCCTCTAAAGCAGCTGGCAATGGAGTAACTTCATTTATGTGGTTTAAGATTTGCCTAACAGAAAATACTACTACTTTTCTCTTCTTGACAGGTAGATAATCCTAAGAGGTTTGACTACCACATTAACATCCAAACCACAAATGATGGGTAATCTGAAAAGCTGGATTGTCTGACACACACACACACTCTTTACATCTGCTTTCTACATCAGAGCCAGAATTAGTTCTAATGTTGTGTTTGTATTAAATATGTGGATTAATGGAGCTCAGCAAGAGTGCTGAATTATCTCTTCCTGTCTCCACTGGATTTGGACTGCATCTCTCCATGCAGACAGATGTGTAGCTTGTTATATTTTGTATTTTGCACTTGGAAAGACTGTGGCTTGGTACTAAATCAACAGTTGCTTGTTCAAAAGAAGTGGTTCCAAGCATCTATTAAAGCTAAGAAAATCTGGGCTGGGGGAGGTAGCAGGGAGAAAGTCCTACAAGGAAACATTCTGGGGCTGTTGGCTCAGCCCATAGCCCACCAACAGTGCCATTACTCAGGGAGAACCAACCCCCTTCATGCATAGTAAAAGACCAAAGTCCTGATCCAGGAAAGTCTGATGGCATGGGCGGACCCAAACAATGAAGATATTTTGCTCTAGTGTTCTGGCTCAGTCCCAGCTCAGGTAATTGTGTCCCACTTATCTAAATTTCTTCCTCAGTTTTCCCTGACATTTAGCAATTTTCTTCCTTTCCTGTCCAAACCAGCAGTTTAACAATCCAGCTGGCTGCTGAATAGTCACTGTCCTTTGAATGATGGCTAAATGTCTCCTCTGTGCACACGTATACGCAGTTTGCAAGGCACCTTGGGACCTTATGAACTGGGGAAAGGAGAGAAGCAATGTGAAAGTGATCGGGTTTGTTTTCTTTTTTTATTGGTCTCACAACTGGGAACACTGCTGGCACAAGATCTTAGAAGCCCAGAACAGGTAAAGCGGCATTTTCCCAAATTAATAACTCTATGAAAATAAAGCCAAAATCACAACGAATGTTTCCATAACCAATTCCCTCTGGCAAACACCTTGCTGAAATAGTAGTTTCAGCAAGACTTGGATGCAGATGAGCTCCGAGTCCCAGAAAGGACATGCGTGCCCATGACTGCGGTGCGTGGTGACACGCTTCTGGGCACCTGGCCATGATGTGGAAGTCAAAGTACAGAGCTGGGCTCCAGCCTCGCTGAGGCAGAGCCCAGGGGCACTTCAAGCTCTGAAGGCACAGAGCGGAGCACCGAGACAAGAGGTCTGGAACTGCACTGGGTTGTAGATGTTGGTGCCTGAATCAGGGCCATTGGCAAGGTGACAGCAGTGCCACCATCGGGACTGTATGTCTAGAGCTGGCTGCAGGCACAGACGCTGAACTGGAGAGTACCTGCAGATGGGGAAAGGGAACTGGGAGAAAAGTGAGCTTCTAAGCCTTCCACAAAACTGTGCCTGCAGCTCAGTTCTCCAGGTTACAGCAAGACTAGGGTGATAGCCTCTCCTTTTCCTTCTTTTAGGTACAGACAAATGTACAGGGAATTACAGGATCAAGCAAGAGCGGCTTTGGCTTTGTAGCCCAACAGTTGGGAGGGACAGATCTGCATTGTCATGACTCATACCCTAAAAATACCTGTGTCTCTTCATTGACTGTGCGGGGAGCCCAGGGTGACCAGCTTGATGTAGATGTGTGCTGGGGAGATGTCTGAAATTAGACAAAGTGAATCCCATCCCTAAAGCCAGCCTGGGTAGGAGGTAGTGTAGGATGGTGCAATGCAAGAGTCTACATGTGAGCTGGAAGTCTGCACTCCCACTGCCGGCACTGGGGATCTAGTCAACATGGTCGGCGGAGCCTAGGAAGCGATTTGTCTCACTGTAAAGCAGACTCCTACGTTTGGTCAGTGAATCACCCTCTATACGCCCACATTTCAGTGAGATGTATCCTATCCCTGAAGTTAGGAGAGATGAATCTCACCCCTAAGTCTTTTTCCTCTTTTTTTTTGTATCTGCTGTTAAATTTCCAACGTGCTATAACACTAAATCAGCTGCTTGAGTTAGCTATTACTTCACTTTTCCTCCGTCTCCAACCGAACCGTGATAAACTAACACAATTCAGTGTTTATTTTCCAAATTCCCTTTCCAAATTGAAGCCAAAATCAGAATCTTCCAACCCTTCCTCATTTTCAAGCAAGCCCTTCAGTACATACATACCACAGCAGTGCACTGGGGCTGCCTTCCTCCTCCAATTCCCGTATAAAGCTTTTAAAACTCTCCATTGCAGCAGACAGCTCAACCTGGCTGCCTCCCTCAGATTGCAATGGAAATTCCCGTGTCTTTCCACCATTTTTTCCTTTCCTATCCAGATACTGTGAAAGATGGCAAGTGGAGAGTTCTTGTCAATACTACTGCCAGTGTGGTTCTCAAATAATTGCATGTCAGGTGCACCAATTACAAAACTAATACAGGCTGTGATTACATTTTGTGTATGGGTTTTCAAGGCATATGATAATGAATATTAATAGAAACTGTTTCTCCGGTAAATGATTATTTTCTCAATAGTTGGTATAAATAAAACCACTTGGATATGAAACAGATTTTTTGATGTCTATATCACAAATGCAGTGATGTGTTTCCACAAGAAAAGGCACACCTGCCAGTATACGCTAGTAGAAATGTAAATATTTGCAACTTTTGCAATAATTAAATCCAATCCTCCAAGGCCCATCTCACAGCATCCGAAGACAGAATTTAGGTTCATTAGCTAACAAAGAATGAATGAAGTGGCGCAAACCAGCTAGAGTGAAATTAAACCTCAGAAATCACCCAGAGAAGGCACGGTTGGCATTACCAACCTTCAGATGCCTGCAGGTAGATGGCTGCAGGTGAGTTGGTCACTCGGGCAGTCATCCCCTCCCAGTTAACGGAGGCAGATACTTAAGGCATGATTCTGTCTTCCATTTTAAGTATCTAATTTAGGATGAAATGAATCATTGGCTCTCTGGACTACATTTCCACTGGCTGCAGAGGGAGCTGAGGGTGACCAGCTGAGATTCAGATGGTTAGTTAGGTGCACACAGGGATAACAGCCTACCTTAAAAGCAAACTTTTTTTTTTTTTTCCAGAATAAATGCCCGGAAAGCAAGTGTTACCAAGTTTAGAAGAAGAGAAGAGTCACAGATGCCAAACTGGGCTTATTTACCCATTTGAGAGACCGTATCACAGTCCATTTCATCCTCCCACTGTCTTTTATTCCACCGTAAGGTCAGAGCAGCTGGACCTGTACCCTCCTCTGAATTGCCTCTCTTGGCAAGTAACTCTTGTGTAAGGGTGGACTTATGGGTAATGGGCAACAGCATCAACTTCATGAGGATATCAAGAGAAAAATTCATGAAGGGAAGACAAGGCAAGGCAGGGCAGGGCAAGGGAGGAAAAGGGAAGGGAAAGGGAATTTTCCTGTAAATGCCTGTGTTTTTCTTCCAAACTGGAAGTCTTCTTCAGGAAGCAGCTGTTATCCCTGAAGAGCTGTGTTTACTGAAACATGAAAAAAAAGGAGTTTTGACAGATTATTTCTGGCCTCCTACGGTTTAGTTGCAGTCAAATCTGTCATTAAGAAGTGGACAGGGGACTTGAGGGAATATCTGCAGACATCCATTCTGAGGAGATCAAAGGGAGCTTTACTGATGAATTTACTGTCCTACTGACTTATTTTTTTAGAAATTCTAGACACGTGGAGAGGCGTTAAAAAGATGAAAGGGTAAAAAAAAAAAAAAAGACAGCAACATTCTGCTCTTCAAAAAAAGGACAACTTAGTCTATTACATCCTCCAAATCTAGTTCCAACACCTTTTAAAATAAGGGAACAAATATTGAAAGAAAGGAAAAAGATTCATCAGCTCCTGCACTATACTTGTTGGTTATGGCTTTTTTAAAACATCTAGTTGTCCAGCTAAGCTACCATGCGTTCTCCTCATCCTCTCAGTGCTGCTTCTTTCCCTTTCCTTCTTTCTTTGCAGCATCTTTGCTGCATCATCTTCCATTAGACCACAATCTCTTAAAAGCAGGAATCCTCTTTTAGCATTTCTATAGGCAGGAGAGATGTTTGTCATGACTGAAGACCTGGGGTGCTATCATGAGACAGTAGAAGAAACAGGAGGAGAACTGAGGTTTAACAATGGAAGGTGAAAATCAGACGAACTAGTTTCATGTTGTTGGTTTTGGTTTGGTTTTTTTTTGTTGGTTGGTTGGTTTTGGTTTGGTTTTTGGTGTTTTGTTTTGTTTTGTTTTGTTTTGTTTTGGTTAAATTACAGTGTTAAAGCTCCTGATGTGTTGCATTTGAATGCTGTTTTGTCACAAACTCTCTGATGCCCATACCATTACCTGACTCAGCGATAGAGGAAATAAAAAGCAAAGTACACCAGGTTAGGCTGCTGTTTTCCAAATGGATTCAAGAGGCTCAAATGAACTTGCCATAAAACCATGCTGGCTTTATGAGAAGCATAGCATGCCAATCCCAGTTTAGCACAATTCTTAGACATGTGTTTAGACTTAAGCATGTGAGCAGGATCCTGAAGTTAACGGGATTAATCGGAGGTTGTGTACACTGGGCAATGCAGGGCATGTCTTGCTTGGTATCACTGTAAAGTGTCACAAAGATGAGGCTTTCTGAGGGAAAACATTTCCCTTCTCCATCAGCTTCTTTTGTTGCAGCAAAGAGGAAACAAAATTGCCCTTCCCTTGCTCAGACCCTGAAGTGCCTACATCACCTCCCTTCTACAGAAGTGTAAATTAGGCAAGAAAAAGCAAAGATACAGACCCTGAAAAGATGTCTTAATAGCAGGTGCTTGTCCTGACCCCACTCATGCCGACAAGCACTGTTCCATGCATCCTGCTGGATACCCACTTGGCCCTGGTTCATAGGTCCGAGTACTCCTAATTCACATTAACAAGACCCAGACCCTCAAAAATTAGGCAGTTTATAATGGTGTCCTCTCAGTGTGGGGTTAAGGCCCTAAATGGGAGCCACGTTCTTTACCTACTGGGGTGCTGGGGTATGAGTCCACAAGCCCCAGGTAAATGGCCTGAAATTGGCCCCTTTTCAAGAATACAAGTTTCATGAGTCATAAAATCCCTGTTCTGCAGCCTGTTGGTTAGGATGCTCAGGCAGATGTTTGGGGTCCTATCCTGCTTTCAGCCCAGGTTATGTATTTGATATTTGATGGTATTTCATGAAAACACACAATCACTTCATGAACAGGAACCCAGTCTTCAGTGGTATGGTTCTATTTTTTTCCAGCTGAATAGTGCAAAAGGAGGAAAAGGAGAGAAGCAATATAAAAGTGATGAAGCAAAAAGGAAAATTCAGCCCTGTTTCTGTGCTGTCTGGGAGGAAGATTCAGGAGTATGCTGCTTTGGGTTGGTAGGAGAGGATTTCAGTGATACTTTAGC
Organism: Falco peregrinus; assembly: GCF_023634155.1. Taxonomy (NCBI): domain Eukaryota; kingdom Metazoa; phylum Chordata; class Aves; order Falconiformes; family Falconidae; genus Falco; species Falco peregrinus. The sequence continues at coordinate 57,902,205 of NC_073725.1, read as the reverse complement.
CTTGGTGTCAATGGTCTGAAACACAGAGCTGAACTTCACACACAGCTCAGTCCTACTGCTGCTTAATTGCCAATACAAAAGATATTATCTCTACTAAAGCATGAACCCGAACCTTCGATTTTCAGGAAATTGGTAGGCAAAGCTGTGGGAGGAATTAAAAAAAGAAAGTAAGCCCATCTTGTTTGCTAAATCAGTTGGTGGATGTGGCAATGTAAGGGCTGAACTCCCCGAAAGCCATGCTGGAAATTCTGCAGTTGCTTTTCTCCAAGCTGAGCTCAAGACTGTGTGGTCTGTCCTGTGAAAAGTAGATGAGAAATCCAAAAATAAAAGAGCTGACAGTAAGTTGTGATCAGCACACTATACATATGTAAATTGTTGCTGACCCTGAGAAGAGCTGCCTCCGCATTATGATAAGGTCTGAAACCTGATTGAAATTTTTCATAAAGGGCATTATTTTGGAGGTGATCCTTAAATGAGCAGAGCAGGAAAATCATCAGCCTCTTTCTTCAATAGTCAGAAAAATAGGTTACCGATGAGAGGGACTTTGGTCAAATGAATTTCTTTAGAATTCAGCCACTGGATTTTTCTATATCTCAGAGCTCTCTTTAATGACAGCATAGTTCTGGGGTACAATTATATAATTATTATTGTACTATTAATGCGCAGGCATTTCCTAGTGTTACTACCACTGAAGCTTTAATCTAGCTCATAAAGGCCTTTCACAATGCAATATTAATAATACCAGAGCATGCTGGATGCAGTCTTGCATCCTTACTGCGTCCTTTTAACATCAGCAGGATGATGGAGCAGAACGACACTAACCATCTCCATGACACAGACATTTAGGCCATTAGTATTTTTACTTATTAATAAAGATAACAAGCAACAGAAAGACTGGGAATTTGTTGCCATGTCGCTCAGCTACAAAAGGGTCTTTTTGGTTTTTGTTTTTTTTTTAAGAAGTATGAGGGTTTTCTGGAAATTTAAAGCCAAAATAATTTCTGTTTTGCTGTGAATGTGCCAGGCAGACATCTGGAAGGGCTTCCTCTCTGCTCTCCATGTGAACCGTCCTCGTGTAGCTTGGAGGAGAAAGCAGCAAGCTGGGTGTTCAAAGATGCTCTGTTTATGCTGGGTGTTCAGAGATGCTCTGTTTATGCTGGTGCCTCTGGTACTTCAGCTGCTCAGCAATATTCAGATCAGACCTATCTTCTTAAGATATCTTTCTCCTGACTCCTATTGCTTCAGATCTTTGGCTTAACCACTTCCTTGCTGTTTTTCCAACAAACCTGCCCATCTGAGAGGCTGCAGATGTTTCAGTAGCAGCATGCTCCCTTGGAAGAAGGATCAGAACAAGCTTCAAGGATGTCATTGCTGTGGCTGTGCTCGTCATGCTGTGCCAAGTGCCCCTCAACAGCTGTGGATTTTTCCTATTTCCTTTCAAACATCCTATATATGTGATTTGGACCAGTTTACACAGCAAAGACTGGCCAAGTTGCAAACGTCAGTCTGCCACCTTTAATAAACAACTCTTCTTATTACACGTGCTTTCAGAGTCACCTGGAAAGCCCTGAAAAGCCCACTTTTTCCATTGCTCTGCTTGCCCATGCTTCTGCCTGCCTCTTTGCACAGCAGCTAGATCTGTTGTCACCCCTCACCTTAACCCTGCGTCCTCACCTACTACTAATAAATCCTATTTCACCTCCCAACAATTATGCCCCAAACTGCCTCAAGATCCCTTCTTCCCAAGGAGCCTCGCATCCCATATCCCTGGCTTGGGGCAGGTGCAGAAAGGTCATCTTTTTCCACCACCACCCTCAACCCCTCTCAACATTGACTCACTGCTCTTAAGAGAAGCATGGGAGAAGCATATGTTTTAGCTGCCTGAGGCACCCCAACTGCTAGGGTTTTATTCTCCTTGACCCACCTTAACTATTGCCCTTATAAAACCCCCTCGGGGAAGAAGGTGGAAGATGGCTGAGAAGGAACTACTCTAGTTACAGAGGAAGAAGGACATCTTTAGGTCTTCACTCACAGTCCTGTTCTGGAAATGTTCTTTTGAATGAGCTCTCTCTTCCACCCTGGGGTAAGTGTTTCCGCATGCTATCCCTTTGAGTGTTTGTAAGCTGTGCTAAGTAAGCCATCTTTCCTAAATTAGCTCTGTAGCTTTTCCCCACCCTGTCTCCAGGTACAGCTTCTTCCTTCCCATTTCTTTCTCCCACCTACAAAGAGAGAACATTCCTGATTTAGTAATCTCCATGTTTCTGCCTGTGGGAGTTTGTGTAGGGCTTACAAATGGAAAGGACAAGTCCAGGACACAAGTACTCCACTTGTTTTTGGGCCAAGACTGCCAGAAGAGAAGAAAGGAGGGTTGGTTTCAAGTTCAGCTGGGGGCAGGCTGGTCTGAATTTATCTCCTGTTCATGACAAGGGCTGCTGCATCTGTTGGATGCACAGAGCTTCCCTTGACTTTCCAGAAAGACAGATTGTTCCCTGTCCCCTGCCTTAGCTCCAGGCACTCTTGCTTGTCCTCACAAAAGGCAGACCAAGCACCAGTGGCCTCTAAATCCCATCCAAGCTTGCAATGTTGGGAGGTTCCAGAAAGCCTGTCTTCATTTGTGTCTGGCAAGTAAAGAGATAGATTAGGAATGCCGTGGATGCCAGCAGACTGACCACACCAGATACACATGCACGTACTATGGACCTGTGTTCTCCACCCCGATATTCATGAAGCTTGACCCACACCTGCAGATCAGGTTCTCACCAGTGTCTCTGACCACACGGTGCACTGAACCATTACACAGATACGCTCAATATTTTGGCCACCACTTAGCTCTCTTTTTGCCAAGCTATAAAAAAAATATGTACGGGAGGAATCGGACACTGCATTGGTTATGGTGAAGACCTCCCTCTGGTAACCCCAGTAGAAGCAAACCAAGCTTTAGTTGATGTTCTAAAGAACCAGTTCCAGGCACCTTCAGGGTGAGACCTGTAGCTGACTTCAGACAGGAATTAGACACACAGTCTACGAATTTATATAGGCAATGAAAAGGGAAAACTTCCAAATAACCAGCTCACTGTAAAAAGACTTGAAATTCCAAATGAAAGCATTTCAAGGTGGAACATAGCTTAGAATTAGTTTTTATAACAACTAGCACTGGGGTAATAGAAATTTAACACCCACAAGAATTTAAAGGAGTTGTTTTATCTGCTGGAAGAAACCTGTACTATTCCACTAGTCTGATCAGAGATTGAAATTTATAGGATGAAGGAAGCAAGCTATTTGAATTGGATCAAAATCACCTAAAAGTTCAAAAGGGTTGTACACACAAAGCGTATAGGAACAAGACATACAAAGATCTGAGTTCTCATGCTTTGTGTCAAACAGTGTAAAACTGCAGTCTTGACAGAATTTCTTGTTTTAAATCCAGTATTTTGTTTGCAAATAACTTTATAGCTGGTGCATGTAATGCAGTAGTATATTCAAGTAACATTATTTTAATAAGGTTTATAAAAAAGCACTTGAGTGTTAAAGCTCCATTGTCTCTAGACAAATCTCCAAAATCCTCATCCAATTCAGTCCCTCTTACACAGCATATGTAAGAACATTGGAGCTTCTTTTGCCCTGGCTTCAGGTAACTACCCAGACTCTCAATCTGAGACTGATTTATTTATTACCCCCAGTTAGACATATTAAGCCTATTGCTATTCTCATTAACAAACAGTGGTTTCCCTGTACATTACTTCAACAGCCAACTATTTTTATAATTACCTTGCAAATTTTAGCTCAAAGTAACACTCTCCTGTCTTAAGCTGTTTTAACAAATTCAGCCCCCTGGGCTTGATCCAAGTGAAAATCCAGTGAAATTGGTGGGAAGACTTGCATGGACTTGAAGGGATTTTGGAGGCGCTCCTATGCACATGCCGTAATTTGTATTTGGAAATGTGCTTATTTGTAATCTCATCCATGGATAAACAATATTGTTGTTAAGCAAGCTAACACTGCCTACTACTAATCTAAGCCAATAATTTTCATTGAAATATTCTGCCTTCCATTTCTTATAACTCTGCAAACTTTTTATGACATAAGAAAAGTTTTTCCACACTGAGTGCTTGCCTCAGGTAGATTCTTTTCAATATAATCAAAAGCAGTCCAGACTTTTCTGCGGATAGCCCTGAGGAAAAGGAGGGGGGAAAAGTCCAGTTTACTAATGCTGGATTTTGGAATCCTTTTTTCCCAAGACTCCCCATCACCCCTTTCCTTAGGATGAGAGACTTCACATTTGGGAGGAAGGGTGGCATTTTTGATACCATCTTTTCCACTCCATAAATGCTTGTGATTTTCAGATGGAATATTGTTTCTTGAGCCCCTGTTCTGATCTCTGTCTAAAGAAGTGTAGATCTGGGGAGAGAAAGAATCCTTTTTCACTTCGCGCTTTGTTGATTTAACTGCCACTTTGTACTTTAGCCTAGGTAGATCACAGATCTGGCAAACACTGTGAACTTTGTGCCCTGGAGGGACAGCGCAGGCTGCAGGGCAGGTAAAGCCATCCTCCTAAAAAGCCTGTGAGTCTCTGAATCCCCTTCCCTTCCCAGGCTGGGTTGTATGTTTTGAAAAGCACCCACCTTTCTACTATTTTGCCAGATGTTTTTCTACGAAAAGCTGAGGCTGTCATTCCTCTGACACCACTTGTCTGCCAGAAATCAAAATCTCTAGAGAGCTGAGTTTGACATCACTGAAAAATGAATAACATATTTCAATACCTTTTTGGTTGTGGTCTGGACATCAGTGGGGTATGTTTTTCCATATACTTCCATGGTAACTGAGCTAGCATTGCCTTTCCTGTGTCAGATCTTCACATCAGTAGGTTTAGCCATGACTGTACATTGTCCTGTACTATACGGCGTCTGGACAGAGAGAGAATTTTGGATGGCACACTATTTATGGCAAGCACACTCAGACACGTGGTGACACCTCCATGTTCACCTGATATGAGCAGGAGGCATAGAGAAAACAAGAAGTGACCAAAGGATGACATCTCACCTCATGTCCCAAGTAAGGCAGCAGAAAACCCAGGATCCTTCACAGACACATGCTGTGCTGTAGGACTATAACGGAGAGGCAGATAGTTAGGGGTTTGTATGGACGCTGCTGCTTCTCCAGCTAAAATGAATCCAGCATCTGAACTAGCTTGTCCTGAAAACCAGCCATCTGGTCATGGCACCGCAGTCCCAGGAAGAGCATTCAAATGCAAAGGATTACAAAGGTTCAGTAGGATTTTTGCAACTTATATTTTTATCCTGCTGGGAAATTACCACTGAAAAACTTGAAGGAGAAGGATATCTCTGATGCCCTGACCAGCACTCCTCATCTGCACAGGCTCCACATCCACCAGTGAGCCCTTGCTGAGCTGACAGTCCAAGCGGCACAACCGTATCGTTCTTTCTATACCAGAAAGTTATATATACCAGTTACTTTGCAAAGCACACAGGGAGTGTACAGCTCTATATAAAGCCATACTATTCCCTGCTGCGTGGTGCTGAATATGTCAAAAGAAAGAAAAAAGAAAGATAAGAGAATTCCACTATAAGTGCAAAAATGTTTATTGTTGTTGCTGTTGCACAGCTCTGCACCCAACGTGAGACAATTCCTCTCTCATTAAGTCATGATGAATGATAGATATGGCCAGCGGCTAAGACTAGTTCTTAGATTAAATGTTGTGAGAAATGTCTTTCTACCACCAGGCAGGTGAGATCATTTCTTTTTCCCATTATACCGGTTTCTTCTCTCTATTTCTGAGTAACACAGCATGACTTGATAGTTTCTGCCTCTAAACTATTGACATATGTTTGCTTTGAGAGGGGCCTCCTAAAGTGTGAAGAATGGGCCACCTAGCTCCTAACTACTCACGGCCAGCGTGGCTGTTAGGCTGGAGCCTCTGCAGCACTTAACCCTTTGCCAGGTGTTACAGAATTAGGGGACTCCACCAGGTCTTGTAGGATTTTCCTCTGGAGAAGCCAGAAGGCAGCTTTCCTGCTTTCTCGTGTCATCAGCTGCACTCTCTCGATCTCTAGATGTTCTTTGAGTTACCTGCCTAGCCCACTCCACAGCTTATCTTTGCACATTTCCAGGTGTAATGAACCACCTGTAGCAGTACTACATACACAGCGTCCATCACAGAGGATGGCAACACTTCTTTATTGAAGGAGTCACTTGGGAGGCTTTAGAGGACTGATGCTAACAAGAACAGAATTTTGTTCCTGGTGCTACTCCCAAGTGATTTTGATCACGAGCCCTCACTATACCTCCTTCAGTCAGTGCCTCGTACATTGCAGCCCTGCCTCTGCACAGATTTCCTCATGTATCAAGTTTCTGTGTGCAAAATTAAGCAAAGCTGTGTATTTTTGGAGGATTGAGGCTTTAAGACTGCAAGGGAATATCTACATGATTAATTAGAAGAGGTCTAAGGAGGAAGCCAAAGTGCTGGCCCCTAATCACCCAAGCTTGCTCCTTGTCTTGGTGGCGGTGTCATCAGACTTTAACAGATAGAAGTCCTAGGATTGTTTTCATTTTCACTCTTAGTTGAAAAAAAAAAAAAAAAATCAATAAATCCCATGTGCTATGAGCCCCACCGCAAGCACCAGCTCCGTGCACTTTACTAGCAAGCAGAGCTTTTATTCCTATCTCAAGATGAGACAAGGAAAGAGAAAGAAGTATGCAAAGCCGGATTTGTAAACCTAGGATGCCTGACCTAAATAAGGATTACTTGTGAGTGACAAAACAGAATTGGAAGTAAAAGGACAAATTCTGAAGCCCTACATTATTTGAAGAAAACAACCATTCAATTAAAAAATACCTTGAAATCCCTTAGAGAGGGATGTGAGTTGCAGAAGTTTGGTCTGGATCTCAAACTCTCCAAGAGTTCCAGGATATTTATTCCTGTTCAGAATTTTGGCTGGGAAGGTTGGAAGGAAGAGTGAGCCATGAATTTTGGATCTAACTTCAGACTGAGCTATCATAAATCCAGAAGAACTGGACGTTCTCATCTAGGAATTAATTTTTTTTTCTTTAAAATGTGATTCACTCAGCATGACTAAGGCATGTCTTTATGGATGGATGGACAACTTCTTCCCACTTATCCCACCAGCCAGCTCTTTTCCAGTGGTCATATGGCCACCTTGGCAGGGTTCTGCATGTGGGTTAGTAGGAGCACAATCAGACAGACAGAGGCGTCACAGGAAGTACTGTGAAATGAGCAATAACGGTTGCCTCCTTTTGGATGTGACCCTAATATTCAGAAATTGAAGAACTGTCTTTTAGGACTTTAACAAAAAAAAATTCATCTGGATTATATGTGTAGGTACATATGTGTTTTCACATAAGTTTTGACTCTGATCCTATGAAATTCCTGCCCATTTGAATAGGACCATTCCCACATCTAAGTGCTTTGCTGGATCAGGGCCACTGCCAGGAAAGTGGAAAGTATTTCCTATATTATTGTGATTACACAGCAAAAGGGACTGTAATTAATATCTGCATTGCATTCCAGCTTATTCAATCTGCAGCAAAACCAAAGTTGTAGTAAAAGTGCCTACATTCTTTTTTTCAGAACTCTTTACCTTTTAGATGTTTGGTAAGTCTCTTGTTAACACCAGAAAGGTCAGATACAAAGGTAGATGGAATGCATATACAGAAGACACCACTACCATAATTGAAGTTTCACACTTCAAAGAGAAACTTTTCAATTTAAGGGGTGAGTACCAATCACTTAAGAAAAAGGGATCTTGGAAAGAAACACATAAAACTCTTATCTCCATCTTTAATTCCAGTGTGCATAGGATTATACCAGAAGTGGTGAGTGAGTGTCCTAAAATAAACAGAGAAAGTCTCTAGGACTTGAATTAAAGCCATTGCATTTTCCCAGCCAGGAAATTTTGAAAGTATTTCATTTCCAAGCACAGTAATTTTGATTTCTATCTAAAGATCACTTATTAAGGCACAAACCTCTAAACCATTTTTAGTCATTTACAAAAGGATCTAGCTAGCTCAAATCCTGCTTCAAATGAGACCTAAACACTTGAAATTCATCAAAAGTCCCAGCCTCTGCATACACCAAGTCTGCTTTGTCCTGGAGACATCTAAGGACATTAAGCCTGAAAGACCACTGGCTGCGTAGCTGTGGTCACTAGCCCTCACCAGGCATCCTTAACCTAGAAGATGGCCATCTCCTGTTTTGCTAGAGGTGCAAGACAGCAGTACAGGGTGGTGGAGGCATCACCAGCCTCTGGCCCATTTCTCTAGCAGTTAAATGCTCACCCACAGCAGGATGCCATAGTTTGTGTCTCCTCAATCCAGAGGAGACTAGTGTCCCAGTTTCCTGTCTCCTGAGAGGTCCTTAACCACTAGGATATAAGGTGGCCCAGACATACCTGCTCTTGCACTCTTCTCTTGCAGCTGGGCTGTGTCTGCAGGCAGGAACGCAAAAATTTCCAGGAGAGAAAAAGAGGTTGAAAGACGTTTCCCAAGGACTAGGTAAAAACTGAGGAAAGGAGTGGCTGGTGGTCAAGGGAAAAGACCTAGGCTTCAGGTCCCTGCTGCAGACCTCTTCACTGTTCCCCATTGATGAGTTAAAGAAAATTGCATGGGATTGCCAGGAAGCTGGGCCGGGAGCCCAGTTTTGATTTCCTCCAGCTAAGAGCGCTTACGGTTAGGCTAAAGTTAGATTTCTTCTTTCTCTCTGGCCAGCCCCATGACTTCGACAGTCCTGGCTGCTCTGCAGCCCTGGGAGAGTGGTGAAGGCAGAGATAGTCCCTACAGTGTTGGGCACAGGCTGGGGTGCCATCTCCCTCTTCCCTGCTGAGCACAACTTGGGGACCAGGGTCTTCTTCCTGGCTGGATATGCTACTCTACAAAATAGCAGCATTGCTACTGTCACCATCACACCCTTTTTTTTTTTTTCAGCCTAGCAGACCAGATTCCCTGCTGAGTGGTGGCACCCAAGGTTTCCCATTGCCTCCCTGTATTGTCAGGCAAACGCAGACCGAATTGTCCTCTGGACCTTTGTACAGTCCAGAGAAGGTCTCATAAGTATGGAGAAAGAAAACACCAAAATTAGGTAGGCTGGACTCTAGTCTGCAGCTGTTCAGAAGGGTCAGATTCTATTACAAGAAAAGGTACTTCAGTATATTAGGCCACCTGGACCATATCACCTCCATTCTTCCTCGGGATAAGGCACCTAGAATTCCAATGAAATAACATACAAATCAGCCAGTGAAGCTTAGCCAATGACTTTCCACGCTACTATTAAATGTTCATTGGAGAGGAGAAGCCCCTCTGCTTCATATGTGCTCCTCATGTAAGAACCACGCAGGGAATGAAGACTGCGTTAGAGAACGGCACACGTCAGAGAAGCTGCCATCTCATATTAGTCTCATCTCTTTTACCATTCAAAAGAAGGGTGCAGAGTCTCTGATTCCCAGCTTCTCAGTGCTGCTGAGTACTAAAGGAAGTTTGGTTTCCCTTCATTTCCCAAACAGGGCAATAGTCTCTGCAAGGTTGCAAGAAAGGACCAAAGTTCCCAGAACTGAGCCTAAAACTGAGGCATCTTGATGGTAATTATGTATCATCAAGCATCTTCGTGATGAGAGAACACCAGGTCCTAAAGGGCTTTTTAGCAGAGAAACTTTATCAGCTAGATTCAGGACCTGGAAGTTCAACTCATATTAAATAGAAAAATGCCCATGCTCCTTTCCTTTCCTAAAAGCCATCTAATGCAGAAATTTAGCAGAATACCAAAGATAAAAAAAAACATTTGCCATGGATTGTGTTATCCCAGCCAAAATGAAATTTCTTTCTGGAAGAGAATTTTTAGCTGGATATACTACCAGGACTGATATGGTAACTATGTGTTTTGGTTCCCCCCCCCCGCCCCCCCCGTGAGCCGCCTTGAAGGTTTTCTGGCCTTTAAAAATGAATAATATTTGTTCTCAGCTTCTATAGCCACTGAAGGTATAACAGTCTTATAAAAATCAGGCTACATTTAGTTGATTGTGTTTAGATTTTAGGGGTCTGACAGTGAAAACAAGTATTTGAAAATGTTGGTCTTACCTCGAAGCAAACCTCATACGTTCCTAGATTAGAAGGTTACTATTTGTGCTTGGTGGGCAGGTAAAACCTTCTAATATTCATTTTCCTTCTTAACTGTAGCATGTGCAAATGTTTTCCACATTTCCTGCAGAAAGATATTTAAAAGTAATTTTTGAATATTCCATTTAGGAAAACACATTTTGGATTGCTTCAAAACAAAATTACTATTCATAAAATTATGTGGTTGCTTTCATATTACCTTGTGACAATGCATTAGCAGCCGTGCTTTATACCTGTTGTATAATGTGGTCACAACGCAATTATTAGAGTGTATCTTTTTGTTCTTAAAGCCCTGAGAAGCAGCTGTGATTTAATATTGATTGAGGCATCCTATTTAGCAGCCCATCCTCCTGGAGCTGTAATGAAGTTGCTTTGTACTTCGAACAAGGAGAGAAGCGGTACTATTAGAACAGTGATAGTTCTCAGTGTCTTAGAAAAAGATTCCTGTGTACCATAATAAATGTACAGAAAAGGTATGTTTTTCTTAATTTATTTAAGTGCATAAATTGTGTTTCTCTTTCCTGATTGTATTGGTGGAGCCATTCTGTTTTCCCCACTGACTGTGATCAAGACAACCTTAGCATGGGAGACAGCTCCCCAGTGCAAACAGCTAGAAGACAAAGAAATACTTGGGATACACCTCTCCGGGTGCCAGGCTCCAAGTGGTATGCATGGCTGGATTTTCTTATGGCTCTGCCCACCACTCTTACCACCGCAATTCACCCAGCCATATTTTGACCCCTTCATAGAGAAGTCCTGGAAAACACCCATGTGGGAAACTGCTGGAGGTTTCTAGACATTCAGATAATTTAGCTGATGTTCACCCTACAGTTACCAGGTTAAATTAAATCCTTACTTCCTCAAATCCTTCCTTTAATTCAAGGTTAATTCCTGTTTCACATGTTAGTTACAAATCCCTGTGTTCAGGAGGGGCAGGATTCAACTGTTGAACTGAAATCTACTGAGGTCACTTCTCTGGGGACAATTAATCTGCTTCCTGAATTTGGATCTGGCTTGAAACCTGGACAACCACTCACATAAGTGGGAGAGATGAGATGCAGGAGTTGGGCTTGGCCAACATCAGGATGATTACTTTGGAGCTGGTTAGCTCTGTGTAAGCCCTGGTCCAGCTCTGATCCTCCCAATGGCTCAGTGTCCTGTAGGTCCATGATTCTGCTTTGATTCTGCTTTAATTCACATACACCTTTGAGGAACATTAGCTCCAATAATGTCATCACAATTCCCATACTGGTCATGATCAGAGAGAAGATAGTGAGTTTGTGGATCCTTGATCTTACCCAGTAGGTTTCTGTATTATGCTGCAAGCAAGCTGCATGCATAATAATACACAGAGAACACTAAAACTATACTGCTACTGATAAAATACAGCATTTTTCAGGATTTTCCTTACATCCCCCCTTCCCTATTTCACACACACACAGAGAAAAAAAAAAAAAAAAAGAAAAGAAAAGAACTGGCAGCAAAATGAAAATCAAGATTCAGTGTTTATCTTCAGAATGCATATGGTTTAGGTAGCTCCAATGTGACCTTCTACTCAGGTCTGACCTATGAAGAACACAGTTAAATTATGTATAATGGTTTTGTGATGAAATGCAATGCCAATTATAGGAGTGAGATGAGGCCATAAACATACTGCACATAAAAATCAGAGAAGGAACTTAAATCCCAGTCCCAGAACCAAAAGATTAGTGCTCTAACCACTGACTGTAGTCAAAGCTTCCTTCTGGAAATGAAGGTTAAATTTCTTCTTGTAGTCCCACTGTGTGGCCAGAAGAGTAATTTAAGTGCTTTCAATAATATGGAAGTTAGAGTTTTCATCCTTTCTCTTTAGGAGGTTTTCTACATTTAGTACAATATTTTTCAATCAAAATTCAGGCAGTTTACTTGTAAGGCTAAAAATGGATAATGACTTTTCGGTCAATTGCTTTTGACTGTCAATATGAAGCCTGCATTACCATTCCACAATATCATTAAACAATCAATAGCAATTAGTGTCTAGTCAAGCTTGGTGTTTTAATCATTTAAATCAAAATGCCCATAATTGTTATTGTATGTAAATATTTGAAGATGTTTATAGTGGAGATGAATTTTACCCATCTAGCCAAGAGAACTAGAATTAGTGAGAGCAAAGACAGGCTTTAAAGTCTCATTTCCCCTCTTGCTGAGACTGGGACAAGAAGGAACAGGATCTTCCCATATCTTGGGGAAAACCCTGCCCTATCAAGGGCAATATGAGTTTGTTGGTGGGCAACCACTGTGTACTGGGGCTGCCACTTTGCTTTACCTAATTTTGCAGGGGCTCAGGAAACCCAGAGACTGCAGAGTGCATTTAGGCCATGGGGCTGTGGGCTCCATATCACAGGTTAGAACATCCTTTTTGTGCACAGCAGACCCCCTTGCTCACAGAAGTCATCATGCATGATTTCAGTCTAAAATAGTGCCAGGAGAGCACACAAGGAACTGGAATTCAGGGCACCGGTACTCAGTACCTCAGCTTACACCAGAATATGTTCTGTATTCATTCTCCAGAACATGTAATAGGATTTCATATTTTGGACATTTCATTTAGATGTTTTTGTGCCCTTAGCAGTGATCCTTAAGCAAATGACAGAGCGTCTCCCCCCACTGCTGGCTTTACCCAGAGCCAGCTCAGCTGAGCACGGGGAGCTGCATGCAGTGCTGCTATAAAACTCACCGAGGTCAAGCAGAGGATGAATTTGTCCTATTAAACAGAACAAGAATCTTACCAAGGAATGGCATGTGAATTGCTTTTTGAGAGAGCAGACTAAAGTCTCACAAGCCCAGTTGCAGGAGTCAGCTGTGTGTCCCCCAACATGCCGCATCCACGTGTATAGATATGACTAGTTCCTTCTGCCTGATCCATCATCCAGTCTCCTCCAGAACAACATCCCTTGCCTGTGGGAGGGATTTGCTACAGCTAGACACCATTCAAGTTCCTGGGTCCTGTTCTGGAAACCATATAGGAAACAGCAGCAGGAGAAGGTGCTTGCAGTTGCCACCATTAATAGTCTTAGATGGTTAAAAAGGCATTATAAAGGGTATTAGCTGGCTAAAGAGACATTTGGAAGAAGGCTACAAGGGTCATAATGTTCATGATTTGTGTGTAACAGGACACATTGACCACTGCAGCATTCAATTAACAGAGTGATTTATATCCAAAGATTTTTGGAAACACATAACAGTCTTTGAATGTTGCTGCAAACTACCATGACCGCTGCAATCATTAAAAGGCCAAAGAGATAAGTAAGATAACAGTGAGCACAACAGAAAACAACCCAGGAAAAACATACATCCTGCTAGCCTCTTGTTCGAGCTGGCATGCAACCAGAGCTGCTCCATGAAAGTGAACCAAGCTGCTACTCCAGGCAGTACATTCATTTTCCAGTCAATACAAGGAATAGAGATTAACAGGTTTGCTGTGGGAACATTAAAAAAGATCCCATGTCATACAGGTCAGTTCAGAATATGGAAATATAGAATATGTTTTCTTTGGATTCAGGTCCCAGACATCTAAATACTTTAAACCTGCTACTTGGCATTCTAAGCCACCACCAGTGGTTTATTGTCCTGGTTACTAATCCAGGCTTCAGCCCAGGAAAGGCTTGGGTGTATGCTTAACAATAAGCTCAGGTAGACCCAATTAAGTCAATGTGTTCAGGAGGCTAAGTCCTTGCAGGATCAGCGCCTTAGACCTTCTGGACATCTTGCCTGTGTCAGAGCTGCACCTCAAAGGACAGGGGGGGTTGTGCAATCCCAAAAGCTCTAGGTAAATGGTAAGACATAACCCAGAAAACAATTTGTACACATCTGTAACAGCAAAGTGTTTAGCAGGTTGAAGCAGCATACCTCATGACAGAGCGGTGGCAGAAGGACATTTTGTGTTTCACAACTGATTCCAGTGGAGTCCTGCAGCTCAGATGTTCCTAATGTCACATGGCCACTTTCTAGGGGGACTTTCTGTTGTCATTTGAGTAAGTGTCCCACTGTTAGACGTGGCACTGTTGGAAGTAATTTGGTCCTGACTGCCTGAGGAACCCACTTTTACTCTTCTGGATATTCTGGGAGGACTGAAAAACCAATTCCATGCCTAGTATGAGTGACCAGTGACTATTCAGAAGCATAAAATTAATGATCAGAAGGGAATCTTTACAGAATTGGGATTCCCAGCTCTCCCATCACACACAATTTCTCCTGGCTTTGGTAGTTCATGAGCAATCATGTTTAAAATGTTACTTTCTTCAGGCTATTTTTTTTTATGTAAACCATCAAATTGCAGCCTGAAATAGGTTCAGCAGAACCTATGCAAAATATCAAAGCCAGCCTCCTACACCCTCAAAGTGTTAAGAGCAGAGCCTGCATTCAGAATCTGAGCCCAACAAATTTCCAAAATACCACACCAAAGGAAGATGCAGCACCAGGCTCCAATGCCCCAAACAGAGCAGAGGGGTTTATTTAGAAAAAAGAGAACAAGCCATTTTACATTTGCATAACAATAGGTCACGTAGCCAAAACACCTCTTGGAAACTTCAGCATAGCTGCAAATAGGAACTTTCTTCCTTGAATCTCATGATCCTATTATGTTTAATGACTAAACTAACAGTAACATCCATGAGATTCATGGACCAAAGGCAAAAGAAGACCTGATTAAAATGTTCCGCCTCCACTTCCCAGTCCCACAAACGCTTTTGCCACTTCATTGTTGTTCTCTCCTTCCCCATCCCTCTCATTCTACTGTTCTGCAGCATGTACAGTATGACTTCACCAATTCGGCATCTGGGTATATCAGAAATGAACCTGAAAGTCTGTTGAATTCCTTCCAGAATTAGTTCCCTAATAGTCTTTTCAGTTAAAATTTTTCATCTGGTTCCAGTGAGCATCCAGGTTTTAAAAAAGACAAGCCAGTAGTACTGGACAATCAGTTCTCAAAGCTAAAGGCTCTCCAATAACATGCCAGCACAGGAAGAATTTTAATAGAACCCACAGGAATTTAGAGATGACTTTTTTTTGTGTACACCTTTTCTCTCTCTCTCTCTTCCCCACCCCCCCCACCCCCCCCTTTTTCTATTTTTTTGTTTCCCTTCTGGTGAACTCAAGCAACAGGCAATTTCCATTAATTTCTCCAGTTCAGCTATTCAGACTAATGGCCCAGATGCACATACACAGTTTTATTTTTCAGCAAAGTCACCACCCAATTTCAAAGCTGTCCCTAGGGTGATGCGGAAAATTTCCAGCAGTGCTATCACACTTCATTTTGGGATGCCCCTACCTTAAAAAACAAGTAATGCAGCAGGACTGACATATGCAACCACGACCAGTTTCCCTGGTCACTGCTGAGGAGCTTTATCATTCCTGCAAGCAAACTGCTCCCATGCAGTGCAAGGTCAGGGCCCCTATAGAAGCTGCTTCCACTGAAAAGCAGGGGGAGGAGGAGACGCGAAGATCCCTTAAATCAGAGGAAAGAAAAGAGGCAATGAAAGATTTTCAACAATTTTCTAATATAAAACAGCTCTGCAAAACTAGAAAAGTGGCTGTGGGAAGCAGTCAGAAATCTGCTCTTTATCCCATCTCAGCACTGCTAAATGGTGAGAAACTTGGCAGCGGGCCCACACTTTTACTTATCTTCTAAGTCTAAAATCATGCTGCTTTCCCCCCTCCCCTTAATTCTGTGCTAAGCGTTGTGCATAGAAGGGAAAACACCGCTTTAGATGTGAGATCAGCAGTAGAGTCTGTGGCATTTGGGTATTCTATTCCATCAAAATGAGCTTTTCTTCCAAGGTGAAGTGTACAATGTAACATTACTTAATTGCCCACACTGCTTGGTGGATGCTGACATATATTGTAGAAATGTTAACTGTTTTACATTTCAATGCATTCCCTCTCCTAGTCCTTCTACTCTGCTGCTTTGCTAGGATGAATCTGGCCAGCTGCCAGATAGGAAGCTTATTTTTCACTGGTGATCATAACTCTGGCTGGTTGTAGCAAATAACGAAACTGGCGGTGTTCGGAGGTTTACACAGGAAGCCCTGCTGCGCCACCTTAATTGGGATCACTCTTCTAGCGATGTAGTAAAAAGGTATTAAGTTAAGATAAATGAACTGCTTATGGGAAACTACAAATGTCTCTCTGCATCAAGTTCACTGATAGGGAAAGCGAATGCCGCTCCTCTCCTCTTTTTTTCCCGAGCTCCTCCTTCCATTATCACAGCTCCCCGGCTACGCATTCCTCCCCTCCAGCCTAGCAATGCTGCTTTTACAGCCCTGACCAAGATTACATGCATTTGTCTGCCCTAAAGACCGGATGGCATCCTACAGCTGACTCAATTTTCCCTTGTTCTTAATACCCTGCTGCCCTGGTGGAGTCAAACCATGGGGACTTTTCTCTGGGCTGGAGCCTCATACGTATCTGGCCTCTCGGCTCTTTTATAACACTGCTCTCCAGAGGCCCTCCTCACTGCATTGTATGAAACTCAAAACACAAGCCACAAGCCCATGAAAAGACAGCAATAAACATTTACATTGTGTGGCTCTGATGGTGCTACAAGATACAGCCCCAAGCCTGAGGTTACTCTGAGCAGGACCAAATTTTGCACCCATTGTGAGGATGCTGACTTCAGAGACGTGCGAGGCACATCCCATAAATCCTTCATGTAGTCATCCCATTGTCTGCTAGGTCCAGGCAAATTAAATCCAGTGATCTGGCCAATTTTCAAGGGCAACTTGAGAAAGACACAGTTACACAATCCCACAGAGGCCAAAACTTTTAGGTGAATACGCTGCTCCAGCAACCAGGGCCCACAAGAGATGCTGAGAGCCCTGAGAAGGTTCAGCTGAGCTGCATTGTGTAAAGAGACTGCAGGCTCGACCTGCAGTAATGCAATGAGTCAATGTTTCCATCAGGTCAGATTTAGGTTAAAAAAAAAAAAAAAAAAGAGCCTTCTAAGTGCTGATTCACCCCAGTGTCATTAAATTTTGTTTAAGCAAAGTGCACTTCAGGTCCCTCTGCCCTCCTAGCAAGCTGATCCAAATCTGCACTCGACTAGATCCATGGTGACACAGGGAGGTAGCACCAGAAACCTTGACTCATCACCCGTGCAGATCATTGTCCCCCCCCCGGAGCTAGGAAACATAGGAAAAGAAGAAGTCCTGCTGGCACTATTCTTGCAGCCACACATTGCTTCCCCCTCAAATTTCTACCATTAAGGCAAAAGGAGAACAGACCTGATGTGAGTCTGATCACAAATACCTTAGGCTTCTGTAAATTGGACATCTGCGTCAGAGCTTTCTCTTTATGGTGGTCAGACATGAGCTCAAATGGTAAAGGGGCTCTGCAGGGATTCCTTGGAGGAGCTGAATTCCCTTTCCCCCTTCACTTGGCTGTCTGAGTTTGCATTTAAAACTGTCATTTAGATGGATAAACTAGGCCAGATGAATCCCATCTGAAGCTATATGGGTGTAAATCCTCTGCTCTGTTTCACTAGGAACTTGCTCCCCTGTCTGGGAACATCAGCCCCACAGGGACAGTGGGAGGAAGAACCTTTTCTACCAGGGACCGCTTTTTCCACCTCCGTGGGACAACCAAACACACTGCAAAGCTAGACCCAGGCAGAAGAGTTCCTTAGCATGTATCTTCACTCACCTGGATGCAGGAGGAGAGATCCTAGCAACTTTCCTAGGACCAAGATTTGGAAAGCAGCTAAAGACTAAAGCCAACATTTCTGGAGGACAAACTGCTTGCAGCAGAGCGTACATATTCTCCCTTGTTGCACAGATAGCCCTGTGCTTTCCAGGCTGGCTTTGCTGGTCGTGCAAAATGTTCATACTTCTATAAGAAATTAACTCATTCTTCACACAAGACAAAGGTCTGACATTCACCTTCAGTTTTAAAACTTAGGAAGCAGGTGAGGCACAGCAAGTATTCCCTTTCACCTAAGTGTATTATTTTGGTGCATACTCCGTGTTCTAGAAGCATAACTGAAACCTCTCTGATCCCTTTCCCATCTAGCTTCCCCTTTCTCATTTCCCGGAGGCCCAGCATAGACATCACCTCATTCAAAGCCCATCACAACCATAAACTGGTGTTTTACTCACCCTGTTGTCCTTTTGAGACTCTATAGCTATTGAGCATTAGCTTGTTTACAGCCACCCCCACCAACAACCTGACTGATATACCTGTGCCTATAAATACCTACAGTTTGCTGCTGCTTTACCTGCCAGAGCTCACCTGCAGCATCAAAGTCCTCCTTGCTCACACCTGAGTGCTTTGGATGAGGAGATGAATGGCACAGGGTCCATTCCCTGCTCTGCTAGGGACTCACTTAACACTTGCTGCAACAGCACTAGAAGGCACTGGGGTGCAATTCACCAAGATAAGAAGGATTTGGATGAAATATCAAGCCTGACCCCATCATAGCCAAGAACTCTGCCAGGACTGAGTTTTTGTTGTGTTGATCCATGAGCGCTGTGCAGTGCTGCCCATGGGCTCACCTCTGGTGAGCAGCTCCCTCTGGCTGGGTCCGAAGCCTCCTAAGGGAGTCATTCTCTGCTTTTGGCCATGCTTAGCTAAGGATTTATACTGGTGTCACAAAGTCTTATGAGAGCAAGATCTTAAGAAGGGACAAAAAGACAAGCTGCTCAGAGCTTGTCAGGTCAAGGGGGCTGCCTGTTCATTGCCTCCGCTGCATTTAGGGAAACAGGACTTCTGCTGGCATTTTTTGGTGAATAAACAAAATCGTATCAGTCCAATAATTGGCCCATGTTGCTGCTTCCTCTTCGTAAGAGAAACAACCTTGCAAGGCCCAAATATTGACCTTCCATGAGGGCAGAAGTATTATTTCCCTTCTTTAACTTCGGGCATTCTTTAACATTGGTCACAATGGCAGAGGATAAAATTGTAAAAGAAGATTTTTCTCCTCTTTTTTCACTGCAGAAATCAATACCTGTATCCACAGTGGGTTTGGGTGGGCTGTGTCCCCTGTAGCACCCCCCAGGGACCAGGCACCCCTCCATGTGCCGCTGCCCTGTGGTTGGGAATCACTGTGTCATGGCAGGGAAAGGCTTATTTCCATCCTCTGACCCACAGGAGAGACCAGAGCACCCCAAGGCCCCCAGTGTCCCCCACCCCGCATCATCTCTATTTGCTGCAAGGGGTGAGGAAGAGCTGGAAGAAGTCATGGGGATGGTGCCATGAGCAGCAAAGCAGGGAGGAGGTGGACAAGGAAGGAGACCTGCATGTCACCACCACCTGCTTACATTCTGACAGCACGGTGACATTCCCATGCACTGTCTTGACAACCCATCAGCAAGGTGCAAACAGCAAAGTGTTGCATGATGAGGGGCCTGGCATAACAGCTTAGGAGAAAGCGCAGGTAGGCTGTAGGAAAGCCAGCAGTTCACACGTATCTCGTTAAACATGACAAGGGTGTTATATCCACAAGGCTCAGAGATCTCCATTTTGGCTAAAAAAGAGATACTGAAACCTTTTCCTTTCCAAGGACAGTAATGTCACGATGATATTTATCCAGGATACATCAGCAACCTCAACAGAGTGTCTGTAAGTAAACCTAGACCTCTCCACACAAGTCCATACCCCTCCCCTCTGAACTGCTCCCCTCCCCTCTGCCTCATGCATGGCCCCACTGCCCTTCCATGTATGACCCCCCAGATCCCACCATGGGCTACAGCTCTCGCTTTCCCCCAAAAGCCTACCCACCCCTACACCCAACTGCATAACACCACAGCCTACCTCCTCCCAGCACTACATACCACCCCATAAGCCTTATCCACCGGGCTTGGACTGGGATTCACCAGGAGGGAGGGATGGGATGGGTTATGGCTGCTTCCCATGGGTACCCCCAAGCTGCCTCTGCTTGGGCTCATCCTGCCACAGTGTCTAATTCCTGCCATTCAACTGGGACCAAGCTGACTGGTCCAGTTATCCCAGCTATGGGGTTTCTTGAAGGTATCATATAGCAGATTCATGCCAGGAGTTTAGAAAAGTACTTTCATTAGCAAGGAACTATAACAAAGCTTCAGAGAGGGCATACTTTGAGTTGATGGTGACTTAGGGCCACTAAACTTTTCCCAAAGAGGAGTAATAGATAGTGAGGAAGGCTGCAGAAAAGACATTTGTTGCAGTGAATCCCACGTACTTCAGACCTGGAAATGGAGAACTTGTGGCTTTTCCAGAAGCTGTAATTACATTTCATACAGCTCATGGACACGTTGTTTTTTGGCAATATTACAGACTGACGTTCATTTCTGGTCCACCAAATGAGTCCGAAAGGCTGATTCAGCCCTTGGAAAAAATTTCTAACTCCTGCTTCAAAACATGAATAAAAAGTACCTGCCCTGCCCAAAACACTACACCTCACCTTGCCAGTAAATCCTTCCAGAGCAGAGATCAGTTCCAGGCTGCATCTCTGTGTGATTTTCTCCTCTTTGCAGAGCATTGCCCCATAGCCACTTCTGTCTAGCTGCTTCCCTAACGTCTCCTTGGAGAGATTTGATCTGGATGTTTATTGAACTTTGTCCAGTGTTTATTATTTAAGGAATTCACAAGATAGATGTGAACACTTTCAGCCTAGCTGTGCTTTGGGTTACCACGACAATTGTTTAACATGTCCCAGCCTCCATGGGGCTCCTTGCCAATTAAAAGGGTTCCAGTGGGCGCTTGTTAACCTCTTTGTATATTAAAGTAAAACAATTTCTCTTCTTAGATCCTAAATTTCCACAGAAACTCTTCAGTCGTGCCCAGAGCTGGGCAACCTGCTGACTGTGAGCAGTCACACAAAATCAGCTCCTTTTCCTGTTTGTGATTTTGCCACTAATAGAGGCTGATCTTTCCCAAATCTGCACCTATTCACTCTTAATTAGCTCAACTGGTTTATACAAATATATGATGCTGACATCAGGATTGCTCACACACTGATCATTGCAGCTATGAATAAGAGGATCCTGGCTCCTCATCTGTTCTTCACACTGCTGGGACCACGTGTCATCCTACCCTTCAACTGCATAAGCCGAGAGCAGGGCATGAAGTTTTTCACATGGCTTCACCAGTGCTTCTAGCACAAACACATGAGTGAAAGTGATCTTGTCCATACTTTGGTATGCAGAAATAATTGCATGGCTAAGCACACCAGAACAGCAGTCATACTACATGGTAGCATTGGTTTTCAGCTTGTGTTTATATAAGTTAGGGTCTGAATGCTGGTCCCACTGCCCAGCTGTTTCTGTGTGCTTGGAAAACTCCCTGAGAGAGCACCAGTTGTGCTTTCCACAAGCAACGTAGCACAAAGGTATCATGCAGACATGAAAACATCCCAACAGCCATGACTTCTCAGTCTTTATATGGTTATTTTTTGACAGCCATCTACACCTCCCCTGGATTTTTCCCTGAAATTATACAGTGAGGGCATTCCATGGATTGCTACCCAAACTAGTCTATTTCTTGCTGCTGTTTCTCTTTCCTTTGGAGCCCTCAGGGATGTGGGGGTTTGTCACATCACCTTCCAAACAATCAAGCTGCAACAAGATCTTTTACCATCACATACCATCATACTCTTCACACCAGTCCCTCTGCTGCCTTCTTTTATTCTCTCCTCATCTAGGGCACACTCACTCTCTCTGCTTCTTCCTCACTTCTCTTCCTTGTCTCCTCTCTCTTCACTGGCTCTCAACCACTTAACAGAACCAGCCACAGCTGCACCTTGTCTACATGAGCCAACCCACCGCCCCTGAAGCCAAAACACAACTGTATGTTATCAATGCTAATTAACCCAGCTTCATTTCTCTGCAGGGTTTCACATGGACCTCACATAGGTATCCCTCATTCCCATAAGGGGAACTTCTTGCACATACCTTTATGGGATTGTTACGGCCAGAGATCGCACAAGGATTGGGAGACACCTAAATTTTGCCCACACAAGGGCTCGTGTCTGGTTGCATGATGGAGGAAACAGAAGGTCATGAAGGGAGCGCAGCCACTGCTCAGCTCTATTTGAGGCCAAAACCAAAAGTCAGGCTTTAGTAGTCTATTCAGTTTCCCATTGTCTTTTCAAATGAATTGGTGCCCTACTTCTACATAATTCAATAACTCCACTTCTTCTTCCATTCTAAGCAACATCCATGACATCAGTGAAGACAGCCTAAGGAGACATCCAACATAATTGTCACCAAAATGACAGTTTTCTCCATGCAATGACACGCAGGTGTCCTGTATGTGACAAGAAGTCAAAGCAGGCCTGCTACGCAACCGGATACATGTGTATGCAGGTACTACATCATGAAGGCTGGGTGTGTTTTTGTTACTCTTAGGGGGTTCTCCAGGGTTGCTGGGACCTAAAATGGTAGACTGCCAGAGACAATCACATCATCCACAGCTTTAAGAGGAGTAAGAAGTCACGGGAGAAAGATAAGGGAAAGCTGGTTATGAGCTGACCAAGCTCACCCATGGACCATGGCATGAGCATCCCTGAGCTCTGGAGAAAGCACAAGTCCTGGTGCATCAGTGTTTGTGTCTGACTGATACAGGATGGCAGGCTGCATGGATACCTCCAGCCCTGCCTTTTTCTACATCCAGCTGCAACCAGTATGTCACAAGAATCTGTAAACAGTCAAAAAAAACCCCCCAAAAATATGGTGGGTTTTTTTTTTTCTTTCTACAAGCCACCTGCTCCCTGTCAATGCGGAGCACAACCCTTTGTGTAGCAAATCCAATAAACAAAACTGTAAAGCATCTGTCCTGCAACTGGATCCCAGCCCATGACAAAGAGCAAATCTGATCCACAACAAACAGCTGGGAAGAGCATTCAGTCCTCACGCTGTGCTTCACAGCTTGTCCGCAGCTTCCTACCAAAACTAACCAGAACTTCTGCTCAGCACCAAAAAGAAGGAGGGGGGAAAGAAAAAGGTAAAGTAATTCTGCATCACAGCAAGCGTAGGTACTACAGGGGAGAAATGCTGTTTGCCACAGTTTTATCATGGCCAAGCTGAGCAGCCCAGCTCTGTTTTTATTAAATTAAAATGCAAAATTTCTGAGGGTTTTTATGAGATTAGGAGAAAAATCCACATAGGTCCACTTCACCTGTATGATAAAGTGTCACCCTCAGTGGACAGAAAGCCTTAATTCAGTCTTTCATTCAGAAGAGTTTCGAGTCCTGGTAGACCAGGAACTAAGCTTACAATGTGCAGGGCTAGATTTAGGGAGTTGCCATGTCAACACACCTCCACCGTTAGCAAGAACACCTCAGAGACTGGGATGTGAACTAGAAGCCCTATTTTTAAGTCCTATATTCAAATTCAGTGCAACACAAAACTCAGACTCAAATTCCCCTGAAAAAGGTGAAACTCTCCCTGCTTCACCCCAGGTGGAATTTGGTCCACGACCCTGTGACCACCTTGGGCCAATAAAGTAAAGAAATGTCCTTTCTGCTGAGCAACAGCTAGAACATCCTTCTTCCTTAGAAGAATATCAGGCCGTGGAAAAGTAAATTCACTCAGATATAACATTTCCAAGGGGGTAATTCTTCTCTCTCACTCTCAAAATGGGGGAAAGCTCTTTGCCAGTATGTAATTTCTTTCCTAATCACATTGCAGTGTCACATACCAGTGAGCTAAGGGCTCCCGCAGCAGCGTTATTCTCCAGCATATGTGACTTTGTATAACATGTGCTTCGCTCGGCAGTCATCAGCAACAGAGAGCAAGAACATACTTCTTCCTCTATGACATTATTAGGCATTAAGAGCACTATATAGCAGTGCATTTCAGCTTCTTTATTTTCTCCCAGTAAAAGCAGCTTGGCCACCTGGTGTGCTGCACACACAGTTAAATTCCAAATGTAATGTATTTTGTAGCGAAAGAGATTAGAAAGCTGCTGTAATGAATCTCATTACCAGTGTCTTTATATCCTCATCTACTTGGAAGCAGAGATCATCCAGACCCAGGTACTGTACTTATTTAAAAGAATATCATCTACCTCTCAACCCTGTCATTACAAGACAAATTGTTTCCTTTGGCTTGATGTTCTAGCCATGCTTTTCTCAGTCTTAAAACATGTTAGCAGCCAGATTTTCTCAAGAACTGAAGGCCAGATTTCTAAGAGCTCAGCACCCACAACTGGGCTAGATTATTTTACAAGTGTTTGATTCCCATTTAGACACCTAAAATAAGAGCCAGATTTTCAGACACGCTCAAAAGCCTCCAAGATCTTCTGCAAATCTGGACCTAGAGTTACTCCCGTAACTTGCCAAATTAGTGGAAATTAAAGTAGACAGCTTCTCATCATGTTACTTGTTGCGATGATAAACAAGCAGTCTTACTGTTAGATCCATTTCCAAGTGCCACCCCCCTTTTAAAGGCAGTTATTTGTTGGTCTGTTCAAACACAGGCCAACACTTCCTACTGTGATTTCCACGTAAAAAAAAAAAAACCAAAAACCAAAACAGATTTTGGTATGTTCATATGTTCTCCAAAGAAAAAAAGATATAATTTAAGCTTTATTTGGTCAACATTCCATTTATGATCAATGGCACAGAGTCTAGCTGGAGGCCTGTAGCTCATGGTGCTCCCCAGGGGTCAGCAGTGGGTCCAGACCTGTTCAGTTTATCCATCATTGACCTGGATGAAGGGACAAAGTACCCTCAGCAAGTTCACTGATGATAAAAAACTGGAGGAGTGCCTGATACACCAGAAGGCTGCACTGCCATTCAGCGAGACCTGAATAGACTGGAGAGTTGGGTGGAAAGGAACCTCATGAAGTTCAACACAGGTAGATATAGAGTCCTGCATATGGGGAGGAACAGCCCCACGCAGCAGCACAGGCTGGGGTTGACCTGCTGGGGGGCAGCTCTGCAGAGGACCTGGGAGGGAGTTCTGGTGGACTGCAAGTTGCCTGTGGGCTGGCAGCATGCCCTTATGGCCAAGAGGGCAAGGGTGGCCTGAGGTTCATTAGGAGGACCGTGGCCAGCAGGTTGAGGGAGGTGATCCTCCCCCTTTGCCCTGGTGAGACCACATCTGGAGTGCTGTGTCCAGTGCTCCCCAGTTCAAGAGGGACATGGAACTACTGGAGAGTGTCCACTGGAGGGCTATGAAGATGATTAGGAGATGGGAACATCTCCCTGATGAGGACAGGCTGAAAGAGCTGGGCCTGTTTCACCTGGAGAAAAGAAGACTGAGAGGGGATCTCATCAACGCCTACAGATATCTTAAGGGCAAGTGTCAGGAGGATGGGACCAGGCTCCTTTCAGTGGTGCCCAGCAACAGGACAAGGGGCAATGGGCACAAACTGAAACACAAGAATTTCCATCTGAATATGAGGAAAAACTTGCTTATTCTGAGGGTGACAGAGCACTGGGACAGGCTGCCCAGAGAGGTTGTGGAGTCTCTTTCTCTGGAGACACTCAAAACCCATCTGGATATGACTTGTCAACCTGCTCCAGGTGAACCTGCTTTAGCGGGGGGTTGGACTAGGTGATGTCCAATGGTGCCTTCCAACCCCGACCATCCTGTGATTCTGCATAACATTTCCAAGACAGTTCACACAGTGGCAGAGACATATGGCCAGGAAACTTCAACCCAGAAAATTAATATTGGGAATACAATTGCAGCTGGTGGGCTAGAGTGAAGAGTCCTTTGTATCTCTGACAGCTGAATACGTGTCCTCCCCTGGTCCAGATCTGAGTTATAGCAGACCGGCCTCTCTTCCTGCCTTTCATTTGTGTGACTGCTCAAATGTATGTAATTACATCACTTTTTCATGCTATAAGTGCTGCACAGGACTGCAACTGAAACGCAAGAACCACCCCTTCCTTCTGATCCCATTGCCATGCTGTTTCCTGACCTCAGGCTTCAAGAACAAATGTGGGCCAAAACTGATTTTCCTCTCTCAGGAATGCTTCCAGAATTCCAAAAATGTTCATATAAGCATGACAGAAAGCCTCTAGACTGAAAATTATGGAGAAACTCAATCACCAAGGAGTGCAGGAGACTCCTTTAACTGAGCCCAGCCAGACCAGGGACGGCTCTAGACTAAACCTCAAATTCTGCCACAGCTGCTCATCTTTTGTACAAGTAACTTAGTATTTATTAGGCAATCAAATAAGATTTACTAGCTATCATTTTGGTGGTTGCAATAAACAGGACATTACGATTTCAGTGAAAAAGACACATTCCCTTCTACTTCTTCCTTGGCTGAACCTTCACATTTGTGTTTTATAAGCATTGGGATTTCAGAGCAGCCAATTTCTGATTTGTACTTCTCTGTATCTATTTATTAACTTAAACATGTATCATACGGCTGTTCTCACCAGTGCTGTATCACATCTCAATACAGATGAACTCCTTCATTTTTTTCAAACTCTTTGGTGCAAATACACAAGTTGCAGAAGAAAACTGGGAGCCATCCACAGTGGTTCTGCGCATTGGATGGAGACAAATTTCTTATAAATATTCTTTGTAAGGAAGTTCTACCTGTTCTAGAGGTAAGTAATAAATTTCAGTGTGAAAATATAGCAGACCAAGATGATAAAACTTGTCCTGTGATCAAAACTCTGGGAAAAGACCTGGTTTGAGTTCCCTGATCTGATGATACAGACTTTCTTGGGCAAAACAAAAAATACGTGACCTTGGGCAAATTATTTAACCTGTTAGTTCCTCAGATGAGGCTAAAGTCACCCCTTTCCTCCCACTCTTTCTGATGGTATGATCTGATCTCTCCCTATTTGCTACGATGCCCCCCAAAAAATAAAAATATCTAGGCCCTCGGCCCTACAGTGTTCAAGAACAAACGTATGTTAAGGAGAGCAGAGAAAAGGAGCCAGTAAAATGTGCATCCACCATTAAGAAAATCTCAGGCGTTTCAGGTGACAGATTCAGTGCCAAATAGTAACAATATGCACATGCATATTCTAAAGACAGCTTTCAGGTTTCCTCAATAGCCTGTTCTTCCAAAGCTGGCTCTTGGGAGCACCACCCTGCAAACCCTAAAGGCAAAAACATGCTTTGCAGCTTGTTTAGAGACTAGCAAATAGGGAGGAGATCTGCTGGAAGATGCAAGGAAAAAGTCATGTGAGTAAAAATGCTATCATTTACAGATAAACACAGAATGCATTTTATTTTTGAACCAATGAGGTTTGGTAGGCACAACAAGTTACTGAGTCCCTGCTGCTATCCTTCATCTCTTGCTCCAGTCTATCAGCATTGTAAGTCAGCATATCTGGATGTGAAGCACTCCCCATATGAATGGGCTATTCATCTTCTGACACTGCACAGGCAGAGCATGTGAAATGTCGAGAGATTAGACACTGCCAGAGTGAGAGATTCCTCGATGCAATTAAAGTGTGAAGAACACATAAATCACAGATTTAAATGACTCCATCCAAACAGCCGCCACGCACGGCCCCCTCTGCCCAGGCAGGGTGGGCTTGGCGGTGGTGTAACCAGCCCTGAACCCGACAGAGGAGCTGGTGTTTGGACCGTGGCATGAGCACAGAGATGGAAGTGACCAGCGTGGAGCCTTTCCTAATGGGCTGTGATTGAGTGGACCACGTTAGGCTGCTCTGACAGGTGAGGCAGACCCAGTGAAATAGCCCAGGGAAGCAGGGTGAGGAGCAGAGGCGAGATGAAACAGCAATATTTGAATAAAAACGGTGACAGAAAGGCAGCCATGCTGATATAATATCAGCAATGAGAGGGAGAACGTAAGAAAAAGTACATGGTAAATTAAGCACCAAGGCTGTTAAAGGTCCAGTTATTTTCCAGCTAGTTGCCTTCTGATTGTTCGTTAAAGTACAATATCCAGCCCTGAAAAACAGCCAGTGAAAGTTCAATCATTTTCCCTGTTGGCAAGAGGTCACAGGATCTGGAGACAACCTGGCTCTCCAGATCTTGACTCACTGCAGTGGTACCTTGGTCATTAATATTCATATAAGAGCTAATGGTGCAGAGTTCGGTGTTTGCATTCATCCTTCCTGGTATTTCCTATACTTGGATGTGTAGGAAAACACCATCTTTTCAGAAAAAAAGGAAAAAAAAAAAAAAAGGGAGGTCTGTGGTAGATGCTCATAAAAGCTGCCATGTTTTCTTTAGTCCTTAACGTGGCTGCAGCCCCAGGTTTAGCAGGGTGTTAACTCCCCAGCGCCCACCATGCCATGGGGCTGCAGGCAAGGAGATGCCAACTGCCCCAGGCTCATCAGAGGACTGCTGGGTCCCTCATGCTGCCCACATCTGGCACCAGGGGTGGCGACTCAAACCCCATCAACTCTGTGACCCAGGGCTTATAGAGGAGGCTAAACCCTCTGGCCTCCTTCCCAATCCCACCATTGGTAAAATTGTGATCATCATAAAGCTGACTTTCCTAAACATGCCAAGCCCTTGAGGCTCCAGCTTTGGTCTGTAGGAGCTGTCTATAGCTATATCTTCTGTGCAAAGGGTGCAGAGGCTTCAGCAGCTGCATAGCCAGGCAGGTGCTAAGGGTGCAGGATGCTCCCCATGCAGGCAGGTTCTCTATCAGCCCCACAGCAGGGCTTGTTTCTGGTGGGGACCTGCCATGGCCATGGCCAAGAGTGCTGCCCCTTTTGTGCCACCACTGAAGGGCTGTGACATGCCCCCCATGGTCCTGCTCCCTGTAATGAGGATGGGGTGAAATGCAGGAGCTGAGCACTCATCCCAAACGCCTGAAACCCGCCGCGTGGGCATAGCGAGACACAAACTTTCTGCCTCCCAGCACGTCAGTGGGTGGCATTTCTCTCTCCCTGCAGATATTACACCATCTCCGAGGATGGTAAGGGGAGAAACAAGCAGCTAGAGGTGCAGGCTGGCTGAAGGCACACCGCCGGCACCCTGCACTAGCCTTGAAATACGAAGCAGCGCTGTCCTTGTTCATGCCTGGCAGCAAATCTCTGCCACGTTTGCTCCTGCTCATCGCACTCCCAGGGAGGACTTTTGGGGCAGGGACCTGCTCCCTAGTTGGCGTTGATTCATCTGCTGCGCAGCGTTGCGGGGCTGCGGTAGCTGGCAGAAAGCTCCCACACTGATTTTGTCAAAAGTGCCGGGCAATAATGGAACGACACCTCGCCGTGTTTGCAAACAAACACTGCCTCCCTTCCTGTTTAACACCATCTGCCACCCAACCCGATTTCCCTGCCCCCGTCCCTCCCCAAAAATGACAGCAAGAGACAACTCCAAAAAGCAGCTGCTAAGACAAACCACACTCTTCTGCGCTCGATTTTAAAAGGTGCTGGCGAGGAGGCTGCGGTCCCACGCTGCCCCTGCCCGTGCGCAGCACACTCCTTTCTGCATGCTCACAGCTGAGCAACTGGCAGGGCTGGGAATTTCTCTGTTGCCAGTGAAAACACAGACCAGCTCAATGTGAGTTTGCTCTCAATCTCTTCCATTGCATGGTCTTCTTCCTGACCTCTCTGCCCAGTGGTAGGAGCTGGTGTGGATGTGGGGATGGAAGCAAGAGAAAACTCCACTTAGCTCCCCACCTCCAGCAGCAGATTTGCTCAGCTTCCCTGCATGGGTCCTTATATCTTCCCCCAACAGCACTGGCAGGCTCAAAACTAGGGCTGACCAGGTTATGGCATGTATCTGGCACCCACGCAATCGCAAACATTTCCCCAGGGCTGCTGCACCGACTGATGTGCCTCCAGGGAGCAGACAAAAGTCTTCCAGATGAGCCCAGCTTTTGGGCTAACCTTTCTCATTTGCTGTCCTTGAAACAAAGAAAAGGGAGTAAAAGAAAATACCTTCATACATCCAAGGAATTAGTTTACTGAAGAAGGCTCCAGATTCCTCAAGGCTTCAACCAAGGGGGGGTGGGGGTGGGAATAGTCCCTTGAGCAAAGAGAAAGTTTGGTTGAAGAAAACCAAACATTCTGCTGACAGCACTGCAGGTGGGAACCTGCTGCCTTATTTATCACAGAGCTGCAGAAAACAGAAAATGAGGGTGTTGCATACCATAATGCCCCAGATGACAGGGTGTTGCATACCATAATGCCCTGGATAACATATTGACACTTCTGTGATATCTTTATTGTATGCCTCCATTGCATTAAACCCCACAATTGTTAATTAGAGCTCATATGCATTATCTTAAAAATCAGAGGCTCTTTCATGTCACCTATTTCATACCTCTTCTCCATAGCATTCACATCCCCTCTTCACATGGCAGAAGTATCCCCTTTGTCGAGCCAAGGAATCAAGAAAGTGCCTCTATCTTGGGCCCAAGCAGCAGACACACACATCTCCTGGACTTGTCTCCTGCATGCAAGAGGGGCCCAAGCTCCAATATTTAGACATCATCCAGTAGATGCACTGTCTTGATATGATCTTAAGCCTCAGCCACCACTTAGAATCAGAATCATAGAATCATTTGGGTTGGAAGAGACCTTAAAGACCATCTAGTTCCGCCCCCCTGCCATGGGCAGGGACACCTGCTGCTAGACTAGGTTGCTCCCAGCCCCATCAGCCTGGCCTTGGGCACTGCCAGGGATGGGGCACACACAGCTGCTCTGGGCAACATGTGCCAGTGTCTCACCACCCTCACAATAAGAATTTCTTCCTAGTATCTAATATAAATCTCCCTTGTTTCAGTTTAAAGCCATTCCCCTTTGTCCTATTGCTACATGCTCTTGTAGAAAGCCCCTCTCCAGCTTTCTTGTTGGCCCCTTTAGGTACTGGGAGGCTGCAATAGGGTCTCCCCGGACCCTTCTCTTCTCCAGGCTGAACAACCCCAAGTCTTTCAGCCTGCCTCCATAGGAAAGGGGCTCCAGCCCATCCTCATGGCCCTCCTCTGGACTAGCGCCAGCAGGTCCATGTCCTTCTTATGTTGGGGGGCCCAGAGCTGAACACAGCATTGCAGGTGGGGTCTCAGGAGAGCCGAGTGGAGGGGGAGAATCCCCTCCCTCAACCTGCTGGACACACTTCTTTTGATGCAGCCCAGGATTCTGTTGGCTTTCTGGGCTGCAAGTGCACATTGCCAGACCACGTTGAGCTTCTCATCCATCAACACTCCCAAGTCTTTCTCCTCAGGGCTGCTCTCAATCCATTCTCCACCCAGCCTGTATTTGTGCTTGGCCAGGTGTAGGATCTTGTACTTGTTGCACTTCAACAGATCACCTGTCCCTGCTCTCCCTTTAATCCTGACACATAAGCTCTCAGTTGGCTCCTCGTCCAACCCTACGTGAGGCTCCATGCACTCCAGCTAGTCATTGATATAGAAGGTGACACCCCTTCCTCATCTCCCCTGCTTGTCCTTCCTAAAGAGCCTGTACCTTTCCGTTCCAACACTCCGGTCATAAGAGCCATCCCACCGGGTCTCTGTGATGCCAATAAGATCACAAACCTGCAAGCGTGCACATGTCTCTAACTCCCATGCTATGTGCATAGAGACGTTTAAATTGGGCTCCAATTAAGCTGACTTACTGGCTAGAGTGGCTGGAATTCCTTTATCCTGCTCACCTGTGATCCCTGTCCAGACTGTGGGCATCTATTGCTGTACTGGCATCAAACTGGTAGGAGTGGGAAGGATTGAGGTTTCCCTCCCCTGGCAACTTCAGTTTAAACAGAAAGAGTCCCGCTAAATGGAGAGAGTCCCATTACTTTGAGGCAATACTCAGAGATAATGTAGACTGTCAGCTGCTGGCATTTTTATGTGGATGGTCTTTACACAGTGCTCATCCTTTGCATGAAAGCCAGTGGTTTATATTTAAGAGACTAGCTTTATTTCTTCACCCGGGACAGGATAGATTAAGGCCAAATGAGTGTTATCTTTCTGCTCATCAACAGCTAGGCCAGGCTCGCACCCATTGTAATTTGAGGTGTAGTTCAAAAGAAATCTATCCAGATCTTTTTCCAGCTCCCATTAATCATCTGCTTCACACCCCCTTTCTAACAGCTCTCCAATACACCATTTGAAGCTGGATTATATTAAAATGCTTGAGCGTTTTTCAGTCCATCCTGGCTCAGAAAGCCTTCAGAATGTCCACATTCATTTTGGGCAAAAAATGCCCTGAATTTGATATAGTTCTTGGCCTCTGAGTGTACAAATAGCATGTATTGTGCATACAGCAAGTGTTACATCCAAGCTACCCCTTCCCTTTGCTGGGGAAGGAGATGTCTTCTTGTTTTTTTCAGTCTCTGCAGTACCGGCCATTGCCAGGCAGAGGACGTCTACGTTAGCCTTCACTCTACAGACCGTTTCCCACATGGAAAGGGATAAATCCCAGCAAAGCAGCTGGCTGGGTGCACTGGTCAGCCTGCTTTTGTTTCCATGGAAGAATCCTTTAAGTAGGCTATGATCCACCAGAAAAATAAAGTACTTCCATCTGGGCACTGGTGGAGATGTTTTATTCCCAGAACAACAACTTGCCTTTCTTTCATCAACTAGTTTAGTCTTTTCTGCCCTAGTCACTGACCTGAAGATGAAGCCATCTGTCCACCTTCCAACAGCCTTCACGTTACATACCAAAATGCCACAGGATGCGGCACTGATGATCTCTGCCAGGGTCAAAATGGAAAGCACGTCCCACGACCTTATAGCTTTTTAGATTTCTCATAATCCTCTCTGCCTTTTCCCACTGGTACCAAGTCACCTCCGGTTTAGTTTTCATGTGATGACTCTATAGGAATTCAAATATTTGGGATTATGGCAATAATTTTTAACCAACTTAAGTACATTTCATAAACTAGTTGCCTCCCAGGTGGCTGGCCTGTTTAAAGGCTACAAGTGAACAGCCATAGAGTAAACCCTTTTCATGCCGACCGGGTACCCCAGGTACTACACTTCTGATGTTACAACACTTCTGGTTTCACAGGAAAGCAGATACTTGGTCGTGAAGTTCTGCCACCCCCAGTGACTGAAATACATTCTCTTGCACTTGAGGGCATCATATGTTTTCAGGGTAAAACACAGGCTCCATTTCAGTGATGATTCCTTAGCTCTTCAATGATCTCCATCCAAGGCTTCTCATTGCCTGTTTTGCTCTCCTGGTAATCAGACCCTCCCCATGCTCACCTACCCCTGGCTGCAGAGACCGCTGCTATGCACCCACTGCATTAAGCTCTCGAGCCCCACCTGGTCCTGCCCTGACATTCCATGTCCGAGGGACGGGATGCTTGTCTTCTCTGGAGACTTGATTCACTGTGGCTTCGTGCACAATTGCTGCAGAAGAAACTGTTTTTTTCTGCTTCAAATACAGGGACTCAAAGCGCAATCCAGGCAGAAACAAGCAGCCATGAATGATACTGTCCTTCACCACCCCTCCTCAATCCTGGCTCCAAGGGCATGAGGAGCTAACTCTACTAGCATCTATTTCGGCATGAGCCCATCCTCTGCATAAATCCACATTATTCTCCCTTCTAAATGTCCTAACCCTTTATAAATGCCTACGTGTATTTTCACAGAAAAGTAGTATATCTAATGGGGTTTAGTTCGACATTTCCCTTCTAATTCTTGCAAACAATCTCTGTCTGACAAGTTTTGGTTTTGGCTTAGGTATCTAGGACTAATACAGATTTTTACCTCTGTATTTGTGTTTGAGAGAAACCAACCGAGAGACTGTCACCAAAGGAGTTCTCCAAGACAAGCACACATATCAATGTGCCACTCAGCACTGGGTTCAGTCCCCTTATGCCCTTCATCACAGATATTCATTGATGGGTGTCCTATGTGCTTCTGTGGAAGCTGACAGGAGTTTAACTCTACATTTATGCCATAAAGTCCATCATTGCCCTTTAGGAAGCATATATTGCTTGCATCTTCTACCTCATCGAAATCAGACAGAGAGGCAGACAGACACACACACCCACACACACACCCCCACACACCAACACCCCCCCACCCCCTCTCCCCCCTTCTTTTGCCTCTGGATGAAATAGTGGATTTCAGAGGTTGTTTTTGAGAGCTCTCATGGCTTTTTTTTGTCTGCACATCCCATCATGAAACATATATGACCCTGGGCTACTTCATAATCAAATTTTGCTACAAAACAAGCTGCTCTTTCACAGTAGAAAAAAAATCTCATTGCAGTTTTTCCATTTTATAGTTGGTCAGCTCAGGTGTTTCTGGTGTTTCTCAATACCCGTCTTTTCAGCCTTTCACAGTTTCCTCCTTTGCTGCTGCTGACAGCACTGTTCTGGGCCAGGTGAAGTTCTCCTACACCAGCAATCAGCAATGGTTTACGGCACTCATAATGATGAAATTCCATCTGTCTCCCAGCAGATCCCTCAGGAGGTTGCTAATCAAACAACATTCAATTAGCCCCTCCAGCTCTGCCACATATTCAGCTACATCATCTCCTCATCCTACTATGAAACTCAAAGGAGCTGACAAAATTGCTTAGCGGTGGTGCACAGTACTGTTGCATCTTCTGCAATTCTTCTAAGCATTTAGCTTCTCTTTTCTGAGATTGTAATAAACTCCTCAAAGGTGAGTAGGTTTAATTGCTACAGAAATCAATTTTGCTTGTTGTCTGTTGGTTCTTATCTGTAATCTGCTCTGAAAGAAAATAGCAGCCCAACTATACTGCTGGCAGGCCTCATTTTCTTCATTAAGGACCTCCATTTTTCCCAGAAGGTTCCAGTTGTATAAAAGGATTTCTCAAGTCACAGCAAACTCTTTACTCAATCTGGGAACTTGCTGCTGTGTTTAATCTGTTGCTTTGTTTAATTTGTTCAACTGCTTTACTAACTCCTACTCACAAAACAGAAAGTAATGTGTCGAGGGGAGCTAGGGATGGATCCCAAAAGCATCAGGCAACCCCATTTAAACTTTTTTATCGTCATTAATATAACCTTCATTGTTGTCTCCAGAGATCTATTGCAGTGCTTTTAGTAAGGAGACTTGGAAACGCATGAAGGTAGAATTAAGCCCTTTTAGTACCATTGGGGCAGAGGCACATTGATTTTGGGGAACTACAGCCATGCTGTTCCTGAGTAATGGAGTTATTTAGGATGTCAGTTGAGAGTCTTCTAGGATCATTTGGTTTGGATTAGCAAAAAAGACATTTGTCTGAATCACAGGAATTGATGAGGAATGAAAAGCCATGATAAGATCTGGAGTTAGATGATATCTAGCCTCTTCCCTACCACACTGCTGGTTTTTAACAAGACTTTATCAAACCTGTTAAGTGAACACGATGGAGCTAACACGATGGAGAGATAGGCCCTTCCCCCCCACCCAAAAAAAATCCTACAAGAAATCAGATAATAACAGACTTTGAATACAAACTTCTGAATACAATTTTGCCAAGCCTGCAGATAAAGGTCAGAACCGCCTTGGCAAAGAGGTGGTTGCTGCTGGGGTGAAACGCGGTCTGAGCAAGAGGAGAGGTTTGGGGCTGTGTTTACTTTGCACAAACCTGTTCACCCATCACTGGTTTCAGAGAATGACCTTCCATAACCTACATGCTGGGTTTGGTTTGGAAGCAATGTCCCTTGAAAGGAGCTTCACAAGCAACTTTCCTGTCTTGCGTGAAGTAGCTACAACAGCATGGCTCCGGCTAGCAGCAGGAGGTGGGCAAATTGGATTGCATGTCACAAAACACACTTGATCTTCGGCAGCGACTTACCCTGCGTTGCCCATCATTATCAATAGAGGAAAAAACAGAGGAAATATTCAGCCCTGTGTGCCTTGCCTAGACAGCAGACTACTCTTAAAGGTTTAGAGGGCGAAGTGCGGTGCTGGAGTCCCTTTTTTGGTACGGCCTCTTCTTTTACTGCGAAACAGGGATGAACAGATTTAATGAAGCGTGGAAGTAGGATCAGACAGAGCAGGGTCTGTCCCACTCCCCTGCTGAGTGCTTCTGTGATCCTGATAAGTGACATGTTTTCTCCGTGGCCCAGGCTGCCATCAGAAAAAGCAGGCAAGACATTTCCTTCCTCCAATACCTTGTCTTTCATGTTCAGCTTAAAGCTCTTCAGAAAACGGTCTACTTCTTACCTTGTTTTTGCTGTGCTGCCATCATTGAAGAGCCCTGTCTCACTTCAGCTGTCTAGACATGACCATAGTGCAAATATTAAGCAGCACTGACAGCTGAAAGCCTGCTTCCATCTTATTTCCTTAGATGTCAGCAAATAATGCCATGGCATCAGGGATGACACACCATGGCCTGACATCACAGAAGTGACAACATGCTGAAATCAAGACATGACAAAAATTCAAGGCGTGCACACAGCCGCTCCTGAACCTCTTTTAGGTTGGCAGGGAAAGACAGGAGTAGACCCTGTGAAGCTCATCGCACATTGCACAAGTCTCACAGCCTCCAACAGATGAACCAGCCGAACCTGCAGCTTGGCTGGGTTTTGCCTGCATTGCTCAACTACGCTGAGGAACAGAACAGCACCAGACGTCGGGTCGTTAGACAGAAGGAGATATGAAGTGCTTTAATTCTAGGTCACTCTTTCTTGTGTCACTCAGTAGTAGGTAAAAGCCATTGTCACTTGACTGTCATTGTGAATTGAAACAACAGTAGACTTTGCAGCCACCAGAGAGGTGCAATTGCATGCCTGAGGGTAAACTGCAGGGCAGGACTTGGAGACCCTGGTGCATCCATACTGAGGCAGTCATGGCTCATCTCCTCCCTGAGCTATAAACAGCTACATGAAAAGACTCAGAGCTCAGCAGTGCCTCTTGCAAATCTGTCTTGCCCTTTGCCCAGGTCCTCTCTGATGTACATGCATCCTACAGGAGTGGGGAGCCAGCATCGCAGCTCCCCTGCTTCGGGGGGCTCAGCAGCCAGCTGCCTCCGCCTCCCAGGCAGCCCAGCATTGCTGCTGGCAATGCTATCCCCACTGCTGATGAGGCTTTTTTTCTTCTGCAGATCAATAGGGAACTTCCAAGGGAACTCATCCCGACTGCACTAAACAAGTGGTACTTCAATGCTGCTACAACAGCTTCCTAAAATACTCCAAGATAGATTGACGGGGCAAAACCCATGGGTTAGACTGGAATAATGCTCATCCAAAATCCAGCTTTCCTCAAGGGTGCCCTGCCTCTGTCTCGGCCCCAGAAATGCAGAGCTGTCCTCTGCTGGTGGCTTGTAGCCTTTGCCATGTGCAAGGTGCAAGCAAGTGGTCAAGGCTGAACTGGATTTCTTGTCCCCTTAATCAGCCCTTCAAAAGCCAAAGGTAAGTCCCTGTGCATGCAGCGGGCAGGAAAGAAGTCCTTTGGGTAGTCTTGCATTTGAAAACCCTCTGCCAAACACAGTCTTTCTGTCACAGAAAGCTCCTCCTTGAAAAGAAATGTGCCCGTGACCATTTTGGAGCAATCTGACCTTTTTCATGGAGATATATGCCTCCCTGTCAATGGCTCATAAATGGATGAACAGCTCAGCTCTTTTTAATAGAGTTAGGCACAGGGTAATAATAGACTTGTGCAGCTCTCTCTCTTTGCTTAATTCATCTTTCTACAAATCATTAACATTGTTGGAATAACTGCTATCATTAGCTTGGACTCCTCCTCGCAGCTGCTAACAGCAACATTGCAGCGCACAGCACATGGAAAATGGGGTTCCCTGCTCTTGTTTGCACAACAGAGGCTGGGGGCAGGGCTTTTCATTCTCCTGTCAGAGGAAGAAAGGTGCTGAATAAAGCAGAGCAAACTCTTTTCCTCCTCCACCAAAAAGCATAGCGCAGGGATCAGTGCAGCAGATGCAGACACAGCAGGGCTCCAGCTGAGGCTGTCAGTGCAGAGGTTGTAGCTTAAGCCCAGCGCAGGTAAAAGCCATGCCAAGCCTTGTCGCTGCACTCTCCAAACTATTAAGCTGCAACAAGGTCTTTTACCACCACATACCAACACACTCTTCATGCCAGTCCTTCTGCTGCCTTCTCCTAGTCTCACCTCATCCAGGGCCTGCTCTCTCTTCTCTTCCTTCTTCCTCGGCTGTTCCCTCTTCATTTGCTGCCCAACCCCTTAACAGAACCAGCCACAGCTGCACCGTATCTACATCAGCCAACCCCCCACCCCTGAAGCCAGCCCACAGTTGTATATTATCAATGCTAATTATCCCAGCTTCATTCCTCTACAAAGCCTCTTCTACACCTCTTAAGATGCCTCTAACCCATGTGAACAAATCTGTGGTC
Organism: Falco peregrinus; assembly: GCF_023634155.1. Classification (NCBI taxonomy): domain Eukaryota; kingdom Metazoa; phylum Chordata; class Aves; order Falconiformes; family Falconidae; genus Falco; species Falco peregrinus. The sequence goes on along the minus strand of NC_073725.1, from coordinate 57,863,941 downwards.
TCCACATGCAAGAAAATTATACCCTCCTGCTGCCATGGTTCTTACGGGGCTGATGCTCACCAACTGATGATGGTAAAACTGCTCTCTTTGCTCTCATTTTCATCATTTCTGAGCCAAGTGTGTTTCAGGCTTCAAGGTAGAGCATGGCCATAGCAGTGATGACCCTGTACAGCATCAAGCAGGCTTAACGCCAGGCTGATGTTCCTTTTGAAGTGTCAACAGTTGCTGGGAGCTGAACAGAACCTCGCTGCTGTGTGGCATGGTGCACCCAGCACTGGCCTGACCTAAATTCATCCCAGGCATAGCCTGGTGCTGGATCAAAGCAGCCCATCCCCTGGCACTGCTCTGGGCAACCTGTCCGCTTGGCATGGTGGAGAGAGCTCTGCTTGCTGCTACTGCCAGCCTCAGGAACATCATGGGGAAGAAAGCAAAACCCTCTGCTTGCATTTCCTGGCATGTGCTTTGGTTCAGCAACCAAATAACCCAAAGCCAAGTCCTGTGGTTCCTCAGACCCCAAATTATTAAATAAGTCCATGGCAGTGGATGGGGCTCAGCCCTCAAGAGCTCTGGGCCTGATCCCGTGGTTGGGATCGGCACATGTGTCTGATTAGCATTGTGGGATCATCTTTTAATTAAATTGACTGTGTTTGGTTTACAAGCACAGCGGTCTGGACTTGATGACAGCAGTACACAGGATGGGGTCCACGGCTATTTATGCACGTTGGGGCATGATGCACGCTCTTGTTTCATGTGCACAGCCCTAAATGATATCCCTGGGATTACACATGTGCAACTGAGAACAGCAATTGGCCTGGGCTCGGCAGCGTTGTGTGACTCTTCCAGTAATCTGAAATGGTCATTTCCTAGCAGTCTGTTTGTTTCTGTGTCAAGGGAAATAATCTAATTTGAGTGCTGTAAAATCTACAATTATTGTGCAACAATTTTAATGAGATGGAGTGGAGGGGGGGCGGCGATCAGGAGAACATCGAGATGAATGATGCTGTGTGAAGGTGAAAGCAAGGCAAATCTTCTCCCCAGAAGACTGAAAACAAAATCTACCACTCCAGTAACAACATTGCCATCTGCAATTAATGAAGGCTCACGTGTGACCCCAGGCTCACGTATACCGTGAGTAGAGTTATGCTGAGATGAGACACCCGTAATGCACATGGCTTAAAGACATCCGCATCCTCACAACGTGCTGGAGTTGGCTGCTTGGACACAACTTTTTCTGCTAAAGTGTTGGAGCCAGACCACATGTATTATCAAACCTGCTCAGACAACTGGGAGTGAAAGGTTCCTGAGCCAGGTTTGTGTACATTGTGTTCTTTCATAAAAGATCTCCATGGTGAGTCCTGTCTCTCCTGCATTCAGCCCATCAGTATTATAAATTTCCAGTCCAGTGATTCCAGTTTGGTGATGGTGCAGAAGCAAGGCTGCGTTCAGGTCTGTACTGGGGCTGATCCAGAGACCAGCACCCCCCCAGCCATTAGCACTGGCTGGTGTGGGGCACAGTTCTCAGATGTGGGAAGTGACTGTGTGGCTGTACAGGCTTCCCCAGCAACATTGTATATAGATCCCCTGCAGACACTGCTCCCAGGGAAGCAAGATTTTGACTTTGTGGTCATAAACTTCTGGTCTGCTCATTGCTCCATGTGCAAAAAGCCGGGGTGTTCTGCTGTGATTTAACTGCAGTGGAGAAACTGCTATGGAGGTGGCAGTACAGCTGTGCTCCTTTGGGGTGGAAGGCCAACCTGAAGATCCCTCCGATACAGGGAAATACAACAAACCCACTTCAGTGAACAGTCCTTGTGACAGGCAGCTGGGATGAGAAGTGAATGCACTACTGTGTCCTTGGCGAGGCAAGGACAAACCTCAGTGTTGGTGTGGTGGGTTGACCTTGGCTGGACACCAGGTGCCCACCAAAGCTGCTTTATGACTCCTGTGCTCATAGTCATGACCTTGTGCTCATAGCCCTGGAGAGTGCCTTTTGACTGTTCTGGCATTGCCCATGTCTTACAAACAACTGGGCTGAAAGCATCTTGCTCTAACCACACAAGTTAATTGCTCTCCACTGTCTGGGCTGTGTTCATGGTGGCCGTTACCCGGTTCCTCCTGTCCCACTCTGGTGTCAGACAAAACGGGAACCACATCTCAGCCACAATTGGGTTTTGTGTCTCATTTGAAGCGCTCCCCAAGAGGACACTTCACGTTTCTGTCTGAGCCACTTTATTTCTATCACACAAGCAGCACTCAAGCTAATGCACAGCGAGAGCCCTAGCGGGAAGTTCTTCAGGAAGAGGTAAGAGCCAATATGTAAAGTGGTTAATGAGCTTGTCACAGACAGCAGTGCATCAGGTTACCACTACCAGAAGTGGCTAGAGCCAAGCAAACACTCCTCTTCTCCAGCAGTAAGCACCTTAAAGCCTGTCCCTGCCCCAGGGCCAGGAGCACTGAGAGCAGGCAGGGCCAAAGGGAAAATTACATCTTGTAACCCAGAGGCAAGCCAAACCACTGAAGCAATTACACCCAACACTTAGGGGCAGCAATAAGAGAAAAAACCCTGGACCCGTTCCCCCTCCCTCTGCAGGGTCAGGCAATTCTCCTTGCTGCTTGTGTGGTCTCTTCCCAAAGCATCAGGAATCAAAAGAACAGCCCCAAAGAACAGGAAAATGGGGCTGTAGAAGATAAAATCAGCTTTGGGAATAGGAGGTGGTGGAGAAGCAGAAACAGCTCTCCATTCTTCTTTTAGGCAGTTCAGGTAATGTATCAGAATTCTCTTAACAGCAACAGGTCAGCAAGGACTGTACCACTTCAAATAGATATCACGTAGCTCACAAGATAAATTGCAAAGTCTGCAGGAGAATGGTACATGGCATCGTGTAATTTAGGGATGGCATGCCACACCACAAGAAACCATGATGTCTTGACCAAAGCTGAGAGCTCAGAAGGATGCAAAAAACCAAAATGGATAAGCCATTTAAACAGAACTCAGACAATCCAAACTTGACATAAACTTCATTATAGCACAGATTTTGGAAGTGAGTAGAGTGCAAGATACGAGCCTGCACCAGACAGAGCACCAGGCAATGTCTAACCAAGAAAACTGAGGCGTGAATGGCCAGGGGATGGGTCATCTTCTGGCTGCCACAGGGTTCTTCGACTGTCCCCTGCAATACCTGGTGGTGGCCACTGACTGCCATCCTAGGCTGGTAGAGCCTCTTTTCACCCTCATTCCCCCATGTGGGTCAGTGCGCTAGAAACCCCAATAATAAAACAGAAGACAGTGCCACTGGGAGTAGGCACAAGGGACTGTGAGCCAAGCCTCGCATTTAAGGATAATCCTGGAAAGCAAATGTGGCCCATAGGTTCATGTTTTCATAACACTCTAGCATTACAAAGCTGAGACAAATCATCTGTCAGCCCAAAGAAGTGTGTGATGTTGAGACGAAATAGATATGGGAAGAGGAGGCCCCTGACATTTTAGGCCACTACATTCTCATAAAGAAAACAAATGAAGAAAAGTGCAAAATACAAAGCAGTCATGTCACCAGCTCCAAGCACTGGGGGAAAATGCAAGGGAAAACTTTTCCAGAAGCCCAGGCTACACTGAATATGATGGAAATGCAAAATTAGCATAATGTTTTTTCCCCATTTCAAAATCCACAGAGCCTCTTGTCTCCTGCCACCTGCTTTACCTACTCAACCAGACCAATCACCTAGTGTTTACAGCACAGAGCTGGACTGTGAGAGCATCTGTTGCAGAAGTATGTGTAGATACACTGGGTGCCTCCATCTTTTCTCATTTGATTCCCTTCAAGAGTAAATATAGTCCAGGAAACAGTCGCTGCTCGAAAGGTGTGGGGGGATGGAGCTTGACCTTTTAACGCTGTTACGTCGTTAATGTGCGATGAACCTAAATCAAGGATCCCATCTCAGCACCACGCTAATTTCCACACATTATTCTTTTTAGGCCTTCAATCTTATTCCCCATAGAAACCATAATTCATGGAAACATGTAAGAGATGGACTTCAGGCAAAGAACAAGGACAGGACAAATCATGCTAATTTAATTTACTTGGTTAATTACATTTCATATCTCATTCATTTGAGATATACAGATGAGTAAAATTCATACGGACACAGACATTGAAAAGCCAAAAATAAAGTCATGAGCAGTTTCATCTTCGAGTTGTGCAGAAAATGAAAGTGAGAAAAGGAGAGAGAGAATGTGTTAGTTAGCAGATGCTGTAAGGGGACAGGGAAAATACAGTTTGTTCCTTCTGTAATGTCTCTGACCTCATCTTTCCCTTTTCCACACTCTTCTGTATTTATTTTGGTCGTCTCAGTTCTATCACTACATTTTCCCATTCTCACTTTTGTTTTGCTCCACAATCCAACCTTCTTCAGTAGCAGGTTCCCTGGGCCACATTCCTGTGGCCAGTTGAAATACTTCCAGTAGATGACCAAAGGGAGGCATAAATGACTTTGAGTTACGCCAGCTACAGCCCACATCCATCAGAAGCAGTTTCTCTGACTTATCCTTGTAATCCCAAGAAACTGCTCCGACAAGCAGGATTTCCTACTTTTTCTTGCTGAAGTGAATGGCATAAAAAACCCAGGGATCTGCCAGTTCTGTGCCACCCAGAGCTTCAGATCCTAATTTGATTGCTGTGTTGTACCTCAAGAGCAGCTGCGAATGGTGGAGAATCTGGGCCTCTGCCTTCACACATCCAAATCCGTCTTTAAATCTCACTTCTTCAAACAACTTCTTCCTACTTTTTTCAGCATCGACAAGTTTCAGGTGCCTCCATCATCTTCTCGGATGCCTGCTTCTCATCTTTAGAGTTCTTACTTTACAAAAGGACTAATCCTTATCTGCAGTCACACAGAGTAATAAACATGGCTGTAAGATTCTTTAGAACATCAGCCAGTGGCCAGGTGTGAAGCTTCACAGATGTAGATTGCCACATTGGTTCAGCTCCATGAAGTCCTGCACTCTTGCAGAACCACAAAATTGTCACCTGGAGGAGTCCCCAGTGCTCATGACTGTTAAGGAAAGCCATAACCCTGTGCCAGCAGACGCATGCCTAGATCATCATAAAGGCTCCTACCCCTCCTCTGCCACCAGTGATGCCTACCCTCCCATGTCTGACAAGACAGGTATAGCCTTCCTGCCTCCCGTTACCTAATCCTGACTTCCATAGATCACATCATCTTGTTTTCTTCATCCCTATATGAATCAAAGAAAACCATCAGCATCCACAGCTGATCTACCAAAGAAAAAGATCTTTAAATCCTTCAGTCTAGTCTGGGCACTTGATAGCCTTATTATGCATGTAAGGGACTTTAGATGCATGGACACGAGCCTTGAGATGCCAGTGGCTTCTAGGACCAGAACACAGACCCAGGCCTGCTTTATTTATGAGTGTAGACATAAGCATTATGCCTTTAATTGTAATGTTTTTTGCTTCTCTGCATTTCAACCAAACCCATCCACTCCGTGTCCCAGGGCTGCTCTCAGCAATGCCTTACACAGTAGCTACTTACCCCTGATACTGCATCAAAATACGCTGAGCAAATGGAATGTATTATTACCAAGTCACTGAAGCAACAGAAGTCAACAAATGAAAGAATGAACTCGCAGGAATTGTCTCAGATCAGTATTGCAAAGATCACAGCCCTCACAGAAGTGAATGACAAATTGTAAATCACCGTCCTTGGCCCGGGCTGACATGGTTTGGTCCAGCCATCACATAGAACATGAGTGAGATCAGTGTCCAAAGCCCGGTGGGAGAGGTACATCTGACCCAGTGTTAGCACTGACGGTGTGAATGCCTCCGTCGGAGCTGAACAGCCCGATTCCTCCATATCCACACAGAGAAGAAGACACTTCTATTGTGCAGTTCAGCTCATCCTAAACCAGACATCTTTAGGGTCAGATAAATCACACTCATTTCTCTGTGTTGGCTATGATGGAAGCCGTGGGTGACCAGCTTAGCCAGAGACCCCTATCTCACTGGGTGAGCTGCATCTCCCTCCTCTGCCTCATCCCCATCAGCACAAGCTCCTGTCCTTTAGTGAAAAACTGCCACAACAGCCGGGGCCATGGGTGCTGCCACAGTGGCAGTTGCTCCAGGGTGCCAGCGAGGAAGCACAAGAGATGCACCCTGCACCAACCTCTGCCCTGACCACCTCACTGACTCCCATGCCAGCTCCCCAAAATACGGGATCCATGCCTTCAAGCACAGTCTGTAACAAGCACCCTAACATTCATGTTCAGGTAGGTCTGGGTTGGGAAGTTATTTGGCATTTCCCCAGTAGGCTCTTGAACACACAGAATTCATAGATGTATCAAATTTGCCTTTTTCCTGTCCAGGTCTAGCACCATGAAACACACTGAACAGACTTTAAATACCATCCAAAGGGAAACAGTTTCCTTCAAAAAGGTCCTCACACAGTTTAAGCTAAATCAGACCCTTATCCAACTGTATAAATATCATCGTTATGCCTTATTCCTATAAAAACAATAAGTATTGAGAGCTTTGTTGTTTGCCCAGGAGGTAAAGCCCATGCCAGGCAGCACAAGGCAGGCTGCCAGGCAGGAGGTGGACATGGTTACAGAAGCAGTCTTTTCCAGATCCGGCCTCTGAGACTGGTGAAAAAGGTTTCTGTGAGTGAAAGACATTTCCCATACAGCTCACACGTCAAAGGCAGGGAAATGCGCAGGGAGGCTGAATGCTGCACTGATCTCACAGCTCGGGTGTGTTACAGCTGCAAACTCTATGTCCCTTTGGTGACAATGAGGCAAGTCACCATAACCATCAGCTCTGACTACACCTCCCTATCCTCATGTGTGGAAAAGTCTTGATTCTCCAGCAGAAATTTAGATATTCCACAAATTCTTCAGAAATTTGTCATTCTTCATCTGGAAATGCCGCAGTGTCTTCTGGGGCTGTCTTTGATTTATTCCGTGCTCCTGTTGCTATCATGATTACCTACAGACCAGCTGTATTACAGCCTGTGTGACAAAAGGGAACTACCTTTTGGAAACCCTTGTTTGTAGCATGAAAGGACGAGGCAACAGGGACTTGGGCTGCAGAGCACAGTGGATGAGGCAGACTGTAACTTCCACAAGTCCCTCCAGCACATTTTCCAAATAGACATGTCAGTACTTTTCTGCTGGTGTGTTTTGGTGTATGGCCATTGGAAAGCAGAAGACACTTCTCATGTTAAGAAAGGAAAGATTTAGGACACCTCTAAAATGGTCTTTCTTCATACCTCGCCCCTTGCACCCAGCTGAAAACACACTGAACCACTGTATCTCCACACAACTGCATCTTTATGTACATCACTCGGCGAAAGGGTAGTTGGAGCTGTTGCCTGCTCCCTGGGTAAAGCTCAGAGCCCAGCACAGGAGTTCTCAGCCTCACTTCACAGACATTTCGAGAGAAATGAGACTACAAATGATCAGGTCATACTTGCCAGTAAGCACTTAGGAACTATAATCTTGTGCTTTGGCTGAATGGTAGAGCCAACCAAGCTACATTTACGGTATTTCCTTCCTATCACGCATATTTCAGCCTCAGTAAAAAAAGAAAAAAGGGCATCAAAACACAGCCAGGTTGTAAAATCTGACCATCTGCAGCGCGGCTGGTGGAAAACCATTTTTACTTTGCCTTGAGAGGCATTTTTCCAAATCTGTCAAACAGCTATCACCAAAGACCACTGGATTATTTACTAGTCCAACATCTGTCAAGAAATAATTAGGTTGTTAAAGGTAGATTGTTAGTTACCGGCATTAGGCATCCATTAACATTAATTGAACTCAGAATTATTTAGGAGCAAAGTCTGGCCCCGTTGAAGTTAATGGGAGCTTTTCAATTAACTCTTGACTGACCTGATGGATTTGACTCATGGCAGACAGAAAAGTGATGGGTTTCTGTTCAACCCATGAATGGAGACATCTGCTAGAGGGACATGATCTCAGAGGGGATATACTCTGAGGGAGTATTTCAGACAACCCAACCACTTTGGAATACTCAGCAAAATCTCATTCACCCCTGAAGAACTGCTGACCTGCTGTGTCTCTCCTCTGCACTGGGTTATGGAGGTGCTTGCTTCTAAGTCAGCCTATACATCCTATACATCCCCCCACTCACACCAGCAAAGGGATCCGCATTGTGTTTTAAAGATTCAGGTTTTAAATTCATCAGCCTGAATCCAGTGCAACCCTTGGGGAATGTGAATCACAGTATTTGGAGGCTGGTCCAAGGTGTAAGTCAGAGCAGCCTGCAAGGTGCCCTAGCCCACCCTGACCTTCAACAGGATATTCTCCAGATGGAGCTGACGTGCTTCTGATTTTGGGATAGCAGGGATCGACTCTTCTGCAATGGTGGGACAGATGGACGAGTGGCCCTTACACAGCTGAAATTCAGCCCATCACCCTCAGTCCTGAAGCTTAGAAAAGAATGCACTTTCACAGCCACATGTGTCTAAAAGAGAGCAATGAAATAGTTGGTGGGTAATTAGCATTGCTGGTATTTATATCATTAAGGATCCAGGGAGAAGCAAAACAAGGTTGTGCCACATACTCGCTGATTGGAGATGATTGTGTTTCTGCTGATGCTGATATTTCAGTGTAATAATTTGCCCTTGCTGTTCTCCCCCTCCATGCAGTCAACAGGGACAGGTTTGCTTGGTCTTCTAGTTAAGAAGAGAGGGTCTCACCTTGCTGTCACGTGCAGCATGTAACAACAGGCTATCCAAATGGAAAACGTTAGTTTTGCATTAATACCTTGACACAGACTTCTGGACTTCACTGCTAGGTTAAGAGTTAAACTTTTAGTTTTCGGATCCCTTGTGTGATATAAACTATCATTATGAGATACATTTTCTTTCCATTATGCTGTAATAAAACCCTCCTCCTTATAATATAAATATATACATTTCCTCCGAGGCATCCTATTTGCTAAAGAACATCATGGAAATCTAATCTCCTTTTAATCAATAAAACACCAAATGATGTTTCTATTTAATGCAAACTTTGCTTCTTACCATGTAATGAACCTGTTTCTATTAAGAACACAGCCATTAATGGAATAAGTAATGCATTACTACTATTCCACTGCTACAGTCGGGTTTCTCTTAGTATTTCCATTATAAATGCTGCTATTTAAGAGTCTGCAGTTTTCTGAGTTGAAGTTTTGCCTATAAAATCCTTCTATACTGCTTGAGGGCTTGGGGTTGGGGGCTTGGGTAGGGAAGAAGGTTGCAGTTGTCGTCACGTGCGGTGGCGCTCTCCTGCTCAGCCACAGACTCACTGTACGACCCTGGACAAGTCATTTAACCTTTTAGAGCTTCAGTCAGCCCAAATAGAAAAATGGTCTGGAAGAGAGAGAGGCCTCAGAGGCAAGAGAGATCCAAGTTTAACTACATTTGAAAGGATGGCTCTAGGGAATGGTAATGGACTAGAGAGTCTTTTGCTTTTGGGACATCAGTACAATTTATCGTAGGTCAGTAATGAAAAGAAAATGGAAGCGTGGCATTTTGCCAAGTATAAGAACTAGGGGGGAGCTGCTCAAACCATTTGTGATGGATGGCTATAAGAGGAGATAAACAGCTGTAATTTGGGCCAGAAAATACTTATGACCCAATCTATGCTTTTGAAAAGAATCTCTTTATTCCTATGTTTTTGTGAAGCTATTGCTGAAGGAAGTTCAGGACCTCTTTCTTCACAAGATGCTCACTCAGAATATTTTATATCCTTATTGGGTTGTGGTTCATCTCCGTCATACTGTTTCTATTATCTGATAAATGACAGGGCTTTCAAGAAAGAGAACAAGCAACATGTATTAGGAAACTCTGAGACATGCAATCACTGGTGCAGAAGTTGAAGGGAATTTGAGGATTAACAAACATTTTGATGAGCAGGCAGCAAAATAAAACAAGGAGCCAGACAATTCACAGCTGAATTTCATGCTCACATCCTCATGAATGCTGTTGCCTCCCATGCAAGCAGAACAGACTGGGAGATCAGATCCTCCACCAGGGCATGAAGAACATGCCTGGGGTGAAAAAGGTGGCTGTCCCTTGCATGGGTTGGTTACCTGACGTTGCAGGTTAAAGCAGAAATGGCAGGACAGTTTGGATTTCAAGCTGCTTTAGCAGCTCCAGCTCAAAGTAAAAGAGAAGATGGAGCTCTAGATGCTAATTAGAGCTAATGTCCAAGTTGCTTTCCCTTTGCTCTTATTCCAGCTTAAGTGAAGAACTTCTTGTACTGCAGATGTGTGTAAACCAGCTTCAACGCATGAGGAATCCTGGCTGCAGGGGAACTGGGAAGGACATCCTCAACTCCTCTTTCTTTTCTCCCTCATCTCTCAACACTGAGATAAACTGGATAAAGTTAAATATGGTCCTGGAAACACCACAACAAGGGACATCACAGCTCCAAACCCTTCTAGATAGCCAGGACACCAGCCTGGAGAATGCTTGTCCAGCACCCCTGGAAAAAGAGGTCATCTTTAACCCTGAAGGCAAGACACTGAGGGTCAATACAAGGTCCTCTCTTATTAATTGAGTAACCAGAGCATATTTGCTGGGACTTACTGCCATCTTCAGTTTTCAGGCAAAGCTAAGGCGTGGATGGCAGGGCATAGTGGCCTCTGAGTCTGGTGGTGGGGCGATGATTCCCTAGCCATGGTCTTCCAAGTTATTGTGTCGATTGCCTACCCACATATTGTTTCCTCCATTATACTCTGCTTACCTTTCTGAGTTTTTCTTCACGGGTGTGAGTGTAAGAAACACCTTTCTAGACATGGGAGCAAATCTCTAAACTGATTGCCTGACTCAAGGGTCATAGACAAGCCCTGTCTCCAAATATGCAGGAGAAAAAGCAATGATCAGTGTCTCCTCTTGACAGCGGGGGGAACATGAAGCATGAACACCACTTAAGGTCATTGGAGATCCCCACAGTGGAGTCAGGAACCAAAGTTAGTTCTCCTAATCCAAACAGAGAGCCTTAATCATGGGACGGGTCAGGTAGGACATGTGATATGCAACAGTCTGATAAAAAAGGATGGCTCAAGGAGGAGGGCCTGGGAGAAGGACCGGTCCATACATTAGGTCCAGTTAGCAGTGACTGCACTGGTGGAGGAGGCAGGGAGGAAGGAGCAGAAGAGGAAATTGGCAGGGATCCATCACATCTGGAGGCTTTATCCTAGAACAGGTAACACATTCGTTATTTCACATTTATTTTCTTGCCATGTTAGGGAAGGGGAAAATAGACACGCTTATTTCTCCTGCTCATTTTCCTGGACCATCTGGTGCTGAAGCAGAGATGACATATCACTGCGAACAAGGGGAAGATGTCACAGTTTTCACTAATAGCTGTGGGAGGAAAATAATTATTTTAAAAGTATGTGGGCTGTACAGACCGTACTTGTTAAGTCAAACTACCAGGAAACTTATTTCAGACACAAAACATTTGATATTAAATAATCAGTAATGCTAGAGATCAGCAGTCCCAGCCATAAATGTCGGGCTCAGTTCTGCTCTTGCCACAACCATACCTCAGGCACCACCTCACTGAAGCTGGTGCACAATCTTTTGGGTTTAGTGGATCAAGGAAGGATGAGACATTATAGACAAGTCTATGCTACAGATTACTCGTACCACGCACATCAGTGATTGCAATCAGGTAGGGAAACAGGTCACGATAAGAGATGAAGCCAATAACATGACATGCATCACCTTCTGAGAAATGACAAGAACATATTGATTTTGTCCCCCTTAGCTCTGATCCCTTCTGTATTCTTTCTGTAAAGTCCTCAGGGTGTCTATGTACACTTGCAGCTCTAGGTAATTTCATAATAAATAATAATTAAACTTTGAAGCACCAGAGATGTGAAGAGAAATGAAATACTTGTCCTACATTGGAATGCTCAGAAACATCAGTCTCACTGAATAGAAACAAGTGAAATTTGCAATTGTCGTTCAGCAGCTTTAGGGGGCTTTTGGAAATACCTTGAAAACTTCCTAATTCCACCGAGAAACTTGCAAGATGCATGGAATGATAACTGAAAATAGCGCTTTTTAAAAATCAAATGGAACAATTTGACTCATAAGTAGTCTTCTTTTTTTGGAATGAAATGAACATTTCCTCTCCCTCCCCCCAAACAAATCTGTTTCACTGAAATGTTGGCATTTGAAAAATGTTGATAAACTCTAGTTACAATGAGAGCTAGTCAGAGAATGGAAACAGATTTGGTAAATAAGTATAAACAAAACAGCTTGAATTTGATTCCTGGTATTTTGTGGAATTGCTTTGCTTGTTCTTTGTAAACAAGTAGAGCTACGACTTTGGGCATTCAAAAGACAAACACAATGCCCAGAATGTTTCGAGATTTGTGCCAGGCTAAAATAATAATATTCATTATTCCGTATGGTATCATTTTCCCGTTCAGAGCATTCTTTTAAGCCAATAGCAGCCAATCACTCAGAGGAAGTGATGGACGTGCAGAACAAACAGTTTAAATACTAAACACCTGACAGTTGTTTTCTGAAAAACTTGTTGAACGCTGAATATCAAATGCTTGTGGAGACATTTGGATCCTGTCTTGTAGTAATGAAGATCCTCAGATACAAAAGCATGGATGCGTTCAGACTATCCCCCTTTCCCATAGATATTTATGAAAACAGATAACTATCATACCCCCTGCTGTACATTGTCTCCTCACTCCATAAAAAAAAAGAAAAATCATCTCGGTGGTATTCCAGACAGGCCTATCAGTCTAGCTACATTGCAAGAGTAAGCTTTTAAGTGTTTTCAACCCAGAATTATTTATCAATAGTAGTTCAAAGGTAAGTTTTGTAACAAATAGGTACCTAATTCGATAGGACTTTGCTAAAAGTTCTGGAGAGAAGGTCACAGTAAGACCTCCAGAGGTTTTTGCTGGAAACACTGTACTTGGTTCTTTTTCGTAGAAGGGAGCTGCCATATCCAATTGGAAATAAAAGACATCTATTACAAACTTAATGCAATGTTATTGGAACTAAATTAAATCTCTTCATTTTTGATGCAGTAATGGGTCAGCAAGCAGAACTCAAGAGCACAGCCTCAGACAAGTAATGTTCTGCGGTCAGAGATGCCACTAGCAGAAGTACACTTTATAAACAAGGAACCCCTGAAAAATTGTTTGGAATATTTAAAAGAATAGTACTTTTCCCAGTCACAATCAGACCTGCAGATATTCACCAACAAGCTGTTTCCCAGTCATCACCACAACCCTTCAAACAGAAAATCCATGCCCTAGATAAAGAAGATCACTTTTTTAATGTTATTTTTTCTCCTTCCTGAAATAGGTTATACAGCAAGCTCTCTACTTCAGCTGATTAAAACACACCATGCGTAAGGGAGTGGGAGACACACACACGGAGTCAGACCCTCGATTTATATAATCTCTATTGACTTCAGCTGAGTGACACCAATTTATAGCAAGAAAGGGTCTGCCTACAGACTCTTAAAAGATTGATTGGTAACCTACAACAAACCGTTTTCAGGCAATAAGGTATTTTTCTTAGAATGATTCTTCCTATGCTTGACTATGAGACAAAAACTTTGCAAACAGAAGCAGGGGCTACACTGGGATATTTATGATACCCGAAAGGAAATACCTTGTATCTGAAATGCTCAACAGTCCAATTTACATGTTTATTGCGCAAAAGAGCCATTTATTTACAGGCAGAAAGCTGCCTATACATTTTAAAGCAGTTTTTTTAAAAAAGGAATGAATCTGAAAGTGCAAAATAGGAGGACATTTTTCAGCTGTTTTGCTGTCTTCCTTCTCTTGGTCGCTGGGAAGAAATTCAGTAAAGTAACACTTCAAATAGTAGAGATCATTCATAGCATCTCCATCCACTTTCCACGCCTGCTTTGGCAGCCTGTCTTGTGTCATAACTATCACAAGTTTATTTATAGTTCAGCGGTGTTATGAGAGGTCAAGCAAAGAGGAAGAAATTCTGATGAAACCACTAGGTAGTCCAGAGAGGAATTTTCTTGTGCTGAGGGTGTTTTTTGGGTTGTTTGTTGTTTTGGGTTTTTTTAAATGTTCATTTCCAAAATAACATGGTTTGGAAGCTATTCCTTCCTTTGATTTCTCTGTGTTCCTCCTCTCTGGCTGTTTTGGCAGTGATGCTCTGGAAAAGGGGTAATGCTGAAGCCTCTTCTCAGAGCTGACACGGCAGGTCACGTGAGGTTTCTCTGTTGGTGGCTTTTGGTGACTTCACAGAGATGTTCCTCTGGATGAGGCACTGGGGATTCAGCCTCAAGGAGTGCTGATGTCCTGCCATCCAAAGCAGCTGGTCTAAAAAACTGCAATTACAGAAGCAATGAGCTGTGCTGAGCTGGGAGAACGTATGGGCAGGCTTTTGCTCACCACTGTTCTCGTGGCTGGAGGAAGTGGTTGTGACCAACCCAAAATACCATCTCCCTGCTCTCCTCCTTGCACACCTGGGAAGGCTGGTCCCTCCCCGCCAGCACCAAGGAAGGAGTCGGCTCCAAATTCCCCACGGGACTGAACCAGTTACTTCTTCTCTTTCTCCTCCAGGGCATTTCCTTCCATCGGGAGCGGGCTTGGGTGCTGTGTAGAGGGGTGGAGAAAGCATAGATGTCCCCCACATGGTACAGAGGAAAATTCAAGGTATAGGGATGCAGTCAACCTCAAAGGCACCCAGGACTTTTTGGGTAAGAGTAGGCACAACCTAGGGAACCCAGGCTCTCCTGCCACCGCACGCTTTTCTGTTATGAAGCAGAGCTGGCTCTGCAGCCTGGAATGGGGAAGATCAAGGACTTCCTTGAGCAAATACAGGAGAAACAATTTTGAAAGCATTGCATGAAAGGCTTAGTCAGGCTGCTGCTTCTTCAACGAGGCAGTAATGCAGTGGTGGCAGTTCAGAGATGGTTAATACCTCACCTTCTAACTGGGATTGAATAGATTCACTTGGTATATGCAGATATAGATGAGGCCCAGTTTTCAATATCGTGCTGCCTGTAACATATGACAGGGTCAACAGGCTGCTGTAGAGATCAAGAGAACAGATCAGCCTTCCAAAAATTCAATATTAATTATTGAATATTTATGTTTACCAGGGGGAATGAGTGATCAGAGTTTCCCTTCAAGTCTGTGTATGAATCTTTGTACTTCAAGAACAATATAAATCAGGCCTTTTCATTTGTCATTTGTGTGAGGTGAAAATTAACATCACAAGCATTATTAATAAGGCATGAATGACAGAAAGTAGAGAGGAAGCAGAGCAGCTCACTCCCTACAAGTTTCTCTCTCTGTATATTAAGGAGATTTATCGTATACCAACTCCCTGCTCTATCCACTTTTTCTTTTCTTTTCTCTCTGGAAAATTTGGGCTTCAATAACATTCACATGCCACTGATGAATATACCTGCCCCTCAGCCATCAAATTATAGCCCTTTACAAATACTAATGAATTCATCCTTGCAGCAGCCCTTGTATTAAAAACACCAGGTACCAGGTCTGTTCTCTGGCGTGGCACTGGGGGGGTGGGGTGGACTGAGGTCTCAGGGATGGGTGAAGGCACAGAATAACAGCACACCAGCACTGAAACAGAGGTAAAGGATCCATACAAAGAATGCGCAGAAGAAGGTTATACAGACAAGACTTATCGATCATAACGGTCCTTCTGGCCTTCAGAATCCACTTAATAAAAGTTAACTTTCCCTGGCTTTGGGCCCTTTGGCCGTACATCTCAGCCTGTTTCATAAAGGAAATTATTGTCCTCAACCTTACAAGTGAGGAAAGTGAGCAACTGAGAAATTAGAGCCCCAGGCTCAGGGATACTCAGGTGTTTGATTTTAACAGGATTTCACCTAAAACTGCCAGTCTGTCAGGTGTGTTGGCTCAAGAGCTTAACCCTCCGATTTATAGCCCCATTGCTTGGCCTGAGCACAGGGGCAGTCAGAGGCAATGGGAAGGTGGATAGTGGTCTCCATCCATCGTGGTCCTTCTGGGTGATCAGAGGATGGATACACAAACCTCAATGCCCTTGGGAAAACCCAAAGCTGAGAACAGGTGTTACGAGTGTAACACTGCTCACCCAGATGGAGACCTGAAAGTTTGGCACAGACACCCAGAGGTGCAGATGGTAGCCCCCCTCTTCCCTCCCCCAGCCACCAAAGGTCCCATAATAAGGAGGCAAAAGCTGCAAGTGGCTGTTTGGAGCACTCTGGGGACTGTCCCTGGGCTGCAGTCACCCTTTTCAGTGTTCAGCAATACAAAACCTGCCTTAGAAAAAAGTGCATCTTGGCAAAAACATTGCTCCTGGTGAGGTGTGAGGTCTGGTGAGGTGGTGGTTTCCTTAAAATGGGCTGGAGAAATTATGTTCATTCAATAGTCAGTTTTTCCAATGTTTTGTTTCATTTTAAAATGCCACTTTGTTCTGCCTTCTCTCCACTCTCTACAAAAAATCTACATGAGTCAGTCTCTTTGACTTTTTGGCTTCTGTCCCCCACTGCTTGCAACCTTCAAATTCCCAGAGAAGGTTAGTGTCCGATGGGTAAATGTGTCTCCAGCTATGAAGATAAAATGTCTGTGGCTGCTGAGAAACTCTCATGCTTTTCACACTATTTACTGTACAATATTGATAGATTACAATATTACACCTAATCATAATTAACAATGATACTTAGCAGCATCTATATGGCTCTTCACACCTTTAAAGTGCTGTGCAAACACTCATTAATTAATCTTTGCTTGGGGGATGCTGTACAGCAGTCTCCTTCACAGGGCACCAAGAGCCAGCCCCTGGAAGCAGAGCCGTGCTTGCTGGGACACGCCGGCTGCTGGGGGCTGCCTGTGGAGATGGAAACTGCTCCTGCAGGGAAGGTCCAGCCCTCCACTTCTGGGAGGTACCGATAGCTGCCTCGCTGTCCCCAGGGGAGTTGTGAAACAGCAAAACCCTGCAGGAACAGGCAGCAGAGACAAGAGAGGGGCAAATGGTGGTGATGCTAACTGCTCTTACTCCCCAGTGCTGGTGCTGGTCCAGCTTGGTGGCTTGAAGCCGTCTAATGAAGGTCAGTGCCTTGTCTTAGGTCAGCCCAAATCCTGCCTGCTCCTGAGCTCAGGGTGCTCACAGCTAGCTCAAAGCAGTGGGTGAGGAGGGAGATGGAGGTGGCAATGTGGGCAGGCGGTGGAAAGGGGAAGGTGAAGGTCACCAACATGGGAACTGCTGCAGGAGCCCATTGCAGCAGCTACCCCTTCCAGAGCTCCTTCACACGCTGCTCCCCACTGTGGTTGTTTGGGCCCTGGCAGGGGCTTTCTCTCCAGTCTGCATTTTGGAGGTGAACAGCAGGTGCATTTTTTGCGCCTCCTGCAGCCCGTTCAGTGCTGGTATCTCTGCCTGGATGAAATGCGTCTTTTCTCAGCTTTTCACTGTCTTGCTCTGAAATCTCCACTCCCATCCCTCTGCAGAGCTCAGTAACAGCTTGCTTCATCTTCCTACTGTCAGCACTCTGCTTTGACCCTTTAATCAGGGGACTTGGCTTTTATCTGGAAGACATATGCCTTAGGTGTCTTGTATAAGGTGCCACACAAAGCAAATTCAGCCAGGCCTGCCAATAACACATCATCTAACCAGATGGGGATAAACAGACTTGAATTCATTTGCTCCTTTTTCTCTACTCAGTAGTAGGAAGCACCAGAGAAAAGGCTGTTACTAGCTTTGTATAATGTCTCTGAGTGCAGGGGTTTTGTGCTTTGCATTCCAGGAGAGCTTAGCTCAGCAACAACTTCTTTTGATTAGAGTTGGTTGGCATTAATAAAATGACTGTTGCCACTTGTCCCTGTGACATTGCAGGTACCAAAAATGACCGGTGCCATGGAGGGCTTTTATTTTTTAACTCAGTGAAATCTCAGTTGTGCTTTTTTTGTGCAATTCAGATAAAACAAGGAGGAAGTGTGAGGCCCCCTAGGCATAGATATATGGTTTGTGTTGAATTGTCAGTGGAGAAGTGACCAAGCTCATTTTTTTTCTTTGGTGACCTCAGCAAGATTGATATCTAGATCTCATCAGCTGAAGTGAAAGAGTTATTATTACAGAGCCCGGAGCAGAGCTGACATATTTGCAATGAATGAAGCTGTTTCTAGCTTAGGGAATTCAAATGGCCAGGCCAGGGACATGCTCTTTATAGTAAGATCAGAGATACCAGCATTCAGGCCGACAAAATGGGTCTCAGCCAGTCAAAAGATCAAAGAAACACTTCTGAGGAGAACAGCTTTCCTTCTGAAAGTGCTAATTGGAATATTTGATAGCGGCATCATTATCTTTTTTTTTTTTTCCCAATACTTTTTAAACCCATTATCTTTCTTTGGGTTCTCTCCGTTAAAATTACCCATTTTTCTCCTTGGGAAATTTAAAGAACAGTAGAACATCCTTAAAAAACCCTTTCAAAGCAAACAGATTTGATCTAGCCAAGAGAAAACAGACATGGACACAGTTGCCTTTCTGCAAGGGAACATATTCCTCACTTAACAAGGCCAGTTTATTCCCTGCGTTACAGTCCTTGCCATGGTCACGTTTGATATACAATTGTAGGACATGGACAGTGACATGCTAGGAAAGTTCCTGATAGGAGCACGGCCATGGGAAAGCATCCCTCAGGGGTGGGTGGCAAGGCTAGGTATTTATTATTTGGTATACGTGATCCAGAAGGAGACACCAACCCCCACATCATGATCCTGGAATCTGTACAAACTGTGATCGTGAGGAGCTTGTGTTTTAAATAAAGCAAAGTGCATGCTCATTTACTGATTGGGATTAGAGGCACACAGAGATTAGGACCCTGATCAGACACCCGCTGTAGTCAACAAGGGGGGAGGGGGGGGAAATTGCAACCAGCTTCAGTGAGCATATGGCAAGTCACTCTCAGATTCAAGGTCATATGGGAAACATGCAACATTGCTGATATTTCACACCCCAGGTGAATGCATTAACCCTGCTTGGAAACAGTCATATCCACTCACAGACCTCTGCCTGAATTTAAGAGGAAGCAAGCCTGTGATCACGCTGCCTGCCAGCTTCAACAAAAATTGACAGAGTGAAAGAGGTCTCAAAGACCATGAAACTTTAGGAGCTTAATTAAAAGCAGCATCTGGGCAAATTAAATGACAGAGACTGAAATTAGTGCCTTTGCAGACAAAGAGGTAGGCAGCACCTTGCTGCTGCACATCTGCCTCTGCCCTGCGGGGGCTCTGTAAGGATCTGGAGATGTAACAGGGACAACTCCATCCTCCTCATTCATTGCTGCTCAGAAAACCACTTGTTTCTAGATGAGACTGTGCAATGGCACATGTATTGGAAGATCTGGGATCCCATCTTATGGATATTATAATATGTATGTGTTGGGGAAAAATTATGTATAACTTAAAAAAATGGGGGGTACTACCTGTAAGTAGTGTTCCTGCCTATTTCAAATATCCTGGACACTCAGAACCGGGAAAAAAAAAAAAAAAAAAAAAAAAAAAAAAGAAGAAGACAAGTGAGCCACTCTCCTCCTTTACGGACTTGGTTGGTTGGTTGGTTTAGTTTGGTTGTTGTTCACTCAGGTCTCAAGTTCAGTCAGACTGCCCACAATGGTCTTTTGAGATGTGCCACAGCATATTTCAGCCTTGGGCTCCTTAATCTGATCCAGCGGAGTGGTGAAAATAGGGCAGGCCAGATGTTCGGATACTTTTGCTTTGGCAACAAGAGGAGCAAACGTAGCAAAGAGGTCAAGGGCCAGGAGAAGAGAAACAGAAGAAAGGCCACAGCTTTCAGTGAAGTGCCAGAGCTCAGGAACGGCGTGGAAGCAAAATAATGAAGTCGAAGACCTCACATGCTTCTGCTGCGGCTGGAAAATGCTTAAGCCTGAAAGTCGGATTTAGATCTGTCACAATAACGCTATGCATTCAAGATTGATTGAATTATAACTCGCAGGTGCTCCTTGCTCCATGCATCTCATCCTTCTTCCCTCCACAACAGTCCTTAAGCTCCAGCACACAAGACAGATGAAAAAAAGATTACCTCCTTTTGCATGCTCCGTAACACCGCTAGGTCTCTACTGTATTTATAAACATGTATTTTAACACGTAACACTCTATGGAGGAAATCCAAGTGCCGTCAGAGCAGGCTGTTTTGATGGACTGAGTAAACATGATATTTTGGTGACAGGTAATTTTCATACTCAACTGATTAATTCCAGAACATGGGAACAATGGGCTTTTTCAGCTGCTGAATAATGCATGTATGGCATTGTAACTGGTAAGCAGCAGGGTTCCCAGTTAGCGATAGAAATTCACACACCCATGCTATTTTAATAAGCTATCACTGTTAAAGAAGTCTATTTACGTTATTCATCTCCAACATTTGCACAAACATGTCAACTGGGGAAGTGTGTGGGGGGAGGTAGGAGGGAAAAATGAGGTCATATTCATATACACTTTCTTAGCTGTTTAATTTATATAAGCCTTAAAATTAGGCATAGAAACTTACTTCCAAGGGAAAGAAAGCACCATGACCGCCACCTGAAACCTGAATAATACAAGCATGATGGAAACAGACCATAGCAGAAAAGAAAAGCCAGTACAAGCATATACATAAAGAGCCAGGCATAGGCTGCTCCAGAGCTTTGTGAGCCAGAGCCATTCTGGATTTTGGCCATCGTGCTGCTCCATGGTGCCATCGTTCCCTTTGGAGCCATCTGAGCCATGTTCTTATCACTGTCTCCCCATGAACCAGCCAAGAGCTCCCAGAGGAACAAGACCTATGAGGTTTCCCAGCCACTCTGCTGCAGTGCATTGGGGTTTGGGACAGGGACCACCAGTCTGAAGACCATGGTTGCTCCACCTGGACTACCAATGTGTAGACAGCAGAAAGAAGGAATCAGCTCCTAGTTAATGGGACCAAGCATCAGACCGACCCTTAAGTTTGGGTGCATTATGAGCTAGATGCTTAGTTTCTTTTATAGCCAATGGGGATCTAGTCAATGTTAATCATCTGTAGAACACTGTTTTTCTTGGTTCTGCATAATTTTGATCGGGGCATAAATTATTTTGCATAGAAGAGGCATCTGGTACCATTAGAGGCTCTGGAGTGTCCTGGTTGGTTCCCAGCTGCTGCTCCAGAGGGGTGCAGGTTTCCCATAGATTTTGGCTAATGTTTGCCAGCCCCAGGGGATATCTTGGATACCAGAAGGCATTTAAAATGACGCTAGATGCCTATGTTTAGACAACCGTATGACATCCTTGACCTCCATTGACTATAATGGGAATCTGGACAGCTGGACACCTGAATTTGTGTGCCTCAATCAGTGAGCTGAATCCCACCCAAAAATGTCAGTCTCCTCATTTTCACTAAAGCAGGTCACTAGAGGCTGGATTTTCAAGAAAGCAGATCCTATTTTGGCATCCATTCAGCTGCCAGACTTGCAAGTGTCATCAAAGGCCAGGCTGAGTCCCTCTGGATGAGGTGGGGGCTGAGCAGGTGAAGAGTATCTGCTCCACCACTTCCTCATGCTTCAGCTACTCATTTCAAAAACAAAGGTAAAGTGGAGTCTGAAGACAGACCTGCAGACCTGGAAGGCACGGACCTGGGAGTTCAGGGAGTGTGCAATGGATCTACGTGTACATGGCGTGGGAGACACAACCAACACGGTCCAACATGACACTGAAATCCAGCTGATCACCCTCCAGGCAACAGCACTGGTGGAAATACATTAACTGTTCCTTTCCCCCATGTCATTGTGTCCTTTATTTATGTCCCTCAGGAATAAAGTGCTTTTAAAGCAAGAAGCAAACTGACCTACCCGAAGCAGTTAATCTCATACTTGGCTCCCAAATTCTTTATCATTTGGAATTTGGTTGCTGGTGCAGTTTCATCCCCTACTACCTCACACTGAAGTTTTCATTTGCATGGTAAGTATTGCTGTCATAACATTAATTCTTTTTAATCATACTCCCAAATTTTGCTTCTCCTTAGCTGCCTGGGAAGATTTCCTCTTACCATTTGGGGGCATGCATCTCTGGAAGACTCTGGGAAGAGTCTTTCTTCCTTTTGGAAAGGGGTCTGTTTCCCAAAAGAGCATAGGAATGGTATAAGCCTGTTTTTCAGGACATGACTGCTTTACTGCATAACAGCCCAATGATTTATATCATTCTCTTGGAAGCTTTGAGCCTTTATTTTATTTTATTTCTTTTGGCTTCACAAATAGAAAAATGGGGGGCGAGGCATCCCCAAATCTTTGCTATGGGACGCCCTGGAGCATATTACTGTGCATGGGGGTTAAGGAATGCCCAGCTACGGGAGGAAGGAGTCGGAGCCCAGGGGCAGCCCCAGCATCATGTTGTGCAATGCGTTATTTCAGTCTCTCCCGAGGCCAGTAATTGCACACGTCAGAAAAACTTTAAGGTAACCGATGTCGAGGGTAATGGCTGCATAAGGAGACCAACTGACAGAACACATTGAACTAATTTTCTTCCACCGTCCTCCAATTTTTTGTTTAAAAACCTTCCCCTTCAGTCTGGGGAGAAGCACGAGAAACTTGCCTGAGGTTTTCTGAGAAAGCAAGGGAGGAGGAGGGGAAATGGTGGTCGGTACAGAACCTTTTCTCCCCTTTGTGGCTCTCTTATCTCCCTCAGCCCAATCGTAATTAAACTTTCTCTTGCACCCACTGTGCTAGTCACTAATGGGAAAATGCAAATAGACATTCTCACTCTGCAGGGATTATATTCCAAAAAGATAAGACTGGGGAGTATTATTCTCCTGTTAGAGCAGTGATGGTAAGGAATGGGGATTTTAAAAAAGTTATTCGCCAAGACTTCCAGCCAGCTTTGTAGCTGTCTGCTGAAAACAGGGCATTTACTCTTCGCAAACAAAGTTTTAAAGGAGCTGATTTTGTCAGCACTGATTTCAGCTGTTTGCTGCAAGACACCGTGGAAGCATGGCCTGGTTTTCAGTAATTTGTCTTTTAATACTTAAACCTAACTTAACCTGGCTCACTTTTCTGAATATCTTATGAGCTCCCACACAGTCTATAATGGGATTTTCCCCATAGCTCCCTGCAGAACGCTACTCTGCAGTGCTTCGGAGAGGCAAAGGAAGCGGGAGCTGAAGGAAAGCAGGAACGGAGCTATTTTGAGCACAAAGCCTCTAGGCAGATGTAGCTTGTGGAACTATCACATTCAGCCCGAGTTATTGGAGCAAATCAATACTAATTATTTTAAGGCCGAGGCCTTATGCTGGGGCTTCTTAGAGTACTCACGGTGATCTTTTATTGCTTCTTTTGTAAATTGGCAGTGTGAGCTGTCATCATGCTGTGCAGAGCAAGGATGCTATAAGGCAAGAGAAGGTCCCACTATTTCATCTCACCAAGCTCTCCAGCACCTTTGTGTACAACCTCTGTCTGCAGCAGGGCATGCATACACTGGTGGAGGATGGATTTCATACTATGACTCCTTTGTGAGTTGAGAGGATCCCCAAAAAAACCCTCCTTCAAGGATGGGACCATGTTTAGGCTGTTTGCTTTAAGAGACAAGGAGAGGACTTCATGGTCCTCTCAAGTAATCTCAGCCACAAATAAGAAGCCAAAGGAGCGTGAGATCTACAAACTGAACACCGGTGTCATCTCAAAGCAAGCAAGGAGACGGCATGTTCCTGAATCGATGCAGCTGAGGGCATGCTTCACCTTCTCCACACTCCCCAGCAAGGAACATGCTTCATCCTCCTCACCAAGGAGACATTCCCTTGGTCATTGCCAAACTCATTCACAGAAAACAGCTCATGTAGTTATCAACTGTAACGCAACAGACTGGGTTCCTATCGAGGGTCCAGACTCCCCCAAACAACACAGCTGTTTACTGTGTCTCTACTGATACTTCAGATGAATTTCAAGCTTATACCTGGCAACCAGCTACCCAAAACTCTCAGCCCACTGGCTGCGCAGCCCAAACCTGAGAGCTGTCCTGTGATGAAGGCTGATGCTTCGCATCACAGCACTGCCCAGCACAGCCTCTGCAGTGGGTGGTACTACCCCATACCTGGCAGGATCATACCACAAAAGTGATCTGCAGCACCCATCTCACAGGTTTTTTACTACCTGCAGGAGCTTCTGTATTTCTTCTGCTGTCTGCTGATCTTTAAGGAAAAGCAGCTCAGAAATGCAAGTGCCTTGCAGACCCATTGCTCCAAGGGTGCTGGTTTACACAAAATAAAGGAATGCAGCTGCACCCGAGCACCGTACTTAAGAAATCATGAGTATAGCAGAGCTGGCTTTGATGCATGACATAGGTCTGGGAAGGGCAAGGGTAGCCAGAAGGTCGACCATAAAAATCAGTGCAGCGATATCCACTACTATTTAGTTTCTCCGTTTTATGGGAGGGGTTATAATGCTTTTCACTTATAAAGGCTCTTCTCAGCATTGATTTTATTTTTCTTGATTCAGTGGCTGAATCAGGAAACATAAAGTTTATTTCATTTTATCCAAAATGAAATATCTGTTTCATACCCTGGGTTTTTTTAATGATTTTTATATGTTTTTTGAAGAAAAAAAAAAGTTACATTTCCAAGCAAAATACTGATTTGAGATGTAAAGTTTTGGTTTTGCAAACGGCAAGGTGCAAGACTGAAATATTTTCAAAAATGTTTTTCTTTCATTCTTTGAGAGTGAAATACCTTAAATAGTGGCATGATTTTGCCAAGTTTCAGGTTAACCAAAAATGACTTGTTTATGGCAAGTGAACTACTCTCTGTAGCTTCGTTCTCCACTAACCCCTTTTTGTCTTTTTGGATTTGAAATTCTTCAGGGAAGAGACTGACTTTCCTTTTGCACAGGGGAAAGCACTTTGAAGATAAAATTTGTTAGAGCAGTGCTAAGTATTGTGTAGCCTCGGAAGAATGTGTTATCAGCTTACAAAGCCACTTTGAAAAGTAGCATACACTCAAAGGCACTGACATCTGTCTGTAAAAAGAAAAAGAAAAAAAGAAAAAAAAGAAAAAGAAGTGTAGGTGGGATTTAGTGTCTGCTATGTAACTTTCTCCTAGACCTTGACTGTATGAAACACTGCAAGCAAGGCAGAGCTTTTCACAGTAACAACTGCTCTCGATGAAACTTGCTTTTAAGGATTCTGTAGCAGCACAGGGATGCCAAAGCTTTCTGCATTTAGATCCAAAAAAGCATCCTAGGTCACAGCAGCTCAGCCCAACATGCACAAAGGCATGATTCAGCAGATCAAGTTTTATTAATCAGCAGCTCATTTTCAGGTGAGCCCACCTCTTCTCAGAAGATATGTTCTAGGAGGTTTTGTTGGGGTTTTTTTTTCATTTTCCCAGTGAGTATCACTGCAGCAAACTGAGTCATCAGCACAAACAGAGCTTCAAAGCTGGGCACAAACTACGTGAGACCCAACCGTTCTGTATCATCTTTACAAGGGAAAATAACTTGTGACTTCTCCCTTCCTGGCTAGACTGTCTTTCTAAAAGGCTATAGGGAACTCCAGGGATGCCTGGTGCTTCTTCAGTCATGGGTATCATTTTGCTGTTTTCTGGTTAGTGTGAGACAGGCACTAATGGAAGATTTATTTGGAAATATTTGGAAATATTTTGGAATTTTTTTGGAGGAAATATTTACCCATTTTTTTGGAGGACTTCCCTACCTGCCCCTACCTTACCATTGCTGACCATGTCTATGCCACAGCCGGCTTCACAGACCCACATATCCAGGTTGCTCTACTTCTAGTCCAGTCAATGCTGGTTTTCAAATGATAGAAAAAACCCTCCTGCCTGTATATTCAAAGCAGGAAAAAAATAAAATACCCTGAAAAGGGTGGGACAAGTAATCAGCACTGATGGGCTGTGTCTGTGGGCATACACACGAGTGCTGCTGCTTATCCTGCAGCTTTTGTAGCACAGCACCAAGGGTCTTCTCTGGAGAGACCCTGAGTTAGCTAGGGCACAGAGAGGCTGAGCAGCTGGGGACTCCCCGGAGGGCTAGACAACTTTTTAAGGTTGTACAGATGCTTTAGTGCCTACAAGACTGAAGAGTGGGTGGTGGGTTACCCCATGAGATCAGAGACCTGGCTGTCCATGGACCCAGTCAATGATTCCAGTCCTTGCCATGGTGCCATACAGTGCCAGAGAGACTGTCTAGGGCACCTAGCTCTGATCCCGAGGCCAGGAACAGCCCTCTGAGCTGGTGATTTGCTCCACCATCTAGCAGAATCTCACTTGGCCAAAACAAGTGATGAGTCTGCAGGACTAAAACCCCACAAACCTAATGCCTGGAAGGAAACAGACTCCCTTCTTTCCCCTAACATTCGAGACTCCAGTTCTACAAATTCATCTTCCTATACTGCTTGGGAGCATGAGACAGTCCGACCTTGCAGGCCAGCCATGGGACTGGGAGCCACAGGACAGCTGAGGAAGCCTCTACAGCAAAATGGAAATCTTCTTCCAGAGACCCCTGGCTTCCCTATGCCTCTGGACCACAGTCATGCATCTCATGGGTGTGCATGAAGTCCAGCTGTTCCTGCTACTCTTGAGCCACTTATGCAGCTGCTAAGGGGCTCTTCAGCCTAATTAAACCAGCGGTCCTTTATACAGCTGTTGCAGAATGGCATTTACTTGTAATTGTTCTTCCACCACCCCTGAGGGAACCTGGCCTCCTAGCTCAGGTATGGGAAAATCCCCCAAATATATACGTCTTTTTACTCCTCATTCCTTGAATACACCCATAAGTACCATTTCTCTTGACTCCAGTACTAGCTGGAGAGGGGCCCAATACGTTGGAGTCCCTCTAAAGATGGCCCCTCTTAGCAGATCTCTCTAAAATTAGCCATGGGCAGCCTGTAAATCTGTGCTGAGGTTCTATTGCAGGTGAAAACGTGGAGCATCACCTTAAAAACAGTAGTAGGCAACAAGGCAAACTCTGAGCTCGCTGGGTGTCCTGGTTACACGGGGGCGATGTACACCAGCCACTGCTCCTCTGCTGTCCTGTGCTGCTGGTGGTACCCCTGCGGCTGTGGGGGTCTTCAGCTGTGGAGGAGGGGGAGGGTTTGCAAGAAGGGACTGTGGGGCACAGCCTCCTCTGCTACAGCACCCCACAGCCTGTGGCTCGTGGTGACACGAGCTGCCTCCCCACCTCCAAAAAGCTCATAAAGAACGATATAAATTCATCCACATAGAGCAACGTAGGGAAATTAGCTGTGACGCAAGGGCAAACACCTTAAGCTGTAAGATCTCGGCTCAAGTATAAACAGCAGCCAATCAGCTATTGTTGTTGTTATTATTATTGTTGTTGTTATTACTATTATTATTATAGTTTCAAGGCTTCCGTTAGAAGCAAACCCATGTCCTGGGGCAAGACAAGAGCTGAACTTGAACCTGTGAAAGAACTCACCCGAATGACTTGTTTTCTGAAGACAAGCTGAGCAGCAAATTTTGGTCTCAGAAGAAAAGGCTGAGCATTCCTCCCACCTGGCATGTCCTGTCTTCTAGGACCTGGTATTTTTTTTCTGTACCTGGAGCAGTAAATTTGCTTAATCTCAGCACACATTTAACTCATGGCTTGCCACAGACAAGAGAAGCCTTTGCAGCGTCTCTGAGTCACTCCCTTCTCACCTTTGCTCAGTAGGAACTTTCAGAGCCATCACAATGTCCATTTAATGATGTTGGGTTTTCAGAGCATCACTACCTGCAGATGACAGCTGAACTGCCAACAGTCCTTTAATTACCTTCTGAACTTAATGCTTTTTATTCTTCTTCCCAATAATATGCAATTTTCATGGAGTGCTTCGCAACTGAAGACCCCGAAGCACCTTACAGAAGGTCAGGGCTGGACCTCATTTTATCAAAGGAAAAATGCAGCACAGAAAGGGGAGAAACCCCAGCCCACATCGCCAGACTCCCAGCTAAATGTAGGCAGCCATGAGCCTGTTGGTTTGAGCCACCCATACTGACGCCCCACAAGGTGACCATATGTTCAAGGCTACCATAGCATGTCCCCATTCCCCAAAAGACATTTTCAGGATGTCTTAAATGTTCTTTGAGACATATAAGCAGAGATTAGGGCTTTTTTCTGCTTGTTCAGATCCTATTGCTGCACCACACTGACTCCATGTGGTGCTGGCTGAGGGAAAACTATCCAGGAGAAGGAGAAATGGCTGTGGTGGATGGTTTTCAGAGCAGGAAGACCAATGAGCAGCAATGTTCACATCAGACTAATTTCCTTTACTCAGACTACATGTTCATGACACTGAGCATTTCCCACCACACGTATTCAGACACTAAGTTAAATGGGGAGGGGGAAAAATCACAGTTTTGTAAAATGTACTCTTGCTCCTGTTGGGAGGTAAGTTGGGAGTTGTGACCCTGAAAAGTGGTTTGAAGGATTGCTTCTAGTTTGTTTATGCAATCATAGCCTGTGTGCTTTCATCCCAAATAACTTTTGAATCCAATGGTCACTTGCTACCAAGTATAAGAGGTGAAGCATTCCCAAAGCAAAGCAGTTCCTCCAAATTTCATAAAAACAGGCAACCAGGTAGATGAGAGTTCCAAGCAGAAGGAAAGGTGGAGACCCCCAGCCAGTATTGGACATGCAAGAAGCCAAACAGAGACACACACACACACACGTATGAGCACATACAGCTTTCAGTGCCATAGCTGATGGAAAATCCTGACTTCGTCCCCCTGCCAGAGAATCCAAACATCAGACACAAACCCTGGAAATGAGGCTCTTTGATCCTGCCGAAGGCTGAATTACTGATCTCCTGTGGAATTTGCCCTCCTAAGGCTGGAACAAAGAAGTCAGATGAATGTGAGGAGGCAGGATAGCAGCAGCCACCTCCTTGCCCCTCCATGGCTCACCTTGTCATTTGCTTGCCATGTCCATACTGCAAACACTGCTTCACTTAACCCATGACTACACTGTGTGGACTAAAGCAGATAGCGTGGTGAGAAGCCCTGAAAGGACTGAGCCTTCCTGCAGTGACACCTCCAGAAAAGCTAACAGCATCCCTTGGAGATGCTAATGAAACATATCCTGCTAAAGGGAGTAATCCCAAGGACCGCAGAGTTGTTACAGCCCAGAAGTCCATTGCTTGGTCCAAGAGGAAAATCAGCTTTTCTCTCAGAAGCTGAGGAGAAGTATGACACCAGCCAAGGATTTCCTCATGGGTCAAAGCCCCCAGCATGAACCCCTGTGCTTGCCCCTGACACTGACAGCCTGTGCCCCAAAGCATCAGGAGGCAGAGATGAACCAACACAGACCCAGCAACAGAAACACTTCTAAACCTGCCAGAAATTTACTTAGATGAGAGAGGGAGTGCTAAGGAGCCTTAAGTCCTCCTTTTCACCTTATTTGCACCACTGCATGCTCCCGTGGTGTGGCAACAGTCCCATGGACATGAGCTGTCCCCATTTCACATTGGAGTTGTGTCCATCCCCAGCCTGAGCTGCAAGAATGCAGGGGGGAGCAAAGACCTGGGGGTGCTTTTCTGTAGCCCCTTCCAATCTCCATGTTGGGAGCTCAAAATGTGGCCATGCTCCTTGTACTTCCTTTTGTAAAACACCAAGGGCTTGCAAAGTCCTGAGAATACTAATAAACAGATCTGCTCTTAGCATGGCATTTTGTGGCAGCCCTGTGAAGCCAACCAGGTGCCCATCACACTTGGTGCTGTGGAAACCCACAGTCAGTGACAGCTCCTGCTGCAAAGAGCTGCAGCAGTGGTTAACAGGACCCCATCCCCACCTCTCTGCAGGCCACCATCTATCCAGCTGGTGGGGGCCGCTGCTCCCAGATTACGATTCTTAATTTAGAGAGTCTCTTCTGACATTTTGACTACTACGGCCTGATGCTCGCAAGCTGTGCTCAGGGAGGGTGAAATTCAGCTCCTCCAGTCGCACCCAGTTTCTCTCTCACACTTTCTTTTCTTCCCTTCCTGATTCATTTAAAATCAACGATGAAAAATGTCACTGGCTTCCAGGAAAAGCATGGGTCTGAGCAAGGCAAAAGTCAACCCTTTAATTTAAAACAGTTGAGGGGGAGACAATTTGGTGAAGCTGCTCAGCTAATGCACAAACAGTTTGTAATTACAGGAGCAGGCTGGGAAAACAGGACCTACCTAGGGAATATTCTTATTAAATAAAGCAGAATTCTGTCACCTTCTTAATCATGAAATATTGATGAAACTGTAAGCAGCCCCTCTGAGGTTTTAGCCTTTGTCCTCTCCTTGTGTGTGTGTGTGTCCACACAAAGACAAAGAGGGAAAAAAACAACCCGCAAAGCCTACCCATGGAGCTGCAGAATATTAACCATGCTGCTCTGTACCGCTGGATTTTGCTGAGCTTGCGTGTGCATATGGATTGGAGAAATAAAAATTCTTCACTTGGCACAACCAGAAACTTCTTTTAGACTGAATGACTAATGGAAGGGTGATTAAACAGAGGTAAGTAAGAAAGGACATATTAAAGGCAGGACTGCCCAATGAATCAGCAGAGGAAGGGGCAGGTGTTGATGCTCTTCCATACCTTAAGCCACTCCACATTTTGGAGGCAGTACAGGGCTATTGGACTGCAGATATCCTGGAGTATCAGATCTTCCCCTGCCCTTATGAAGCTACACTTGTAGTTGCAGTGCTTGTTTCTGCATCAAGCGACAGCTGACAACAGAAAAACAAGCACCAGGACCTGTCTTCACAAGCCAAAGGCCAACCAGGGCAGCAGGACGTTGGTTTGTTGGAGATCTGAGCATCTGTGTTCTCCTTCAGGAAGTCTAGGAGCCCCCAAGAAAGCAGCACCCAAGACACCACAGCCTGTGACCTCAAGCTGGATGCACTCAATATTCATCAGCATCCACATCCAGTGACGGCTGACACTGGGACGAGATCCCCACAGGTCCTTGGTCTCAGGTGGTACCCAAGATGCTACAGCATGAAGCTTCACACCATCTCTGAGGTGCCAAAAACATGCTAGTCGCTCAGCAGAGGGGCGAGTTACCTTCAGGCAGCAGGCTGTCAGCGGGGCAGGCAGTACCATGCCCTTTGCACTGTTCAGCTCTTGTCTTGGCACTGCTGGCTTCAGCCACCAGTTTGCTGAGTGACCTCAGCAGCAGGAGCCCAGAAAAGCCCTGAAGGGGAAGAGCCAGGCACTGTGAATAATGTGGGTGAAAACAAGAAGTTTAGGGAAGAAAAATCACAGGCAAATTTTTATCCCTTCACACTTCTTTATGCAGTGGGAAGGGACAGAAACTCTTTTCAAACCAAAATAACCATGCTCCGTTCCACTTCTGTGAGTCAGCTTCATGCTCCTACCCAAGACAAATAAATAAAGAAAAATGGGATCTTCCCAGAAGGAGAGAGACATTGGGAACCGCAGGCAAGAACTGGGAGACCAGTGCCTCACCAGTAATGAATCCCCAAAAGCAGACACTTGTTTGACTCTGGGATTTTATGCCTTCTGCAAGGGATGGATGAATGGAGCTGGGGAGAGAAAAATAGGTAGGAAAGAAAGACCGAGCACAAGGATACACCAGGAATAGTAGTTGCTACAGGAGGTTATTGGGACTGTCCCTGCAAGAAAACATCACAGTTAGGAGGAAATGGAAAAAAAAAGAAACTGGGGCCAGGCTGGCTGGAAAGCAGAGGAAGGAAGGATCAAAGCAGCAGAGGAGGAAGGAGGACAAAGACAGGGAGGCTGCAATAGCTTAGAGAGGGAGAGATGCATCAAGCAGCAGGGGAGCCTCCTCTCTGCCTGCTGCGGTAATAGGGCCTTTGTTCTGCTCCTTTCATGTCCATGCATATCCCGGTCCATAAGGGCAACCCAGGAGCTAAATCAATCACTTGCTGGTCCCAGCGGAGGGCAGGGCGTGATTGATTTGCTCTCCCTGATGGTTGGCTTTGAAAGGACGCGCTTTCATTCGTTTCTGGGTCCCCATTCCTTCCTCCAGGTCTAAATGCTGCAAAACCTCCTGCCTCCGCCACCAGCTGATTCAGTGCCACGGTTTCCTTAAAACCGGCTGAGAAAGGTGGGAAAAAAATAAATAAATTCACATTAAAAAAAAAAAAAACAACCAAAAAAACCCCACACCCAAACCAACAAAACCTCTCCCTCAACTTCAAAACTTGCTGCTGAAACATAAAGCTGAAGCCGTGGCCATGGGTGATTTTAGTGCTGACTGCTCCAAATTCCAGTCAGGCTTGTCACAGTCCCAGAGCCTCTCTTGAATTATCAGGCACAGCCCTTTGTGTTCCTAATCACCCCTGAAAAGACCTCCCTTCTGTGATGTGGTGGGCACCCTGGGGTGGCTGCATTGGGATTGGGGGGTGGCTGTGACGGGGGCAGGGGTGAGGATGGCCAGGGGTGAGGCAGCCCTGCCCCTACTCCTACGTGCTGCAGGCTGCCAGCTGCTCTGGGAGAGCTTGGAGGGTGGTGGAGAGGACAGAGACGGGTTCTGGTCACCAAAGTGAGATGAAGATGCTCTGCCCAAGGGTGAAAGCTAGGAGATGGAGGCAGGTGGTCCTTGGATTGCACATTCAAGAGCAGGGAGAGGACAGTGGCACCCAGCAGCAGCCTTGGCCTGCAGTTAGCTCAGGTTCACCAGTGGCACCAAGGGGTGAAACCAATCCTTCTGGTTGAGCTTATATTGTACTTTCTGTAATGGACAGTGCTGCAAGATAAGTCAAGTATATATCTATGGTGAAGGACCATCCATTTCAAGAAGTTTTTCCTCTCTTGAGTGTACCTTAAGTATCCCATCAACTCCAGCTTTGGGTAGAAGCAGCACCATTAGCTACCACAGCCCTTACAGTGATAAACAGACAGTTTATATGCAAGCTTTAATTATTCACCATTTTAAATCCTTCCCACCTACATGTTCATGTAGCCTTCAGCCACTCTTAAGGAAATCATCCACAACAACGCTATGTTCTCCTTTAAATGTTGCTCATAGAATCGTTTAGCTCAGAAAACATCCTTAAGATCATCAAGCAGTGAGTGATGCTGCCCTCCAATCCATTGCCTGGATTCACTGGAACCCACCTGATAGGGTGCAACTCAGCTGCTTACAATGCACTGAACGCCGTGGAGAATGTGGCAATTCACAGTCAAACAAACTTGTGTCAAAATGTTATGTACGCACCCAAATCTTCCGCACAGTTTGACTGGAGGAAAGAAAGAGTCTCAGAGAGAAGAGGCTTTCAGGATCAGCTAGTGTGACAAGGGTGCATGGTCTGGAAAAAAACAAAGTGCCTGCATACTCAGGAACAGCAAAATAAGGATGTTAGAACTACCAGAAACTGCAACAACTTCTTTAGACCCAGACTCTGCTAGTGATACCCTTCTGCTGAGCAGGGTCTTACAGCTATCCTGCTCTCTTTTTTTTGTCTGAGGAGTGGGTGTCATACCAGCTCTGTGCTGATGCAATCTAGCTCTGGTGTCCAGGGCAAAGTGCCCCCTGGTTTTGGTGCACAGTGGGTTAGACAAGGGTAGCACAGCCCAGCCTTCCACAGGCAGGTAGCAGCTTAGCTGCTAATTTGGGAATGTCTGAACTTCACCCCCAAGTTTTGATATTCTGCTATGCCATTTCCCAAGCTGTATTTTCTTTCTGAAAACTACCACATATCTGTATCACTACATCTTTACACCAAAGCCCAAAGGATTTTATACTCTCCAGTGAGTGGTCGTAACTATTCCCAGCTCTCTTTACTAGGAATAAGCTGCTTCTGCTGGCTGCATACATTGCTCATGTAGGCAATACATTTTCCAGATTCTTTCCACCTTCCACTCCTTTATACCAGAGATGTGCTCCAACATGAGAACAGATTAAGTTGAAGCAGAAGAAACATTGGAGCCAGGTTGGCTCAATAGTTTAACAGCACCAGTGCCAAGGTCTGCACAGACAACGGTATAGCTTTCTGGGTTGTGTAACTTCAGCCTTGTTTTTAATAGAAGCATCCAGTAGATGCCATAATTCTCAAGAAGTAAAATTCTTACTTTCACCAAAACCAAGAAGATGATATAATAGTGTGATAGTAATCAGGATATGATTCTGATTTCATCTTCTAGTCTATGACAAGGTGTAGCAAGGGCCAGCTGCTCCCAGAGGGATGGCTGTCCCTAAGACAAGGGTGACCTGAAGACATATCAGGACACAAGCTACAACCTACCTATGACACGCTGTCCTAAACATCATTCTGAAGTCACTGCTTCCAGATGTAGATTTTCAACTGCCATAAATAGATGTTTCTGCCCTTTTTCTCTGCTTGCCGAGTCCTGGCTCTAGCAGAGCTCACTGGGTTTGCACCGGTTCAGAACTTGGCTCTGCTAGGGTTTATGCTAGCAGGGAACAGGTCCTGTTGCACCAAGCTCTGCACGAACATGAAGTAAAAGACAATATCTGCCTGAAGGAGCTCACAGGCTCTGTAAATGAAGCAGTGAATGACGAAGCAGTGAATGACACAGCAGTGAAAGGAAGATGTCTGACTGAACATGGCACGGTGTCACGGGTTAGGTGCCTGAATGCTTCATGCTGACTATGCTGTTACAGCACTGCTTAGGCTTGTATTTCCACCCTAATGTACTAAATCCTTCTGAGGTTAAGCTCACCCAATTTAGGAATACAAATAACCTCAAAAAGCCCCATTTCGGAAGCCTCCGTTCCTTGGGAAGCCAATGACAGCATGATGACGACGTTGCTCTAAATTCACCTCCGGGCAAACAAGGCTTAGTCACTGCTGTGAAATTGTTGCCTTCTTTCCTGCCTTTCCTGCCTGCTTCCCATTTGACACTTTTCACTGTGACAGTCATCAGCCTGTGTATAATATAATCAAAAGGCTGCTTCTGGCTCCAAGCCCTTCCAGAAAGAAATTTTCACAGCACCCTACATTAAAATGCAACACCTGCCCTGTACCTTCCCACTAAGTAACTTTCTGTTCCTTTCCTCCACTCCATGCTTTTGGGTTTAGAGGGTTTGGGTTTGTTGGTGTTTGGGGCTTTTTTTTGTACTATCACATTATCCCATGTTGCAATTGTAAAACCCCGTTATAAAAGCAGCCAATATTGAAATAATTTTATCACAGGGCTAGTAATAAAGTTTAACACCAACTATAATATTGTTGTACACCAGAAATATTGCAACAGAACAGTAATATCCTGTTAAATTCATTTTCCATCCAACAGCTCAAGATCTGTTGAAAGATGTGAAGGGTGAAGGGTTTGTAGATATTTTTTTTTCCTTTATTTTTGCAAAGCACCATAAATGTTTAAATTTCATTAAAAAATACATCACAAGTTTGGCAGAAATTGTTCTGGTGGCACATCTGATGCCTTCATTGTCTGAAAAGTAATGAATGGCCAGTAGCTACCTTGCAAAGCAATATACATCATTAGAACCAGATCACAGAAAGAAAGAGTTAGTTTTAACATGGCCCCCATTACCGCAGTATCTTATCCCCTCATAATGCTTTATATATTTATTCTTAGGTGCCCCAGGGAATTCAGTGTAATTATCCTTTTTTTCTTGGGGAGAGAGATGGGTAAAATGTTAAGCAGCTTGCCTCAGGTGACACAAAAAGTTTTATGATACTTCATGGATCTGAATCAGCATCCCTGGTGCAGTGGCTGCACGATCTGCTCCTCCCATGGGAGGAGGATGCGGATGGCTAAATGCTTTTTCTTGCAATCATCCCTGTCTCAGAACGCTGACCACTTTCTACTGCCTCCAAGGAAGGTCTCATCCACCTATAGGAACACACAGGATTAATTAAAAGCATTCTTTTAAACCAATTAACTTAAACTGGTAGAAACCCTTGTGTAGATACTCTCAGTGGATTTAAACCTATTTTTTTAAATTCAGTTTAACTTGAGGCTCTGCATTTGCCAGCTGTGTCCCCAGCATCTCTCACATCTTTTCAACTGCTTCTGTTTTTAAGCTAATTTTAATTAAGCTCACACACTCTGTGTGGTCAAATCCCAAAGGGTCTGTAGAAAGGCAGGCAGAGACACCAGGAAGAAGAGTACAAGTCGGTTGAAGGCAATCCCAGGCGCCACAGCACAGCTCGTGGCAGGTGCCAACTGCTTGAAGTTCAGTGTATGTGGGCGAGACACCAGCCCTGTCCTGATGAACTTATGGTCTCCGTAGAAATTAGTCTAGACTTTAATGACTGCATTTGTCCATAGGCAGGAAAAGCAAGACAGAAAATGTAAGTGATGGTGAGCAGCTTGCTACAGAAAATCGACAACAGAGCAGGAGACCAGACATCTCCCAATGGCCAGCGCTGCCATCTCCCACAGCAGGGCTAAACGTGACCTGGGGACAACACTCAAGGCTGAGTTTTTCAAGGTGATACAGCCTGGAACTCAAAATATGCAAGTATGTCTGGCATGGAGTCCGTCAAAAGGCACAGTATTCATGGAAACCGTCCCTGCCTCTAAACAATAAAAAAACCACCAAGAGATGGAAAACTGTAGATTTCGTTGACCATTCTTTCACCTAAACACATACATGACACATTAAACAAGACAACTCAGGAAATATTTTTTAACATGTTCTGGCCTCATAAAGAACAAATAGGAGGATAACATGCTGCTTACCCATAAACCTTTCCCCTTTTAAAAAGATCATTCAGTGGAGTTTTTATTTGTTAATGCATGTGCCAAGCAGACAGTAGACCAAAGTGTGGAAGACTCCAGTCCTTTCTGAGCTTTAACCTACTCTTTTCCACCTCTCTGCAACTAGTTCAAGGATACTAATGTTTTATTTTGTAGATTTTAAATCTACTTCTCCTCGCCTAGCTAAACCTGGACTTTGATTTGTCAGTCTTCTATAGACCCCAGAAGTGAGATGGTCATGGAATAGCAACTATCTCTCACTGTTGCAGATCATGCCTCTGACTAAGATTGCATCCCTGAGGGCAGGAACCAAAGCCCTTGGAAATCTGCTGGTTGGAAACTCAACATCCATACCTTTATATGTAACCATTTTAGTTAGCACAAAACAGCAGTGATAACATAACCACTTTCAGATAGGATCTTTCCCCAGTTACCAAGCATTGCCTTAAGACTATCCTCAAAACACCTTTAAAAATCTGTTTTCCTGCAATATTTGGCTATTTGTGCTGTGGTTAGGATTAACTTGAGCTTTGGACGTTCACAAGGAATAGTCTTCAGGACAGCATTGTGTGCCTGTCTGTATAAACATTAAAGCCACAATCAGTGGCCAATATACCGTCCCACCCAAAATATTTTTGCATTTCCAGCAGGAGCTGTACCCTTCACAGGAGCTTCTTTTTAAGTCATAGACTGAGGCTGAAAGGGAAAAAAAAATATCACTTGACATTCACTGTGAGAGGCTTTGCATTGTCAATTTATTCCTCCAGAAACAAGGGAACTTGTCATGGAGAGATATAAAAGGGGAAAGGAAAGGTCTTAAGGACCTGTGAAACACTGGAAGAAAGGGAAGAATCAGTCAACAAAGTCACAGACGCTGCAAGAAAACCAGATATTAAGAAGGTTTTCAGAGACCAGGTGGCAATGTATTAGTGGATTTCTCATGGTTATTCTCCAACAGCAGCTTGGGTATAGGAGGGGGTCTGTGAGGTGAGCAAGCAAATATAAGCCACGCAGAAGCTTCATTGCAAGTGGAGAGCAAGAAGACAGCAGGACAGCTGACCTGGTGAAAGTTTGTAGGAGGCCTCTGGGAGGGAGCTGGGGGTTACCCACCTTCAACAAGAATCGGGATGTAATGGAAAGATTTCCCAGAGAAGGGATTTCCTGCCATCCTGCATCTTAAAGCACTTTGTAATGCAGTGACAGTCAGACGTGAAAAGGCCCTTGCTGAACTGCAACAGGTTTATGTGCATTCTGCAAAGGTGGAAACAACATTATAAAGGGGACAAGGTTGGAAATAAGTCCACTTAAAGCATCATTGTACCATTGTCTACTGGTAATAAATAACACTCTTTTCTTTCCTCTTTCTCCATTTCTTTCCTTTTCTACCAGTATAATTCTTTACTTAACTTGTCCTGAACTACCCTTGATTTGCATCCATTTAAATGAGTAAGATCTTTTACGTTGTTCCCTGCAGTGGAGCAGTGGTGATTTACCCCTGCCAAGGATTTTGATCATAACCATAAAGGAAAAGTCAATCCAGCTTGAGGAATGGCTATGTGTTATCCCGTAGTGCAGCCCAAGGGAGCTTTAAAAAAAGAATACAAGAGTGTGAAGCCAAGGCACAGATTTTAAGGCCAGAAGAGATTGATAAAGTCAGTTTGGTTGATCTATTAAATAGCATAGATTCCAGAAATGCTCCAAAGTCTCTTAGGATTACAGAAGACATCTGTAATGGAGCTGGAAAGTGAACCCAAACGCACATGTCCTGCTGCAGCAGGTGACCTGCAAGGCCACAGTTCAATTCTCTCAGGTGGAAGCAAGCCAGGCATCTTCTTTATATCTCATTGAGGGACCATTTGCTTTTCCTGTATCTCACATGACTGTGACCTGGGACCATGCCCTCAAGCAGGCAGCAGAACAAATCACAGAGCACAAATTGCTTGAAAAAACTTGTGCAGGTGGATAATGAAAAACGCAGCCAAAACCAGTTCTCTGTAAGAAGATGCTGAGAGCAACTTTCCCTGAGAACAGAATCATCACTTCTGTTGTCATAGCTAATTTCTTCCTCTGTCTTTCCTGAACTTTAATATTCAATGCAAGAAAATGATGCAAAACCATTATCTGGATGGTTAAATGTATATTGCCCTCTTCTGAATGATTTATTTGTACAGTTTCACACTGTCCTGCCATCAGACAAGCAAATGTGTTGGTTGGGGTTTTTTTCATTTACTTCTCTTTTCTTTAGTTACTAGAACAAAGTTTCTAAGTTGTCTTCATAGTACATCCTCTTCCTTCTCCTCCAGTGCAAACCCGTGTGCTTCCCCTTCACTTCTTCCAAACCATCTTTTCCATTTGATGCCTTTTCCATCTTTTCCATTTGATGCCTTGCTTTCCTCTGACCATAACTTTGTGTGGATGGTGCCTTAACCATTGCGGCCCATCAGTTCTGTTTTAAACTACTTAAGTGGCTTTTGAAAGTCAAAGGTACTTTGCCTTTGGCAGATCATGCACACAAGAAGAAGAGCCTTAAAAAGAGGCAAGAGTGAACTGATACAAATAAGAAAGAAACCTTATTTTGTCTAAGGTCCTGCCATTCTGACTGGCTCCAGACACAACCATGGAGCAGATGTACCTGGACCCCATTCAGACTTCCCGTTAATTTTCTATGCTGAGATACCACCAGGAGAATCTAGAATTTAATTTATCATACATGTTTACCAGGCTGTCTTCGGGGACATCCATAATTATTCTGGTTTCATCTGGCAACAGAAGAGGACAAAGGCGTGGCGATGTGAAGAAAGATACATTAGCTGTCGGAGGACAGGTAACACATCTTGCTAACATATGTTGTTCCATCTTCCCCCCCAACATCCTGGAGCAGTGTTTTCCTTTTAAAAGTATCCTATCACCTCTGACAGATTAAGGCTTAAAAGCATCAATATTTTGGGAGAGTGGTACCTGCTAGCAAGGTAGATATAGGTTTGTCATTCAAGAGGTTTTATATTTCCTATTAGGTCCCTTTCCTGGAAAGCAGCAACCATTTATTTTAAACTTTATCTACTGGTAGGGGTTTGGTTTTTTGGGTGTATTTTTGTTTGTTGGGGTTTTTCGGGGGGGGGGGGGGGGGCGCATTTGGTTTTTTTTAGCTTGTTTGGATTTCTTCAGTGGACAACTCATCTGTCAGCAGTGAGGAAGGGTGAGAGTGCTTTTCCTTGGCTGTCCTGAAAGGTGAGCACTAAAAATCTGCCATTGCTCTTGCTCAAAGGGGGTTATCAGAAGATTATTACAGAGAATAGATGAAAAAAAAAAAAAAAAAAAAAAAAAAAAAGGAAAGGACCGGTATAATCCCAGAAGCAAATGTAAAGAGTTCTGATAACTTTTTTTTCCCTCTCACAAGAAAGACTGAATCAGTTGTGTTGCTCGTACTCCGTCATACTTCTGACGGGCTGTTTTGCTTATCTGGCATTTCGGCTCAAAGGCATCCCACCTGGTAGTAGGCAGAGACACTGAAGTTAGGACTGTCATTATCTGGGCACCAGATACAGTCACAGAGAAGAGACACCTCAGGAGAGGGATTCACATCTGAGGAGGGTGAATCATGCTCTCGAGATGCCAGTGTTTCTCCATTTCTCAAGATGCTGCTGGCACAAACAGCAGTAAGTCAGTACAATGAGGCTTCTAATTTAGGAGCCTTGGTGAAATGCCTGAAGTTTGATGGGTGAATCTAGACGGTGGTGAATCTCCTTCTCATCATGTCTGCAGCTTGATGGAAAGAAAGATATAAAAGATATTCATCCCTTTGCCACATAGAAATCTTCTGAAGGAAGGTGAGAGCAGGATAAAGGAGAAGTGGAATGGAGAGAAGAGAAATGTGGAAGTTTCCAAGGGGGAGCGATGAAATCTATCCTGCTATTGCCTTCTGGCTTTGTGAGCTGAGTTGCACGGCTTCTTGTCTATGCCACCTCCACAGCCAGAAGGTTGCTCAAATACAGGATTTGATTCTGGCCCAAAGCTCAGGCAGGAGCATAGCTGAGGATTTGCACATAGTTTCCATCTGCTCCCCCACTAGTCCTCTCCAATAACGCGTGCAGTTGAATGGCTGCTGTCCTGGGAAGGACAAGGTTGAGGTGGCCAGTGGCTTCAGCCCAGAGACTCAGGGTGGCTAAATATATTCACTAGAACGTTAGAAAAACATCAGAAACCTCGGTGCAGTTCCAGAGAAGACATTTCCCTCCAGGAGACTAATATGACATATTTTCTTATTCCTAAGTACTAAGTGCAATGAGTTAAAAGAATTGGAACACTTTGGGGCTCAAAATAGTGGTAGGAGGTAGAAAAGCAGTCAAGTTAGGAAACCCAGCACTGAGCAGGTCAGCAATGTGAT
This sequence comes from Falco peregrinus, assembly GCF_023634155.1. NCBI lineage: Eukaryota > Metazoa > Chordata > Aves > Falconiformes > Falconidae > Falco > Falco peregrinus. The sequence continues at coordinate 57,822,894 of NC_073725.1, read as the reverse complement.
CTCATTTGAAGACCCTAACTCCAGGATGTCCTGGCAGCAGACTTTGCATTGCTCTTCTTTCAGCTTTGAGAAGCTAGTGGGGCACTGTGATCCCTCAGATACTTTCACCCTGGCCCCAACTCCAGACCCATCTCTACAGGCCACTGTATACCCGGGAGCTCTGCACCACCTCACCCAAGGGACTGAATAAAGGGTCCTTCCCAGAGATCAGGTTTTGAGTTGCTGCTCCCTGTGACCTTCTCCAGAGCACTGTCAGCTCTGCCACTCCCTCAGAGGTGCCCCAGCACTGTCTCCAAAGTACCCCCTACTGTCCTGAGCCCCATAGAAGGACTGGGGGGGGTGCCATCAACGAGACACTTGGCAGAAGCTCTCTCTTGATGGTGTTCAGGTTTCCCAGCTCAGTCTTTCCAGGCTGTGGCTATGCAGACACTCCTGGTGCAGTTCTCCTCCCCATTCATTGCTCAAGGGGCAGCAGTCTCCCAGCACCCTTCTTCCCCACCACCAAGTTCATTTTATCAGACCCAGAATGCTTAGGTTTTGTGCACATTTGGAATGCAGGTAAGAGGTGGATAACTCACACTTTTCTCCTTGCTCACTAATATAGGCAGAGGGGTGGTTGTGAACAGCCAGATGGTCCACTCAGGGTCTATGAGAGCCACAAAGCATCTGAGCGTGGCCTGAAAACAGTCACACCTGTACTCAAGGGAGGGGCATTTCCAGAGAGCATTCAGCCCACTGAAGATACAAATCACACAGTGGAGGTTCCTGTCATCCTTCATAAAGAAACCCCAGAGCAGCTGCAGCATGGTGGGACACAAACAGGATGCAGGGAGGGTGCTGATGCCATGGTGACATATTCCATGTTTCGGGTCACACAATAGCACATGTGGTTAGTACTGAGGGCAAAGCCCGTGTTTCCCACCTCCCCTTACCAGTCACTTGGAAATCAGAAAGGTTCCAAAGACACGGCTTGAAAAAGAAAGTCCAGAGTCCAGACTGAATGTGGGAGGCAGGAAGGCATCCCGAAGCCCGTGTTCGGAATAGCAGGAACTGGAACTCTTAGAGTATAGTTACTCCAGAAAGGGCTCCCAAGTGCCTCATTTTACATGTCTCAGACCTGCGGGTGACTATAATTATCAGTGTTGCTTGGCTGCAAGAAACCCAGGGAAACAAGCATTTACAGCGAGACTGTGCACCACCTACTCCCACTGGTGAGCATTCCCATGAGTAATTCCAGTGGAGCCAAGGAGGCTACATGTGTGAATAGCATTGGATCTCCTGGAGAATGAGGTTCACAGCCTGGCCCTGAGAATTATTTTAAGATTCTAAAAGATCCACTGCAAATCAGTCAATCATTTCTCTGCTCACAGGCATGCACGTTGCAAGTTTTGCCCTGCATGTAATAGCTTCCCATTTAAAGTTTACATGAAATAAAAATAATGTGTGCACTTTACTGTATAATGTCCATGTACACATGTGTACATGCAAAGCAATACAGGCACCATAATACACAGTTTGCTAGGCAAACTGTAATAAGAACAGATAGTTTCAGTACCTTTTTCATTGCCATTTTTCACTTGAGTGACATTCTTATCCATTTTTTGGTATATAAACTTCTACAAGGTCATCTAGGATGTTGTGTTTTACCTTGATTGATAGCACAGTGCAAAGAAGTGTGACTGATCCATGCAATCCCACCTCAACCTATCTTTCTTTGGATCCCCCAGGGTTGGAATCCCACATTTGAAAAAAAAAAAAAAAAAAAAAAAAAAAAAAGAAAGCCTAGCCCAAGTACCCATCCCGTCTGTTAATGACTTGGAAAAGTTTTTACTGCAAGATTTGGAACGTGATGGTAAAATTCTGCAACACGCACATGGTGTGGGAGGAATAGAAATTATACTCAGAGTTTGAGTCTGAAAATTTGTGCCTGAACAGGGAAAAGCAAGGGATGTGTTTAATCAACAGGCTCAAGTATTCCCTTCTTGTAAGACAGAAAAAGAAAGCACTTAAACTTGATAACTCCTTAGAAATAACAAGTGAAGAACACAGATCGGACGTCAGTAAAGCTCACCGGGGAGAAGAAACACAAAATGGAGTTAGAATTAACATGTCCTTTACACACACGTGTGCACCATGCATTGCAGAGCCATTTGTTTAGTGGTTTCTCTGTCTGCACTCCTGGCTGGATTACCCATGCCTTATCTCCGTGCCCTGCAGTGCCCCTTTTATATACTATATCCTTGATCCACCAGAGAGGCTGGCGATTCAGCTGATAGTAGGGTCCTCCAGCAGGAGCAGTTAGATGCTCCTCAGACTCAAAGTAATACAGCAGCATTGCAATGGGTAAAAGGAAGGAAACTGAAGCACTGAAAAGGGGAAATCTTTGTTAAATATCCTTCAGCAAAGCTAGGAACTGCAGTCAGGTGTCTGACCAGCAGCCCTGTGCCCTCAGTAGCAGAGATCAGCCAAGCACAACTGGTCTTGTGTCCTGCCAAGCTGGTGCAACAAGAGCCACAATGAAGTGCCCAGCTGGATTTTCTTTTAAATGCAAGCAAGAGGGACAGAATTATGAGGAATTAACTAGAAACTTCTTTTCTCTCTCCAGATGGGCATCAGGACGGGATTGAACTCCTGCCCAAGATCAAATCCCTCTTCACCAGCCACCAGTCCCTCTCCTTCCCTTCAGAGCTAGACCTCTCCCTAGCCTTGGGGACCAGGACCCAGACTTTTTGCCTGATCCCCAGGCATCACCATGGTTTTCTATAAAAAGCAGAGCCACTTGCCCTGCCAGGGCTCTCAGGCAGTGCTGAACACTTTGCCAAGCTGATACCTACTGACACCAGTGCTATCACTAGTGGGTGCAGAGGAATGAAGCCATGCCATGGACCAGGGCTTCTGGGCAAAGGTGTCAGCCCACCTTCACAGCAGGCTTTGCCAGGTGGAAATCAGTGCCGGGTTGATCATAAAACTGAGACTAACACTCCCATGGGTGTTAATCTTCATGTGCAGAGTTCTTCAGTGAGATTTTGGAAATAATCATGCCCCATCCACATCAGACCAAGCTGTTGTATCTCCTCCCCTGCCAGCACCAGTTCCCTGCATCAGGCTACATAGGCTGGAGCATTTGTGCAGCCTGAGCTCCCAGCAGCTGCCACAGACACAGCAATGCAAATAAGAAAGTGAGGGGGTCACCTGTAGATAGTTGGTCTTTTCTTTTGCCACTAGAAATAACGTCATTCCAACAACACTGTCTGTAGCACAAATATTCTGGGAAGTGTTCCCAGCACAGGCAGAGCTGGTAGACTTGGAGCTTAAAGGCCACAAGGATGAGTCTGAACATCGCACGCAACTGTACTGTGAGAGACCCAGAAATGCACCCCATGTTTCTTGCATCAAACACTCACACCTTTTGATTGAGCCTGAGCTCTTAAAAAGCACCCAAATCTTGATTAATGTGGTTAATTAACTTCATTGCAAAAGGGACTGCTATCATCTTTGACTGATTTTAGACTAACTGTTAATTTCAGGCTACAAATGGTTACTGAACCGCTGACTTGCACAAAGAGGTGCTACCCAGGAAGGACGCCTTTCAACTGGGATACAGCACTTTATCAAAGCAGAGAAGAATTCCCTCTCTCTCTCTCAATAGGGAGAAATAAGGTTCTGACTACAGTAGTGTCACTCACCAAAATGATGGGTTAGGGATAAGCGTGTATGATTGCAGACTGCAAGATGGTAAAGTATATGCAACCCCCTTTCAAATGCCAGAACGTATATTACTGTCTCTTCATCTGGGGGAGGAATTTTTTTTTTTCTGTGTAAAAAACAAGAAATACTCACTTTGGGCACCACGTTCTGATCTCATGCTGCTTTGAAATGACTTCATCATGGCTCTTACAGCTTTGGCCCAGCACTGGCAGAGCCCCGAACCCAGACCTTAGTTTATTAAACCATGGTTTGTTTCATTGTTTTGAATCCCTGAAAATTTGTAAAGTAGTTGTGTGAAGCACCTTGCATCTTCAAATCAGTGTGACTGTGCCCGCCCTCGTAATCTTGTGCAAAGACGGAAGGTTAATTAAACCCCTGTTTGATTTATAAATGTTATCCCTTCTGGGGAGCAGAGTGCAACCCCAGCTAAAAGGCAATACTGTGTTTATTTTACTTCTCTGCTGGCTGTTCCCTACATGCAGTAGTTTATGGATATAAATAATGTTTTAGAGTAGGGAGTGGTTGTGGTGAAAACTAAACCCAACTTTTGAACGAGCCATGAAAAAGAGTAACTTGAATCGTGCAATGATTTCTAGGAAGCTGGAGCAATTAATTCTTTCATGGGTAAAATATAAGCCAAAAAATAAAACTTCAGTGTCCCATGGTGACAGCAAAATTTAAAAGTATGGTATTAAAGAAGGCAGAATTCCCCACTAGTATATGAAAACAATGTTTTAGGCCAGTGGAAATCTGGACTAGTTCCATTTGGATCATTGAATTTGCTCTGGATTTACCCCAGGGTAAGTGAGAACAGAAGACAATCCTTCCAGGTTTTCTATTTCATTTCTTTCCTTTTCTTTCTAAAGAAGAATCAGGGCCAGACTCCAAGAAACTAGTATCAGTACAGCTCCAAGGTATGACCTCTTCGTCACCACTGGTATCTGTTTGAATGTAAATATTTGTGCTCCCTACCGTCTTCCACTTCTGACAGGGCTCCTTTCTAAAAGCAACCCCCCTCCAGCCCAGCTCCTGTAATGTTACCATCTGCTTGGAAAATCTTGGATCTAATCCTGAATAATTGCAAGTATTCATGATATAGGGGGGGGGGAAAAATCTGAAGACACATACACCTAGGTTGTTGTGGGAGACTTCAATTCAGACAGCAAAATGTCTGTGGTAAAATGTACACCATTTCTGAGTGAGGAAATTTATCACTTAAAAAACACCTTTTTTTTTTTTAAAAAAAAAAAAGACATTATACCAGACCTGGTTTCACAATGCTGCGCTCAACATGTAAGCACCAGTATTTCAACTGCTGTTACTAACTCTACCATCTTCAGCCACTTATCAATCTCTGAGAGAAAATGCTATTGGCATGTCCCATGCCTGATAGAGGGAATGAACCAACCTGGAATATTCCTGGGTCAGGGACCATCATTCCATACTGCACCAGTGGAGGACCAGCCTCTAAAGGCCAGTGCTTAAAGTTTGGGCTACACAGAGCTGTAGCGCAATCACACAGTATTTGCTACGTTTTGCCATGGTGCTGGTGACATCTCTTGAGAGTTCCAGGAAATAATGGCAAGATCACAGAGATCAGGGCAGAAGGATGTGTCCCAAAGACTGTTATTTGAATTAATAACAGGAAAGTCATGAAGCTGCTTGCTATTATCCTGAGTAGAGCTTGATTTTCTTTCTACTTTAACTGTCCTCACTCCATTTACACCCCGATTCAGCAGAGCACTTGCAAGCTTAAATTTAAATACGAGCATAAGCCCCATCGACATAACTCCTCTGGCTGCTAAAAGAAGCCCTGAGGCTGTTTGAAAAAAACAGACTGTGCTCACAGTGAATTTGCAGGTGCTGGCTCAGACCCTGCCAGAGCACATTTTCTAAAGGGCACAGTACAGGCATCGCTGTTGGCTTCAGCTGGACTGAAGGAAGCGTTTCAGCGCTGTACTGTCAGGATCCTGAGCAGGGCTACAAGAGAAAGCCAGGTAAGTAAACTCAGACCTGGCTGCCACACTTTGCACCCATAAAGGGAACCTTGGTGAGGTGCGTGTTGCAAAGCCAACCCAGCTGCTGCTCGAAATTCAGCCTAATGTTTGCTCTACATTCCTGCAGGTAATAGCCCTGTAGCAGTGGTTTATGCTACTGTAAGAAAAGTATTTTAAACACTTTAATGGCCTGCTTTATATCCATCCTCGCCTTCAGTGGGTGCAAATAATTGCTGGTGCAATTTTGTACCCCCAGTTATTTGCAGTTATGGTGCGAGTCATTGACGTGTCTAACTAGCTGATAAGATACGTGGGTGCAATCAGATGCCGTAATTAGAAGTTTAAATGACACGAACTGCACCCACACGTAACTGCAAGTGCAAAATTGTATCCATAACATCTTGGAAGCAACAAAGAAAGGAAGGACTTCAAAATTTGTCCCTGCAAATGTTAATTTGCATGGCAATAAGCTTGAGCTTATTTGACAAATACACTTTCATTACACAAGATTTAAGCCAATTGATTCTAAACAACCTGAGAGTGTTCAGGCACTTAGCATTAGACACAGCATCTTGAAAAATTATACTAGTCTGTTGAACTAGGGCAAGGAACTTTCCAGCTAGGTAACACATAACTCACATCTTCGTTACTGCTTTTGCCATGGTTAGAGTAAACAAGAGTCTTCGCTTGCACTGACAGATTTTTATAATGATTTCTCAAGGCTGTAGCACAGTGTAAGTGCATTTCGTATTTCATGATAAGCAAATGGTGTGCAACAAATAAGAAGGTTCTTGCTCTGGAGTTTCTCTTGATGCCATAATCATATAATATACAATTATATATTCCAGCCTAATGCAAGGCAGAAATTTTAATCCGACATATCTTTATAGACATTATCCAAAGTTCTGGGAACCTTAGAGGAGTTTTCAGAGGTTTTACTGGGAAAACATAGATGCATTTTGAGGTTAAATCAGAACCATTGGTGTTTCTCTCATTTCTCCCCTGTTTTAGCCCCAAGGCTCCATTTAACTATCCCTGTGCACTGCAGTGTGTGCAACACAACTGGAAATATTTCCTCAGGCTGTTTGTCATTTCCCCCTCTCTCCTGGCCAAGGGAGACTGAGAGAAAAACTGAACCAAGTAAGACCAAACAAGCCAAAGAAAAGCATGGTGGAAGGGAGTGCAGAAGGATAAAACAAAAATGTCGAGAGATCACATCCTTTCATCTCTGCTCCAGTGTTTTCTCTCAGCAGTGCAGCCTTTGCCCTTGCTGGGAGAGGGAAGTGTGAGCAGACCATGGCAAAGCAGCTCAGCGTGGGCTGCTTGCTGTGCCTGGGGGCGATCTACCTCCCCACGCTTGGAAGTTGTGTTTGGCCTGCTGAGGGCAGGAAAGCAGTTTTCAGACAACGAGCATCATTTTAGCCCTTGAGGGGAGCCAAAATGCAGTGGTGTCTGCTCCAAACCCTCCCCAGTCTCTCCAGAGCCACATTGCCCTTTAGCTGACCTGCGCCTGCTTCTGCAGTTGGGGTTATTCCTGCACCCAAGTGTCTCAAGAGTTTCAAAGCTTCAGAAGATGCTCATCCTGAGTTCAGGAAGTTTTCTTTTCATCAGAGCCCATCAAGTGTCAGCCGCCTCGACTCAGGAGCCGGCACCTCCTGTGCAGTTTGAAGCAGCACAGACCACAGCAGCCTCCTGCTGCACCCGCCTCAGTTCCCCACCTCCCGGCTTTACTTCAAATGCTTCCCAGCTGACCCTAAAAGAAACAAGCCAAAATTTCAGCTACCCCAGAAGCAGTCCCCAGAGAGCATGGCTTGCTAATGGCAAACAGCTGCAGTCATTAATGTTATCTCAAGGGATCTGGGCTTTAACAGGGAAGGTCCCAGGTTCAGATCCTGTTGACAGACTGTAAGATTAATACTAATAATCTTGCCTAGCAAAATACAGCAAGGTTCACCTTCTCTGAGGTCCCAGGAGCCTGAGAGAACAGGCGGTCGATGATGCCCAAGGCACCATGTTGTCCTCTTGGCTGGATAAAGAGAACGATGCTCTGGTGGCTTTAAACTTCTTTTTTTTTTTTTTTTTCCTTTTTCTTCCTTTCTCTGATAGACTTTTCTCCAAGTATCATGCACTGTGGCTGTCCATAGACTGACTGTTTCACACCATCTGAATCAAATGTCTGCTCTCCATTAGGTGGACAGAATTTCCATATGCCCTGGTTGCTTCTGCCACCATCTCTTGCTCTCGAACCTGTGGAGATGTTGGCTGTATTGTCCAAGCCATCCCGCTAAGCTCCTTGTACCTTCTAGCTAATAGAGCAGAGGGATCCCAATAGAGATCACAAAATGGCAGATTCCTGGATCAAACTGGGACCAGTGCGTGATGAGCAGCAATCAGCCATAGCCTTCGACTTCCAGGATGTGGAATAAGGCAGAGTTTGGGCTGCCGATGGATAACTCAGAAACAGGGTGGTGAGATGATCTCACTAAAACAATGGTGAGAAGAAAGCTATTAGATAGCATTAGCTGAGTTTGTCAAATGAGCTGGAGAGAGCTTTTGGCCCAGCATCCCATGGACATCTGGCTACATGGTGCTGCCTAGATAATGCCAGTCTTTACCTCCATCCTCTGGGACATGGGAGAGGGCAGAGGAGCCATCATCCGAATATAAGGTTTGGCTGTGGTAATAAGGAGGCCATTGCAGCCATGAATAATCTGTTTTCCACAGTTTCCACAACCCATGTGGTGTGAAAAGCTGGACAAGGATTTGTAAATGAATTGAGCCCAAGAGTAATTACACGTTCCTGCAGATTACTTGGTGCCGTAATTGCACTTAGTATTTACCATGTGACCTAAGCCAGAAATAATCATGTATTTACTTTATATTTATATTGTAACGTGCCATGTACTGTAATTATACTGCCACTCCATGGTACTTAACACATCATCGAATGTTCCACAATTATCATGTTAGTAAATAGCACTTACTGAGATTTGTGGCCTGTAATTTCAAGCATTACCTGCTAAAGATTTAGTGTAGCAATGTCAAAAACCTTATTTCTTGAAAATGTCATTTCATATAAAAAAAATGTCAAGCTCTAGAAAAAAATATAAATCAGTTTTTAAAAATCCAAAATTTGAAAATACAAAGGAAAAGCTAGATTTGAAATTAAGGGCTTTTCTACTAAAGTAATGATCAATTTCACAAATTCTCCAAATTCTTCTACTCGAGGTTGCAGATGATTAAAAGTGAAAACTTTCAAACTTAGGTGATTAAATTAAGGTATTAAATCCGCCTTGAGACTCTTAAAGAAAAATGTTTTGGAAGAAATTAATATCCACTCGACTTCTCTTTAATTCTGATTAAATCTCTGAGTGGCTAAAACCAAACCCTGGATTTTCTAGCAAATGGACTTATGCTTACATATACATTGGGTCATAGAAGTATTCCCCTTGATTTCAGTAGAGTTACTCATGTGATTAAAGTCAAGCATGTGCTTAAGTGCTTTGCTGGTCTAAAGCCAAGGTTTAAGTCTGGAAGTCTTAAAATGTTGGTCAAAGCAAGCTCATTTAAACAGGAAAGCTTTAGAAAATTCTCAAATTTTCATGATTCCTCCTTCAAGAGGATTTTTCCATAGTGTAACACAGGTGGATGCCTGGATATCACTTAACTCTTGCAAAAAAATCAATCAAAACCTGAGATTTCCAGCTCAGGCCAACCCTCATATTAAATACATCACAAAGACTTTGAAGAAGCCACCCCAAGCTTCCCTTCCTCACTGATGTTTTTCTTTTTGGTTTCAGTGCAAGCCCCAGAGAATGGCACCTAATGTGGACATCCAAACCTGGAATTAGGAATACCTTCTATTGCTCCTCTGCTTCAAGAGCACAGACAAGCCATTACATTCATTCAAACTGCAGGATGAAATCCTGGTTGCACAGGTGGTTAGTAGTGCTGATGTTGAACTCTGTGGAGCTCAGGCTATTTCCCCAAAACCTCATCTCTTACTTTGGCCTTGATCTGCCCAATATATACAAATGAGCTTAACTTTAAACACTGATAGTACCATTTACCTCATTAACTGGAGCTGGATGAATAATTCATAATACGTAATTTATCCAATGAATCTCGCTTCTTTTTGTGTTTGTGAATTGTCTGCAAATAGATTCTTGATTGGACTCTTCATCTAAAATTATTTGCAGGTTTCTTCGGTGAATCATAATCAGTCTGCAGATCGTTTGAGTGGTACGCTGCGAGCAGTCACAGTTTGCAGCTCATGCTGTGTGGGTTCGCTGTAGGAACGTCAAGGTAACGCTCCTGTTCCCTCCCTGGAAAGCCTTATGCAACCAACCAACAGCGGGATGAATTTCAAACTGCACATATGAGCATAAAACTTGGGAATTCACACCCTTGCTGAGTGCTGTTGTCAAATTCAGAATCTCCCTTTGGTGAATGGTCAAACAGTGCTTACAGAAAAGTAAATATCAAAGCTGCATATTGCACCTGTAGCAAGTCGGAGGGCTAGGAAGCATGAGCAAAGTTACTGGAGGGTGGCAAATTTCAGCCTAACAGCTGATCCGTGATAGAACTGTAGAATCACAGAATGGTTTGGATCAGAAGGGACCTTAAAGACCATCTAGTTCCACCCTGCTGCCATGGGCAGGGACACCTGCCACCAGCCCAGGTTGCTCCCAGCCCCATCCAGCCTGGCCTTGGGCACTGCCAGGAATGGGGCATCCCCCAAGTCTTTGGGCAACATGTGCCAGTGCCTCACCAACCTCACAGCAAATAATTTTTTCCTTATATCTAATCTAAATCTCCCCTCTTTCAGTTTAAAGCCATTCCCCTCTGTCCTATCGCTACATGCCCCTGTAAAAAGCCCCTCTCCAGCTTTCCTGTCGGCCCCTTTAGGTACTGGGAGGCTGCTATAAGGTCTCCCTGCAGCCTTCCCTTCTCCGGGCTGAACAGCCCCAGCTCTCTCAGCCTGTCTCCATAGGAGAGAATTTACTTGCAAAGTGCTCAGATCCACTGCATGCATTAAAGGTGGTGAGACAGTAGCCAGTGGGACTGGAAAAATTCTTATCAAGATTTCATCACCACTATTGCACTGGCCTCTCTGAGCAAAGACAAGAAGCCAGCCTGCTTTTGATCCCCATAACTCCCACCACACTGTACCTAAGTGACCCAACTTTGGTGCAAGAAGTAGCAGAGATTTCCACTCCTGCTTTCCCTACCCAGTTCAGCAGAGGTCCCTAAGAAAATCCTTCAACCTGTTGACCCTATTGCAATTTAAGCACTTTCTTGCCATAAACCATGTGCTTGCATGCTTTGCTGAGTGGATTTGGTTTGCTAAATTAGGATTTGGTTCTAGGTTGGGAGATTTTGTCTCATTAAATCAATCTTTACTATAAACTAACCTAAGAACCTTTCAAAAACCAGAAGCATGCAAGCCTGAAACCGATGTGCTGTAGCCCAGGGCCACGTTCAATGTGTAAAGATTAATACAATTTGAAAAAAAACCTCTGCTATCATAAATCAGTCCCCAAAGTGGTCAGATGTGGACTAGACTTTCAAGTACATCATTTTGCAGTGAAAGAGGCGGCGATGAATATGCAGAAGAGGATGGGAGCTGTCAGGCGCGTGTAGATCAAATCACGTGACCAGTGGCCCCTTTGACCTGTGTATCAGATTTTGAAGGGAAAAAGCTAGATTTAAGCGCTACCTCAGAATACAAAGCAAGCGTATCTACCACCACTTCATGTACTGCTGAACAAAGAGGTGGGTTTTGCAGGAGGAAGATCACAAACTCAGAGAGGGTCTCCCAGGCTGAACATTTGTTCAAACACGAGGAAAAAGGTAAGTCAAAGAAATCTTTTAATGAGTACCTGGCTACATGTTGCTCCAAAGAGACCATGGGGAATCAGAATTTTATACTTTTCAGGGGAATAGATGCTGTGATTATCATCAGCCAAGGTAATAGATTCAGTGTCCCAGCTTTGCCATGCCTGTCAATTTTGGCACAATAATTTGACATGAAAAGCACAAACAGGAAATCATGGCGGTGAACAGCTTCTATAGCGTTAGGGCAGGTGAGCTCCAGTGGTGAACTGATATATTTTCTCCATGCCTGAGGAAATATTTGGTCTTGGCAGGTGCATCATTAGCTGCATTGCACAAGGCTGTAGGAAAAGGGAATTATAGGAGTAGCATGGGAACTTATTCCTGGCCTTGATCTGCCATCAGTTTTTTAAGAAAACTCTCTTGGAGCTGGACATAGTACCTGCACTGAGCTTCTCAAGAGACAAGATCTTCCTATGTGATCTGGTCCAGGCTAGCACACACATTTAAAAGGCAAGGGATGGCAAGGTACTGCATTGCTGACTCCTGTACTGGCAAGCTGCCTTGGCTATCTGTTCCAGCTTGCGAAAGGATGCCTAAAAAGTTACTCTATGATCCAGAATATGATCACCAGTTAGACCCACATAGTTTGTGGTACCAACTGGCTGCATCTCACTGTCAAAACAAGGAGCTGAGCACAAGCCCTCAGCTTGCAGCGGGGGTTAGTGGCATGGAGAAGTAGATTAACTCATTGCCTACAAATCCAGTGACATTTTTAGGGTAGTCTCGTTCACCCCACAAGGGATATGAGCAAATTTCATGACTGCTTTCTGTTTTCCAAGTCTGCCCAAAAACATCACCATGTAATGAGTCCCGAATCCAGGACCTGCAATGCCACAGAAACAACCCTGGCACGCACAGTGATTCCTCCAGCTAGCAGCTGCAGTAGCCTCATCTTTCCCGGACCAGCCACAGGAGGGGACAAGTGTCATGAGGTACACAGTGGGGCACGTGTTCCCACTGACAAGTTTGGGTAATGCTGAGCCACTTGCTTTCACCCATAAATTCTTTCCTGCAGCACAACAGTCTGATGTAATGAACATTTTACACGAGCCATGAGCTTAAAGCTTTTGCTGCTATGCATGTGCCATTGATTAGAGTGGTTGCAGATGGTTTTATTTTAGGTAATCAAGCTTGCTGAGGTTTGCCAGCATCAGAACAAAGGCATAGTTTCCCCGCTCACTAACCAAATTTGCAGCCAAGACACTTGAATTGATATCAGCTCTGATGGATGGTGAGAAAGCAGGGAGGGGGGAGAGAGCAGCTTGCCCATATACCTCAAACCAGGTGGCTCATACCTCTGCACACCACATTTTACCCCCACCTCAGAGGAATTGTATTCCCTTTTGCTCCTAAAGAGAGGGGGAAAACACCTTTTTTTTTTTTTTTTTTTTTTTTAAACAAGTCCCATGCTGCCCTGCTGTCGTATAACAATATACTGAGCTGCAGAAAACAAAGGAGAAAACAACAGCAGCCACAACAACCCACACAAACACTAAAACCTCTGGAACTGGAATTCCTCCTGTGAGACATCCCCTCTGAAGTCTCCAACACGTACTGCAGTGTGCTGCCTTGCACGTCACTCAGCCAGCACTCTACCTGCCGTTCCCAGGCAGCTGCAAAATCTCTGCAGGTTCCTTCCCTGGGGAAGCAGGCAAGGGAAAAGACGAAACAGCTGTATGATGCTATGGGCTGTGGAGTCATTCACACTAGATTGCCACTGCAGGAAAGCTTCTAAAGCTCCTTGTTATTTAACCATCCATGCTGGTCTCAAAAGAGCCCAGTTTTATGGGATACTTACTAATTTTCAGTCACGGTGAAGCCGGTAGAAGGGTATACAGGAGCATGTAAAGTTTGGTGGTTTGGCCTTTTGGGAATCTCTGAGACACACCAGGCAAGAGGGGGGGTGGGACTGGTGCACGTGGAAATGCCCCTCTCTGCGCCTTCCCATATGCAAGGGAGTGGATGGAAGCAATGAAAGCGTATATATGGGATAATGCCCAGATGATACCCACTTCTTGCTCAGCCGCTGCACTGAATATTCCGTTGGAACAGCACAAACTGCTTCTCAAGGTGTTGCTGGCTCAGATAACAGAAAGGGCTGTGATCTTCCAAATGGTCACTCCGTGGCCTTTGTTTAAAGCTATGCATTGTGCCTATAGAACAATTGGACTGAATGTAAAGGGAGGAGGGGGAAGAAAAAGGAAAGAAAACCAGGGGGAAAAAGATTGTAAGAGAGAAATCAATAGAAAGCATTTAGCGGCTGGGGTGACATAGACAAAGTGCCTTTAGAACCACAGACACTTGACTTCAGGGCTGGGGGACAGAGAGGGTTGTTTTATTTTGTGCTTTGCTTCTTAATATTTTTCAGATTAACAGTTTTCAATTCTCTGCTGAGCTGTAAGGTCTCAGAGGCACTGCCTGCTGGAACGTTTTGATCAGTGTAAGCCGGGGCATTTCCAACAGACAGGTTTATTAACTGATTTACTGACCACATGAATTTTGCGTAGCTGAAACTATTTAGCTGGTCTCTTTCTCTCCCCTTTCCCCACACCTTCTGATTATTGATCATTAAGGAACTTTTTTTGCTTTTGCACAAAACCAGCCCCCAGACAGTGCTGCATTGCCTCTAGTCACACACAACAGGACAGATCCTCTACTTTGCCAAAATCGTCCTTCTGTAGCAAACCATGATATAGGGCAAACGGGGCTTGTCCCCTGCATGGGATGTGTTTTGAAAAGGAGATCTAATGCTGTCAGATAGACTTTCTGCACCTACTGAAGATAGTTGCTTGTAAATACTGCCATCTCAGAATTATCGCTTCAGCTCAAGTGGCGCAGAGCAACCCGAGGTCCTACTGCAGCCTCTAGCAGGGCTGGAGCTGGAGCTTTCTCTGGGGGATGTCTTTTAGCACCAAGAGAGGATTCACCCTCCAAGTCAACAGCGATGTACACAAGGTATCACCTTAGATAATTAACCACCACTTTTTGTTTGTTTTTTTTTAACAACTTGCAATGTGCAGAATGAAAACAGCATGCTATGTAAAGATTACCCAAACAAAACTCCTTCTTATTATATGGACTTAATTTGCCAGCTCAAGAAAAAATGGCTTCTATAAAGAAAAATATCCGGGTTTGCTGATGAATTTACTTATCTGAAGGACTTGCTTTGTGTTCTTTGCACTGGAGCTAGTTAAAAAAAAGATGATGAAGAAGAAAGGAAAGCTCTGAAAAAAACATTTTGCTAAAAAACCCTTTCAATGTTTGAGCGAGAAAGCTTCAAAAACTTGCATCTGTTCTCCAGCAAGTCAAACTATGGGTATTTTTCCTCTCAGTAATTTAGGTTTTTTTGAGCATTAGCTTTTTCCTCTTTGGAACATTTCTTCTATTATTTTGTGTTGCCTGTTGAAGTGCAAAGTTTCCTTGTTACAAAACATCTACCCAAGGACTTCAAGGAACCTAACCTAAGCTGATTAACACATATCCTCATGAGGTCCTGGTAATCATAGAAGATATTGTGGCCAGTAAATTTCATGTGAAAATTAAGGGAAAGAAAAGAAAAGCCATTCCCTCCCACAAGATACCACGGTGAGAATTTGTTGGCTGAGCATCATCCATGTAGCCCTGATCTCCTTTTCATGCTTTAGCTCCTGAGTCACCCCTTCCCAGGGACAGATGGACATACAGTTCAGGTCCTACAGTGACATTTTCCCATATAATTCACCAAATAACTCCTCAGATAACAAAACTAGTGAAACCAGTTTTCCCACAAATTTGACATCTCTGGAGGCATTCTCTGCTGTCTATGGAGAGCCATGCTAACACTGCAGCCTTTCTCTAGGGAAGGTGTTACGACAGTTTGCCTTCTGTACTATCTATTTTAATGAAACTTGTAGGAATGAAATACCCTGAGACCTGTGTCGAATTTCCTTGAAATAGGCCATCAGGCTTACAAGGTAGCAAGGGGATATATACACAGCCACAGAAATCATATATGTCTTATTTCCCACCATGTAAGTCTTATTTCTCAAGAAAAATAGGCTAGAAATACACCTACTTCTTCTTACATGGACACAGACACCTGTTGAAAGGTCAATGACCATTAATTTCATAATTATATTTTTGTTTCGGTATGCAGAAACAAGTGTCCTATACTACACTGACATCCAATCTCCCAATGGTCTACCAGAAGAAAACTGTTCTCTAAGTATTTTGGTCTCATTAGAGGAAGAAAAATGGAAGCAGCTTACTAAAAGCCTATTTTTGTAGTAGTGGCTGTCTAAGTTTGCAAATGGAGGCAGCACCTATACACCAAACGGTAAGACAACCCTTGGTTTTCACGGTGCAGACGATCACCTTGCTGCGGAATTATTTTTCCAAAATCAGGTTATACATGTTTAGTTCTTGGCACAGATCTTTAAAAAAAAAAAAGAAAAAGTGGACCTTACTAAATCACAAGACAAAGACTTCTTTCAGAGCCCTGTTAAAAGAATGAGACCTGTATGTAAAGTGATATCCTCATTGTGAGTATGTAACGGGATCACCGTTGCAGTCAAACAGAGACCACTTGCCTCTTAAAGGGACTTTCTCAGAAGTGAGAAAAGTCTTTTGCTGATCATTGAGCCATTCAAATCCAACTCAGAAGATCAACGCTCGTCAGTACCTGACAGCTATCCAGTTACCTTCTTTGCAAATCCACCGAGAGAGGTTTTCAGTCGTGCTCCTGCTGAACAGACAATCCTATTAATGAAACCTCCCATCCCAGATTTAAAGCCAGGGTTCTCCATCCCAACGGCAGCACAACCTAACAGGGCTATGAGGAGCAGCTTATTCCCTCTTCCTTCCAGGTTGTTAAGCCCGGGACAGAGCTAAAACACAGCAGCAGCCTGGGTTTATGCTGCCTTTACCTGTTCTGTAGATAAAAAAGGAACTTCAATTTCCAGTGCTGTCAATGTAGTGACTTTTAATCAGTAAATTCTCTTTCTAAGACAGGCAGGGGAAAAAAAAAGTCCTCATCTGAAAAAAATTTCAAATGCATTTTCAGCCAGAAGACATAAATATAACCAGAAAGCCATTTGGAAATGCTTTCATCTGACAACTGACATGCTTAGATCATCTGCAGCCCACCCTGTGCTTTTCTCACTAGAGAAATTAAACACTAGGAGAACTGCTGCTGCTTTGAATACTCCCCTTAAATATTTTCTGGCACAGACTCTCCCAAAGGCAGCAGTGGAAGTCTTGTTGCTCAGGACAGGCAAATATTCCTCTCTTCATGAGACATGACACAGTGGATAGATACCCTGGGACAGGGGTAGAAACAGGCTAAGATTTAAGAATTGGGGTTTTCTCATGGAAAGCTACCTACTCGAGAGGGCCTGGTGCTTTTCTCCAGGATGAGGATCTTTAGTCCTACCTCACCTGTACACTTGCCTGACTTTCAATCCCCTATTATGTATGCCCCAAATCCCACTTTTTGTGTGTATGTGGAAAACCTTTCCTTCCAGTGGCAGCTCTGTCCACATGTCCATGCCACTCTGGACTCTGGATCTGAGCCCTGACAAGCTCCACAAAGGCTGGGTCCTGCCTAATCGTGCAGCTTCTCTTGCTCAGCAAAGCTCCCTTGGGGCTGGTAGAGCACAATCCTAAACAAACCCACCTTCGGAGTCTATGTAGAAACACCCACCCCCTGCGAGGGTGACAGTGACCGTAAAATAACATCCCTCACAGAGGCTCTTGAGTCTGTTCTGGTTTCTTGTTCAAGGTGCAATTTAACATATTCAAACTAAAATGTAATTCTTTGATGAGGGGGTTCACCCAGTCACTTGTCACTTCAAGCCCCCGTACAAGGCGTAAGAAGTTCTCAGCGACTTCCAGGAAACCCGCAAGCAGTAAGCAGGTGGCTCTGGCTGAGGGGGGCTAAATCCCAAAATTCTCTGGTGTTCTTGGTTCACCAGGGGACAACTTAGCAGCCAGGGCATGGTGCAATGTTGAGTCATACCTGCACATCGCAGCTGACTGAGGCATATATGCAGCTTTACTCCAAATCTCTGCAAATCCATGCAAAGGTCTTGCTGTTAAGAGTTATCTGAAGCCTGGATAAGCTTACACAGCGAGCCATGCTGTTTAGAGCCCCGGATTTTGCAGGGAAAAGAGAGGACGGGTAATCTGGGGGCCAGTGTCACTCCAGTATCCCTTCCATAGACCCCTGCAGAGAGCAGAAATACTTTGCTGCAGCAGAAGCACCTTCTGGAGAAAGAGTCCTAATAGGGCTGCAAATTAGCAATCCTCCATGAATACATCTTTCAGGATTGAAACATTTGTTGAAAGCTGGACCCCAGCCAGAAACAAGCATTTGGTGAGTGCCTAAATTAAGTTAACATTTGCAGCCATGATAGACTTGGTCTAAAACACCGGGACACAATTAGTCAATTGAGTTACAGCATCTTAAACTGGCAAGGTAACTAATTGCTTCTTGTTGTGAGTTAAGCACAATAGCTTATGTCTCAGTGAAAAAGGGGGGAAGCTGAACCTGCTGGTCTCATCACAGAAACGGGCGAAGAATACACACAAGGATAGCTGTAGTATCTCACTTGACAGGTAGGAACTATATAAGCCCATTGCTACTTCTCATGTTCCTGTGTGCTATATCCCTATATATATTATGCAAATCCGTGTGATCCTTTCATTTAGAAGCAGTTACATTTCACTGGCATATGCCTTAGTGCAGATGGAGTTGCACAATCACAAAAATGTCCTGTCCTTACTGCCAGCGTAGACGGGTCATGGCTCAACCACTCAAAAAACTGAGTTTTAGGGGTGTCTAGTCTTCCATCAAAAGCATTGTGGCCAAAGAACACAAATGTAAACGTAATTAAAAAACCATCACCCCTAAAGAAAAACCCCACAGCCAAACGCAGATTCAAATGTATCTAAAAGTATTCAAGGAAATTACCTCGCCCAGGAAGACTTTATGCCTTGCCCATATTCTTCTATTCAGGTTAGGATCTTTGTCTTCTTGTGGTCAGCAGATGGGCAGCATGAACATCAGATTGCACACACTGCTATGGAAATGCAACTGAGTGCCCAAGTCACATCCAGCCACTTCTTATCAATATAACTGCCTGTGTACTTCAAAAGCCACGCCATCTTCTATGCAGTGGAAATAGTGTGGACACATCAGGGACGATTTAGGTGACAGTATTTGCGGCCATCTGGGCTTTCTTAGCTCATCCTGTCTGGACCTGGCTGCCACTGCAGAGAGGTGCAGGTCTTCTGTGCACCACATCTGCCTGCCTCATGAAGATATCTCTGCTACTCAAGGCCACTTCAAGTGGCATGAAAAGTTGCCTAAATATTGTATTTTGGAAACTGAACCATGCCCATAGTGATCACTGGTGATGCTGTAAAAGCTACAGTCAGGGGTGCACATCAGCAGCTGAAATAGGGGAGTAGTTGTACTACTATTAGCTATATACACCTCAGACTATCTGGCATGATGGGTGGAGTTTTTTGGTAGGTTTTTTTTTTTTGTTCAAAATACTTTGTTAAACAAATCTGGCAAAGTGTGTAGTACAAGGAGGTGACTAGGTGCTGCCACATCAGCCTCCCAGGGAGTGGGGAGAGAAGTTGATGGAGCCAAGGGTGAGCAGTCCCAGAAATTGTCTCTGGAAGATGCACCTGTAACTGTAGCCTGAGTCCCCTCCAGCCAGGATTGCTTAACCAGAGACCAGGCCACTCAATGTCAGACAGGTTTATCTTACTTCACTTTTTTTTTTCCTCTGGTTGTGAATGAGCAAGACTCATCCTGACAGATTTCTATAGCCACACTCCTCTCTTTACTCTTAATGAATGTTGAGAGTCAGATTTAACTGGTTCCAGAAGCAGGGAATTTAAGAAAAGTGTAAATAAGTTGACAGGGTGGCTGTGCTGAACTTGGCGTCTCAGCCTTGAACTAGCTCTTCACACCACAAACTTTGTACTCAGGAGTTACATGACAGCTAAACCAAACACTACCACCAGGAGAGCTCGGGTCCATGGGCTATCAAAAAATTCACTTGCCTCATGGCTGAAGGTGGTTGGAGTCCATCAGTTAAATGCAGAGTACATCTGGTCTTGCAAGTCAAGACTGCATAACAATTTGGGCTTAACTGGAGTCAGGCAGAAGATAGCCTCACAGCATCACTCCACAGCAAAACATGCCACCTTTCACCAGAGCTCCCCTTACACACCATTCTGCTGTCTTTCATGGAGCTTTCCCCCTGTTTCTGGACTGCTGCTTGAGCACATGTCACCAACCAACCACAGAGGGGAGGAAACACATGTTAAGGACAAGAGCTCTAAGAATGGCTGTCTAGAGTTTGGTCACCAACTTCTTCACAACCATCTGAGTAAGTTACCTGGTAATACCAAGCTTCATGGCTTTCTGGGGTGACTGTGAGCCATGCCATCAGCCCTCTGGGGCAAATTCATAGTAACTGTAAGCCACAGCAGGTGAGTTACACCAGAAATGATCCTATCGCCTGCTTTACATACACACAAAGGTTAGAAAAGTCACAAATAGACAGGGAGAGTTGTGCAGTGAAGGCTGTGGTTCACACAACAAGGTTTCACAGCTCACGGTGCCAGTTCAACTGCAAAACCTCCTGGTGCTTAAATGGTGAAGTTCACACTCCTTCTCTGGAGGGGACAGAAGGTAATGGTACTCAGCTGTGACTATGACTATGCCAAATATCATTTGCTCATCCGAGATGAGCACAGATGGTCATATTTTCCTCTGTTTATTTTTGCTGAATGGCCTTTTCAGCCTGCCTATTCTGTGACCTTCTCTTAAAAAGGGGGAAGACACAGTTTTGCTGGGATGCTGGGTTTCTTCTCTTTTCAGGAGGCAAAACAGAGCTTCTGCTGGTATCAGCTGCAAGGACACAGATGGACCACGTAGTCTTTATGCTTGTATTGTTTTCTGCTGTGGAAATGCAATTGTAGGAGCAACAAAGGCATCCAAGTACACGTGAGGACTGTCCAACTCGCTGCTTCTCAAGTACAGGTTACGCAGACTGTGAATAACAGGACCCGTGAGTTATTGGGCTATAATTTAATACGTGGCACTTTTCATTTTCAGAGTAAAACTGCAGTCTAATATAAAAAGATATTCTAATCACTATATTTAAATACAAAGTGGAGTAAATCACTAAACAATATTTTAACATGTCAAAGGTAATAAAAAAAGGAACAAGTAATAATCAAACAGCACCTGCCATCTTGGCCACCAATGCAAAGGCAGCCCTGGGGGGTGTGATGACCCCCAGGGAGCATTCAGACTGCAGAGCAAGAGAGAGTCAAAGCACCATGAAAGCTCAGCACTGCCAACCCCAGCAATACCACTGTGCACTGCACACTGCTTGGAGTTAAGTTCTGCTGCCTCTATAATTTTTAGTTAATTTAATAAGCTGTTGGATTCAGCATGGCAAAGGCAGTACTGAAAAGCTGCACCTGTTGCTGAATAGTTTGAGGCCATTTGGAGCAGTTCATTCATATACACACAACAAGAGGCAAGTCAGTGTTCATATATTGTACATAGTAAATGTAGAGTGAGAAATGTCCCTTGCCTCAGAAAGCCAACAACCTAAATAGAAAAGAGAAAAGCAGTATCACCTTAATTTTAAAGGAGGAGGAAAGAGGCACAGAGGGTTGATCTGTGTGATCTCTGTGGGACGATAATTCCTTTCTTGACTATTATCCTTGTCCATGAAGACAGCAAACACCAAAAGATTGCCTCAGCAATCACTGAGGTCGCTCTCTGGAGCCTGCATGAGCTCTACTGGACATGACTGGGTGAACTCTCCATGCATATAGCATGCACATGCAAGGGAACCACCATTAAAAGCATGATTGTCAAGCCAAATCAGCTGCTCAAGGTGACCACCAGAGATCTGTGGAAGAGCCACAGACTGAAACTACTCTGCCAGAGCTCCAACATCCTCCAAAATTCCCCCGTTTCAGTAGGATTTCAGAGAGCATATCACCACATGGGATCTGACCCGCCATATGCCAAGACACCCAGTTATACTTTGTACCACTTTAGTGGTTCCTTCCTGATCCCTAAATTCCTGCTTGGAAGAAATGAGATGCTGGTTCCAGGCAAAACCTACCTGCTGTGTAAATGATGGCAACGGAGCAACTGACTGTAGTCCACATGGTTTGGATGACAACCAGCAGGATGGTCTCCAGCCATGCTGCCTCACTCGTTGCATCCCGTGCCTGTTTTACATTGGCAGGCAGTCTCAGATGATCCCTCCCTAGGGGTGTGCTGGCAACATAAAGTCCTATTGGCCCTAAGACAGTCTGTGAACTTCAGAAGCGCAACCTTTAGCACTTTGTTCTGTAGGACAAAGGTGCTCAGATAATGCCCTGATGAAAGCTGTATAGACAGATTAAACAGTCTCACAGTGGCCCTGTCTCCCTCTGCAGTGGCCACCAGCTCATTGCAAGGGCACCCTGAGGCCAAACTCATGCCAGATTATCTTGTTTGGACAACATGGAGCCCTACTGCCCATCTCCTTGCAGCTTGGAAACAGTCCTTCATCCCCACTGAGACATCAGTCGCTCAAATAGCTTCTTTCAGAGGTGCCTGGAGCTCTGCTTTCTCAGCTAACTCCTTAGGGTGAGATGGCAGTAAAGACCAAACATTGGTGAGCCACAGGAATTTTCTAACCCCAAACACTTTTACTCCTAAAAAAGCGCAGAAAGCAATCAATTATGAAAAACAAACACCCTTTGAGAACATTTCCCTTCAAGGCAGTCTCACCATTTGTAGGAGGACCTGGCTTGAACCTCCAGCCTGCCAGATTTTCTCAGGAGCACAGATGAGAAATTGCTGCCCTTGCCTCATAGAGGCTGAGTGCCTCAGTAATCTCTCCCACCTCTTGTCAAGAGGTCAAGCCACGTTACTTCAAATCCCAAAGTACACCATCTGTGGACTTCTAGCTTCTCCTTAAAACTTTTCTGTGCAAAACCCATTCAAAGTCAACTGTCCTCAACAACAGACCTAATATTCAGCAGAGAAAGATCCCTCAATGGCCCCTTCTCTCTGCTAGCTCTCCAGAAGGTCTTCTACTCAACATAAATGCATTGCATCCAGGATGGCTATGGCTGGATATGGTAAGCCAAATATTTTTCATTAATATGAAGGCTGATGTTGATGATGAATATTTAAGGCAATACCAGCAAGGCCAAACTCCGTGCTGATTATATTTAGAATTTCAATTTGCACTATTCCTGGCCACCATGCTATATTTAACTGCTCACTTCAGCCACCAGCCTCTTCTGAAGGACCCAGCTGAGATGGATGGCAGCACCGGACAGAAAGCTATCAACCACTTTACGGATGAGCCGCAAAAATATTAACCCTATATAAATAAATAAGGGCTTGACTTCACAGAGACTGATCATTGGAAATAGAGACAAAATTGCTCATTCTACAAGCCCCTACTTAAAAAAAAAAAAAAAAAAAAAAAAAAAAAAAAAAAAAAAAAAGTGGGTAAGAGAATTTAAAAAAGATTAATGGATGTTGTCACAACCTTCTCTAATGACAAACAAGGCTGTCAGGCCAGGTCTTTGGCCCAGATCATTCACAGTATAGCCTAGGTTTGGGCTAGGAAAACAAATGCTCACCTGTCATGGCACTGCAGTACTTTCGTTCGAGTCCTTACAAGTGCCACTGGTCTAGGCATGGGGAGTTATTCTGAGCAGTTCTATCATCAACAGCCAAGTTAACTGTGCTTCTCCCTCTACTTCCAACATGCTGCAGAATTACCCCTTTTCTAGAACTTACGACCTCCATGTCTCTTCCCTGTCGAAAGGACAAAACACATGAAAAGGAGTGCTCCCCTCTTACCCAGCCCTTCCAAAACCAAAGCACCAGCGAGGACAGAACCCATCTCATACAGCTGGTACTGGGGCTGGGTCTACACCAGAAACCCATTAGATTAACAAAGACTCCCTTGTGCTCACTCCATTGGCTCAGCAAGCAGGGAATTAGCAGGCATCTACTTTCACAGCATGTTCCTGGTTTTGTGGGAAAAACCATCCACACGTCCCAGGCTATTACATCAAATATAAATGGTGTGAGGGCTTCTGCCATCCTGTTGAGCTCCCTACTGATTCCTGCAGCAGACAGGGAGGAGGGAGGTTAAGCAAGGATAATGAATGGCTGCAGTGGCAAAAAAAAAAAAAAAAAAAAAAAGAAATCCATGATTTCCCAGAGGAAAAAATAAATGGTGATACTCCCCCAGGTTGTCGATCTTGTTGTTGACTATGCCAACACAGTGTGCATGTCTCCATAGAAAAAATCATAGAAAGCAGGACTGGAAGGGACCTTGACCGTTCCCCTCCCAAAGATACAGTCAATTGCACTCTCTTTTTACAGACAATTTGATAAGTTATATAGTCCTTAGTATCAAGAATGTCATGGCACTGCAGCACTACCACCAGACAGAGGATTGACTCATGTTCTCTATTTCCCTGGAGCTGTCTGTGGGCTGTCTTCAGACTCAAGTAAGCATTGCTGTAAAATTCATGTCTGGTATGAGCAACAGTGACAAGGACTAGACTGTTTTTGTTTACTTTAGGTGCAAAATCAGATTCTAGCATTTAACAATATGGCCAAAGGAAGGTCTAGGGTCATGTAAACATATCTATGCAGGAATAAGATACATGAACAGGTTGTCACCATTTGTGTTATAACACAGCTGAAATCCTTCACTCAAGAACTCCTCCCAGTAAAGCTGCAGGTGTTTCAAGTTAGTGACCCGGAGGACATCTCCCCATCTTTTCTCCTTATTTTGTCCAACAGTTATTTGGGCATGGAGGGGAGCGAAGATGGTGCTATGAGTGTCTTGAAGTGACCCTGTTCTGAGAGCTCTCTAGTAGGGACATTGTCAGACCCACTTTAGGTATAAATCAACGCACATGTTCAAGAGAGGCTCTGGTTTTGCCCCAGTAGATACAGGACAACACATGCTTTATGAACATGTTATTGCATCCACTTCCGAGAACCAGGCCCCCAGCACAGGGAGTCACAGCTGAAGTACCAGGTTCAGTATTCCCTAAATACCTAAATAAGCCAAACCCATAGAACAATTCCTACATAATGTGGTGGATATTGCCAAATTCCCCTACTGAGAGACAAGGATTTCACTGGACTCATAGTAGACTTTCTACTATACCATTTACAAAATAGTAGATTTTTTTAATTGTTTGTTTCTGTGCTGCTGTTGTGTCTGAATGGATTACATTAAGAGCTTGTGATATGTACAAGTACAAATGGGTTTGCTTAAACGGAGTAATACTAATTAAATAATAATGCATCAGTTTGAGTCTCATTTTGTTACATGTCTAGCTGTGTTAAGTATTCCCCTGCATATATAATTGTCCTCTTTCATTCCAAAAACTTCAATAATTGAGTTTTATTTGCTCAGGAGTAAAATATGTATCAGGACCTCTAACACATCACCCTCCGTTCGTGACTTGAAATTTGTCACACCTAAGCTACAAGATGATGTCTGCAGGAACCCACAAAGATGCTTGTGTTCCCAAAATGTTTTACCTTCCGAATGGGACTGATCTCCTTCCCAGAGATGGTCACAGTCATCTCGTGTTTGAAGCAAAATAGGAAATTTGCATTTAGTCTTTGCCTTTGCCACAAACAACTCCTCTCTTTCTCTGTCATTTCTCTTGCTGTAAAATGATAATAATGCACATATCTCCCTCCCACCTCTCTCTCAGATCTTCAGCTCACCATGAGCAGTAAGCCTTTCCAGACAGAGACTTTGCAGGCTGGCTAAAACCAGGCGACTATAGCATTCACTGCAGCCTACAGACGCAAGCTTCGTATGGGTGTGCACTGTAGTGTCACTAAGTAATAACAACAGTGTCCTCTGGATCTGTCATTACCTGAAATATAAATTAAGATCTACTAAAGAGGTGCAAAACTTGCTATGGAAATCTCTGGACTCCTTCCAAGCTGGTCTAGTTTAATCATGGCCAGATTTCATATGCAGGTAAATTCATGAAGTATTTTTTTAAACAACAAAAAAATAGAACATGGCTTACTTTACATCGCCTGATCATGTTTATAGACTAAGGCAGAACCGATCATTTCATATACGTAGACATGATTTCATTGATGCTTCTTAGCGCTGGACTATTCTTCCGTGCCTGGAGGGGTTACCAGTTAGCCAGATCAGGTCTCAGTTACAGGTCAAACACCTGGAGACCACCATGCTACCAGCTCGTATTTAGGTGGCCTGTGAGAGTTGATACATATTGACGATCATCTAATCCAGTCAGGGTGGAACTCATCTTATATATTCAGAGAAATTGAGTTTCTAATGTCAGCAAGCAGCCTAGGTTTCTGCCCTGCATGCCTAGGCACCTCCAGAGGATGGGCAGCCTCCATTTAAGTATTTAAATAACCAGTATTGAAGATGGAGATGTTGTCATCATAGCTGCCCTCACTTTTGATTGAAGAGGGACCTGGTTAGCTGTCTAGGCTAAGTCCCTAATTTTCATAAGGCTAAAGTCAGAGTAAGGTTCATCTCACCTGCATGATGTCGTGAAGCCCTGACATGGACGTGAAGCCATGGCTTCTCTAGAACTGCCTTCCCAGCTGCTGTATATGCAGGGCGAGAGATGCATTCATCTCAGGGGGATGCGTGGAGCCAAGAGCTGCCACCAATGGAGGAAAAGGAACACCAGGCTTGGGAACCCCAACCTCATGCTTCCCCAGATTCCTGTGTCCGCATTTTGGGAGTCCTTTACTACAAAAATTATGCAAGAACAGGTTGTCCTCCTGAGCCACTGAGGCTAAGGTTTGCCTCTCCCACTGCACCTCCTGGGACTTGCTCCAGCTGGAACCCAGAAACACAGAGCTCTTCCCAAGGGTGAAAAACAGCAGAGGAAAAGCCCTATATTTTCTCCTTCAATATATATATATACATATATATATATATATATACTCCAAAACATGGCCTCACTGTGCAGCTGTCACTCACCTTCAGATACAGCCCAGGTCAGCAGGATTCATCTTTTGAGACCTGATTTTTGGAATTGCTGAACACCACTGTCCCCCATAGGAAACGTGGCTACTCAGCACCTCCAGAAAACAAGCTCCCAGATGCCAAGACATAAAGCACAAGCAAAAAAAACCCCAGTCACAGCATCAAACAGCTCTCCCCTGGGCATGCCCTGCTGTCCATTACCATTGCAGCTCAAGGCTTTGCTCCAGCATTTATCTGACAGAAAGAGCCCATTACCCCGAGGAAATAGCTTCCTCCCCTATTGACGTTATCACTTTATTGAGTTTTATATTAGCTATTTTGAAATATTTACCAAGTGGGTTAGATATTATTGTATTTTTTAACTAAACAATGTAGAAGGTACAGAGGGAAAGAATATGTCTACAGCTATGGCACCGCACTGCCGGAGGGCTGGGGTGTACCCTGCTCTGCTTCTGCCCCCCTGGGTGTCCCCTGGGCATGATGCTTACCCTTCCTTGGCCGGATCCACCACTTTAATGATGGGATGGAAAGGGAGGAGGTATTTTTCCCAGGGTCTTGGTGTCCAGTGGTGATCTGCTTCATCTCCCCACCACCGCTGCCATCACAGTGGCAAGGCAGAGGAGCAGAAACAAGTGTTAAGAGAAATTTCAGCTTAGCTGATAATATTTTACAATAATACAATAACAGCCACTTATAAAAAAGTTCCTGCCCCATAAAATTTACAATGTAAAGCAGACATATAAATGGAACAAAATGGGAATAATATAACGATGGAAACACATGGAGTAGGGAAGCTGTTGACTAAAGCTATCCAGCCACGCATGGGCAGAGGCGAGAACTGATTCCAGCCTGGGAATCTGCCATCCCTGACCAGTACCCTGCAGAAGATCTGCCTCTCCAGCAGCTGTTTTCCAGTAATCTATTGACTGTGATGCTTCTGAATCCAACATAACCTTCATGAAGCAGAGAACTGCTATCAGCCAGAAAGGACTTACTTTCTCCAGGATATCCAAGGTCTATATCCATGGCATTTTCAATCAGCTGAGTGTAGACAATAGCTACACTTATCTGAAATGCTGCAACACTGGCAGCTAATGCGCACTAAGTTAATCACTGGCATATTTGTAGACTGCCAAGTATATAATAGCGCGATAATGAATTTGTATGGCTGGGCCTATAAAAACTTTGCTTTTTATACTCAGGCATTTTAATTGACACAGAAATACATTTTAAAAGAGAAAGCAGGCTTGATGAGGTCAGCTTAAATTCCTTGGTATAATTACCAAGTCCATTGAACACAAATCTGAAATCATTTAGGTTAAGTTAATAACTTATGCCTTTAGTTTATAAGCACCACATTACATTTCAGGCAGCTCAGATCTTGGCTTTGCTGAAGTGGCCTGGCCTTTAATAAATTCCTCCCCACATTTTTCATGTTATAGTTCTTTTACAATCATGGTTTTCAAATGGCAGTACAGGTACAGTGTGTTTAAATCACCATAAATTAGGTTGGGTTTTTTTTTTTTCTTTTCTGGCTATAGCACCTTTATTGTAAGTTGTCGACTTTTCTTTCAGCCATAAAAGTTATTACAGGCGCAGATCGGAAATGAAAAATACACCATGTGCCATCTGCGAATGTCCCATGCTAGACCCCTCCTGGAGCAGAACCACTTTCAGAGTTTTCCAGGGGAGTTCAATCCAAGTAAATATTTTTAACAGCTTGATTAGAATGACCTTTACATTTGCCACCTCCTGTGCTGGGTATGCGTGGCAAGGTTTTGGTACCGGGCTGGGGGCTACAGGGGTGGCTCCTATCAGAAGCTGCCCGAAGCTGTCCCATGTCTGATGGAGCCCATGCCAGCTGGCTCCGAGACGGACCCGCTGCTGGCCAAGCCCAATCCCATCAGTGATGATGGTAGTGTCCCTGAGATAATGTATTTAAGAAAGGGGGAAAAAAATTGCACAACAATTGCAGTGGGAGAGAGGAGTGGGATGATGTGAGAGCAGCAGCCCTGCAGCCCTGGGTCAGTGCAGGAGGAGGCAGGGGGTGCTCCAGGTGCCGGAGCAGAGGGTCCTTGGCAGCCCCTGGTGAAGCCCATGGTGAGGCAGGCTGTGCCGTCAGACCATGGAGGTCCACAGTAGAGCAGATCCCACCTGAAGCCCATAGAAGACCCCACACTGGAGCAGGTGGATGCCCCAAGGAGGCTGTGACCCATGGGAAGCCCACGCTCAGCCCACCCGTGTCCCCATGGGGAGAGGAGCCCAGGCTGGGGACGGGCTGCGGGCAGGGCTGGGGACCTGCGCTGGAGCCAGCTGTGCCTGAGGGACAGCACCCATGGGAGGGACCCACACTGGAGCAGGGGAAGAGTGTGAGGAGGAAGGAGTGGCAGAGACAGCGTGTGATGAGCTGCCCGCAGCCCCACTCCCCATCCCCCTGAGCTGCTGGCAGGGAGTTTACAGCAAAAATCAGGAGTGAAGTTGAGCCTGGGAAGAAGGGAGGGGTGGGGGGAAAGGTTTTTAAGATTTTATTTTAATCCTCATTACATTACTCTGATTTAAATGGTGATAAATCAAACTAATTTCCCCAAGCTGAGTCCATTTTGCCCACGATGGTAATTGGTGAGTGATCTCCCTGTCCATATCTCGATCCATGAGCCTTTCATTGTATTTTCTTTCTCCTGTCCAGTTGAGGAGGGGAAGGATAAAGTGGCTTTGGTGGGTACCTGGTGTCCAGCCAGGGTCAACCACACACACCTCTGTGGATGAACTTACTTGTATTTTATATAGCTCTGCAGCACAGGGGTGACTCCATCTACAGTATGGTGCTCAAGTTAGATCAGGTTTTCCTGCATCAGACAGGAGTCTTGCTAAAGCTTGTAGGAGGGAAAAAGAATGTCCATCACTCATAGTCTAAGCTGGCATTAACAAGTAGGTCACACATTTCTCAGAACTTTTGTTACCATCATATGATGGGTAAATAACTCTCCTGCTACCTACTGCTTGTGCTGACTTTTGGTTAAACTGGAGTGACAGGGGGGGTTCAAAGTGACCAAGCAATGATGATAATAAATAGGAAGGAGTTTGTTGGAAACCCTGTAACAGGAGAAAAGGCTCTGCTTCTGCTAAGCAGTCTGGGGAGAGCCTGTGGGAGATGGTTTTTTGAAAACGTGCTTAACCAAAGCACTTAGTGTGCAGGTGGCTTTGGGTTTGTCCATTCATTGAATGGGACATACCTGCTGCTGGACGGAGGGCAGTGGACAGGCAGGGAAAGCATCTCCACAGCCCATGCCAGGATGTGGGAACCACAAGAAGTTCACTGGGATGCTGGGAGGCAGCAGCCTCCACGCACCTCATCGCCCTTCCCTCTGCTTCCTCCTTCCCGTCCTTCCTCTTCTTGTGCAAGTCCATCTTTCCCAAGGATGTCAGAGGATCCCTGCGCACGGCATTAAGATAAGCAGCAAATAATGCCGGGAGGAATTTGCTGAGCCAGCTGGTCTTTTGCACCCTGTAGGATGCACAGACCAAAGAGGCGTCTGCCACACATGTCACACAGATGAAGCCAACTTTGCATTCAACAACTGCACCAAACAAAAGATAAAAGCAGTTTCAGCATAATAGATCATTCAAAGGGGCTCCAAATCCACACTCCCTCCCCTCCCTTTGTATCCTCTCTCCAGGTTGCTTAGCAAAAGCTGATTTTTATTTCCAATTAAAGTATTTCAGAGCAGCTTTTATTTATTATTTATTATTATTATTGTGTGACCACTTTGAATCACACTGCTTCATTCTAGCTCTTTAATCTAGTCAAAAAACTGCAGCACACACAATTCCTTCCTGTGAAATGTTCCTGGGTTTTGTTTAATGTTTTGCATAGCTACACTCAGATTTTTGGTGTATTTTTAACTGGCTCCACGTTCACACCTGAACCACCACTAGTCCCACCAGCCAAAAAGAGAGGGGCAGAAGAAGGAAAAAACTCCTCTTTAGGATGTTCCCAGAATCTGCCTTTGTCAGAGATATACTGGTATCACAGAGGAGTCTACAGAGCACTGTCATGTTTAATGTGCACAGACTGACACTAAGACAGCAGCTTGAAATGCAAAGAAACACGAATACAGTAATTGCAGCTTCTTGCGACAGTGCTCAAAATGCTGCCGTTCTCCTGACTGCCAGCCAAGAGGAATTTCCCAGGACGATGTACAGTGAAACCTGCTTCTCATGGGGCCAGACAAAGTGATACTTCGTTACTGAGCAGTAACGAAGAAAATTCTTTTAATTCTGTGCAATGTCAGCCTTCAAATTCCAGCTGAGGGTTTCTGCCGTTTACATTAGGGATGAAATGAGCACCAGCCACTGGAGCACTTGTGGAGTGCTATGGAGATGCTGTTTTCAAGGAAGGGTATTTTTCAGAAGATACTGATGGCACAGCAATGCCCAAGTCGAACCAAGTGACTCATGCAAGTTTGGTTCTCCAGTCTAATCAGAGCGTTTGAAATTCCAGTGGTGCTCTTACATAGGCTATGTATGCACTCACAGGGCTTGCTGTGCTTGAGTAGCTTCTCATTCGAGACTCAAGAGTTTGCAGAAATTAATTAATACAGCCCCACAGTCATGCAGGTGGATGAAGTAACCCGAAAAGCAGTGTTTTTAATGGTTTGGAGACCAAAGGACTCTGTGGCTGCTACAGGCAGTACAGAAACAGCGAAGGCAAGGTGATCTTTGCAACTGGAGCAACCAACAGTGTGACCAACAAGAGGCAGTGGGAGGAAGGAGCATGAGACAGTCTGGTGGGCAGAGGGGGTGTCCAAAGGAATGACAGAGGTCAGCATGACAAGAGAAGACAGCTCATTAATCCCGTTGCACAGAACAGACCTTCTGTCTAGCAAGCGGCAGAGAGCTGCCTGACATCAAAAAGGAATGTCACCACTAAAATAGTCTGAAGAATTGGACCTGTGCCCTTACCAGTGCATCACACGTTGCCATAGGGTATCGCGCTCACTGGAAAGTGCCCTGGTCACTTGGGAGCATCAGTCCCAGGATATTGTCCACACGTCCCAAGACACGTGGAAGTGAAACTCCCGCCAGGAGCCTTAGAGTGCAGCTCGGCTTGCCACAGTCATGTGCCCAACTCTAAAACAAGGCCAAACCCCAGACCTGCTCTTATTTGAGACTTTTCAAAAGCAAAATCTTACTTGCCTCCCATTCCTGTGGTCAGATGGGGAGAAGCATTCTGCATTCAGTCGCCCAGATGGAGGACTGTATCATTAATGTTTCAGTGGTGTTCAGTGGGGAAGGGCACTGCTTTGAGGGAGCTGTGTAAAGTGCACTCCTGTGGATGGGGGTTTGGGGTACAAGTCTGAGGCTACAGCCACCTAATCCCATTTTAGAAGAGGGGTTTAGGTAGCTGGGCTCAGGTTTCAATGGCAATTAGACACCAAATATTTCAGAAATACTTCAGCTACCAAATTGCATGTCAGGATTGCTGAATGCCCCTAAAACTCCACCCTTTGCAGTATAAGACAGGGTGCCAACGAACTAGGTTAACTCACAGAATAATCTGGGATGCAGGAATCAGACAAAGAAAAAGGCAGCCACATCATGGGTGATGTGTGACCTTGTGCCTAAGCTTTCATCCCAGGGCAAACACAAGGTGATTTGGATGGTCTGAATTCTTGGCAAAAGAGAGTCTGGCACCACCTCTATCTGGGGGGAATTTGGCCACAACTGTCCGGAGGGAAACAAAACCCTCTGGAACTGAGAACTGAAAAAACAATATTCTTCACAGCTGGAGTTATTCTTTAAGAGAGGGGAGGGGGGGAAAAAATCAACATTTTCTATTTCCATACTTTTCTTCCGCAATCCCTTTGCGAACAGAAGAGAGTGGGCTGAATACATTGCAGCAGATTACACCGCCGTTATTTTAGGACCCATCAGAAATACTGTAATTTTCCTGAAGAATCTTGTTATCACAAAATTGCAGCCTAATTTGGCATACTCAGAGATTTCTGTAGGTCAGATAAGATTTGAGTAAACATTTGAATCTTTGGCTACATAGCTGAACTGTATTTGTCAAGCACAGTTAAAATACAGTTCATGATACAAAGGGTCTCCCCCTGCCTTTTAAAACTCTTATATCATATTCTGAAGAGCCCTCCCAAGCCTAGGTAATTAATTTCTTTAGAAAAAGATTTCCAGGGGTGCATTTACAGACAGCTAGAACTGTGACAAGGCACAATCACTCATGCCAAGACTACATTTAAGTTTTTTACTTTCTGCTTCCTTTTTTTTTTTTAAGGTTCTTAAAGTTCAAAGTGAAGTTTAATTGCAGTTGTTATTACAAGCAAACATTGTACAAAGTCTTCCAAGATCCCCAAAATCCACATACTAACAAGTTTTTTGAGGGCCAGAAGGCATCATTACAATGATCCTTTCATTTGACCTCTTCTATAACTCAGGCCAGATGAACACCTTTGAATCCAGCACCTCAAAGCAACATCCACTTATGGAATTGTTCATTTATTCTGAGACATATGGAGATGTTTCTCCACCAGCTGCCTGAAAACATGCTAAAACAGGGGGTAGAGAGCCACAACAGGATGGGGAGGCCAACCCTTGGGCAAACTGTTGAGGATCCAGCCACTGATTTAAACTCAGCACCACCAGGGCCTATGAAACTGCAATAGTTTGAATTCTTTAAAGATAGTATCCTGGGCTGGGCTTTTTACTGTTCATTTCACAAATCTGTTTATAAGTTGTATGACAAAATCAAATGGAAAACTCAAGAGACAGAAGCTAACAGTGACTTCCACAGGGGTTTTCAAGGCGAGGCTGTCAGAAAACGGGACAGGCAAATACAACTTTTTCCCTGTTTAGTTCTTTTCTGTAGATAGGCTTTAGGCAATTAATATTATTTAATGAAGGACAATGGGTGATATTTCCTACTGATTTTTGCTGTGGTGACTCAAAAAACTGCTGCACAAAGTATCCACCCTACTGGCCCATGGGTACTGATGACCCTCCACATGCTCCGGTCCTTCCCTCTGCTGCTTTGGTTTACACACAGGCATCTTAGCACAATTGCGCTTTCCCTGGATGGGAGAGATAATCAAGCATGATGACATGTGGAATTGCAGCTACAGGGTTTGTCAGAGAGCAATTGTCAGTGATCCATGTTTCACAATGTTCCTTTTCTGCAATTAAAGTGTTGTCTCCGGTTTATGGGGAGTAGAAGGACAGATGACCACACTGTACAACTCCTACAGTGACTGTCCTCTTGCTCCATTCATCATCTCATGACTGCAAGTGCAAAAGACAGACCCGTCCTATCCCAAAACTGCTGCCATGGATATATATATATATAAGGTGCTTGGGTCCCTTGGAAATCCATGGGAGAATAGATTATAACCTACACAGGGCAAGGAATACAGTCTAGAAGAGCTATTCACATAGGGTAGAGTCCAAGCCAATAATAAAATTAAATAACAGTGATTTAAAAGAAACCCATAAAACACCCTGGTTGCATCTGCATTAAACTCAGGAAATTTTCTCAGGTCTTCCTCAATACATGTTATACTTCAGTCCTGTTATCATAATTACACCTGAGACTGGGAACTATTCAACTACCTAATGATCTAAGGCTTAATCAATCCATAGTGCAATGAAAGCATGCAGACATCTTCCCCAATCTGTGGTAAACTGGATAGACTGAAAAAGGCATATCAAATTTCTATCTTATAAGAATTACTTTTTGCTTGCTATATAACAAACGGGGTCATGCAGAAAATTCTCCAGGGAATGCAGGAAAACTTTCTGCGTGTTCTTAACACATGAAAACATATCCATTTAACTAAGAATGAGAAACATTGCGGCACTGCACTGAAGGAAAAAAAAAGTTATAATTTTGGAAGCTGAAAGCCTATCTGTCTTCTCTTAGGAGACAATCCCTTTTCAAAGCTGAGGAACTCATAAAACGCACAGCCACTTTTGATGTGTTGCACATCGGGAGTCTCAATTCTTTTCTTGTGAGACTCCATTCACACCCAGGAGCAGGGATGGGTCACGTTTGTTCTAGAGAAGAGCCATTTTAAGGAAATTTGACTGCTTTGGATATTGTAAAGTTGCCAGAAAAGCTCAAAACCAAAACAGCAGGAAATATAACCAGAGGATTTTTTGACAACTCTTACACCTTTTTTTTGTTTAAAAAAAAAAAAAAAAAAAAAAAAAAAGTTGACCAGGGAGGCCAGATTGCAACACCATAAATCAGGAGTCAACTCACCAAAGTCAGTGCAGTTTCACCAGCATTCAGACTCTGCTTGGTAAGGAGGGCTCATGGTTACTCCACTTCTATACTCCACTTCCAAGGATTAGCAGCCTGTGAATGATGCCAGTCAAAAACATGGTAACAATAAAGAGGGTAAAGTATGGTGACATTTTCTCAGCTCGTTGGTGTAAGCAAACAAACAAAAATACAAAGGGAGGAAAACAGTCTTGGCACAGATGGGCTCTTTTGCATGTTGCTTTCCACACATAGAGCAATTTAATCTTGAGTCAGCACGAGTTAGCAGAGGAATGACAGGTTGTTACAATTACAAGCTGCTTTGGAAGTATTACTATCAGTGCTGCCGCTATTTATGTTTAGTATTGTTATTGATGCTATTAATACTGCTTGTACAAGCGTTTAATGTTACTGTACCGATGTAAATAACATCTGGATTAACAGTTGAGAGAACAACATGATGAGGAACAGATTGATGGCTGAAGAAGCAGCATTTATTGGGTCACATTTCTGGGTTACATTCCTGCGGATGTTGGGCATTCATACTACAGGAGTCAACGGGAGGCTTTTCTAAATAAGCACCCCAGGATCTAGCTTGCGCAAGAGGACGTGATGCTGTGACTTTTTTTTTTTTCTGCCTCTGCAAGGACAGATTTGTTACCAGATCACAGTGGCAGAACTGACCACAGAAACTCTAAGCCTCAGTCCTAAATTAGCCACGAGAAAGCATTATCCAAGAATTCAAACCAGACCTCACTTGGCATCTTGTTTGTATTATTTGTGGTTTCTGACTTAACACCACAAGCCACCCTTTGCCCCAAACTCCTTTAATCACAATCATAGCTAGAGGCTCAGCAGAGACCTCAGCCTCACAGTGCGGAACACAGAGGAAAAGCTGATGCACGTTCTGTAGATTGTGTATAGTCTAAAGAGATGGCAGGAAAAAGGAGGCTGCAATCTAACTTCTCTGTATAGCTCTATATAGCAAGCCCCCGAGGGACCTGGGTAAACGTTCACTGTAACAGGATTTTCACTGCAATAAATTTTTTGCAAGTCACTGCCTCAGATCTGTGAAGAACTGTCCCATTTGAATTGGATGCAGTCATAGTGCACTGTTAGAAGCCCCCTCCAAATCTCTGGGGCTCCCTCCATCACCTTCCTCACAAGAGACCCAGCTACAGCAGCCCGATCTGGCTCCCACGGGGTGTGATAGCACAAGCAGAAATGCAGCCTGGTCTCCTCTGGGTGACCTGGAGATGCACTGGGACACTGGCCACGGAGGGTGGGGTTCAGCTGCTTCAATTGCAGGCACCTAGTGTCATTTTAGGTGCTGCAGTCTGTCCTCCTGCTCCTACCCCAGCTGGGTGCAGGTGTCTTGCGTCGTAGCTCCATTTGGGCAGGTGAATCCTTCTCTTTGGGAAGGACCCAGCACTCTAGGTTTAAGGATCACTGCACCCTCCATCAAGGTGCCTGGGGGCACACTGACATCAGCATCTTAGTCTGGAGCATATGTGCATGTTGGAAGTGAACCATCCTACGGTCCTTGCTTACCATGTTTTCCTTGGCATCATGTTGGAGGCACAAAGCACAGGGAAGGGATTCCTTCTCAGCTGAAGGGCCTTGGAAGATACGCTTTGGGAGCACATCTAGTAAAGTCCTACCTAATGGATATTTTTTAGGAGTGATTCTGGAGTAAAATCCAAAAAGACAACATGGATTATTTGCCCTCTTTGTCAAATGCCTCCTTCCACAGCTCTGCTTCTCCAGAACCGCACTACATCAGGAGAGTTTCTGTTGCCTGTAAAGGCTGCTAAAGTCATAGGTAATGGAAAGTGAAGAAAACAGCACTGGTTTGAACTGTTGCCAAGTGAGTAAACCCTTAGTCTGGAGCCAAAAGGCTGTCTCTGTCCTGCTCCCCAACCTGCTGACAAGATGTAGACACTTCCCAAACACATATCCCCTGGCCCTGGTTACATTCCCCATGGGAATGCCACTACTCTGATTTATTTAAGGTTTATTCAAAGTCAGATGTCCCCAGGACATCACGTTCTTTGTTTCCAGGGCTGCCTACCCCTGCCCCAAGCCACCAAAGTCCCCCTCACCCCAAACAGAGCTGATCCTACTCTTCAAAAAGCAAAGGTTTCTTTTTTAAAAGTAAAGCTTTCCTTCCTGCCTGGGAATTGCTAACATTAGAGAAAAGCCTTTCTATTCCACATGCTGAATCTTGCATTAATAAGCTTCATATTAATATGTAGATGAGGTTCATCCCTGGCCCATCACTCTGACCAGGTACGGTATCAGTCCACTGTTTTTGAGCTGTGGTGTGGTTTTTGCTTGTGGGTTCTCATGGTGTCTAGGAAGGACCAGTGAAGATACAAATGGCCCCATTTAGTCAATATTTAAATTACAATTTTAAAAGAAATTAGTAAAATGTTAAAGCCCCTGCATCTTAACTACAGTATGCATTAAGAAAAATCAGAAAAAATACTGCGGCTGTATGCAAATCACTCTTCAAGCAGATTTCTTCTGACAGCAAGAGAAAAAAATGGTCTTTTCCTGCTGAGATTGTAGTAAACAGGGGCTTATAAAAGTGCATTAAAACTGCTTTGTTCCTTTAGTTTATAAATGGGAAGCGCAGCCCCTGGTAGCTGCTCTCGGTCGCAGGAAGCCTGTGGGAGCTCGCAAGCGAAGCCAGCTATCTGGAGTTGAAATGCAGTGCCTGAAACCCGGGGCCATCTTTCACATCTCTTCTGATCACTTCTGATCCACTGTGTCCCCTCCTTTATTTACGGAGCGTTTATCCCTGCCACATTTCCAGGGAATGGAAAACTCCTCTGGAGAGGCTTTTTCAAGCAATCAACATTAAAAGTTAAGCATCTTAACTTCATACAGCACAGTTGTCCCCATGATTTGAATGTACATGCTAAACCCTTTAATTCTCTGTTGTACATTGATTATATTCACTTCAGTGGCAAAAGGTAAAAAACATAATTTCCAGCCTCGGTTGCCTATCTTTTATTATATTCTATGTCTATCACTGAAATTCACAGAATGACCCATTTAATTTTACATTCCTGGCATTTCAATAGCTATCACCACCAGATTGTGTGATCGCCTCATCAGAATTAGCCATTAGAGAGGGAAAGTTGCTTCTTAAAATGTGAAGCCTGCAGGCAACACAGAAAGCCACCTTACATATTTGAAAAAGGCCAGTCTTTAATTTCTCTGGTTTTTAAACCTGTAGCATCAGTAGGCAGATTTTACTACCATCAGGGAATGGTACGTTCTTGGCCTGAAGAGCAATGGGAGATGAACTGTATGGTTTTGAACAGAGACAAAACAAGTACTGAAGTATGCCAGTGAAGTATCTAGCCTAGCGTATGTTCTCCCACAGCAGCTGCAATCAGGTGCTTTACAGAAAAACAGTCCGTGCAAGGTAACCAACCCACGCGTACAAGGCTAATGCAGCATGTACAAGCTGTGCATTACCAGTGTCCCAGCAAGGTAAATCCCATTGTGTGGACACAACTTCCCATCCAGAAGCAACTTAAGTTTCTTTAAGACCACGTATATCACTTCTTTTCAAAGGTGACCACCTTGGTTCTCTGCGGTTTCACTGTGGTTTTCCTGCTTTCAAAGCATTTCTTCTTATTCTTTGAGTTGCTCGTTCTGGTGAAGTATTTGGAGCCTGGTGAGAGGTGACTGCATGCCAACAAATTACCCCATAGAGCATCTGGCGTTGGCATCAACTGGAGGAATGGGCTGATGCCAGAGCAGACCTATTACCTGGCATCTACACAAGTCTCTTAACCTTTACATGAAACAGCCGCTACCCACGGGATAAATTCGTATGTCAGGCTGCTGTGAAATGTGGTGAGTGTGCTCCAGAGTATGGAGCACAAAGGAAGGAAAGACATTTCCCCTTGATAGTGTGGAGAAGGGAGCCTTAGAAGGAATTTGGGAAGGGCTGTTTGCTCAGAGTAGTAAATTAAGAGGAGGCTATTAGCCATCGAATTTCATAGGGAAGGACTCAGAAGAGGAACAAATAAGTCCTCCCTGGATGATGGTCCTCCTGTGAAACAAAGTCTTTCAAAAAATATGATAATCCCTTTATGTCAGACCAGTTACTGGCAGTGGTTTTGTTTCATGGCACCCAAAGAAAGAGCTCCAAATTTCAGTAATGCCATGATGTGCCACTGGAGGTACAGCTGGGTTTACCCATCCTAAGAAAGACCAGCATGAGTCCCTCTGACATATGTATGTCCCCACTTGTGGAATTTGTCCCTAGGTTGATTTTACTCATTTTGTATCTATTAATCCCTGAGCAAATGAGTTTATCTTGAAAATCCTACCTCTATGGCTGCAGAATACTCTGAAATCTGAGCGGAGTGGGACACAGTTCGCTTTCTGGAATATGAATAGTTCATGTTCCAGGTGATGCACATATGGCTACTCAAACAACTGCATCAACAGATATCAATTGTTTCCATATCTTAACCTGGGGTTGGTTTTTTTTCTTTTTTTTTTTTTTTAAACACCCATGGGCAAGGACAGTGAAGGAAGTGAGAAGGCTATTCCAAATCCTCTGTTCCACTGATGTCTAGAAACAAAGATCTTCTGACATAGTATATTTCAATGTCCTTTGTTTAACCTTCCCCCTTGAAAGATCTGAACACAGAGCCTTTGTTTTCTGGTGCTTTGTAGGCTAACCTACAGGTTATGCTTTGATAAATAACCAACGAGCTAAGGAAACATCAAGGCTTTTCCTTAAGATGCATAGTTGCTATTTTGTCTGACATCTTTTATTCTTGTTAGACATTATCATAAGTATTTAGGAGGCCCTTGTGGCTCTGAAGCTGCTGTTTGCTGTTAGTATAGCATACTAAAGTACCCAGTGCTGGCATTTTATCTGTTTTAGCCACTTAGGGCTTCATCGGGTTCTTTAGAATTCACACTTCTGACTCCATCTCATGAGAGGAGGCAGCCAGTTTCATCTTTACAAAACAGTCACGTCCCTGGAGCTTGACACACACTTTAAAGCAAAAACAGAAAGCCCATAGGTGTTATGTCACGATGCTCTGGAAGCAGGAGACTGGTAGCAAATGCCTATTCTGGCAGAACATGAATAAGCTCATGGCAAAGTTCCTAGCACAGCCATGTCCATGCATATTGTTCCTGATGTACAGCACAATGTATACATTCCTCCAGTCTTAGGCTCAGAAGTACCAACTCAGTGAGTTCATTGGCAGTTACAGAGCCCATACTCCAAAGTTAGGGCAGTGCTGATACAAGGTCACTACTAAAGCTACTCCCTAGGGAACATGTGCTTTAGAGCAGGTTTTGAAAGCAAAACCATTAATGTCATCGCTGGTGACATACAAAAGACTCTGAAATAGAAATTGGTGGGATAAACCTGTGTGATAACACAGGGGGAGAGGAATGGCTGCTGTAAGGGCTGCTGGCTCGCTGCACTGTACTTTGCCTCAGATCTTCACTGGTCTGAGATATTGGGTGCAATTCTCTCACAGATTTTGAAGTGCCCTAAGTGCTTCTCTTCTTGAGAGCCTTCCCTTGAGTAACCTTTCCTTCCTGAGGTTAGCCTCACTACTTCATGAGGTCAGCTGAGTTTGGATGTTTTTAATGCAGTTTCAGGTGAAGCTCAGGACAGCAGATAGTCCCTGTCAATCCCCAAATGACCAGGACAAAGATTTATGTAAACAGCTGCACCTGACTGCTTTCTCCATGGGTAAAAGTGTGTGATGCATTACCTAGTCCAGAAATCAGAAGAGTGTTGACACCTCTCAGGAGAGAGATGACATAGCCATCTTCCACTATGAATAGATGGGCAAATGACCTGTACACCTCCAAGATGAAGCATGGTCCATTCCTAGGAGGAATTTGCATTCTTTGCTAGATATTTGACAAGCCAAACATGTCCTTGGTTGCCTATGAGATCTACCTGTTTGGATTTGCTATCCTGTCCTTTAGTTCCCATCAAAATTGGTCATCTTATGTAGCCCAGGCTGCTTGGATCACTGCCATTCAGATTCCCCATGCTTCCCATGACTAAATTTCGTCATTATTTGAACATCGTAAGGGCTATTGCAGGGCTGGAGAATGTTGCGGGTCCAGGGGGATGGTTTCATAGTCAACATGAGCCCATTAAAAGGGTTGCATTGCTACTGAAAGCCACACCACCTATGTCCCCTTGCCTCCTTGCCCAGCCATCCGCTTCTTCTGCTCCACCAACTGCAGCCATAGGGTTCACCTGAACATTTTCAGTCAGATCAGAAAGTGGTGCTGACCCTCCACATGGCAGCGATACTACCAGTGCCAGGGCAACGGAGAAGGCAAGAAAACACGGCCCGGAATGGTGAAAGGGTGCAGATGCCTCTTCCAGCTAGTAATAGCCTTCAACTTAAGCTGCTCCAGAAACCATACCTTTAGAGATGTTGCACTCTGACAGGGTTTTTCTCTCTCATGAGATGTACAAACAGAAGCCCTGACCTCTTGTGGTCAATAAACACTACAAAACCAGTAAACTGTCATTTCCCTAATTCCTTTATCTCCTGTCTGAGCATTTCCTACCACAAATGGTCACACTCCAAAGGTTGGGTATGTAGGATTCCCGCCAGTCAAGTCTTGTTGGGATGACACAAACCGTAATTATTAGCATTTTGCCAAACCCTCTGGAAACCTCCTCTAAAAGGTAGTTTGGTCCAACCTACAGTCCAAGCAAACTTCCCTCTACAAACCTTAGAGAGCTGCTGGGGCCACATCATCATTTTCAATTTCAGGATTGTTTTACAGACATTTAACAAACCACATAAATAATTCATGGCACGTTTGGGACACGTTAAAGATGAACTTACTCTTAAAAGATTCATACCTGCTTGAGGTGCCTGGGGCTGGAACCAAGTAAAATACAGTCTCCTGGTTTATTGTACGTGGTGAATGATGAATGGTTGTTTTAATGGGAAGGGACTCATTAGGACAGAACGCAAACCAGCAGTACCAGTGTGTGAGGCTAATAGATATTGAGACGCTGCTGTGCTCCCTGAGAGCAGGCAAATGCTTAAACTGGAAGGCTGCTCCACCTGGGCAGGTACGCAGAGCAAGGCCAGAAGGCAAAGGGAAGGCTATAAGGTACCACCCCAAGCAGACATACCTAAAGATTTTCTGATGGGTAGAGGCACAAGATTCTTCCCCCTTTCTATATGCAGATTCCCTTGCCGCAAGAAGTGCACGGCTAAAATAGCACAGAGCATCATTTCGAGCATCTTGCCGCGCCTCCTGCAGCCAGAGCAGCCTCCTCAGGGTGAGCTCCCATCACAGGTGATTGCTGAGATAATTATTATATGTGACAAAGTGGAAAACGGTACTCTGTCCCTTCAGGGAGGTAGAATAAGCTGTAATGGGGAAAGCAGACACGTGCTGCATACACAGGAGCATCTTGTGTCAGTGCAGCATACACACACTG
Organism: Falco peregrinus; assembly: GCF_023634155.1. Classification (NCBI taxonomy): domain Eukaryota; kingdom Metazoa; phylum Chordata; class Aves; order Falconiformes; family Falconidae; genus Falco; species Falco peregrinus. The sequence continues at coordinate 57,780,483 of NC_073725.1, read as the reverse complement.
CCTCCTCTCCTTATTCTGTGGCACCAGAGGGGCTCAAACCCCAAAGAGTAACTGGGGCAGCGGCTCTTCTGTGATTGGTGACTCCAACCAGGACATAACAATTGTCACCTCTGCAAAGGTGTCACCTGCAGTGACACCCCACTCACACGCACTGTGTCAGCAGGTTTGTGTAAACCCCAGACTCTCGGGAAAACTGAGCTGGCCAATATGGGAATCAATCAGGGGTTTTGTCAGCATTTACCCTCCTGGTTTCACCTGCCCTTCAGGTTGGTGTTTGTGCAGTGCCACAAAGGGACCTGAGCCAGGATGAGGCCACCTTGTGCTTCAGGAGCAGCAGAAATAATGAACAACACAAAACATGGTGATGCTCACTTTAACTCTGCAAAACACTGGAAAGAGCCCTGATGAGAGTACATTTCATCATAAAGCTATCAGATAACATACACACATTTTAGAATCTAATTTTATATGTTCCTCATTAAAAGTATTTCCTTCCACACGCTTTTTTCTCCTAAAGAACACAGAGCACATTTATAACTAAATCTCATTTCAGCAGTTTTCCCTGAGAATAAGCAAAATATGCTGTTCCTCTGCACACTGTGATGTTTCCCCCTGCCAAGCGTGCCAGGTGAGGGAGCGGGATGCAGTCACACACTTGCAGCTCTGCATGGTGAAGGTCCCTTCCATCCCCTGAGCTGCACATTTTCCCTCTGCACGATTACCCTCTGCATGTGCACCATCCAGGCTCAGGCAGGGCTGTGCATGCACCCACAGAAATACGCACATGTATTGCCTCTTCCAAGCACTTGTCTTTCTCAGCTGGTTGTTTTCAAGCACACACAAAGCCCTCTTTCTTCACAAAAAAGAAAATTGTGTGAAAAAGCAAGCCTCCAGAGCGAGGGCAGTGGCCTCACCTGTGTTGATGCTTGATTCCCATCCGATATTTTTCTGCTGCAGTTCTTGAGGAATTACATCATTTTTAGATATGGGGAAACTGAGGCATGGAGGTGGGAAAGGGTGGAGTGACAGTCACTCAGGTAAGACTGTACCGAGCTCTGCCACTCACAAAACTACAGGCTGGCAAACCTCCAGTGTAGGTGCAGGTGACTGTTTTAAAGATTTGCCCATTACAAATGTGTATTTATTTTTATTTATAATTATTATTTTATATATATTATATATATAACTAAATATATTATTTATAATATGTCTATTACATACAAATGTAACAATACAAATGAGTATTGTTACAAGCTCCCCTGTCACTGGAGAAAGAGATCCCTTCACAGGGAAATCCCTTCACAGATCTTCTCAACAACCTGAATGCGAGAAATACACTTCTGTGGGATTTCTTTTTTCCTGACCCCTGATAATATTTGGCTAACACAGATCCCCTATTAATTTTCCAAAGACCTCCTCCTCCATGGGGTTTCATTGCAGGTTTGTATTAAACATCTTCTGACATTTACAAAACCCAGGAAGAGTTTTATGCATTTGTGAAGGCCACGTGGCAGCCAGCGAGGAATAAATCAGCTCACAGGAGCCCTAATTAGTGCCAATTACCTTTCCAGTTGAGCTGCCTTGACTCTGAGGGGCACATCATCACTGTGGAGTGAGGCAGGAGATGCCCTTGAGGCATTCACGTTGGTGTGGACCACCTCTTCATCACCAACCCTGGGACAACACTGGGCCATAGGAGGCTTTGGGCACACTGGGACCACATTTTGCACCCCACTGAGAGCTCCTGCAGAGCTCCCAGTGTTCTCCAGCTATGCAGGAGGGTCAAAGGAAGGTATAAAACAGGCAAGACATGAGCATTGCAGCCTGCATCCATGCTCTAAAACAGGCTGGGGTGCTGCAAAGCTTTCCCCAGTGTTGGAAGAAAAGGTAAATAACCAGTCTGTGAAGCACAAATGCACCCAAGAAAGAGCAGAGTGTGTGGGCATGTGGTGCACACGCACATGCATGAAGAGGGAGCAAGAAGAGAGAAGCAACACAAACCTCACCTCCAAAATTAAAGCAAAGTCTTTTTTTTTTTTTTTTTTTCCTGGGGGGTTGGGGGGGAAAGGGAGGGAGCAGAGAGGTTCTGTCCTATGCTCTGCTGTGTGGGGAAAAGTGGGACTGGTTCTCCAGACAACCAGTGTGCACAGCACAGGAGAGATGCTCCCATGCATCCAAACCTATTCAACTGTTCCCTACAACATTTTCCCGGCAACAGAAGGGCAGGGCATCAGCATTTCAGCTTCTGCTCTGCAATGCATGGCTCTCACTGGGCGCTCTCTTTCTGAAACATATGATGCACTAATGACGCCACCCAGGGATGACAAGCAGCTTAAGAGCTGGCTCTACCCTCTGGACACCTGGCACATTAAACCATGTAGCAAGTGCCATGTGTTGGCTTGGGAAAAAGCCATTACCACTTTGGGCAGCCACCGGGCCCAACTGTTAATCCAGTGCCTTCATCTTCCTATTACTATTAATGTAAGGAGAGAAAGGAAAAAAATCCAGGAGGAGGAATTGACTCAACTGTTAAAGCAGTTAGTAGATTACTGATTCAAACCTCAGATGACGAGCAGTGGTAGGACAGAGTAAAGTAACAGTGAATTGAACCAGGGAGAGCTCACCCAACATCTAATTGTTATAGAACAACGATATCCATCCCTATATCAGCTTCAGCTTTGTTTTCTGTGACGCTAGGATCAAAACCTGTCATAATAGGTAGGAAAAGCTCAACACACGGCACCCAAACTTGGACACGGCTGCTGAGGAGCTGCTGCAGCAGGTCAGTGCTGGGTCTGCTGCCCAAGTTCTGCCAGGGCAGAAGGACACGGTATGTGAGAGGTTGTCCCCAAGGAAGCTCTTGTAGCTCCCACCAGACGTAGAAGTGTGTTTCATCCTCACACATGAAGGTTTATGTAATTTCCATTGCCCTTAATTTCATTGTCTTAAATTTAGTGTTCAAGCAGGTGTCATTGCAAAAGGCTTCAAGAAGTGTTCAAAACCTAGACAAGGGTCAAGAGGAGCTGTTAGGAGGTCCCTCCTTCAACTCAGAGGGTCACAGGCTTAGATTAGCTGAGACATTCCCTTCTAATGTCCCTCAGTGAGGGTGGCTAAATCCTTTGTTATTTACAAAGGAGACCAACACATCAATATTGCATCACATTACCTGCAGAGAGAATTAGCTCCTGCAGAACTTCAGGGCTGCAGAAAAGGTGATGATGAAAAGTCACCAGATCCACCCAGGCAGGGAGGGATGACAATCCTTACATGGCTGTCTACATGAAACAGAGCTACAGGGCCCTGGGACATCCTTGTTCCTTAAGCATACTGCTATCCCCCCTCCTCCTCAACAAACCTCCAGGTTCTGCACTCAGTGCGTTTCTGTAGAGCCACCCAGAGATACAGTGCAATGAAGTGATAAAGAGCAAAGGCTGCGTATTCATCAGAGGTGGCTTTTGGACAAAGAGTGTAATTGTAAGGACCCTCAGCTTCTATGTTTAGGTCCTGGCTATGCACAGAGAAGACAAAGCTGCTCCATGCAGATGCTCAGGTCAGCCACAAACCAAATCCTCCTACATTACCAAAGCCATCCATGTTTGGGCAGCTGTCCACAGAAGACGTGTCAACACCTGGTCTCAAATTCTACCCAAGCACAAGAGGAACATGTGCTGCAGTCTCCAGCACGCAGACAAACCATGAGCTATTAGGAGTCTAAAATAAAATTCTACCACATACCATGTAAAAATAAATAAAACAAAGCCCTTTTCTAATTAAATAGGTGATGAAAGGGAAAGCAAAGAAGTGGTGCAGCTGGGAACCCTTTGAAATAATTAGATCTACCTTCTTGGCTCTAAAGTTTTTTTACTATCAGGAACATCAAGAAGGGTGTCAGCAAGAGACCTTCTCATTTCTTAGGTGAACAGCGCTGAAGGATTTAAAATCTATTGAGAGAAGCCTGGGATTCTTTAAGTTCACTGAAGCCAAAGTAATTCACCCTGAATGCAGCCCCTGAAGGTGACTGTGGAGCTTAGAATAAGGATGTCAACACGGTGCTTTCATCGTTTGCTAGCGGAGCTGGTACTGCACATGGAGCTTGCCTTGACCATTTAATTAATAAAGGGACCCACACAGCTGGAATTAACGTGAACTTTCAAAGCATCAAACAGTCCAGCAAAGGATCAAGCTGATATTTTCATTTATATATATTAGCTTATTCTGGGCCATTGTTGTGCTCCTCATTCACATGATACAGCAGCCTTTTACACACACACCCTTACATATTTCCTTTCATTTTACCTTCACAGTGCTTCTGTGTGATGGGGGCTATCACCAATTAACACTGACAATAGGAGCTGGAGGGGAATTTTAGCAAGCACAGCACAGGTTTTTTTCTCCCCAAAATCTTTGAAGAAAGGGATTATTGCCCCCTTCCCCCCCCCCCCCCACAAAAAAAAAAAGGTGAGCTTTATGCCAATGTTTTTCTCTGATCTTTTTTTCTATTCTTGGTTTTACTCTGTCTCTTTTCCTTTTCTCTTTCATTTAATACCAAACAATAGCAAGGACAATCCTTCAAAAATATTTTCATTGTAGCTTATTGAACAGAACTGGCTTCAACCCTGCCAGGTCAATACGTTCACTCTACTTCTCAGCACTCCACAGGGCCCTGTAAATTACCCCGTGAGAATCCAGCATTTATTGCTACCTCTAGTCAATGTAAACACTGCCTTTCCCCTTGTTCCTGTTCCAAGGGGCAAAGGTCTCAGTTAATATAATCACAAAATAATATTTGGTGGTGCCTTGGTCTATTTATAGACTCAATAGTTGCCATTTCAATCCTGCAATTCTCAAGCAAGATGGGACTTCTGGTTAAAACGGTCTGCAAACAGGAGTGATAGGGATTTTGTATCAGTGCAGATGGTCTAATCAAACTTAAGACCCTGGGCTCAGCGCAGGCATCACTGGATGACATTTTCTACCTTGTATGTTCATGAGAACAGAACATAATAAACTAATTGTCTCCTCTAGCCTTGATTCCTACTGATCTTTGGTACCACGAGTTCATCAACTATCCTGGCTTTCATGGTTAAGCTCTGTAGATAATCATCACCGAAACCACAGTGGATCACTAACCCGGGCGCTGAGGAAGCATGCACTTTAATGATCCATGCATCTTTCAGTTAGGTGGCAAAGCAAGTAGAAATTGCCTTATATAAATCCCTTCTCCTAGGGAATGTTACCTCTTTAAAATTCATGTCTTCTCTTATTCTCAATTAAACACCCACAGAGGCCATTGAAAAGATTCCTTGTGATGGCCTTAGTGGGTATTCGATACAACTTTACAGAGCAAGAAACTGTTTCCCAGCAATGCCTTATTGAGCAGCTGCCCTTTGGATGAGGAATAAAGCTGAGGCTGTAAGCAATTGTGAGCACCGCAGAACACAGGCTTTTTCTCAAGAGCAGGAGAGCTATCTTTAGAGTCCTCACCAATTTGCTTGTGTTGAGTTCCTCTTGGCTTTTCAGGCGAAACTTCATTGCTCCTGCTCCAAAGCTATTAACCAAATCCCTACCTCAAGGACACGTCACATTGGTGCCACAGTCTGTGTGTTCACGAAAGCTGCTATGTTCCACCACGGAGGAGTAAAGTTATAGGCACTCTGGTTCAAGAGCCTGATTTTGGAAGTCATCCTAAAAATGAGGATAGTGTGGCAGTCAGAGAAGCCGTTTATCGGGCAAGTAGTTGACACCAACGGCCCTAACATGAGTTAGGAGAAAAGGGAGTTAGGAAAAATGCGATGTCTGTGGTGTGTGAGTGTGGTAGCATCTGTCTGTGAGTGGCAGAGGGAGCAATTTAGCATCACTAAAATGGTAGGAATCAAGATCACAGAACAACTGATTTTGTATGAGCTTTGGGCTGACTCTGATAAGGGATATAGTTCCTGAAGTATCTGTCCCCCCAAATCCAGCTTCCACCAAAGTGTTCCAGACATGAATGATGTGTGCAAGGCTCCTGAGACCTGGAGAATAGCTGGGGGGAAGAGGAGCAACTCAGAGCAGGATCCAGAGCAACCACCCTGTGGAGCATCCAGGGAGTGGTGTCACAAAAACTGCTACAAAAATTATCACAGGGCTGGAGCACCTCTCCTGTGGAGACAGGCTGAGATTGCTGGGGCTGTTCAGCCTGGAGAAGAGAAGGCTGCAGGGAGACCTTATCCCAGCCTCCCAGTACTTAAAGGGGGCTTATGAGAGAGATGGGGACAGAACCATCACTGAACTGGAGCCTAATTTTGGTCTTCAGTCACTTGTCCTTCCCTTAGGTCGTCAGTGGAGAGCAGCGGTAGGTTGATTCTCTCTCCATAGAGGGTTTATTTGTTCCCAGGGAATGCTTTCAGGGCAGAAACTGAGGTGGGCATGGAATTTTGTACACCAGGACTAAGCAGAAGCTTGCTGGCAGGGGAAGGTGCTTGCAAATTGTGGGGGTGGAACTAAACATCCTAAATGCAGCTGGAGCTGGCCTCCAGCCTTCTGATAGCACCATACAGCTCCCCCGTGCCCTGATCATTAAATACCTTGCAACTGTCAGGACATCTCCCAGTGATGTCCTCCTAAAGTGGAAACTCAAGGAAGTTTCTGGATAAAGTACTACTCAGTGTTGAATGCCACTGCAGTATCTCTTAGTAGAAACCCAACGTCTCTCCGAGAGCCTCAGTTAAATATTTGGGTAGCTCCTCTAGTTGTTCCTCTCTGCAGCCTGACAAACATTTCACACTGGTTGCACAGCTTTTGGTTGGAAGAAATCCCAGCTTTGTTGACACTGACTTCAGTCAACTTCAGAGGGCCTCTTAACTCTGCTTTTGGGCTTGTCAACACGCGGCGGACTGAGACACACTGCCAGCAGGCAGCTCCTTCTAGAAAACGTTATTTGAATCCAAATTGCCTCCCAGGCAATTTTTTTTAAACTTCATATTGTGCAAGTTACATGCTTGTCAGAACAGAAAATCTGGGTTAGTCCCTCATTGTTCACATCTACAGAAGATCATCCCCCATTCCTGCCCCACCAACCCCCAAACTATCACATCCTGATCATTCAAATGGCTTCCACATGGCAATGTACAACCAATCCTAACTTGGTGCTGCTGAATAATAACCATATGCAAAGACAGATGAGCACAATAGCACTTGAAGATTATTTATAGTCACAAAAATAACTTCAGAAGGGGCAAATTTTATACTTCTTTTACCTGAGTGATCAAATTGCTCTTTTGCATGTGGGAAGCTTACGCTCCCCCTTCTGCCTGCCATCTCCAGCAGCAAAACACCTCTACTTCGACATGGATATTGATACATTTAGTTCTGTTTAATCAATGCACTCCTGGCCTTCTCAAGTTAGATCTCTTTAAAAATACCCCACCACTAGCAAAACAATAAAACCCCACAGGAAGCAGCCCTGGTGCATCCTTCAGATATTTTCCACTTTATTCAAAGGAGAAAGTAGGGGAATAGCATCAAAGAGAGAACTTTGCTCATTACTCAGTAAGTGTAAGACCAAAGACCAGTTTTACTACAAGCCCTGTCTCACCAGAAGACATTTATGAAGATCTAATTGAATATGCTGTAGTTTATAGAAATTATAATTATTGACTTGTATTTAAGAAGAACCTAGACACCTCAAGAAGATTAAAGCTCCATGGTACTAGGCTTTGTACTAACAACTGAAGACATCTAGGTTTTTGTTGAGGTTCTGCATAAACAGTCCAGAAACAACACAGGTAAGAAGAGAAAATAATCAGGGAAGAAACTATTTTATCCAAAAGCTCAGAGAAGTCAAGAATAAAACTGCCTTTTCTAACACAGATCTTGGTGCACTCATGGTATGGATAACTGGGAGGGAATTCTTTGTCTTTACTCAATGGTTTAGGTTTACCTACCATCCTTAATTTTTATTTTCATTTCCTGTTAATTTTTTAATTTAATTTTCTGTTAATTAAAAATTGACAGAATCCAAGTGCAACTGGGCTGAGGAATGGCATGTTGATACAGAAAACCCACCAAACTCCGACACATGAAAGGTCCATCCTATCACTGAAAGTGGAGGTGGAAGGAGGAGGAGAATGATTGTATAAAACACATTGTAACCTGGTTTATCCCTCCAGTTTCAGACAGTTGGCAGCTCAGGGCTTTCTGAGATGGGAGTTGGGTGTGAACCGTTATGTCTGATAGCCACCAGTAATGATATCTTCCATAATTGTTTAGTCTTTTTTAACTATATTTAAACATTTGGTCTCCACAGCACCCAATGGCAACAAGTTCCATTTTTATTAGGTGGAAAATACCACCTTTTGTTTATTTCAGATATGTCAGCTGACCATTTCATTGGGTCAACGTAGGTCTTGCATTCTGTGAAAACGTAAATAATTCTTCACCCTTTGCTTCCTCCTTTTCATTCCTAACTTTCTTGCCTTCTAATTTTTTCCCTCACTATAATCTGCTTTCCAAACTGAACAGACCCAGCCTGACCAGTCCCACCAGCTGTTCCCTATGATGGAGAACAGGGAATGAACACAAGTCATCTCCTTCCATAAGTCAGCACAACTTCACCAACAGCTTTAGCTCTGGGCCCACCCAGGGAGGATGGAGATCATGGAGTTAAATGTCACCCAGGCTGGGGAAGCAGAACAAGAAGAGTTAGAAAGAATGCAGAGTTCTGAATATTGTGTCTGCTTCAGATGCAAAAGCCCTTCAAGTCATTAAATGGGGGGAAAAAGTGATTAAAAAAAAGTAAATATTGCTTGCTTTTATCATAGGAAACCAAAGCTTCAAGGGTTTTGTTTGTCATGAATAAACAGAAAATGGGACTGCAGTTTGTAGATTGTTTTGAAATTTTCTAATTATTTTTCATTAAACAAGATTAGGAATAAACTGCTGCGTTTTTTCCCCACACTTCAATTTCCCTTATGTCGGCTTCATTTTGTCTCCCTTTTTCCCAGCCATTTCAAAAATACCTGAAGATCAAGTGGCTGAAATTGAAAATGAAAAAGAGAGGATGAAAGAGAGAAGAAGCAAAAAGAGAAAAGAAGAGGGGAGGGGTGAAAGCTTGAAAAGAATTTCTCCAGAATGCAAACGATGGGTATTTTCAAGCTCATTGGAAAGGTCCTATCAGGTTGTCACCTCAGCCCCCACGGCTGGGCTGAGGGACCACTTCCCTTTTTTCCCTTTGTTTGCAGCCCATCAGACTCAAAGCACCATATGGAAATGACTCACATTGCTCTGACTGCAGATTTAGGCCACAACAACTCTTCTCTAAGCCTCATTGGAGACCAGGAAAAAACTTCTTTCTGCGAGTGCCAGCAATGGTCCCTACCTACAAAGCAAACACCAGATGCTAGAACAATGGGCAAATGTCCAAATATATAAGACAACCCTAATTAAAAGAACTTTTCTCATGAAAAGCTGGAGATTATTAAAAAAAGAAATGCTTAGCTGGGAAAATCCCTCTACATTGCCATGCTGAGCGTACTGTACTATACCATTAAGACATGCAGAAGTACATTTAAGTTGCCTGATGGCAAGGTTATAGCATAATCTGGAATTAACTTGCTTCACATTGTCAGAGGCTATCAGTCACTTCAGAAAATTCTGATTTCTGCCTCTTGCCCTGTGTGTGGCAAAGCATCATGTCAGGAAGCTATTCCCATCCCAAATAGCACCCAAATTTCCAGTTTGTCTTAGCAGGACTCTGGGACCCTGGATCCAGCCTGCCCAAAGCCAGCATCTACCTGGTTCTCCACAGTCCTTGGACCTCCCCGCAAGGAAAAATATAGTTTGAAATATGCAGTTTGTTATTTTCTCACTGAAGACAGCTCCCCCAGGTCTCAGAAATCTATGCTGAAATGGATTTTTTGCTCCAATGGACTCCATTATCTTTTTTCCGTGATTTTGCTCACCTCTGCCAATAGACATGGTTTTCACTGTAATTATTCAGTATGCAGGGTGTGCTGATGAGTGCTTTCTGTCTCAGGGCATTTCCTTTGCAATCTGGAGTTAGTCAGGGCCTGAAGATGCCAGTAAAGGTCAGGGGACAGAAATCAAGGTATAAGAAAATGGAGCACGAGGAAAAACTTCTGGGCTACTGGGTACAGTGGTGTAGTGTTGCAAAAATACCCATCAGCGTCTTCAGATGACCATGCAGGAACAGTGAGCAACCTAAGTGTGCCTGAGTCAGCTGCCCCTCAGAAGAGCCCAGTTTAAACATCAGAAGGAGCAAACATAGAAAAAGTAAGTATTTTTTCACAGGCTAAGAAACAAAGCCCTTGAAATACTACATACTTTTTACAAGCTTCGGGCTGGTGTAATACAGACATATGATGATTTAAAAAATTACGCTTTGGTGTGATTCAGTGATCAGAGGAGAGGTCTGGGAGTCAAGACTTCCCATTTATTCTTCTATTTACCTTTAAACAAAGCTCTGACATGACCCCAGCTTTCCACAGACATCAAATACCCACAGCTCCTCTGGGCTTCAACTCAAAGTATACGTGTTCAGCATCTCCACAGTGGGGACTTCCTGTCTCCCTGGACATTGAACTGGCCAGTGCCAAAATAGGGTTAATGCTACTGACTTTCTTTGGTAGATTTTGCACCTTTGTTTGCAGAGCAACTTGAGGTCCCCAAACTGGCTGCTCCAGAGATGCAAAAATATTGCAGCTATCCTCCTTAAAGTAACCCTGCGATAGTTTTTATGCAAAGAGCACTGCCAGGTCCAGAGCTGAAAGAGCAAATGTGCCCACAGCCATGGCGTCAGGCAGCCTGGCGGGTGAGTTCGTAACACAATCAGAAATGCTTTTTTAGCATTGTTTTATCCCAAAATCAATAAAGAAACCCTTTCAAAATTACAGTGGAAGACGCACAGTTCTTTGCTCTGTCTCCGTGCACTTACTGCACTCCGTGCCGGTGGAGGCAGAGCCTGTACTCTTGCAGGCAGGTGACAGAAGAACACAGATTTGATTTGAGCCACAAAATGTCAACTCTAATGGATTCCAAATCCAACAGCAAAAGGGTTCTGCTGTTTTCTGTGGGGCATGAAAAGTGAAAAAAAATATCAGCAAGTCAAATGCAGAAATGATGCAGGGAACAGGGCTAGGAGTCATGCAAGTTTAGAGAAAAGGGATGTGGATGGAGAAGGGAGGGGAGACAGACGACAAGAAGTTTTAGGTGATTTCTTTTCATTGGCCTAACTAGCAATTAAAACAAATTGGGCAAGCTCCCGAGAATTGCTCTTGGATAATCAGTCACAGATAACAGAATTAGGCGGAGGCACTAAGCAAGTGGCAGGATGTTAATTCAAGCTACAGTTTTAACAGCCCTGGGTGAATAAGTCTCAAGAAAGTATTTCCAAGCTGAAGTTTATGCACTTCTTTCCTTTTTTTAACCTTTCCTTGCCACCTGGCCAAATACAGAAAACAGTAATCTCCAAGATTATTCATTACTTGGGATTTTGCACTGCATTTCTTCTCTTGCATATTCAGGATAGGTAACATTTCAGCAAATAACTTGTTTATCCAGAGCCCCAAACAGCCAGCAAAGCCACAACAGCTGAGGAAAAGGAAAGCGTATGGGGTGGCAACTATTTCAGGAGAGAGGGTACCCCCCAAAGGACCCCTATTCCCTGCCTTGCACAGCTGCTGTGGGGCTGGGGCTCACCGCCTGCAGTGAGGTTCACAGGGTGGCTGCAGGAGGCTGGGAGGGCTGCAGGAAGGGAAACACAAGCAGAGAAGCTCCACATCAACATTACTAAATTCAAATATCCAGCTTCTAGAATGTGTTCATCCCCGCTTCTAACCTATTTAGGTAGATCCTGGTGGGAATAGAGTGATAGCAGACTTCTTTCTCCATACACTCCATGCCATGCAGGCAGCGCATTGACCATATGGGCCAAAAATCCTCTTCCATATGGGGTTGCACCAAGTGTCACTTTGTGTGTGCTCACTCACCAGCATCCTGCTCCCAGCAAGCTTCTAGCAGTGCTCCTGTAATAGTACAGCACGCAAACGCCGTTGTACTCGTACTAATATTTCTTCTCCACAGTTGGAGAAAGTCTCATCTTTAAATTAGGTTTCTGCTGGGAATAAAAATAGTCACTCTGAATATTCAGTGTTTGTTTATATCTCACTGCTTCCACTAACATTCCTGCCATTTAATTCGTTTGAAAGACCATTCAGAGGAAACTAATATGTGGCATGAAGACAGGAAGAGCTATAAAATGCTGAAATCTGAGCACATATTCAGTGATGTTATCCGCATTATTTCCCTGGCTCTACTATTTAAAGTTCAAGTCAAAGGGGAAGTTTTGTTTTTAAAAACAAAGACTTGCACACGTATGGGCTGCATCGCCCTTCCTCAGCAGCTCTGCCTGGATCAGTCGGGTTCAGCAATCTGCATAAAAATGAAGAGCAGCAATATTGCACTTGCAATTAGGCAGATTTAGCCCTGATGCAAGCAGACCTAGCACAATTCCCTCGCTTCAATGGGGGTTGTAGCTGTTTATTCCAGACTTGTAGATGCTTCTAAGTTTGTTAGCCTGTAGGTATCATTATTTTATTTTTTTTTAATGGCTGCTTTTTGAAATGCTGTCTTGCATCTGAGTTTCCAGCTTCTGAGATTTTAGGCAGGCAGCATTTTCAAATATAAGATTACTGCTATAGTCTGAAACATAGCAGAAAAAAAATCAAATTTTGGCTTAAGTCAAATGTAAAAACTTAAGCACAAATAAATCAGAAAATTTATGCAGCAATGTTTGTATATGACACAGAACATTTCCATTAAATTTACTACTCTGAGTGGGATACGGTGGTTTCTGTGGATTATTGGCAATATTAAAAGATGCAGCATTAATATTGCATGACCTTCCTTTGGAGAGAAAAAACAAACCGAGCATCTGAGCTTCAAGTATCTGTTATTCCTGATTGGCTTGTTAGAAAAATTCCCTTTTAAAACTGAAATAGTCAAATCAAAGTAATTTTGCTGTGAAGAATGTGTGTACTAACAAAAAAATAGATTCCCTGCCTAGTGTATACATAAATACAAGAGATTTAGCCTAACCTTCTGGTCTCAACTTTTGTATCCATACAGTAGTTGCTCAGAATGGGCACTGTATTGTGGATATTAACTGGAGTGGCTAAGGGAGGCCTGGGGCTGATAATTATAATTTGGTCCCCCGGATGATTGAGAAGCCTTATAGAGGACTGTGCAGTGCAACTTTAACAGCCCTTCCCCATGCCTAACTAGAAAATCTGTTTCAAAGGGGCTCCATGAATTGTAGGGTACAGTCAATTAACTTGAATATTAATTATCTATAATGAATGTACCCTTCTTCAGGGCTTGAAAAGAAGCAAATTACTTGGAGAGGGACTAATTAAGATGATGTAATCTTGACCATGAAGAATAATTCCTTCCTAGTGACAGAAATGATCTAATTGAAGTATCTCATTAATTAATGTCTCATGAAATTGACTGATAAAATGCCTCTATGAATGCCTCCTGAACTCGGGGCCAGCACAGCATTGTAGCACATACACTCCCGCTCCAGACCCTATCACTGACAATATAATTAGGCCTTGGAAGCACGCTGTGCTCAGAAGGATTTATAACTCCGCAGTGTGGATAATCTACAAATGCAAAGTTAAGACAATGCAGCTTGCCACTGCAAGATTTCTGAAGTCAATGAGCAAAACCATAAATCAGGTATAATCCAATGGATGACAAGCGAATTCCCCCTCCCGCCGGCTTTGCCAGCCCATGCCGGGACCTGTCCTGCAACGTGCCCATCACCCTGTACCAGGTGCTGGCAACCCCAAAAGGCTTCTGAACCACACCATGGCCAAGCACTCTCTGTGTCAGTTCCCAGCTAAAAATAGCCAGATTACAGGCATCTCATTTTCCCTTTTTCACTAGGTGAGCGCATGCCTATGGATTTTAGCCAACAATGCTATAAGCCCACTGAGAATGAGGAGCAGAAGACAGGCTCTTACCCCAGCTACACAGAAGATCTTTCTGGGGACGTTGTGGTGTGTGATAAGCAAAGCTTTATCAAGATGACAGACATTGAGGTGCTGGAGCGTGTTCAGAGAATGGCAACACAGGCAGGGAAGGGTCTATAGCACAAGCTTTATGAGAAGCTGTTGAGGGAACTGGGGTTGTTTAGCCTGGAGAAAAGGAGGCTGAGGGGAGACCTTATTGATCTCTAAACCTACCTGAAAAGAGGTTGTAACAAGGTGGGTGCCAGTCTCTTCTCCCAAGTGAAAAACGATAGGACAAGAGGAAACAGCCACAAGTTGCACCAGAGGTTTAGAATGGATAGTAGGGAAAAATTCTTCACTGAAAGGGTTGAGAAGCACTGCAACAGGCTGCCCAGGGAAGTGGTTGAGTCACCATCCCTGGAGGCATTTAGAAGATACATAGATGTGGTGCTTAGGGACATGGTTTAGTGGTGGACTTGGCAGTTAGGTTTATGGTTGGACCCAATGACCTTAAGGGTCTTTTCCAACCTAAATGTTTCTATGATTCTGTGCATAAGACTTCAACAGAGACACCAACACTCTGGACCAAGCTTAGCATCTTTTTTGAAATTAAACCTATCCTTGAAGAATAGGATTCCTATTATTGAGGAGTCACAGGAGATGCTTGCATGATTCACCACTGAGACCTCATAGTGAGGAAGACTTCACACCTGCAGGTGACCATGGTCTTATCAGTGCATCTCAGTGGGATGAAGGACCCCCCGGCACCCACCGCAGCCAGGGTCTGGAGTGGTGACCCGTACCCCATGGCTGCCAAGACCATCTCACACCAGAAAAGACCACCCTAAGACATTCATAACAGAAACAAGGAGAGATCCCTGTAGTGTTGTCAGTTTTCAGATGTGTGAAGTGCTGAAATGCCACATAAGTGTTATATAAAAGCTTAGAAAAAGCAGACAAGTGTTAAAGGGGATGTTCTGCACCTCTCCAGCACGTCTGGAATTTAAACCTTGCCTTACATTAATTTGCCGTAAAGCACAAATAATAACCAGAGCTCCAGGACAGCTCTTTCAATAGCCAATATATATGCCAAAATCCATTTTGATCAGCCTGGAGTTATGTGCAAATTTCCATCCCTGATTTAGGCAGAGTAAATTGGACCTGCAGCCTCTGCAGTTCAGGCAGGTATCTCTCAGCTTATCTTGTTGGAGTTGGTCCGCTTTGAGCAGGTGATCTTCCTTGTAGGCAACTAGAACACCTGCTTTAGAAAGCGGTAGACCCAAACCTACCTCTGATCCCATGAGTGTTTGATTGCATAGAGTGGAATGGAGCCAAAGCGAAATACCGAGTGTATCTCACCCAAGAATAAGTTCTCTTTTAGTGGCTAAAGTCTTCTCCTAGGAGGTGCAGGAGCAGATGCTGGTTTTCTCAGCCTGAAACAATAGTTGAATCTGGGTCTGCAACATCTTCTGCAAGTCTTCTGAAATATCCGCTGCTTTGGAAAGCTGCTGGCCGTTGAGCCTTTTACTTTCTGGAGAAAAGACCAAACAAAATGCATTCCTCCAGGTTGAAGGGAATGTTTTGATTCACATAAAATGGCGTTTAGGGTTATTTATTTTGGCCAGAAAACCTGAAGGAAAAGATAATTTGGTTTAATCCAAATGGTATATATTTTTTATTTTGATTGCCAAACTGAAAAAAAAAATGCATCTTTGAAAGTTCTGGTAATAGTATTTTTCCAATTTTATCTGTTCTGCACTTCGTAGAGTGGTGAGCAAGGACCTCTAAAACTGGCAGAGGTTCCTAGGTTCCAGTGAAATATGATAAGCAGTAATAAATGGTCTGTGGATGGCATAAAGGGAAATTTGAATCTCAGAACTAACAATGATCAATTTACTACAAGCCTGCGGGAGCTAAAAATCATATAAGGAAACCGTAGAAACACAGCAGCCAGGCAGGCAAACAAGAGGAAACTAGGCCAGTCCAAGGATGCAATATTGTTATTTGTTTATGTCTTTTCTGTTAAAGTGAATTAAATGCCCACAGCTGGTAAAAGGTTCATCTACCAGTGCCGGAGCTCCTGAATATCTCATACTATTCCACCACTAATTGCATTTCATAAAGCTACCAATATACCATAACTAACATTTATTGGCCAATGAAATGTTGATGTAAGTTAATAATTACAGATATATGTAGACAATAAAAAGCGGAGCATCAGCCTGGACGGAGGATGGGAGATTAAATGCTTCTGCTCTTTTTGAGTGCTGCCGAGAGGCTAAATTTAAGACCAGAGGCAACAGTGCCCCAGGAAAGTCTGCAGGGACAGAAAAAAAACCAACCATGTCTTTGGGAAGTTATGCAGGAGAGGGATATTTACTGCACCCATCTGGAATATGCCCAATGCTCTGAGACTATGGATCCTTTTCTGTCTCTGAAAGAAGAGCTTAAATGGAGGTGCTGGGACTCGTGCCTCCAGCTGCTTGCACCCCGCAAACCCAGCGGGAGGGGGATTTCCCCTTGAGCTGCGAGCACATAACCCCAAACTCTATTCAGAGCACTCAGTCTCTGCTATGCCCAGCACAAACATCTCTCCCCTGCGTTCCCAGTGCATCCCTACCACCTCTGCTGTTACGTGGGGATGGACGGTCTCCTGTTTCATGGCAAGTTGGGAGTGGGAAGGAGCCTGGCCAAAAGAGAGCTGCCATTCCTCCTGTGAACACAAAGCAAATGTTCTTGCTGCAAATTTTGCTACGAGGCAAACCAGCCTCCAGCAATCCCCTACAGAAACAGAAACCAGGAGATCACCTCCTCTCTGGTGTTTCACCAGGACAAGGATGAATCTGCTTCTCAAACCTCACTGAGGAAAAAGCTCAGGAGTCAGTGGCTGACTGTTTCTACCACTTGTCTTTACCCAGATGAATTGGGAAAAGTCTGGTTAAACTAAAAGGGAAGCAAAGGGGGGAATCAACCTCCTTTTAAGTACTTTTGTCACTTGGCTGCCAGGTCACATCTTCACTCCCATTGATTCCCATGTAGCCGGTAACCAGATACTGGAGTTTTTTTCACCCTACAGTGCTTAGAGCTTTATCTGAGCTGGCCTGCCTGGGTACAAATTCTCCCTCTAAGGCTCTTACTTCCTTATGTAATGAGATTAAAGAAGACTTAAAAGAGCAATAAGGAGATGAGGAAGGTCAAAAATGCCATTAACTATAAATAAATGCTCTGCCACTCTGAAGGCACCTCCTTCAGTTCGGGTAAACCTTCACCTGGCTGAAGGCGTACTGTTTAGCAGTCTGTCATTCCTTATGGACATGTCACCATGGGTGGGAGGGAAGGCTGGGAGAAGTAGGAGAGATCTATAGGGAACTGGTAGTGTAAGATGATGTTCCTCTGCTCTGTAGACTTTCTGCAAGTAGAAGCAGGATCTCTGAGTAGCAGGACAGATTATCATCATGACCCCTGTGATCTTTAAGGTTTTGAACAGATAGATGCACTTTCTTGCCAGCTACTATCAGTAGAGCACTAACAAAACCCAGCAAAAGGCAAAGGCAATCAGGGTGGCCTGTGCCAGGAAAGCACAAACTGGCACAAAGAACCATGACAATGCAGCCCCAAAATTTATGGGTATCTTGGGGCTGAAAAGATCACACCCATGAGCCTAATGACCTAATCAAGTATGTCAGGGAGAGAAACAAACTCAGGAGAATGCAAAGAAAATTAGATTTTAAAGTGTTTGGTTAACAGCACTAAAGAATTACAAGGAACCACCCTATTTTCACCAGTTTTGTCCACTGTTAGCAGATTGTTCAGAGCTACATCTAGAGCCGTAGTGAAGATGTTGAAGGGAACACAAAGTGGGATATGCCTTAAAAAAATGAACCATTGCACATTTATAAATGGATGTATGTGTATGTCTAAGTAGACATACCGGGTCTATCTCCACCATCGCCCTGCCTAAGTCTGGGCCCAGGCTTGCTCTGCAGCGTGCCTTGTGGGACACAGTCTTTATAGGACCACGTGCAAGTCTCCACCCTGTATGTCTGTTTCCCTGGTCAGCAGGACAGGTAGGATGCTCCAGATGTGAGACAAAATGAAAACCATGCACAGGCACTCTGAGGTGCAGGTAAATCCCAGCTGTGGAACCGGGCAGTTATGGCTATAGGAGGAATGTAAAAGCTGACCCACCAAGCCCTCCTCTTATGCTGTCTTTCAAGGTTTTGCAGATGCTGGAGGGCTCACCCTGATGCACTGTGCAGATGGTCCCATCCTTTTCATATCACACCCCACTACTGCTGAGCCAGGTGAAGTCCTTTTAGAGCCTTCCAGCTCTGTACACATTTGAATCCCCAAAATGGCAAGATTTCCCCTCTTAGAGACTGTTCCACAGACTGAGAAATGCAACAGTACAAAGCATGACCTAATATTCAAACTAAACTCCCCCACCCCCTCAATTTTATCCCATTACTCCTAATTAATCCCCTTTGCAGCAACTGCTCTTCTTCCCTGGCACATATGATTGCTGATTGTTGCCATAGGGCTAATTCCTTTTTACATAGGGTTGGCGTAAATCTATTCTACAGGGGTGTCAAAGCATTTGGGAGGTTGAGTTTTGTCTTATTTCAATTCCACAGGGAAATCTTTGTAAAACTATCTAGAAGTTGTCCTATTAACAGTGAGAGAACAAAGATGCCCTGGGCCAGGCACCATCATGGTATAAGAGAAAGGGGATCTCCAGTCTACCTGTAACCACGGCACCATTCTGGTGTATCGGCATTCGCTTCTGACCCCGACAATTTGCAGGTCATTTCAGTACCATAAATGATGAAACAAGATGTCAGGCATCGGGGAATAGCCTCCTGTGGATGTAAGCACAGAACCCCCACTAACGTGAACAGGAGTACTGCATTGCATGGTGCTGAGGATGTACTCACCGGCCTGCAGAGCACACTTGGCAAGTCTGAGTAATCTGTGGTTGATTTTAGTTTTCTCCCCAGAGCTCCTGATGAAGGGGGATGCATGAGAAAGCTGGCGTACAAGGCATTAGCATCGAGGCACAAGTGAAAGAGCGTTCAATGGGATTACTAGTGCTTACGCAGCACAAGTAATGGATGATGTCCTGTAGGAATACTTTATATTCAGGAGCAATGAGCCCAGCCCTTCTTTTCCATGTAAATCAGGAGTGGTGGTTAAAACAAAGGGAAACAAAGCTAAAAGCAGAGAAAAAGCTTTTATTCCTTTCCCTTTTTATGGTCAGGAGAGGCTGTTTCTCACTCCCTTCTTCATTTAACTGTTGGTTGAGAGCTGCTCATGTTGCCTGCGTGCTCTGCACACTCACATCCTTTTCTGTTGATAAACTCTCCCTGCTCCCTTGCTGCCAATCCAGCTGACCATCAGTGCTCCAGCAGGATCTGGTCATCACCCACATGGAGAAACAAGAGGCCCGTGCAGCAAAGAGGGAGAGAACCAATGGAGATGGATCCTCACCTGTGTGGAATGAGCAGTTGCAGCAGAGGATGATTGATGTATTGAGCCTAAACTAGGATACTCAGGAAAATTAATTCATTTTCTGTTCATACTTTAAATTAATTTGGATTATTTAATCCATATTAGGCTCCTTTATGCACACTCTCATTCAGAATTAAAGTGTTGCTAATTCAGTTTACAAAGTAAATTAAGCTCAGCCAAATTAATGTTATGTTAAACTTGAATGAGGGTCTATGAAGAGATTTAATGGGGTTTAATTATCTACTTTACATATCAAAAATTGCATAAAATATCACATTAAATTACAAAAACAGTCCCTGGAGCAGGAGGAACTGAAAGCTGAAGTTCCTCTTACCAGAAAAGGGCACTGGATGACAGTCAAAGACCTTCTCCTTGGCTTGGGGGATCTTCAAATTAAACAGAAAGAGCAGAAGCCTTTGAGCAGCTGAAATAGAGGAGGTCAACTCCTCTACCCCAACCCTTGTCACGGCTGCCAGATAACTCTCCAGAGACATGATGGATCAAAGTCTCCTGGCTGCTGAGAAGTGCTTTAGCCCTTGGGTGGGACGACTCAGCCCTGTTTAGGACACAGACTCTGAATATCTGCTCCACGCATCTCCCAAGGATTTGCACAGCAGAAGAGCATCCAGCAGCTCAGCGCTGGAGGACCAAGAAGAGACAAAAGGGCCCAGAAACCGTGGTGTTTCGGAAGCGGGCTAAAACATCTTGGAGCCTGTGGCAGGGCTCATCTGGATCTCCTGAAGAGTGGTGGTGATTACAAGGAACTGGAAAATGGGCAACATAGAAAGAAGGGAGAAAAAGAGTGGAAAAGCAATTTAACTCCGATTTCTATAATAATACAAGCACAAAAGATGAAGTTGTTTGTAAGTACCTAACAGATAACCAGGAACACTGAGTAACACTCCAATTTGGATTTTTTTTTTTTTTTAATCAAATAATTTCTAAATCAATCTGATGCACTTTGGCAGGGTGACTGGAAGAAGAACAGTAGAAATCATACCTCTGCTTCAACAACCTATATCTTCATAACAGGACAGAAATACAGTCTAGGTGAAACTGCTATTAGAGTATGCAAAACTATCTTGGGAAAAATATTAGTATAGTAGTAATCAGCAGCTCACTTACAAGAAGGAGGTATATATCAAGGAAAATTCTTCAAGGTTCTGACTGGGATGTCACACTATGCAATATTTTCCTTAACAATTTGGATGACAGCATAACCTTTATGTTTACATATTCACACACACCACCACAGAGGGAGGGGCCACCAGCACACCAGAAAACACAGGGCTAGAGTTCAAAATCATCCTGGCAAACGGTAGAAGTGGTCTGAAAAGATAGGATGCAAACGAGCTTTTGTCCTTAACAAATCTCAAGATCAGAGAGGAACAACAACTGCATGACTACAAGCCAGGAACAACAGACTGGGTGGCAGCTCTGCGGAGAAGGACCGGAGGGTTAGGGTGGATCGGCAGAGAGATGTGAATCAACAGGGTTATGCTGAGAACAGCAAGCACCATGCTGAGGAATGCAAAGAGCACCATCATGTTTGAGATGTGTGAAGAAAGCCTTCTGCTCTGTTCGCTGCTGGGAAAGGCTTTACTGGAGAACTTTTTCATGTTTTGGCCACTGTATGTCAGAAAACGTTATATTAATAGGAAAGAGAGAAGAGGAGATTCAAATAAAATAAAAAAAAATAAAAAGGGGGGGTGGGGGAGGGAGGAAAACAAAACCCAAACAATTACCAGAAAGCCAGGAAACTTGATTTGTGTAGAACAAGAACAGGGAAGACCAGAGAATAGAATATGGAAAAGCAGCACCGCTTCAAACACCTACAAAACAGCTGCAAAAACAAAGGGGGAAAAAGTTTTTCCCATGACCATATGGGAATTACAGGCCGGATTGAATTAAAGGGATTTTATTTTGGGCAACAGGAAAACTTTCTTATTCAGCAAGTGCAGGGGTAATATTTGAAATTATCACTTGGAGGATTTTAAAAACAAGATAGAAAAGTTTTTGGGTTAATTGAAGGGACACAGTGATTGAGGAACGGGCTTGATCATTGGTTGGGGTCCCTTCACAGTCTTTTTATGTCAGAGAGTTTTTAGCTTTGCTCCCATATTTGGTGGAACTATGCAATTTTGGCCAGATCACTACACTCCTCTACTTCTCAATGTCCCCATATGTAAATATACAGAAACAAAATTCTCATCCCTTTCCAGGGAAAAAAAACCCAAACATAATGCACCTAGAAAATCTGTCTGATTATGGATCTGCTGGGGTGATGCTGACTTCTGAAAACAGGAGCTGATCCACCCTGCAATAAACAGAAATAACGTAGATCAGGGTCCTCCTACTCATTTTGCATATCTGCAGAAACCATAAAGGAAAGGCTTTGCAGCCTAAACAATTGCCTGGTTTTAGCCTTAAAGCCTCATTTCCTGGGAGAAAATGATAGAACAAATATAGTTCATATAAAAATTCTACCCATTTGCAGCAAAGCAAGAACAGTTTCTAGACTGCGGGAGTGTATAGAAGTAACCAAGTGTAGGCATCATTTTAACATTGAACCTGCCCCCGACTGCTTCTTGCTCAAAGGACAGAAAAAAAACCTGTGTGTAAACACAATGAAAGGAGGATTGTTTATGTGCCACCCCCATACTAGCAAGCATGAACTCTGGCTGATTTTGCTTATCATCCATTAAGGGGAACAGCTATAGGTCATCTCTGTGATTACCTAACACTCAGGAGAAGCAATAAAGCTCAGCTGGAGGTGTCACACTGCAGCAAAAAGTAAAGCCAGCCCAACTCTCGTTTTTGTTTTTCACTACATTACTTCAGTTAACATAGTGCACTGTTAACATTAACTCCTGGCCATATATTGCTTTATAGATAGACAATCAATACTGCAACTGAAATATGATTTTGTTAAAACGTCGAGGGGGCTGTATGCATTTAGCTTTCACACTATTTTCAGAAAATGAACATCAATATAAAAATAATGAGCCTCATAAAATAAAACCTAGTTCATGTGGCTGAGTTGGCTTTTAAGAAAGGGGGCAGAGATTTATACTAAAGGCATCACAAAAGAAACAGCTTAGAACAACATTCAGCATCTCTTTCAACCCCAATTGAAGGACGTTCAAGGCCAGCACCGAAACGTGGTTTGCCTTTGTTCACGAGAGCATCCACTGGGATGGCAACATTTGGCAGGAGCACTTGGAAACACCAGCAAGAGGAAACTGCACAGAGCCTTTGACAGGAATACAAAACCACCTTTTTATTTAGAGACCATCATAAGAAGACACGTGCCTCATTTTTGTAGTCAAGCTGCTTCTGCTTACAAAAGGACTCAAAAAGTTCAACAAAACTCAGCCTGGTTCGTTCAGGGCCAGCAAAGAGGCCATGAAAGTCCATGGGACTATAAGGGTCCTGGTACTAGTGGTGGCACTAGAGGGAACGTCCTGCTCCCCCTAAGCGAACCAGAGCCTTGGGCAGCAGTAAGCACCTGTCTCATCATCTGCAGTTTTTGTTTGGTTTTCTCCAGGACAAATATACTGGGGGTAGGGTTGGGGTTGAAACGAGATGAAAAGGAGCATTTCATCTCTGACAGCCAAGTGATGGAACATGAAACTTCACATGCTGCACCTCAAAAATTAAGGAGTGTGGTCATGAAAGTGCGAGTGCCACATGTGCAAGACCGTCTATGCTTGAGACACAAGCTATACATCAAAGCCAAGAGGAATTAGGACACGTACATTGAAAATGATGCCCTCTCCTTCTCTTCCCTATATTTGTCAGGATTTACTACTTTTTTTTTTAAACCTTTCTGAAACATTTGTAGTGAACAAAGAGGTGACAGAATTCCAGAACGTAATGTTGAAAGGGAAGCCTGTAAAATGGCTGAATGACAGCAACCTGAATCAAAGCAGACTGTGGACAGGTCCCTTTAGGATCAGATCCCTTTTAATTTATCTAAAGCAAGTCTTCCTCCAAACCCCTCCAGCTCTTTTCACAAGATATCTTCATTCAGAAATGAAGATACAAAAACACTTTCCTAAGCCACAAACAATCTTCTCTTCATGCCTTTCCCTTTCCATTCAGAGGACATCACAGTCTGGGATGTCCCCAAGGAAAAGGCAATCAAATGGGGAGTTCAGTTGTGACATTCCCAAGCACAGCTAACTCTGACCACATCATGGTCATTGGTGTTGGCAGAACAGCAGGAAGCACCACAAGAGGCTCTGCTCAAGATCAGACCTAAATGGGTATCAGCCCACCAGTGTTCTCCTTAGCAGCAAAATGAAAGTTAAAGATGCACACATACCAAGAATGAGCAGAAGGTACTTTAGATCAGAAGAGCTTGAAGCAAACTGATCATATCTTATGTATTGTAGATATTCACCAGAGCTTGGTTTTTCTTTTTTGTGTGGGTGGCTGATATGAATTTACAGAAACTTACATTTGTTTCAAGCCCAATAAAGCATGCTGTGGTATTTTAAAAAACAATTAATCATTGGGAGTTTTCAGTTAGGGATGTGTATAGACCGAACAACTTCCCACCCCAGCCAGGCAGAAAGAGATGATTAAAAACCTTTTTTTCGCAGGTGTTGTACGGTACCAGCTGGTTTCTGCTTGCCGCAGGGAAAGCCCTTTCATCTATCACATGTTGCGTTATGGCTGGATTATGTCATATCAAATCCAATTACCTCATGTCATGTCAGCTCCTGACATAATGCAAGAGAACATACTTGTGAGGTGCAGCTCAGTGTAGCAGGATGCATCTGAAATGTTTAAAAGATGCAGCATCGCCCGCTCCCGCGGGCTTTGGGTGCTAAAGTGCCTCCTGGCAGCTATCATGTTTGTGTCCTTTACAGGAGCAAACTCTGACCTCACCACCCAGCCTCTGCATGGACTCTAAAGCTGTTCTGAATAATCAAACATCTCCAAATCTGTTTGGAGAGGAACTCTTAACAGCCAAAGTTCCATCCCAACTTCAAAATTTTCAGTTCTCTCTACAGCTCAGGCACAAGGAGAATGAGAATGGGTACAGAGGTAAAGGAGGAGGGAGAATACAGAAAGGCTAATGCAAACAGAGGCACGCACATCTCCTCCAAAAAGCATACCAAGCAACAGCCCAGGGCCTGATTAAATCTGGGAGGCTGGTCTGTCTGCTTAATATTTGTTTACATGTTTCCTTTCCTTTTTTCATTTGTCCCAGAGAGGCAAGCTCCCAGGGAAGGAATTTAATCACTATCCTCTCTTATTTAAGAGCCTGTCTGAAAAGAAACTCCTGAGAGGAAGACAAGGCTGCTATCCTTTCCTGCCGTGAGCACGGGGAATGGATTCCCTTTAATCCCCAGCCCTGCTATTCCAGATCGCCACGGAGCGCACAGGCGGCTGGGAACGTGAAGCTCTGCCTCTCCCTCCTTGCACATTGGTGCCAGCTCAAAAATTACCTTTTTTTCCAGCTCTGAAGCCAGGCACTCTGCATGTCCTTTCCCCCCACAAAAAGGTGGCAACTAAGGAGGACTGTGCAGACCTCAGTCTGGTTCCAGTAAGGTCTGGCCCAACATTTTCCCCTTCACCTCCCAGAGCTGGGTCCTGGGTACAAGTTGCTGCCTCCTTCCTAGCTGGGAGGATCAAGAGATCCTAGTTATCCCAGCTACACGTAGATTTAGCCACCACCAGAGTCTGTGGGACATTGGTGATCTTCATGAAAAGACCTAAGGGATCAGCTCTTGGCTCAGGTGAGACTATAATGGCAGGAGAGTAATACTCAAGGCAGGAGTAGGCTAGAAAAATGACTCATTTTGGAGTAGTCATAAGGTATTTTTTCCCCTCACCTTTTTGGTATTTTCTTTCAGTGGTCTTTATTATATCTTATCTGCTAGGATCCTTCTGTTTTGGTCCAGAAGCAGAGCTGACCTGCTGGCTCCTTCCCATTGCTCACACAAATTCCCATGAAGTAAATTTTATTCCCATAGAAGATACTCCAAAATTTCTGAAGGTTGTTTTGCTGGTATAGAGAGCTGAGGAGAGAGCCCAGAGATGGGAAAATGTCTTGGTTTGCCATGGAGGTTCTCCTTTCCAAGCTAGCAATTTTTGCTTTGCCTTGCACATCTTACAAATTCCCTGGAGCAATAGATGCAACTTCACTTATTTGTGCAGTATATAACACAAAACATAAATATTAAGTAGTAATGTTATGACCTTTTATTGATAACACTAGAGTGATGAGGATTTTGGCACAGTACAAGCGATGTGTCCTGGGAGATTTTCATTATACCACTGATATTTCAATCACCCTACAACTGGCCAGCTGAAGAAATCTGATCATATTTAAGATCTGGACCCTTACCAAAGAGCTTAAGTTTCCTTCCTATATCACACATACCTTATACACTCATGTTCTGTCCTGGCTCTTTTACAGCCACCACTAGCACAGCTCCAGAAATGAAGCTTAAGGTCCCCAGAGAGGACTCAACTGTGTTATCAAAGCCACCCTCCACGTCAATGCTGCTGGGTAAAACTCAACTAGGCAGAAGCTGAGTTGTGCTGAGAACAGTAGAGACAAAAGACTGATAGTCCAGCCTGGTTAGTAAGTGATGCTACTGGGCAAAGGTTAATAACAAAGCAGGTAGAGCAAAGACACCTAAAGTTTCTGCCACCTTGAAATGCCTTAAGGTATATGTCAGGTCCTATATACCATGCAAGGCATGGTCCTATATAGCATTACACAGATGTTCAAGAAAGAGCTCCAGAAGAAGAACACTGAGGTTAGCATGAGACTGTACCTGAATTAATTAGTTAAGATACTTTGTACAGGTAATGACCTTCTCAATCATTCTTCAAGATACCTGCCTCCCATCATTGTGTACACGCGCACATGAGGAAATAGCCTGAGCACAGAGGTTCACATAAACCACATCCTTTCTGGCACTCATTGGCTTACTGCAGTTTTGGTAACTTTGGCCAGCAGGCTCCCAGAACAGGGGACTTTATGGGAAAAGATGAACTGGAGGTGGAGCACATGAGAGGTGGATACAGGTTGTGGCAGGTCTAGGGATAATGGTGAGAATACAGTAAGCTCAGAAGATTTACAGATTTGGCATGATATCCCAAACTCATCTGACCTTGCTAATCTTCTGCATTTCCACTATCTCTTATGATAAAGGGGACCATGAATTAGATGGAATAGTTTTACACACCTTTCAGTGGCACAAGGTACTATAATTTACGGAGTCTTTTCTTTGTAGTAGAACAGTAAGCAGTAGACTACGGGGCTTTGACAGGTTCCATATAACATTAAAGCAAACAGTGAGATAATAGAAATCACATTTAACTGCCAATGAAGAAGAGAAAAGCCCAGCAGTTCCTATCTCAGCTTTATTGGTCCCCATGCAATGCTGTTAGCTTTTACTGTTGTTGATGCACCCAATGTCCATTCCCATAATTTGTGCTGCATTACTTATCACCCAAATGGGAACGTGAGAGGAATCTAGGTGCATCTGAGGCACAGAAATTAAAGCAATTGGAGAGAGGAAGCATTGCCACACACAAGTCCTTGCTGTGTATTATAGCTGGAGAAAAATCTGGTGATATGCTTACATGGAAGGCAGCATCCCTTGCACTTGACTTTGAGTACAAATCTAATCTATATGTGAGCTCTCCTTTCAGTGAAAAACAAAACTCTATTATAATTTTCATGAAGAGCCTCCAAATAGTCCCCTATACTCTGAACTCCTGGCCTATGAAAATCGTGGAGTTATATCCCAATGCCTTTTTTAGGCAAAAAGTTTGTAAGGTCCTGCCTTCAACATGCATAAGAAGATATATCAAAAATCCTCTGGCAGGTACTGAATGAGCCGCCTCAGAGTCAGAAGCCATGCCTGGACCATCATGAGCGTGCTAAATAGTCCTGCTGAGAGATGGGGCTCACTAACATGCCCTTGGATACCGGAAGGATCCCAGAGGTGGTGCAGTTATTAAATTGCCCTGCACACATCAGGCCATGCTGTTCTGGTCAAAGGTACAAGTAAAGCAGGTAAACGGGACTTGCAGAGAGAAAGGAGCAAATACACCCTAAACGGCAAGATGGCACAGTGCCCTGCTACTGCGTGGTCACAAGTACCACAAGGGCAACTGGAATAATATTTGAGCCCTCACATAAAGCAAATCAAACACACCACATCAGTGATCAGCAGGATATTTAGAATAAAGACTATCTTGCCCATCTAAGACAGGGCTAATGCCTCTCCACAAGGCCCCTTTTAACCTCTACAGCAACAGGCTTAGTTCAAATACTAATCTTTCTGATGGTCTCCTGAGGAGTCCCAGCTGATGGACTCATTTCCATTTAGATGCCCAAGCAGAAAAGCATCTTTGAACTTCATAATCTTGATCATCTTCAGCCCAGGGAGCCAGAAATGATTGTTTCTGGTAAAGCAAGAAAAACACTTGAAAGACCAACATGGGACAAAACTCTAAACTCCCATTGAATGTCTGATGGCACCTGTCATGTTTCACATGCTCTGCTTTTAGAAATGGTGGGTTGAAAGGTATGTTTGTTTAGTGTAGGAACAACTGGAATCGCTGAAGTACTGAACAAAGAAAGTTATTTTCATGTATACAGGACATGGAAGAAAAAACAAAGACTGTAATGGTGTGCACTTGACAGCCCTGGCAATGCCAAGAAGCTCCAATAAACTACCATGGCATGGAAGCCTTTCCCCGTCCCAACCTCTCCCTGAGCCATGTGCCCAGCTGTGTCCTGGGGCAGGTACAGCTTTAGTGCCTACAAAGAAGTCATGTGAAACAAAGCAGAATTTTATAGTCCATGCTGTGGAGTACTCCTCATGGCATATCACATGCCATAACTAATGAAGTGACTGAAGCTATAGGAAGCTTAATTAACTCCATACTTGGGATCCAGAGGCTTCTGACTTACTAGGGACCCTTCCACCCACAGCTCCCAGCTAAACGGTCCCACTAATACCTCTCTTTCGCATAAAAATGAGAACTAGATCAACTATATGACCAGGCCCAAAAGTGCAGTCTGGGGCCAGGATTTGAACTGCAGTCATGCTCCTTCACCATGGGATCCTTCTGTCTGCCTGGCTTTCACAGATGCTATGATCCAGCTAGTTCTGCTGGACTTTGAGACTCAATGCCCCACAAGAGCATTTGGCTGGAGGATTCAGTTTTCTGGATTAGCAAAGATCCCAGCGTGAGTCACTGTACACACCAGACAGTACCAACTTGGGATGTCATAGTGGGATATTTTTCCAGGCACTGTTGACAGACAAACTCTTAGAAGCCTGAAGAGTCAATCTGTAGCACTTACATGCATATTTTTGTTATCTAATAGAAGGTCTGACTTGGAAAGGGGCTGAGCTGTCTCAGCTCTCATTAGTGTTCAAGGCTTTGAAAAAATCAAGTGAAAGTTGCAGGTGTGCTTGAATGGCTGATTTCCGTCACCAACTTTACAATCTTGGCTGCTTAGTTTTAGAAGTGGCAGTAGAGTTGGATGCATCCACATGAGGCAGCTCAGAATCTCCTTATTCTGCCCCTACCTCTGGGCCACCCTGCAATTTGTCATTTAACACTGTGCCTAGGCGTTCTGAACAGTTACCTCCAGGTTAGCAGGAGCGTAGAGCTCCCTATTGATTGTTTGTCAAATATCATGCACATGGATCTGCAGCTGGTTAAGAAGCATTTCCTCTAAAAGTCAATATTTATTCATTAACAACCTTTTAGCTGGTTAATTGAAAGTGACAGGATGCATTTTGCCTAACAGATTGCATTTTACTGAGTAATTTCTAATTTACAGTAAATATGATTGAAAATAAAAGTTCATTTCTGGTATCAGTTTAAAAATGGCTTGTGCTTCCAACAATTGTACCACAGGGAACTG
This sequence comes from Falco peregrinus, assembly GCF_023634155.1. Taxonomy (NCBI): domain Eukaryota; kingdom Metazoa; phylum Chordata; class Aves; order Falconiformes; family Falconidae; genus Falco; species Falco peregrinus. Next base: position 57,751,047 of record NC_073725.1, on the reverse strand, counting down.
CTGGGCACAGATTTATTTGTGTGTGTGCGTGTTTTTTGAATTGCAGCAACTTAGCAGAGTTTGTCTCTTAATTCTGGATATCAAAGGGACCTTGCGGTGAAGGTGACAGCAAATTGTGTTTAAGAGTGATTAATCCGTTATTTCACCTTCTGGCCCTTTTTTAAGCAGGATTAGATATGTTTTTTTCCCCTCAGCCTCCCTCTGGCATCTCTTACACATGTAAAAACCTAAGCACCTAGGGGTTAATATGCTCCAGATAATAGTATAACAGATTTAAAAAACAAGTCAGATGCCAAGAACTCTGAACAACACTGCTTGCCTTGTTGAAACACTTGTAAATGGACACAGAAAGGAATAGTAGGTGCAAAGACTTTATTCCCTCAGTAACAAAGGCGTGCAGCTTGTTAGCATGCAGAGCTCCTGCCTTCCCCTCGGCTCCTCTCACTCCTGCAGGTAAAGAGCACAATCCCTTTTGCTTGAAGTGTGTATTACAGAGCAGAAGAGACTGAAGCCTCCCAGACTGTATTCCCAGCTCAGCCAGACTCTGGTGGGGTGCAGGAGCTGCTCTGCAGGCTGGCTCTGTGAAGGTTTCCCCAGGAACTCCACTTTATTGCAGCCCATCGAGGTTATACAGAACATGCTCCATTTCCAAACAAGCAGGTAAAGGAGGCTCTCCCCTCTGCCTGCCACCCGCCTTGCAAACTCATCCTCATTTTTGGGTGCCTTAGTGGCTCATGTATTGAAGAACAAGAAAGTTTCCAGAGTTTGAGCTCAGGAAACAAACCCGCCGAGGAGGCAGGTACCAGCTGAGATCCCACTGGCTCTGGCTCCCCAGCTGGGAGCAGGGGTCACATGGAGGGGCACAGCAGGGTGCAGCCCATCTGCCCTAATTTAAGTATCCAAAAGACTAACAGACATAGCCACCCCTGGCCTCACTTACAGCCAACAGCGAGACGGGAAGTGATCTCATCCTAAAATAAGCACCCAAGAGGTCAGAAGGACCGCCCTCTAGAAGGGGCCGTTTTTCTCCACCGAGAAAACGTAAAAGGATCCTGGAGTGATTGTTCCAGTGAGCATAAAAAGAAACCCACACTCACCAGCTTTAAACTTAAGCACCTCTAAACTTTGCCATCAAAAGCATACCTAAAGCAGATTAAGTGAATCCTGTTTTTAATTGATCAGTTATCCCACGGAAGCCCTTTGAACCTGAGCACAAATTCATCAGGCAGCTCCCATACGGGGCTGAGCTGCAGAAGAAGCTGCCCCCAGCTGATGGAGTGGGCAGATGTACCTCTGATTACAGGTAGTTATTACAGTGCAGATCAGCACAACAAGAAGATTACATTTCTTAACAGAGATATTCCTCGGAGTTAGAGCCATGCTTTTTGATCTCCATAGGAATGGATAATGAACTGCAAAGATAATCCATGCACAACATTTAAATACCAGGCAGAGTTTTTATGCAATTTAATTAATAACCGCTTTGTGGGGTGGGAGGGAAGACATAATATAATTGCAACAGTCTTACATTTCAGCAGAGATTGCTTAGGAATCACTTTTTGACAATCTTAGCCATAATAAGACAGCAAGCGTGGATACACCAGAGAACCTGAGGTGGTTACTCCACCTTGCCCCCTGTTTTCTGACCATGTTTCTAGAGTTCCCTTTCCTCTGAGGGAGAGAACCAGAGGGAGAAGGTTGTGCTACACAAATCCTAGGAGCATTTTACTCATCCATACCCACTCCCATATCCCAATCACATAACCACTAATGTCAGACATGTACCATAACAAGTACTTTCCATGTATCAGTCCTAAAACAGGGTAACGTTTATCAAGCAGAGTTTCTTCTTTCTTTATCCAGGTCCTATTAGGCTTTACCATAAACCTCTGTGATTTTGTGGTAAATTTGTCAATAAGTGAAATAATAAAAGCCAAGATGCTTCCCTTTTTTCTTTTCATTTTCAACTAACATTTGATTTCCTCTATGATTTTTTTTTTTCTAAAAGACAATCACAGAATATCTTGAGCTGGAAGGGATCCATAAGGATCATCAAGTCCAACTCCCTGCTCCTCACAGGACTACTAAAACTAAACTGTATGACTAAGAGTGTTGTCCAGACACTCCTTGAACTCTGGCAGGCAACATTTTCATTAGTTACGATCTCAAAAAAAAAATCTTATTGTCATTCAGTCCAAGGTTGTTGCAATTAGAGTCCAAATGAGTTTGAGCCTCACACAGGGCACCAATTATCACAAGGCAAGCAAGCTAGCAAGCTGCAACAAGGCTTTACCATGGGTCAGATTCTACTGTCCATGCTGCTGTTTCTCCATCCTCTAGAGGCCAGACCACACTGCTCCTTATCTCTGCTATGTTGGGGCTTTCTTCCTCCAGACCCCTCCTCCATCCAAGCTCCCTTCCCATGCTCCTCAGGGCTATTTAACCACTTTGCAGGAAAGAGCTACAGCTGCACATCATCTGTGCCAATCAACCCACTGCCTTCGTAGCAGGGCCACAGCTGCATATTACCAATGTTAATCAACCCACTGCCTTCATTCCTTTACACAAGGTATCTATTTTCCTTCTACTCCAGTCACTCACACCAGCAGAAAAGCAAAATCAACTCTTCATTTGACTGCAACCTGCATGCAGCCACAGTCCACATTTCCTACAGTAGAGCTGATGTGTTTGCCCTTCACCTAAGAGGCAAGCATCCATCAAGGTGCTATTACAAATGGACGGAGAAAAGAGCTAGATGCTTCTCCCTTGACATTTTGGGGCCATACAGAGGAAGAAGATGAAGCACTGGCACTCCAAACCTTCAGCACAACTCTCTCAGGACCTTCAACAACGGGTAGGAGCTTAGCAGTGTTGTTTATCCAAACTTTTTTTTGGTGAACATTACCATCCAGTTATCTGCTCTTCCACAGACACCCAGAACATAACCTTCTGTCCTTTCACCAGCTCTACCCATACCAAAGCCCATACCCAGAGGTGTCCCCTGCAGGTAGCAAGGGACATATGTCAGCTTTTGGGGTTGAAATTGTGTGCTTTAGGATTATTTCCACTGTGTGAAATCCTGGAGGTGGGCAAAGAAATCCTTCCCCCCCTCCTGGGCATCCAACCCTCTTAATTCACCTGTTAACTTATGTCCCTAGTTAATATAATACTGGGACAGTAACAGAGATAAATATCAGTCCTATAGTCAATTTATCAGCAGTTTTCAATAATTTTTGCTCCAGCGATGAGAGGTTCTATTTCAACATTTTACTTCATGACCAACCCCCCCTGAAATGCTCACAGTAGAAGGTCCCACGTGGACTAATAACCTCATTCAAGGACACTGGTAGCTTGAATAGCTCATCCCATATCTTTTACAGATCAGGAGACAAGAAATGCCATCCTTCCAGCGTGACATTACAGGGAGGGGAGCAGTATGTTAAAACAGCACGTTGGGCTCGGTGGAGAGCAGTATCGCTGCCAAGTACCACAGCTCAGCCTGGAGACAGACTACTTTGCTTTCAAATCTCTCTGGCTACACTTCCTTCAGGATGATGCAATTCTCAAAGCAAATTAGTGTACACAGGAATCTCCATTGCATTGGAATATGTCATTAGAAATAACTATTTTTAATGGTGTTTTACCAGGGCTATGACAGAGTCAGCGAGTCATCTGAATACAGAGATGTTGCTCCTCTGCAGCAGCTCAAGCGGTGCCAGAAATCCAGACCCTGTGAAAAGTCTTTGAGTCTTTGTTGTTCTTTAAATGCCTTCAATATGGAAGTGGAAAAAAGAAAGGGGGGGAGCGGGGAAAGGCTGTTCTGATTGCAGACCAGCCTGAGTTGAAGGTTACTGTTATTTTTGCTCTGCTTATTTTGGTCCCATTAACAAGAAAGATTTGACCCCACAGCCTTTAAAGAGGTTTGAAGATGTGAAGGGGTTTTTTTTTCCTTGGAAATCCCTTTGTCTCCTTTCTCCATTTCCTGCAGAAGAGACTACTGATTACCCTCTGTTCAGGGCACTAGCATGGGACTCAGCAGACCAGAGCTCAGTTGTCACTGCCACAGACGTCCTGGGTGACCCTTAGTAAGTCATTTAGGCTGGCTCTTGAAGCCTGATTTCAACAGAAGACTATGTCTGAAGACCTGAGCTTCAGCTGATGCCTCAGTTGGTCATCTCCAAATTTTTTCTACTGTCTTTAGCTGCAAAGAGTGTAATTACATATTACAAATAAAAAAGAGTGCAAAAAAAATTCATATGATGGTCCTCAACAGGGATCTCAGCAGTCAGGTGAGAAGCAACCCCAATGGGGATGCTAGTAGCTGATGCAGACTTTGAAAGCATCAGTATAAGGAAAACAGTAGACATGTGAGTTGTCAGCTCATGAGCGGTGGTAATTCACCCTGGTTTGTGTCTAACAGACCCTCTCCAGAGTTTCCTTAAGGAGGACAAGCTGCTTCCCCAGCAAACAGCCAAAAAGGCTGCTTTTCCTCCTGATTTTGATTACTTTCTCAAGACATAGGAGAGGAGTCATCATATTCAGAGGAAATTAGAGGGAGGTGGGAATGTGTTGTCAACAGAGCTGTGAGAAATTAGGAAAAACTGCCTGGGGGAACAGGCTGACTTGTATTTCTTCTTAGAAAGGTCATCAAGACTAGGAGTCTTGGGAAAGCTTCATTAAAGTCAGTAGAAAAAAAAAATTATAAGTGAGGAAATTAATTTGGGCAGCAAAAAATTAAACACACACAGAAAGACTTTGAAGTCAGTCCAAAAGGCTCCATGAGAGAGTGCTGGTACGTTCATCCCGGCTGCAGAAGTCAAGGGCAGGGAAGGTCTCCGTTATGTGGAATAAGGGGGTGCGTGCCCCCAGTGCTGGCGCGCGCCCTCGCGCCCTGCAGGCACACAGACTGCTGTGGTGCTTGGGAATGAACCAGCAGATCAGGAACCAGGGGAAGGCAACCCTGTCCCATAGCTTGGACGAGGTGTGTGCACTGCTTAACCGGACACCATGGGTCAAGGCCAGTTGCAAATGGATCTTGCCAAGGTACGCTGCAGGATCTATGGAAGGTAAATCCCTCTCCCAGAGTGGGGCTACACAGGACCATTTGGAAGCAGAGCTGCAGCAAGTTGGTCAGGATACGAGTCTTATCAAGTGTAACTGACTGATGGACACAGCGAAAGCCTCCTGCTCAGGGGAAGCAGGCTGGTGAAAATATAAACATTTAGCTTGGGAAAGAGCTGTCTGCATTAAATAATGGGGCAGGGAGTTGTTTAAAAGTCAGACAGACCCAAGAAATGCTGAGTTGCTCTTCTTCATCAAACTACTGAAAAAGCCAGAGGTTAGGGTGCTTGGGCTTCTGACACCTCACAACCCAGAGCAGGGTCTGGAATGCGATCCTTGCAGATCCCAGCCAAGTGTCTTACACATATTTCTTAGTCAGCAGGAGAGAGTATCCACATTTCCTTTCCTTATTTTCTATCATCATTACCTTGAGAAACTCACCCTTCAAAAGTCTCACTGAGGAATATTTGTTTCTGGGAAAAACTTGTTTCTGAAAGATGGGTGTTTTCTGAGTGGTAATTTCTTTGGAAGATTCCCATTAAGATCAAAACATAACAGAAGTGGTGAAGAAACTGCATTTCTAAAGTGTAGATCCACTGTGTACCTTCAAAGAGAAGCCCTGAAGAAGCATCTTTCTCCTGGGTTTTCGCTGCACAAAGAGTCAGGACTCAAACCCTGGACGAGTGCACCACTGCATGCTACTAGGGCCCTGTTTCAGCTGGATCTCAGCTTTTCTGCCTAAGCCTATAGCAGCTTCATTTTCCTAGATGGAGCTTAAAGCAGCAAAAAATGTAAGAATAGAAAATGACCTTAGGTTGCTCCTGATCATTTTCTCAGGGGATTATCAGTTATAAATAGAGCATCCCTCCTAGGAAATACCAAAGAGGCCTCTTCTCCCCAAGAAGGGCAGGAGAAGACCTTCTGCTCATCCCAGGGCAGGACCAGGCTGGCACAGGGTGACTGACACCAGTGGAGCTGGTGTGTACTGGCTTGTGAGCCACAGACGTGTGATGCTCTAAGAAAAGGCACAGGTCAGACAACCTCCTTCTTTTCATCTTCATGATTTCTAGCACTACCTAAAAAAGAATTTGACACCAAAGAAGTGTGAGACGGTACGTCAGAACAGAGGCTAATTTAGGACAATTTGGGGCTGCTTTCTGAATATTCAGAAAAACAAAAATTAAAAATAAAAAAGAAGAGGGGTTGATCATTGCTGGTTAAAGTTTATATATAGATAGCTCTGTTCTGGCAGGGGACCATAAATCACCCGGCACCCAAGTGCGGTGCAGGGAAAGCATTGGCATCTCCGCGCCCTCTCCACCACTCAGCAGGATCAAAGACCCATATGCTCTGTCACCTTCCATTTCCAGATTCACGCACCCAGGAATGAATGGGGCAAGCCTGGCAGAATAAACTAAAGCTCTCACTCCACGTGCACCACAGACTTGACAGCTTCTTCTGAAGAGATGCCAGCTCTCTTCTTGGGTTACCCAGTTACTTTCTCAAATGCTTTTTGTACATCGCTGCCACCCATATGCAAGGAAAATGATGTCTATGAGCATGCACAGTCAGAAGCAGACACTAAAAGCCTTTCCCTCCAGGGCTCAGGTATTCCATCATTTCTTTGGCCTGACTCCTACCTGCCTTGCACTCTCCTGCCAGCCCTTACCATGCAGGCACAGGAAAGTTGCCAGGCAGCTCCTTTACATTCATAGCAATTTGTAGGTCTGACCCAGGGCATCTGCCAGGTACAGGGAGCTCTGCCCTCTGTTTTGCATGGCACTGAGAAACCCAAGTCATACAGAGCTGGGTGACATGGTTTCTTGCCAGTTCCTCATTGCAAGGCTGCTTGCAAGTGCTACAGAGCGATTAGGAAGACAGAAGTACAGGTACCTTTGTTTAAAAGAGAACAAACAAGGAAAACTGTTTTGAAAAGCTACTTTTGTCATGAAAGAGGAACATAATTAACGGCCCTTTATATGGCACTGCATACAGAGAGTAAATGAGCACCCTCTGATCTCCAGACTTTTGTGTTTATTTCTCTATTTTGCTATTGCTGGGGGACAAGAGTTGCTTTTCCCAACAAGCAGGGCTGCTCACAATAGCAGGTAATTAGTCAAGGGGCCTAACAGGATCGAATCTTGTCCAGGGAAACTCATTTATACAGTCAGGTGATTAAGCCACATGATTGCAGCTGAACACTGCAGTAGCCTATTGAGATACAACTGCATGTCTGTCACATGCCCTCGGTGTTGTTGGGAAACCACTAGTTTCAGACACCCCCTTTCCCTGCAAGGAACCAGAGAGTGCAGCAAAGAAGTTTGCAGGAATTGCGTGCTGGGTATGGGGTGGGATGGGGATACTGGCACTCACCTGCTGCAGGGCAGCGATGCTGCACAGTCCCCGCCTGGGAGGGGGAAGGGATTCCTGCAGCGATGTTCCCCGTGATGGCTCTCAGAGTAATCATAATCATATCATAACGTGTCTCGCTTTAAGAGCCCTTTTCCTGGGAAGATTATGGGTCTGTTTATAAATACTACCTATAAATAAGCTTCATGCTACCCCATGTGAGCTGCCCAAAAGCTATAATTAGGGCTGTGATGAATCCACATTGTTATGGACGCGCCGGACACCAAATATCAGGCCTTAAATTTCCGTGGATGCCAAATGCAAATGCGACCCATCAGACACCCTATCCCATTTGTTGAAAATAAATGTCTTATTGACATTGCCCTGGTTGTAATCTCTATCCCCAAGCTGCTATTATTAACTAACATGAGTTTTCTCGCTGGGTTACATCAGATAGCCAAGCAGGAGACAAAGATCTGCAGGGAGGCAGGAATGTCACGGGAGAGGCAGGATTAGGACCATGCTTTACTCAGAGAACTATTTTCAAAGCCTGTGGACGTTTAGGCCTTTATTATCTCCCTAATCGCTGCACAGTTTCTGCCTCTAGACACTGAGGTGCGACCAGCAGCTCATGCAGCGTAATTCCCCGTACGCAGAAAGCACGGGCAGCTTCCACGTGCTGAGACAGGGATGGTATTCTGCAGCACCCAGCACTGATATAACTCTGTTCCCTCTTTGCACAGCTGGTCGATTTCCACCACCTCCAAACCCACCCTCCAGTCCAGGTTTACACAGCACTAGTCTGGTTTGCACGCGGTCCTGCACCTAAGCTCTGCTCCAGAGGGCTCTGGCAGGGGAAACCATGGACCCAAACCCCCATCCATGCCAGCTGGACAAAAGGAACCCAAGCTCATCTCTCCCTAAGCACCATGGAGGTGTTGAACTTAAGCCACCAAGCACTGGAGAAATGGACTGAAGTTGGAAGAGACAGGAGTATTGTCATGGCTTGTAGCTGCCCATGGGTCCCAAGCATCATCCCACAATGCAGGCACCAGCCCTAAGCTTTGCCCTGGAGCAGAAGTGAGAGAGATTTTGTGCATTTTCTAAGAGGCACCCTGAGCTTTTACCTGCTGACATCAGGAGCCGAAGCTGCAGCATCAAATGGGGAGTGAGAATTTGTGCTGCAGGCACCTTCCCGCTGTGTGCTGAAGAGACTTTCCTCTGGGGTAGTTTAAAACTCAAGGCTGATTATTCTTTGCTTTGGGAACCATCCCAATTAAAATGGTCTATCTGAAACTAAGCTATGAGTTCAAAGCCTTTCCATCTGGGGCCACGGCATGAGCTTTTCCTCACAAACACAGATCCCAGGGAAGAGTTCCTGGCCAGGGGAGAATACTGCTAAGTACAGTCATAAAGATGGAGAAAGGCAGGATTTGAACTCGCCTTTGCCTTTGTGTCTGCAAAACGTCTAACTGCATGCATAAGCACCTTGTTTGCACAGGCAAATATGGATTTAACATGCACAGCCAAGCTCAATGAAGTAATTTTACAGTCAGTATGTACGTGCCAACCTCTGAAAATCTGTCCTCAAACATCCTTTAGATTCCAGAGTTTATCCATCCAGGAGTCAAAGCAACTTCTGTATTTGCACTTGTCATGAAGTGCCTCCTCAGCAGAAAAAAGGCAGAACCAATTTTGTCCTTTCCTTTTTGTTTGGCTGGACTTGGAAAGGCTTAGAGCTGGAAATGCTGGTCAGCCAGGAGCTCCGTGCAGCCCTGGAGCACTGGGATGAAATGCTGCTCTCACACACACACGCAGACAACAGCGGAGCAGCTTTGAGAAACTGACTTAAAACCTGCCTGGCCAGCCCGGGGCTCTGTCCGCAGCTGGAGGTATGCAGGTATTCTGGTGGGACGTGCAGAAATGTGGGGTATCGCCAGCCGTGCGGGCTGGGGGTGGCAGGTCAAGCTGAGGGCGAGGGGAAGGCTTTCTCCATCATTCATTTTTAAAATCCCTTGTCATGCACAACCACCCTCTAGCTGTGATAATAAGCCCCCAGAGGCCATGAGAGGCCAGGGCAGCAGGTGGGTATTTAGGTAAACCTACACAGCATGTTTTCATGAAGTCTGTACTTCTGTCCTTTATGGCCTCCCCTTTCCTTTCCGTAACCTTCCTCCACCTCTCTTCATCCTCCATCCTACCGGGTTCACTGGAGAGGCTCGAAAGGCTATTGTGCATATTCCTTCATCTCCCCTCCTGCTTTCCCAACTGCCTCAAAGAGTCAGACACCAAGAATCCTAAATGCAGCCCGAGCTGCCCTTGCAGTAAGAGTGCTGAGCCAAAGGCAGCAGCCTCATGGTGGAGGCTGTTGGGCAACCAAAGCCCAGCCCTGGGGACCTGCAGTCCAGCTCCTGGTTGCTGTAGTGTATCCTCACCGACTTCTGTGCAAGCTGATCATGGCCTTCAGCATAAAGGTCGCACAACCATGTATATATCCTCCCATACTGAAGAAGGAGAGAAGAAAGAGGCAGCAGGTCTTATACTGATGACTGTTATTGACACTGAGACACTGACATCATCAGAGCATGTTATTTAGGATATTCGAGCTCCGGATAACTAGTAAAAAGGACAGTAATAGCCCATTCTGAATACAGTCTGTCCAGTCAATGCTAACATAAAGCCAAATTCAATAAAGCTGTTTTCTTCAGCATGACTAAAGCTTACATCAGGCAGGGTATTAAAGACTGAAAAGTAAAACACCCAGGATACAAAGGGTAGGTAAATCTTACTGCCCTGAGTTGTTTACACTGAGAGATTGGGTATACTGCTCCGGACCTGGCATGGCTTCACATCCTGGCTGGAGACCACAGTCAGCCAAGGGGACAGTCAGGCAGCCCAGGGAAGTCCTCGCCCTGCTGAAGTCAGTGGCACATCTACCATTAACATTAGTGGAAGCAGGATTTCACCCTTCTTCTCCTAAGAGCTGCACAATTAATTCACAACCAGCTGTTGGAAATTCCCTCACACAGATTTACATTTTCAGCTGCTGGAGTTGGGGCAATCCAGCCTGAAGCATCTAGAGATGGTTTGAGTTCCAGAAAGTACAAAACACCTCTCCTGGAACAGGGCCACTAACAGATCATCCTGAAATTAATACCACCCCAAAATTACTAATCACTGTGGACCGCATTTTCCATAATTCTTCTCAGATCGACTGCCCAGTTTGCAACAAACGGTCCGATTCTAGAGGAAACCAGCACATTTTTCTCCTTCCCTTGAAGATCATACAGTCCGTGTTCAAACTGCGGCTGGTGGGAGTTTTCGCGTTTAAAAATACACGTCCCCATCCTCTCTCACATACATGCACGGCTTGTGCATGACGTTCATTTATTAAAACTCCTCACTCGGAGGCGAGTGGCTGTTCCAGACGAATTGTTGCAGGAGAGCTGGCGACGGAGGAGGTGAGTGCATACCCACGCCGTCGTTGGAGGTGTCTGCTGAGCTGTGCAAGGCGGGTGGACTTTCTCTCCCTCCTGGGCCCCCATTTCTTGGAGCAGTGGCAGGAGGAACCTCGCTGGGGCCCCATCGTGGTCCTTATGTTCTTCCTCCCCGTTGCTGTCTTGTTTGCTCATGTTATTCTGCCGCTTAGTTAATAACAAGCTCTGATGTGGTTAACACTGACACAGCCAGTGATACTGACTACAGTGATATATTTTTATTATTTCTTTTGTACAGCACTTCATTTACAGTGGTTCATATTATACCAAGAATCAGTTTTAAACACACTCCGGGGTCTTCTTGCTATTCATTGCATCCCATTAATGCATCCTGAAAGGGATTCTCACATGCATGCACTTACTGTGGTTACTATTTTTTGCCCTTTCTTCCCTTTATCAATCTGCATCCCTCCATCCTGCTGGGGGACTAGGGCCATTGTTGCTATTTAAAACAGCTTCGCTTTGGTCTGTGCTCTGAAGGCTGGACACTGGCCCATCACTTTCCCACCTGCTTGGATAGTCTCTGCTTGGGACTGAAATCCCTCATTATGTCCTTCACTTCAATGACATGGATCTTCCAGCAAATCAGGGCCACAAATAATAGGTGACCCATGTGGTCCTGCCTGCGTAAGTACCAAACCAGTGCAGCCTTTGAACCGATCCAGTTGGCCCACCGAAACTGAGAAATGATAGCTTTGTCTCCACCGTTGTACAGAGGGTGGGACTGGTTTCTCCTCCTTCTCGCAGCATCAGTCCTGAACCACACAGGTACAAACAGATGCAACTCCATCGACTGAGCCACATCTCCGCTTCCAGCTGTGCTCACCATGGTGCAAGATCTGGGATGGGAGTTCAAGGGTGGAGGGGGTAAGAAAACAGCAAAGAAGAGAAAAGTTTAAGCCTTCTGATATGTCTATATATCATATATATAAGATATGGGGAGGAAACCACCTTCAGTGCAAGTTCAGCAGAACCAGCCTCCACCAGCTGTGACTCCTGTCATGTTCAGCTCCCTCCAGCCTGCACACACAGGAGATGCAAATAGGGGCTGCCTCATCTTTATGCCACCTGAACATTAAGATGACAAGGCAATCTCTGACTGCAAGACTAAAGCAGTTCCCCATCCTTTTAGTGTTGCTGGAGCAGTTTAAGAGACAGATCTAGGTGCTTGGGTCCAGCTCATTATGTTCAATGGAGCTGCATCCATTTGCAGCCATGCTACATTTGACTCCTGTAAAACACATTGACATGGGGAATAAATGAGTTTCTATAGGTCTTGGAGTTGTACACAAATGCACAATGATCTCAGATCCATCTGCTCCCCAAGGCCTGAAAGTGAAATCTGCTTCCAATCTTATGTTTTATGCTTATTGCTGTCATGCTGTTTATACACCCGAATGCTGCACATTCTCGTTTTGTTTAACATAAACAACAACTATGCACCGTCTGCTGAAACTTTGTCAACTGCCTCTTCCTTCTGTCTGGATAATGAAAAGACACAATCTAACAAATGCATCTTATTCTAACTGTTTGCTTCCAGACATAATACATCAAGCCTGAACATAAGAAGCAGGGGGAAAAAACAGATAGATTTGGTTTCAGTAGATGTAATTCAGCTTAGCTTCATGGAAGTCAGTAGAACAACACCAAGCGAGCATCGGTCAACAGCCTAAAGCAGTTCTGTAGTCATTTTAATCTCATCCCAGAGCTTGGCAACATGCCAAGCCAGAGTGGTCCACTCCCAGGTTTATGCTTCACGTACAGACATTGGATTCACTGGAACAATGTTCACTTTTGAGAAGCTAAAGTGAGACCTATGTGCTGGACAGCCTTCCCACAGCTGCAGTGTTAGACCTTCCCTTGATATATCCAGTTGTGGGCTGCATGGACCTTGTCCAATGTAGAAATATAGGATATTGTGAACCTTTTAGCTATGGGATGCTTGAAGATTTGAATGCACGTAGCTATTCTGCCCCATAATACATTCAGTCAACACATCTGCAGTGGCCAGCAGCCCTAGGGGAGCTGAAGCTATTGTTCTTCACAGAGTCTCCGTTACATCCAAATGTGCCATGCTCTGTGCTAGCCATTCTGCTCCTCATAATTAGACTTAGCTGTGGTAATTCCTCTCTGAAAGTGAATTTTCTTCTAAATGAATGCTCTTACGGTCACGGCCAGGATTTGAGAAATAATGTGCAAAAAAACCCCAAAACAACACACTCTATCTGGCTGTCATTTTCTCCTGGACATCAGAACTGCGAGAATGTCAGTCCCATCCAAACAAAATGTCATTGCTGTTCCCTCAATAAAATGACATCCAGTTCCTCAGCTGAACTTGCAGAACTTTCATGAAGAGCAACAGAAAATGCAGAGAATACGAAAAGAGAGAAAAGAGAAGAGACATTGATAAACTGATTTTAAACTCACAATGTGCACTACTGTTATAAAACATATGTATCATCTTAGCTTCTGTCGTGCTAACTGTGCCAAATTCAAGGGGGAAAAAAATCCAGTAAAAAGCTCAGCAAAGCCCCATCCAAAAATATAGAGCCTGAAAACTTTTGATTTGGCTTTTTTCTTAACTCACACAGCTGTGTAGTTGCAACAAAAACCTGTTGCCTAAGGTTATTTCCACCCTGCATTTGCATATCTTCTAATGGCTGAAATTTGCAAAAGGACGTGGATTTATGCAGGTCATCTCCTTTACTTACCCACAACCTTCTTTTCTGCAGGATTTCCCCTGAAACTGCCCTCTGTTGTTAAGGGCCATCCCTTAGGTCTCCGGTTCCCCTTGCTAGAGCCTACCAATCACACTGTGCTGTACTCAGGAGTCCTAGCATCCCTAGCCCCCAAAATCAGAGCATCCCTGTCACCAGGGTATTCACCTAAAGGACACCAGGATGTCCCCTGGTAGCTGGGCATGAGCCAAATGCACACCTCCACTGAGGCAGGCAAAGAGCAAGCCTGGTGCCTTGCTACCACAGCATCTCCAGCACTGCCTCTCTACACAGTCTGGATTCCTGCTCTGCCAGTGCACTGCACAAACCACTGCCTTTGGCTTACCGCAGCCTCTAGGCAGATTGCAGCAGAATTTAAAACATCCTCAATGGGTGGAAAACAAACAGGAATGGCTATCAAAATGTTTCGCAAATACAGAAAGACTCAGGAGTGATGCGGAAAGCAGCGGCATAAAGAGTCATAGTAATAAAAATTACTGTTATTGGTATCTACTAAAAAATCAGTAAAAAATACAGCATTACATAGCTCTTGTCTGAACTGTTTGATCATTTCATTTCCATTTTTGAATAAAGAGAATCTTATTTTCCTATTTCAGCTTCTGAACCAACTCAAGACATATGCAGGGATGCCACACACACAAAATAAAACACACACACACATCCTCCACCAGAGACAACCCGACATTTTCCAAACCTAAAAAAAAAAAAAAAAACCCAAACCGTGAGTTTATCCTGAATGTGGGCGAGTTCTCATTTCACTGAGACAACTTTCTGGTGAAGATGGCTAAATAATCAGCTGAGAAACTAAAGCCACTAAAAGCCAACTCACTGAAGGATTTCTGAGGCCCTGGCTTTGACATAATGCACAATTTATCCATGCGGTTCGCTGCTCTGGTACATCCCTACAAGCCACATGCTCAAGGCAGGGTTGGACATTTCAATAATAAGAACAGCAAGAGCAATAAAAGCAAGGAGTTAAAAAAGCCCTGGCAGTTCAGCAGGGATATAAAACCCCTTGCTTGCAGGGATGGGGGAAGGAGAAGAAAGCAGAACAAGGATTTTGTTGAGAAGTTTCTCTCTGAGTAAGTTCTTCCAGAACAGCAGGGGGTTTAGGTTTTAGCATCTGCCCTGAATCAAAAGGACCGGTCAGGCTGTGGGATAGGCATTAAGCTGGATTGAAGGGTAGATTGGACATCCACTTTGCTGCCTTCCACAAGAAATGCATATTTATCTCAAAAGAGAAAAGAAATGTAGCTGGAAGCCAGGAGCCTGACTCTCAGTCCTCCTGCTTCTATCTCCAGGTACATGTAAGCGTTGACCCTTATTTTGGCTAAAACCTGGTGTCTGCTGAGCCCACCAGGGAAGCTTGTGGTCCCTGACAGGGGGCGTTGGTTTGGGCACGCAGGGACAGGCTGGTGGGAGGTTTCACGTAGGATGTGCTCACCAGGCTGCTAAGGTTTTATAACAGCCGGGGCCGTGCGTGCATGTCCCCGTGCCCCACATTTTGAGCTCAAAAGCAGGAAGCGATGAGGTCAGTTCCTGAGACGGCAGCCACAGGGCTGGAAAAGAAGTAGCAATAGCAGAGCTGATATCATAAAAGCTCCTGGTGAAGGCTGTGTTTGCTGGCAGCAGCACAGTTGCGTTGCTCATGTCTGGGAGTGTTGAGAATGACAAATTTTCTGCAACAAAAACCCAGCCTGAGCCAACGTGCAGAAGCAAGAGAGGGGCTATAGGTCCAGTCTGGCTGCTGACCCACCCGGAGAAGACCTCAACTTAATGCCAGAGTCCCAATGTGGGATGTTATAATCAGGCCCCCACATAACAAAGAAAGCATTTGGGGTGGGGGGATTAATTAACTGAGACAAAGCAGCTGTGACATAAAAGAGCCCAGCTCACCCTTTCCCTGTTCATTACAAGGAGCGGGAGGCTGGCCAAGGTGAGCACACGAGTCCAGAGAGGGAGGAGGGAAGCATCCTAGGAGCCCCACCACAGTGAGCAGGTGTCAGGTGGTTATCTGGGGTGAAGCAATCACTGAAAACTCCCTTGTGTCTGTGGCATTTTGTCACAATGAATATTTATTTAGTCCAAAGTGCGCCTGGTGGCTTGCTTGCAGACACGTTCCCCCTGCCATGGGGCTGCTTGAGAACCTCCACCAAGACAAGGGGGATGCGCGAAGGAGTCTACAACCTCAGGCCACAGTTTCCATCCTAGGTTCCTTCTCTAGGCAGCTAAACCCTTGTCCACCCACTTGAATACTTGACTTACTGGTCAGAAACACTATAAGCACCAAGTGAGTGGCAAAACCAGGAGTTTCCTTATGCCTGAACATTGCCAAGACTCAGAAACACCCTTTTTTTTTTGGCTGAAACAAGGATGTAGGTGCCCATTTTAGGTGTGAAAAGCCTCTGTGAACGTATGTCTGTAAGCGCGAGGTTTGGGACACTGCTTGCTCTTGAAAAAAGCCCTCTGGAAGCTTCATTACACTGAAAACCTCATTAGTCATCCTGGTCCCATTGTGGGGACAGTGGCACCCTGGGCAGAGCAAAGGTTAACATTGTCCTGCAGAACTAGATGTGGCTGTGGGGTTCAAGCATCAATAGTCCTAGTAACTAGAATCCAAATCTGGCCACAGTGACTCTTTTTGCCTCCAACACATTAATGCCAGCTTTTCACACCCAGCAGCAGCATCCAGCCTTTTCAAACAAGGATTTTTAGAAACATGAGTCTCTCATTGTTCTCCTGCGTCCTGAAATGCATCCAGTCCTGAACATCCCAGCACTGGGGAGAGCAAACAGCACGCGTCTGTAGCCAGCAAATTCACATCTGCCAACACCAGCCAGGCTGGATCCTGTGCCAAGGGCAGCCACCAGCCTGAGGATGGCGCGGTTGAAGGCTCTGCTGGGACCTGAGCGTTGTCTAGGCTGCCTGAGAAAACCACTCATAGCAAATCTGGCAGCATAGGATGGGTAACTTGACTCCAGGTGATTGCAATCATTCTCAGGGATCACCACCTTCAGACCAGCTCCACAGAGGGGTAAATTTCAGGCTGTCCTTTAGCTTTCTCTAATCCTTTTTCCGGTACTAGAGATGAAGGGAAGCATCTTCTTCACTGAAAAAATATATTAAAAAATAGGCCTGATCTCTTTCTCTTGGGCTCACATCTTTCCCATGAGCACATAAACCTCAATCATTCTGACATTTTCATTGATCCCAATGAAAGGACAAATTAAAAGCTGATCATTAATTCACAGGCTCACTCTGTCCCTCTCCCACAGAGGAACATTGGCTTATTCACTTATGTCAAATACTCACTTTGTGCTTCATCCCCAAACGTACCGCTATGCCCCAGAATTTTAAGGAAAGCCTCTGAAACGTGGGGACTGTCCTGGTTTTGGCTAGGATAGAGTTAATTTTCTCCCTAGTAGCTGGCACAGTGCTGTGTTTTGGATTTAGGATGAGAATAATGTTGATAGCATGCCGATGTTTTAGTTGTTGCTCAGTAGTGCTTGCCCTAAGTCAAGGACTTTTCAGTGTCTCGTGCTCCGCCAGTGAGCAGGGGCACAAGGAGCCAGGATGGAGCACAGCCAGGACAGCTGACCTGAACTAGCCAAAGGGATATTCCATACCATAGAATGTCATGCCCAGTATACAATCTGGGGGGAGTTGGCCAGAGAGGGGAGGGGGAAGGGGGCAATCGCTGCTCAGGGACTGGCTGGGCATCGGTCAGCATGTGGTGAGCAAGTATATTGTGCATCGCTTGTCTTCCTTGGGATTTATTTCTCTCTCTCTTTTTGTTTTCTCCCTTTTCATTACTACTATTATCACTATATTTCAGTTATTAATCTCTGTTAACCCACAGGTTTTACCTTTTTCCCCTATTCTCCTCTGCTGCCCACGGGGCCAGGACAAGGTGGTGAGCAAGCAGCTGTGAGGTACTTAGTTGCCAGCTGGGGTTAAACCACAACAGGACTTACCTGGGAATTACCTGGACTGCACCAGATCCTGCTGGAGACCTTCCCTCAACCACTCCATGATCACCATTGCAAGGAGTTTCTATTTTTCCAAATGTTTAACCCTATGATGCCCCTTCATGCCAGTTTGTCTCAGTTCTGGGTTCACAGCAGGTTTCCAAAGGACGAAATCAGCCTTAGGACCCTTTAACACAAATTTGCCTCCCATAGTCCATTGAGATTTAATTTATTTTTGAGTGGATAAACCATTGGCTTGCAACCACCTTGTGCAAAACAGCTTCCCTGCACCATTAGACCTGGCAGAGAGTTGTCTTGAAAACTGCCTTTGCATCAGTCAGCAGGAGAAGAGATTTCAACCTAGCTGGGGGTTCAGCAGATATGTAGACATGCAACCACATTGCAAACAACCCCAATAAATGTGTTCAGCAAGTGTGAATCCTGACAGACAAAAACAGCTTATGCTCCAAAATGTCTTGCTACCTGTAGCCTAACTGCTTCCCAAGCTTTCACTTGGCCAGCAAGGGCAAAAAAGCTGGAGTGGGGCAAACTCCTGAATCATTTGGCCTTGGAACCTGCATCTACTTGTGCAAGCCCCTCACATGCTCCACCAGCTCAGCAAAACGCTGTCTGAGCTCTTCCACCAAGACTTCATCTGCCATGAACTGGACTAATAAACAGCATCATCTTTCCCCCTTAGATCTTGCAACTCTGCTTATGGCTTTGCTTTTGCATGGGCTTTCCAGGCAGAAAACATGGGGTGTGTTAAAAAGCCAAGAGCTGTAGCAGGAGGAGGTCAAATAAATTAGACAAAGCCACAGAGGAAGTCAGGAGAAGAGCAGCTAAGAGAGGCCGTGGTCCATCTAAGGCCTCCCAGCCCTGTGCATTAACCATAGCCATCCCTCGGCTTACATATCGTTTTATCTTCTAAATGCTGGAGGCTGTTTAGTGTCTTTATTTTTTCTTCTTCTTTTTTTTTTTTTCTGTTCAAATATTTTACTAGCTGCACTGAAAAGAGAGCTACAAACAGTAGGGGAGAATCTCTCATGGTCAGAATACAATGAAGCGCATAAGTGCGAGGGATTGCACCTTACAATGCTTGAATCAAAGATAAACATGAAAAGAGCTACCTCCTTAGAGCATAAAACAGAGGAAGACACCATTCCCAAGGGGAGCAGTAATGTCTTTAAAAAATAAACCAGCCACCTCAGAGGTCAGAGCAATAGCAATGTAGGGAAGAATATTTTTTTCATCAGACAACACACCTTGAATTTCAAATCCAGGCAGATTGCTGGCAAACAGGTTTTGGGAACAACATTGGGATGCAGGACTCACTGCAGACGGAGGCCCTCTTCCAAGGACCCCACAGCACTCCACAGTCTTTAATTAAGGAAACTTTGCAACATCCTTAGGTGCTGGCTAGAAAGCTCTTGCCCTTAAAATGACATCTTGCCTGTATTGGGCTGGCAGATCGCTCCTGCCTGGCCATGGGCACAGTGTGCTCCTCAGCCCCTGTTTTCCAGCCCAGAGTTGTCTTCCAGAGTTGGGGGCCACCACAGCAGCCAGCACTGCCCAGGGAAGTGGGCAGACTCCTTCCAGAAAGCAAGGGCTGTCTTGGGTGCCCCCTGGCAGACCCTCTGAAGGGCAGGGGGATTGCAGCATTTTCAGTTGCTTTAGGAAACTGACCACTCAAAATATTAAAGATCCCTAAAACATGCAGTCTCATGAAATGAAGAGCCATGGAGACAGGGGCAGGCATTCTTAAATCACTGAGGTTAAATATAAAGCCCCCCGATGTCCCGCCAAGGGAGCCCATTACCCCAGGTGGATCTCACTGCACTGACCTGGGGCAACACCAGCTGAAGCCCCCTCAAGAGCAGGGTGCAGCATCCCAGAGGGGAGAGATTCCCAACCTATATTTCATTTCTACAAGCACCAGTAGCTCTTCAGCTCTGCAGGGGTCTCCATCAGCATCCCCAAGCCCCAGGGCCAGCAATGCAGAAGTCACCCTTCAGCCCTTGGGCTGGGGTGAATCTGTTCCCCAAGAGCAAGTCTGTAAGAGGGGACTGTGGGCCACTACCAGAGCTGCAAGAAGCTGAGGTCTTTGCTCCACTTGAATTTTCCAGCCAAGTTATCGAAGAGGTGAGACATTAGCATGAGGAAAAGAAAAGCAAGCTTGAGGTGTCTTGAAAATTAATTCCCTCCTCTTCTGCCTGCCCCCAGGGAAAGAGCAACACATTTCACATGACTCTGCCTGATAAGCCCATGCAACATCCCGAAATATGAGAGTTTTTATTTGGCTGTGGGGAAAAAGATAAACCAATGTCAAAGTGGTTAAACCCCTGGTAGAGACAGAGTGGCACCGTGTGAAAACTGGTACAGTGTACTGGAAGGGTCAGGGCGCTTTCGGAACCCACCTCATTCCTTGTCAGCCACCGGAGTGAATTGTTGCCGTGTCCAGGGGAGATGGAAGGCTGCTGAATATTTATAGCCCTTTGAGAAAAGCCACCGATTGCTGACTGGTCCTATACACCATGTCAGGGCTCTGCCACCGTTTGTTGTAGATGTCAAATTATTCTACACTTAAACCTAGCGTATAGCTCTGCAGGGTCTGTGTGCTTGCCCTCTGTTGCTGCTGTTGATAATTTTATTCTGCAAATGATGCGAAGATGCAGGAATCAGCATGGCAGGGGAGAGGCAAGGACCGACAGCTGCCCAGGACAGACACTGGGGCATGCTGAGCTGCTGCAGGCACAGCCTCTTGCTGGAGAGGAGGATGTTTTGGGGAGGAAAAAAGAAGATTTATCAGAAAGGAAGCAAGAATGCGAAATAAAATGGGCATGCACAGAAAGACTGAAGCAAAGCAGAGCTTCTTTCACTGGTATTCCCCTAGCAGCCAGAGGCAGACAGAAAGTTGGGGGGAAGAGGGTGGTGGTGTCTTTCAGTGACGAATCCTTTGAGGGAGAAAATCAAATTGATGTATTGCCCAGGGGAAATAGGAGCCCACCACCAGCACCAGAGGAATTTGATCGTAGGAGGACTAAGTGAAGAAAATGCTTTTATTTTTTACTTGATTTGAAGGCATGTGTTTTCCCGAAAAAGGGAGGGAGGTCCCGTTGTTGTTACATCAATGCTCTCCTCAGGTTCTGTGAAAGCCTGCTGCCAACATCCGTGACCTTGGGGACGGGTCATTTGGGATGTGTTACAGCCATGGAGAGCTCCCTTTGCCAGATATATGCCAGAATTAGGTGCCCCATGGGACACTTGTGCTTTACATTTCGAGTCTGAGGAGGCTTAGCCTACATGGTTACTGTGCAGTTATTTTGGACAATTTGTTGTCTTTTTGTGGAAATGGAACCTTGTTGTCTTGCTTGCAGAGCCGGGGCAGCCTTCGCCCTGTGACACATCCCCAGTCACTTTGGCACTTTTTTCTCAGCACTCTGTCCTTGCGTGTGCTACAATTTACTGCTTATATTTCTTCTGATATGTGATAGTTGAGGTGAATGACACGCAGGTTTCACCAAAGTGTATAACACAGTTACTCTAGTCAGCACAAGAAACACACTGCTTTAGACAAAAGCAAGAAAACACCTGGAATATTTTCACCTGGCTCAACAACCTTAGCTTTTAAAACACAAGGCAGGCAGCAAAAGAGAACCTTTAGCAGTTTCTGGCCTGCCCAGACAACAGCTCCATTTGCACCCAGTGCCAGCAGAAAGCTGCTTCCGAACCTCGCTCTCGCAATACAGGCAAGTAGCACGACAGAAAGCTGAACTACCACTGAAATGTGGTAAAAGGGATGAGCTCCAACATGAAGGGATAAAAGAGTGCTTTGACTCCAGTGTCACTGGACTGATAGGATTCCATGGAAATGGCTGCAAAGATAATTTAAGCCAGCCCACCAGACCACTCATCGCTTCTCCCATGCTTCTTTACTCTCAAGAGATGAAGAAAACACAGTTTACCTATATTTATGGAGAATTCATGGCCCTCATGACATCTTTAGCAGCCCAACAGGCCAAGCATGGGCAACTCGTACCCCTGGCCAAAACAGAAAGCCACCACAGGTCAGACTAGCTCCTTGCATGCTGCAAGAATGGCTTTTCATGCAAGGGCTCTGCTGAGTGTTTGGTCCCAAGGAGGAATAAATTGTCTTTGTGTCCTTTCCATGCGAATACACCCCACTGGGATGGAGGGAGCCACTGGGCCAAAAGTTTTCATATTCTGGCTTGAAATTCAGTTTTGCTTAAATGGTTCCATTTTAAAGGCAGCCTGGGACCGAGCGCATGTCATGGGCACATTTTCAGTGATGGCATCATTGTTAGCAGAGAGCGCTGGGGAGACTCGGCCACAAAATACGCATTCATCCAACTGAAGGAGACCCAGTATTAAAAGCAAAGGGGCTCCCAAAGTTGCCGCAGGCCACTCATTTGGGCTGCTCCAGGCAGCCGCGTTCCCAAGCAAACAAGCACGGGGCTGGGGGAGTCGAAAGGATTTTGCATGGTTCATGTGTCAGCCACAGCTCAGAAAGGTCAATCAGTTTTGCAGCAGGAGCCGAAGGAGAGGGAAAACTGCAGCTGATGAGGGGGAAGGGGGGAAGGGGGGAAGGAATCTGGCCATGCCAAAACCTTTGTAAACAAACTTCACCGCAATGTTGCAGATGAAAGAGCAACGCCCGGCAAGCGGGATCCAGTTCTTAGGCATAAATCAGGAGCCGCTCCAGCAAAATTAAGGAAGTCACGCTGGCACAAGCGGGAGGAGAATCATCCCCTCCTGCTCCCAAACAATAGCCCTGGGCCCCCAAACACAATTCCCCCTCCCACACAGGAGCAGCTCACTTGGGTGGTGGCACAGCTGAATGCCTGTGGTGTCATAGGAGAGCTGAGCTCCCAGGCACCCATCCCTGCCCAGGTTTGGATGCATCCACCGAGCCGCAGCCAGTCCAAGAGGAGAGGGCAGTGGTTTCACCTGCATCTTCTGGATTTCCTTTGTCCCCTCCTCATGGCAGGTCTCTTGAACATGTGTGCATAGGCGGGCAGATGCTCTCCCTGATAGGGAGTAGGGCAGTTGTCCCAAAAGGAGATGAGCAGCGACACAGACCGCAGCTCACTGACAACACACTGAGCCACAAGCCACTTTTTACACCCTTTTACAATAAATATTTGCTGGAGGGGGCACTGCTTTTCCCACTCTCCCATCAGCATGGCCTCTTATTGTTTACTCTCCCCCAGCAGTCCAGGAGCTCTTGTTAATGTGCTGTGATTGAGTACTTTGGAGAGGACGGGTTTGAGGTTAGCTCCCGGCTCCCTTTGGAGAGCTGTTTACTCTTTAGTGGTGCCTATGGCCCGGTGAAGACAGTGCTCCTTCACCCCTGCTGGGTCCATCTGCTTTGTCTGCCTGTTTTCCTGCTGCCACCGGCAGGCAGCTGGCCTGCGCGTTTCAGCTAGCTGTTCATAAACCCCTGGAGGAAAAAATAAAATTAACCCCGTAAAGAAGGGGGCTGGGAAGGATGGGGATGAAAGAGAGAGTGGAGCAGTTCTGCCTCCCAACGCCGCTCCCCGTCCGCAGCCGCCAGCTTTCCTCCCGTGCTGGCAAAGCCAGCAAGGACAGGCACGAGCTGGGCTGATGTCAGGATGCTGCTGGCACCAGGTGAGGATTCGACTGGGGTTTTTTTGTCTTGTTTTGTATTTTTTATCTGGAGTGGACAGCATGCAAGCAGAAGGTTTTAGCTTTTCTCAGGTCCATGGCATGGGCAAGACAAGAAGGTTTCAGACCCCATTTTTCCTGGTTTTAATGTTGTGCTGTGGGTCTCCACCGGTTCCCAGCTCCCAACAACCCTCAGCCACCCTCCTGTCTTTCCCTCGCAAAGAGCTCAACACAACATGACTGTCAGATACCATGATCACGGCCATAGAGCCAGGTCTGCTCACATACACGTGCCTCTGTCATTGCCCTGCCAAAATGCTGCAAGTCGGTTGCGGCCAGGAGTCCCTGAGAACCCACATTTGGTCTCAGGGCTCCGAAAGAGGTTTAGGGAGAGCTGTGACCAGATCCAGCAAAAGCCAAGGGGTCACAGTCCTTGAGGATAGAGACATCCTTATTGATGCCTTTTGAAAATCTGGCCCTGCATTGTCCCATAAACCAGACCCTTTGCAGTTCAAGTAAGGACCAAACTGTCTCTGTGGTTTGCAGCATCACTGGGCACACCAGTGCTCCCAGTCCCCACAGGAATATGTGCTGCCAGAAGCCTCAGAGGTCACCCACTGATCCATGGGGACTCTCAGTGGCAGAGCCAAGGATCACACGGTGCCACCAGCTACATCCTGACCCTGCGGGGAAGGAAGGAGGCATCTGGCACAAAGCTGGAGCAGTGCCTGGAGATCCCAGCCTCCTGAAAGGGGGCTGAGCTGTGGGTACAGCGAGGGAACGAGTGCCGGGCTCATCTCTTCAGCCACCACAGCCTTTGCTAGCAGAGTTACATTGGTCTATCCCAAAACCCTCTGATGCAGCGCTCACTTCTCCACAGACTGACGCGATCTGGGAAACGTTTAGCCAGCAAAAGATAGAATTGATAAGCAAGGCAACAGGTTGACGTGCTGGGTGCCCACAGGCAGATGTAAACACATACCTGCATCCACGCTCCCACCATGCAAACACAGCAACTGTATGCATAAATGTACACATGCCTGTGTTTCATGTGCATACGTACACCCTTGCAGCACTCTCCTTATTTGCATTGGGTACTCCCCAAAACCCCCCAGCTCTGAGTGGAAACCGAAGCCATTCCTAGTTTGCCTCTGTCCTCCCTCAGATCTGCAGGCATAAGTGCGATCTGCTCTTCTTCACACACAACGCTCCCAGCTAATAGGAAAAGTAAGTGGAACCAGAAGTTAGCTACAGTTGTCAAGCCAATATTATATGCTGGGGAAACCAGAAAAAGTCACTAATCTCCAGGGAAAACTGTAAGCCCCCGTGCACACAGACTCCTATGGATAAATAGGTATATAGGATCTAACATCCCCCAGAGACCTCAGCTACTAAGCCTGCTCCCTGGGGAGTCTTCAAAGCATCTTTTCTTCTCCTTCATGCCACCCACTAAATCCGCCGAACGTGGCAGCTTTAGTCACCGCTTGGTGACACCTGTCCTGTGCAGCAAGCCAGCCCTGGCAGGGGGAGCGGGCAGCGCTTGCTCCAGCAGCACGGCGCTTGGCACAGGTAAAGCAGATGCCAGGTGCACATCAGTGGGGAACTGCACCTCGAGATCTCACATGTGCACACTGCTGCTCACTGGAGCCGCAACAAAACCCCTATGCAAAATGTGCCCTCCCTGCCTATGCCATCTCCGCAACAGCAGCCGGGCGAGCACAGCTGCATTGCCTGTCTGACACACTTGCCCTTATATCCCTCTCTCCAGGTGTGCATAGCTCTCCCTAACAATCCAGAGAGATGCTCCAGTGCCTTCAACAGAAAATAGGTACCCCTCATTTTTTGGGACTATATTTATAATAGTCAAGGTCTCTGTAAATTACAATTATGTGGATGTTCTGCTATTGGTCTGGGTCTGTTAGAGACACTTTTTTTTCTTACCCTCATTTCCTCTCTCTTCTTCCAAGTAATAGGCTTTGACAGTGCCGGTTCCATACTGCTGCCCATTGGAAATAGCTGCAGGTGGGAGAGGCTGAGGATATTTGCTCCCCAAATCCTTTCACTATACAGCAAGGAGAGAAAATGCCACCTGCTACCTGATGGGGACTAATTTCCTACTAGGAAAAGCTGGTTGCTACACATCTGGGCTTACAGGCTAGAGAGACGATTTCCAGCAGAGCTGGAGAAGGCAGCAGAATATGCATGCACTGGACTGGAGACCCTGGCCACAGTCCAGCAGCACCAAGCTGCCCATGGTGACAGCAACAATAAGAAAACTTCTTTATCCAAACCCTCTGGCTACCAGAACCATAGAATGGTTTGGGTTTGAGGGGCTTAAAGATCATCTAGTTCCAACTCCCTGCCATGGGCAGGGACACCTCCCACCAGACCAGGCTCTTCCGAGCCCCGTCCAGCCTGGCCTTGGGCACTGCCAGGGATGGGGCACCCACAGCTGCTCGGGGCAGCCTGGGCCAGCATCTCACCAAGCCTCAGAGTGAAGTTCTTCCTAATATCTAATCCAAATCTCCCCTCTCTGTTTAAAGCCATTCCCCCCTGTCCTATCACTACATGCCCCTGTAAAAAGCCCCTCTCCAGCTTTCCTGTTGGCCCCTGTAGGTACTGGGAGGCTGCAATAAGGTCTCCCCAGAGCCTTCTCTGCTCCAGGCTTAACAAACCCAGCTCTCTCAGCCTGTCTGCACAAAGGAGGTGCTCCAGCTCCCTGATCATCTTCATAGCCCTCCTCTGGACCTGCTCCAACATGTCCATGTCCTTCTTATGCTGGGGAACCCAAGCTGAATGCGGTACTGCAGGTGGGGTCTCAGGAGAGCCGAGTAGAGGGGGAGAATCCCCTCCCTTGACCTGCTGATCACACTTCTTTTGACGCAGCCCAGGACAGGGTTGGCTTTCTGGGCTGCAAGGGCACACTGCCAGACCACGTTGAGCTTTTCATCACACCCCCAAGCCTTTCTCCTCAGGGCTGCTCTCAATCCGTTCTTCACCCAGCCTGTGTTTGTGCTTGGCGTTGCCCCAACCGACGTGCAGGACTTTGCACTTGGCCTTGTTGAACTTCATGAGTTTCACACAGGTACACTTCCCAAGTCCGTCAAGGCCCCTCTGGACAGCATCCCTTCCCTCCAGTGTGTCGACCACACCACACAGCTTGCTATAACCAGCAAACTTGCTGAGGGTGTGCTTGATCCCAGTGTCCATGTCTCTGACAAAGATGTTAAACACACTGGTCCCAGTACAGACCCCTGAGGAATGCCATTCATCGCTGATCTCCACTTGGACATTGAGCCATTGACCGCAGCTCTTTGAGTGCAACCATCTAGCTAATTCCTTATCCACCCAGCCATCCAATCCATCAAATCCATGTCTCTCCAGTTTAGAGACTATGATGTCATGCAGGACGAGGTAGATGACATCAGCTGGTCTTCCCTCATGCACCAACACTAACCCCATCTTAGAAGGTCACCAAATTTGTCAGGCACAATTTTCCGTCAGTGAATCCACCTGCAGGGGACTGCAGGAGTTTAGCTCAGTCCCACCTACTGGGTGCATGTGCCTAGATTTTCCAGCACTACCCCACAGCTGATCCGGTAACAGCAACTCATTCCCTGACTGCAGTGCAATAAACCACTGAACTGGGGAGGAGATACTCTGACTTTTCCTTCTGCAGCACTTTGAGTGCTGACAACCTAGCATGGTTACTGGTTCCTTTCCATTGTGGGATTTGGGGTCTTGCTTTCACACCAGGCTCCGTCCAGGCTGTTTCTGGGAGCCCTGGCCAGCTGTCTGACCCCACACAGCACAGGGCACCCAAGCAGCCAAGGATCTGTGAGCCGAAATAGCGTAGAAAGAAAATGCACTTTTTGTGTTCTGGGGAATTCAGCACATTTCCAAAAATAAGTCCAAAACTTACCTATGGGATCTTTCACACAAGAGAGCTGGAAGCAGACCTGGCTGCTGAAAGTCTCCTTTCCCGAGGGAAAGGAGAGAATCCCATTTTGAAATGGCAGGGAAGTGTCCAGGGGACAGAAATGCCAGCAGTGATGGGGCAGACAGATGCAGGGTAGGGCTGTTGTGCAGAACCAGTAACATCAGGGTAGCCTGTATTTTGCAACGTGGCTTCACACTGAGAAATTAATTACCTTGAATTATGAACTATTTTCTGTAAGCAGTAGGTTGTGAGGAGACACTTTAGGAGAGAGGGAAGATAACAGAGCTCTGTACGTGGCCACAGAAGTGAGACAGCAGGAGGACCCCTTAGCGCTGCCGCTCAGCCTCCTGCCCCTATTTCTTCTTCTAAGGCACAACATCATAGCAAGAGACATAACCTCTATCCAGATTTCGGAGACTGATCTGATTTTGCCCATTTTTTTGGTATTTGGATGAAATTGAATGAGCTCTTTTTGCAGTCTCGCAACAGAGGCTTGGCATTGTCACCATGAAGCATAAGAAAAAACATGAGCCAGTCTTGGAAATCATGAGATTGGTTTGAAAAGCCGAAGATTAGGTTTTTGCTATTATTCTTACATCTTTTTAGAAACAATACACATTCTTTGTGTTCAGTTCCAGTTCTCTGAAATGTCAGGGTCTGAGCTTTTCAGGAGATTTATATTTTTCAGCCAGAAGGAATAGGAACTTCTTTTTCTCGTTAGTGATTCTTGTGCAGTTGCATGACACTAAACTTCAGGCTTTGGGGTGGGGGAAGAAAGCTCCCAGTGACTTTCATGAGGCTCACTGTCAAATTAATCAGTGAAATGGTTGGTCATTAGCATGCATATAAATGCATGCCTGACTTGCGTGAGTGGACACCCACACTCAGTGGGAGCAGAGTCCACCTCCCATGCTGCATGGCTACATGAGCCAAGAGCATCCACCCAGCCACAAGAGCACACAGAGCACACATGAAAAATCAGGGTCTGCCTTCCTATTTGTCTGCCTCTGTAATTAAGGGAGGTTCTCACCCTGCCCACTGTAAATTTCTGCTAAGGTTTGGCAAACCTGAGCCTTTGGGTATGAGCACCCAAACAGGGTGCTCAACAGTTTCAAACACTAGGTGGTAAAAAACTCGTTAGTCCTTTGGTGCAAGTCTCATGGCTGAGAGTCCTCACAGTGAACTGCATTAGGTCATGAAAAAAGAAAAAAAAAAGAAAAAAAAAAAAAAAAAAGAAAAAGCCCAAAACATTTCCCTGCCCAAGAAAACCCCTACTGTAGTTCTGGCATTAGGCAGAGCCCATCCCCTGATGCCAGCACCGGCACATCTGGTGCAAGCAAGGTCAGAATCAGGCCCTTTATCAAAGAAATGGGCAGTTTTCCCCAAGACTTGCAGTAAAGAAATTGCCATCAGTTTGCATTAAAAGGAAAACGCAAAATTCGTATGAAGCATTCAGCCATGGAAACGTGTTTATGTGGCTCTCGGGATCCCTTTCTTTTCATCAGAATTCACATGAAAAGCCCTCTCGCTGCTTTCCGTGTCAGCATTAACTCTTCCAAAATGATTGGCATCAAAGGTAGCAAACACTCCCTCCTGACAAAAGCCCCCCTCCGCCTCCCTCCAGCAGCCCCTCGCCCGCCACCGTCCCGCTCCCCACCGCTGACAGGTCCCATTGTGCCTCCTTCCCAACGCAGCTGCACAATGAACAAAGACATCAAGGCGCAGGGGCTGGGACTTGTTGAAGCTGTGGGAGGAAACACAAGTCATGGAGCAAAGTGAAGCTGAAGGGAAGGGATCAACAGTCGTTGACTTACGAAAGCACTCGGGAACACGTGAAAAGCAGCTAAAACCTAAAGGTTTTCTGCAAAGGTACCTGCACAGGCATTTTTTCCTCTGATTATCCACTGTGCTGGGCTTCCAATAGCATCGAAATCGCAAAGCTAATTACACTGCAAAAGTAACGGCCTATGAAATTTTTAATGGAGCAGATTGCACTTATAATTTTTTTTCCGCTGTGGTTCAATATACTTCAATATCTTTTCTCTCTTCCAGCATTTGATTCAAGCTGACAGTGTATTTATACAATTGCCTTCCTCCACGCCATAAAGACTGAACTGCAGGACAGCACTGGTCTATTTTCCAGCTGGATCCAGGCAGCCAAGGGCCACAGCTGGATACTCAAATGTTTTGAGGAACATCTAAAAATACATCCTCACTGATACATAGATATATGGAGTAATCATTTATTGTCAGTGACAGAATTTGGGCATCCCTCTGCCATGGCACAGTACCAGGTGAGGACAAAAGTCTGTGACCCCAACACAGGAAGGCATGGCTGCTGGGCTTCTACTGCTCCTCCAAGGAAAATATAACTGGGAAAGGAAAAGCAGAAAATATTTGAAGAGTTAGTGTCACGGATGGAAGTAAAGCAGCATTTAAGGTAGGATGAGGATAAGTTCTAGAGGCAGCATGAACCACTGTGCTAGAATGCAGTAATAAGAGTACTGGTGGGGGCCAAACTCAAGAGAAGAATGCAGGCACCAGGCGTTTTTCTGCACACCATTTAGGTTCAAAGCTGGACATCTCACAACCACTGCCAACCTCCAAACCTGAAAACAATCTGCCGTTGGCAGATGCTTGGTTTGTGTTTTGCAGTCACACCTCTCGAGCAGAAACTGGTCATCCTGTGTTGATGCTGATGTCCAAGAGAGCAAGAGGCATCCAGCTGCCATCAGATCCTACAGACACATCTTACCCATTGCCGCCTTCATGGGACTGAGCATATAAGCATCTGTCTCCCTCCAAAGTTCATCACTCATCCATGAACCAGGCATCCCATTGCCCAGGTCCTGGTCAGTGCTTGTCTAATGCATCCAAAAGGCAACAAGTCCCACACAAAGCACAGGACTCAGGGTCACGCGAGTACAAAAACACGGCTAATGGACGAGAAGGAGGAAGAGAATAATGTGATGTATTGAAGCTCTGCATATGGAACAGGAAGAGCCAAGAAGCACAGGGCTCCACAGATGTTTTTCATAAGACATCATAATGAAACATTCTCTCAGATGTTTTATATCAGTATCATGAAATTCCTGTTCCCTCAGAGATAGCAAAATGGTACATTTTCCACTCTGCTTCAGAAAATTCCTGGGTGAAAAATTCCAGCTCCAGTCAGCCCTAAATACTAGCAAACAGGCTAGGAGGTGTCTACAGACCACAGCCCCGCTGAGCTAAATCCCATTAGAAGAGATGGGGTCCCCTCTGTGAAGCGTGTTGCATGAGATAAAGAGCACAGAGAAAGAGCAAACAGAAGAAATGGGGAAATATGCCCACACACCCAAAATTAATGAGCACCCCAAGGTGCCAAAAATAACTTGATTTCCTGACTGATTCCACCCTAAAAACGATCAGCAGCATTGATCAAATCATCGTCAGAGGAAGAAATGACCAGTGCTACGCACATGCCACCCGCTTTTACATCTGCGGAGAGTATCAATTTTAACAGCATTAGTGGGAAGCTTGTGTTGCTAACCCACACAAACACACACACAATTTAGGTATATTCTAATAGACAGCTCTGGCCCATGACATTCCTGCAGGTTAAAATTAAAATAAAAGGCAGAGACATGGTGTGCACCTCTGGTTAGACCGTTGGCTGGCTCGGCACAGAGGCAGCCTGCAGTTAATCAGCCTTCTTTCTCCACTAACTGTCACTGCAAACAAAGGAATTAGCAGAAGGTCTGCAGGGAGCATTGAGATAATTCGGCTGGCTGAAGAAAAGAGAAAGAAAAGAAAAGCAAAACAAAATTACTGAGAAATTTACTTGCACTGACCTCTCCATAAATATTTAGATATAATCATCATTACCTAGGAGTAAATTAAGTTATAAACAGTCTCCACAATTGCACATGATGAATGCGTATCGGCATCAGAGAGCACTTTATTGCAAGTTAATGTGGAAACAGAGCACCTCAATCAATCAGGGTGCAGAAGTGCTGTCCGATGATATCAGCCTATCTCACCCTATGCGTACTGGACACCGTACACTCACTCACCCACCCACGCCCGCCCCCTGTTCTTATTACATTAACAAATACATATCAAACGGCAGTAGATGGTAAGATGTATGTTTGTAGAGCTGGAATAACAAGGCACGTACAGTACACGTCCTCAGTCGTGCTAGCGGTGTTATTTATGTTATGGTAACATCTACATTGACTGAGGATATGGCCCCCCTGTGCAGAGCTCTGTATACAAACACAGCCAAGAGCCATCTGGGCAGGATTCATCCAACAAGACGCAGACATCCACAACAGGGACGTTGAGCTAATCACCCTCAGCTCCTTTCACAGCCAGCAGAGAGAAATCAGCACTTTCTGAGCACAACTTTCCAGACCTATTTTAGACGTCTAGTTTAAGAAGAGATGAATCATGCCCTGGACTCCTTCAACCGCCTTGGCTCGATCTCGGCAGACCCTTCGGGAGCCCCGGGTGACTACTGCTGGAGTCAGTATCTATACCGCGGATGTCATTTTGATAAGACAAGTCCCATCCGCTCTGAGCGAGAGACTTGAGGGTTTAGGAAAAGCAAACCACCACACGGCAAGTGAAAGGGAATCCTATTTGAACTGCATTTTTGGACGTGAAGCCCACGCAGCCTCCCAGGGCTGATAACATCTCTGGCTTTACAGCCCAGCTCTTGAAGAGAGGGGGAGCGCATTACCGAGACTTGTGCCACTTGCACCTCGCCTACTCCCTCACTTTCAACATGAGAGCTGAGAGATGAAGGGAAGGCAAAGCTCACGAGCCGTCAAGCCACAGAGGCTTATTCTCTTCCCCTGAGTGGCCCTTCACCTCAAGCTCCTGCCCACCCCAAGCTGGGGTAGTTGTAAATGCATGGCAGGTTATGCAGTGAGCTCTGGATACTCTGCCGATTAAGGAAGGTCTTAGGAACTGGCTTCTTCACAACACCTACCGACCACTGACACCTTACTATTGCCACCACCCAACACATCCAAAATGTAGACACACTGCACGCACAAGACTAATAAGGGGTTTCCATGCTGCAAAGAAGGAAGGAAGGTGGTCTAATGAGACAACCAATGATAAGTTTCTAAAAAAAGGAACGTGATCAGAGATTTTATTAAGGCTTACAACTTCAGCAAGGTAGTGAATCTTGCAAGAGAACAAAGATTTTAACTGGAGGGTACCTGTGCCTAAACTCTTAAGAAAGTCACTAAAATAGACCCTAATACTGTAAAGCGCTGGACTTGGGTCAATTCCAGACATCGGAGGACCATGCCATGCTGATGGTCTCAGGAAGAGCTGCCTTCATCCAGTTTTTCACTTCAAGGATTTCTCATATGGAGAAAACTTTAATATGCACTTTCCCACATAAACGGAGGCGTGCAGTTCATGGTGATGCTCAACTTGAACTTACCATTGCAAAACAACAATAGAGGACTTCAGATGAAAAGTGCCAGACAGAGAAAATAATTTAAATGCAAACCAAGCGGGCTGAGAAGATCCTTCTCCCGAGCAGGTATTTATAGCAAGAGGTGAAAGAGAGACAATGTAGCGCTGACTGTCTCTACCCAGTTGCAAGGTGAAATAAAAACACTCCTCTTCTTACCCCCCCTGGATATAGCCTAAATAGAGTAAAATAAATCCCAGCCTATAGCTGTTTTGTTCCCTAAGCTCTGGGACCTTTCAAAAAGAGGTATCACAGATGCCTTTGCCACTTTTGCACCAGCCCTGCCTGTTTCTTCTGACAAGACCCTATCTTCTGTCAATGCCACCCCTCAGCGCAACAACACTGACCCTTAATCCGATAATTACCCAGCCCAGTAAATTATTGCAATTAAGCCCACTTCCCAGCTGCAGCCGAGGACAGCCTCCCGACGGGGCTCCTACCTCCTCGACACAGCCCAGCAGAGTGACGAAGCCCGTTTTGCCAAACCATGTCTCATCCCTACCAAGCCTTAGTCTGAAGGCAGAGAAAGAAATAGCTAAATCTTTCAACACAAGGCAAAGATTTCTATAGATACTGAAAACCTATTGATGGGCTCAGATCAAGGGCTTTTTAATTGAGTGAAGAACGTTAATTAGTAAATCTACTGACTTCTAAACACAGCAAGGCTTTGGATTACCATTGTGCAAGGACAAAGCAGCTTTCAAGGTCTAGAGAGCATTTTGCCTTCGCTGCCCTACCCCCAAACACCAAAAACTGTTGCAGCTAATTGTGGAGATATTTGGATGGTGCAGTGACAATCAGACATTGCTTCTCTGCAGCTGAGGGAAGCACTCAAAGCAGTCGTGAGGGATAGTTATCGCCGAAAAAAACACAAGGTGTTGCTAAAAAACAGAAAGATTAAAGTTAAAAGCATTTGGATGGATAAAATGGTTGCAAAGAATATTACTTCTTAACATATAAATTACTCAAATCATTCCCATCTGTCTGCCTCCATGGCCATATGAAAGAGGAGACCAAAGGCTTAGCTCCCAATACATTAAATCCTTAAAAATCCGCCAGTGTTTTAAGTTGTAGTACATGAAGCACTTTTCCTGGAAAAACTGTCTGCAGACCAGCAGCAAAGGCTTTAAAACATGTTTGTTGTGAAATCAGAAAAAGAAGGGATCAAGCTGCAGCAGCTCAGCAGCGAAGGATTGCTGGAAAAGCAGAAACTAAAAATGTAATAATGGGAAGATGAAGACAGGAGGAAGAAGCTTTCCAAAGGGACCAGCCTTGCTGGGGAAGGGCAGCAGAGTTTATGGCCCCACTCTTTATTGGCTGAGGAAGTCAACACAGGGTTCTGGGGGGAAAGGAAAGGAAATAAAAAAAAATAAAATAGAAAAAAAAGTTTAAGATATTTTAATGGTTTGAGGCCAGATTCATAGCAGACCTGAGCTGTGTCTGGGGATCTCACCTCTATTCCTAACATTCCCTGAAGTGATGGCTGGGAGAATGACAGGCATCGCGATTCTCCTGTGCCACTCTACACCCTTTGCCGTGCATCCGTCGCCCTGCTAACCCCTTACATCCCTGCAGCAGCACTCGGACCATGTCCAAACCACCCTCCACTTTCACAGGTCCTAACCCACTCCCCAGGGATGTGAGCAGCACTTTCCCCAGGTTGTCACCGCAGCAGATGACACACCATGGGTATTCTTACAAGCCACATTTCCCAGCCCAGAGACAACCCTTTGGCAAAACTGTGGTGTCTTTGTGGAGCAGGAACAGTGGAAGGACATGTCTCCTCAGCCCACTTTGGAAGTCAGCTGCAATTTTTGACAAGATGTGCAAAACACAAGAAGGCTGGGAGTGTGCAAGGAGGCTGGAGAGAGAGAACAGAGGCTTCAGCCACAATGTCATACACCTCCTAGACATCTCCTTTGCTGCAATGAACAGAGTGATATTTTGGAGAGGTTTTAGCACCGAGGGAGAGCTACCAATTACCTGCCAGAAACAGGCACCTTTTGGCCATGCGCAGCAACATCCAGCTTACACAGTTTGTCCACATCTGTTCAGGAGAGTTCAAGGGTGTCTTGACATGAAACTTGTGCAGGGGTGTAGATAGGTGGGGGCCGTGTTTCAGCATCTAACTGTGGATGACGGCAGCCTGAAAATCTTTAATGGCCTCAAATGGTGAGAAAAACCTTTGCATTTCACTTTGTAGACCAGCAATAGGGCAAGGCACTTGGGAAGATACTTGCCCATATTTCTTTGCATAGCTACAACACATGAGGCCCTTGGTCTGAGCAAGATCAGCATATACAGAGCACAGCAAACAACAGGACAGTCCCGCAGTGATACCTCTCCTAGATGTAGATCTTGCAGTAACCCATTTTTGGCTTGATAAAATCAAGCCCAAAGCTAAGTCAAGATACCTCCTAAGTTATAAACAATTTTCAGCCTCTGGTGGCACAATGGCACATCACCAAGAAACAAAGGCATTATTTTATTTAAATTCTTTTTACAGGGATTTATTTTCTTGACCAGAAGAACAGACACTGGCACAGTAAAAGGTTCTGCTGGCCTGTTTAGCATAATCTAGAGTTAAAACACAGGAGCAGTATTTCCTGTGTCAGCTCACTGCTTCAAATCTTACCTGACATCCTGCATCATGTATGAGACACCTGCGCTACACGCTGGTGGAACAAATCTGTCAGCAGAATGAACGTGCAGGGACAAATCCATCCCTGTTGCAACAGTAATGGTGTTAACCCAGGGGACCGTTTTTGGCCTGCTAGAGTCAAATAGGATTCAGAGCAAGTAGGTCCCTATATGCATCTTAGAAGACAAATGAATGACTAAAATAGCATTAGTGGACGCAGGAGTGCCTGTTCAGTATGCTGAGATACACCGGCTCGACCACGGCTGTGGCAGTCACACTACGTTTGGATTCAAATTACCACCGATCAGTTATGCCCTATACAAATCCGTCCCTTAGAAAAAAAAAAATTTAAAAAAACAACCTTCTTAAAATCTATCTTGTGTTATGCCTTCAGGGCAAATTTGCTTTTATGAGCATGAATAATTCATGCATGTTCATTTATTATTAATTAATATTCCATGAACATGCATGGTTTATTCACCCAAACAAAGCACTGCACCCAGCACACTCTCCCTGCAGCCTGGCATTAACTACTCACCACAGCCTGGCTGACCCAGGCATTGGATCAGTATCATTTATCTCCTCTTTCTCCCCAGAAGCCTCTGAGAACATTTTGACCCTTCTTGCTGACCACTAGCTTTCTCCATTTCCAGGGCTGGAATAGGGCAACTCAAATCTACTGAGCTTAAACATTTGGGAGAAGCTGGAAATGTGGTTGCAAGAGGGAGACGAGAAGAGGAGTTTGACTTTTTTGGTGGGCTGTGTCAGGCTAAACCTATTTCCATGGTGGAGAAGCAATGGCAGGCACCCTTCAAAATGCTGGGCTCCCTAGGTTATTGCGTAGGCCACTGGTCAGCAGGGCTATGGGAGGACTCATTTCTCATTCAGTGCCATGTCACCAACACCCACAGAGGTATTTTCCACATGGAATTATCTCCTGCCAGAGAGATTTCATGGCTTATGGCAGAGCCCATGCCAACCACATTTCCCTGCTGTGCAGGCAGTGAACTAAGAGCACACAGTGATTCCCCAGCAAAGCCAAGAAACTAATGAAAATCTCTTCCATCTCAATATAGATCCTCATGTGCATCAACTCCAGCATCAGCTCGCACCATGGTGGGGCAGCTGGATTTTTCTTCTTAGTGTCCATCCTCTGAAAAGTCCAAACTTGTTGGATTTGCTCCCAGTCCTGGATCTGCCCTCAACACATGAGCAATGCCTGCAGAGCCAGTACAAATCATGATCCATCACTGTTCTTATGCAGCTCCAGAGGAACCCCAGCTGAGCCCCTTCAAGCAAGGTCAGGCCTGTGACTCACAGTGCTCTGCAAAACCATCACTGTTTAAAGACTAGCAAAGCTCCACATTTTTACGGGACAGGCAAAGCAGGACTACCCATTGCTCCATAAAAACGTCACCCACAACCCTCATCATTTTCTCCACACAGGCCCAGGATAACTTCAGGTGTAAGCAGACTCACTTGGGTCAAATCACCACCTGGATCTTCCTTGCACTCCTGGATGGTGCCCACAAAACCCCCCACAAAGGGATGTTTAGCTCTTGAATCTTGACCTGGTAGGAGCAGTCCTGTCACAAGGCACTCCTGGCTGCTCTGTTCATGTCCCAGGTCTCAAAACAGCCCCCTCACCTGCATCCTCTGTGTTACAGAATGCAGGACCAAGAGCTAGATTTTCTTTATTTGGGCTAAAACATTGGAATTTCTTTATATGGTCATATGCGAGTCCTGATTTCAAGCACAGGAATGCTGAGAGGAGATTGTAGAAAACTCCCTGTGCCTTAGACACTGGAACAGCTTCAAATCAGGAGTTAGCTGAAGCAAACAGAGGAGACGTGACTTTGGTTTTTACTAAGAGTTGAAGTAGCACAGAGAGACGAGGAGAAGAAAGCATCACTTACAGGGGATGTTCACATGGTGCTCAGCCCAACAGGATACCAACCAGAATGACGGCAGGTCCCTTGATATTCCTGAAGTGGCACATGGAGGAGGAGAGAAATGAAAAGCAACAGCAATCTAATCGGTTTTAAATCGTGCTGGGTCCAAATCACGGGTCTAAAGCCAGATAACCCCATCTTTGGCAGCCTGGAGCGGAGAGTGGAGACCAGGCACGAAGCATGCCATCGCCTTTGGCTTAAACCATTACAGAGGAACAAAGGATCTGGTCCAAGTTCCCCCAGCCATGGCACGTTTTAGATCTGGACCCAAAGTGCCTGATTCCAGTAAATATCCCAGGCACCTTCCTATTGCCTCAAATTGTGTTACCAAGAGAGATAAGTTCAGAAACACTTAAAGAGTTACAGACAATTTAACACACAGGGGCTGTTCTGGGAAAACTTAAAACTGTCATAATTCATCCTCCCCTTCCCCCATTCCAGAAATGAAAGATTAAACCTAGGAAGATTTATTAAACTGACATTTTAATAGAATTTTTAGACTTTCCCTGTTAATAGTTTAAATATAATTGAATTCCATGAAAGGGAGGAATACGGGATGGAGCCAGTGTCCCCCAACAATAAGAATGTTTTAAACACTGGGGCATATCACTAATGCATAATTTAGTCTTATTTGCATGGCACTTAGAACTGGGAGTAACGAAAACACAAATCTAATTAACAGAGTGAAAGAAATGCCTCTACCAGCAAACTTCATCGCAAGCTCCACTACCACACACCCACCCTCCCCAAGTTACAAACATGAAACAGATGGCAAGGAGGAGAAAAAAATAAAAGCCATCACGTCAGCTCTTGCAGAGGAAGAGGAGGGGGGGGGGGGAAGAAGAGAAAGCAGAAGGGACAGGATGGATAACTATGGTACTTGACGATGCAGCAATTAACTTGCTGAGGGTGGAATAATTCTTGCAGTGCCCCTCTGGTCAGAGCACTCTCCCAACTTAGCTAAGGGGTAGATGTATTGAGTGCAGTGGAGAGTAAACCAGTTTTCATACATCCCAGCAGGAGTCCGTTTCGCTTTATGAGATTCATGTGAAAAATTGAAAATTCAGGTTTTTCCAAATGCATCTGTAATCAGCAGCCTGGGCTGCGCAGGTCCCCAGAGGTAACTGATCACAGCATAAAGTGGGGTTTCAAGATCACACTGAGCTTCTCCACTGCATTGTTAAAGGTTAGACACTAACTCCTGATCAATACAAGGAACAGCAGGCTACCGCCTACCCCCACTCCCAGAACTGTCTTACATTATTAACTGAGCCTTGGCTTTGTCCTAGAATTACTTCAAATGACAACTTGAGGCTGTAAGATGCAAAGTCCCTCCAGATCCAGAGCACAGAGGGGTGAGAAAGGGCCTCCACAATACCTTCTTCCCGCACGCAGTGACAAATCCACCCTGTCCTACTTCTGACTGGCATTCCTGGTATTTTCTAGCCCACTTATTTTTTTTACCCCCCGTTAGCGAAGTTGCTAAGAAGAGCTGCTGGGCCGGGTATGGCCCTCCCACACTGGTCAGGGATGGAACCTGCTACAGGTTCACCCAGGTAACTGGTGGCTTTGGACGTGCTTACTCATGAGGTGTTTCTCTTGTTGGACAGTTGAGGGCAAACAAAGCTCATTGTACTTGGCATGGCCCAGGTTGTCATCTGGCTAAACATGGGCAGCAACAGAGGTCTCTGCAGCTCAGCCATTTACCACAGCCATCCTTCTACTCAGCATTAAAACAGCCATGAAACAGAGGGCACAATACATCCCATTCCAAAAGAAACGTCTAAGTTGAATCAGACAAATCACCCCCAAAAAGGTCTGTATTTCTGGCCACTGCTGATACCTTTGGACCAAATATGTTGGAAAGCTTCCTAATTCGGTCCCCAGAGTACCTACACACACAGGCATGCACATCCACACACATAGATTTCACACTTGGCATGTTTCAAAAATAAACACCAGAATTTGAAACTTCTCCATGTCCAGTTGGACTATGTAGAAATAAGTCATTCCAAATTAATCTTCATGTTTGAGTATCCCTCCCTTAACCATGAGCCACTACTTTTTTTTTTTTTGCTGGGTTCTTCTGTGACATTATGAATTTCATTGACATCAAGACAACTCCTTTGAGCTTTGAAAACCAACACAGTGTGTCCCAAGCGGGGAGTAAAATATCCAGGTTACTCAATAGCCTTGGGTGATCAAAAATGTTCTGGTCTTCTCCACACTTGCACGTTGGGCTATCATTTGCTCTCCATTTACATGATAGGTGGCAGCTGCTTTTATGTGAAGACCTGATGCAGTTTGGCATGGTCTAGGTCAGTGGCAGGAGTGACATACACTGATCAATCCATCAGATTCAGGATCAGATTATGATTATTGGTCATGTTGATTCCTCCCCTGCCTCCCTTTCCCTCCTGGTAACACTCCCGCAGCTCTGAAGGCTTCAGCTGCCAACTGGAAGAGATTCCTGAACTTCAGACAGTGTTTTGGGGAGGTTTCGGACATCTCCACAGTTAGGCAGGCCTGGGTTCATTAGCATGCTCTCATGGTCTCATATTTTTTACTGCCTTTCTTCAGGGCTCATTTATTCCACTGAAATCAAACACAAGAATTCCCCCAAGGCATCCTTGTCAGATACGAAGTGGCTGGGCTCCACGACACACTCTTTCCAGGTACTGCAGGAGGTACAGGGAGGCTGACAATGGTTTTTGGTGTCGTATCAATTCATTATCAAAGGGAAATTGATGAATATCCACTTTTGCTGAGTTAGAGAGTCTCCTGATGGTTAACGAGCGTGAATAAAACGTTATGCAAATTAGCAGCTGAGAAGGGAATTCTAGAACTGAACTTGAATATGAAATAGGTCATTAATGCAACACATTTTTAACATCTGTTGATTGTTTCTAGCATTACATTTATGGTGAAAATGTCTGTGTTAAGATTGAGTAAGAAGAACATATGACAACCCCACACTCGTGCACGTTCCACTCTGAACCCTGGGCAACACTTGACATAAGTGGGCAGGAGGGATTCTGCAGGAGCACACACGTCCCTGGTGAAGAAACACAATTTATGGCCTAATTTGTTATTTGTTCACCTGTTGTGTGTGCTTAGCTGGCACATAAGATAGGAATACTTCCAGATACAGATGGCACTTAACTTGCATTTACTGTATTAAGTTATAGATGTCTGTTATTATTTATAAGCCTACAGTGAAAGAAGCTTTTCTCTAACGCTCAAGAAGCGGCAGCTTCTTCTTGCCAAGGACAGACAGACAAGAGGACACAGCAAAAGGCAGGCAAACAACAACAACAACAACAAAAGAAAAAAAAAAAGAGAGACATGTAAAAGAGGCAGACTAGATTTTTTATGTCATACCTGCCATCTAGGTATGTGAAAAACAAAATCAGAATGGATTTGGCTTTTGTGGGCTTGGCATTGTAAGGTACAGTTTGTGTCTTACCCTGCTGGTACAATCCAGTCCATCTGGGTTCCTGCGCGTGGGGTTGTTTTGGTGGGTTTTTTCCAGGTTGAAAAGTGAGCGATGAAATCCAGCAGGTAAAACAGGAAAAACCCAGTTTCTTTGAAGATAATCTATGGTGCTCATAGCTGCCTCAAAAGGTCTCCAAAACATCCCCAGGAGAGAAGCGACAAATTAATATTTGGAGGGAGCACGTTAATGGTCTTTAAAAATGAAAAATTAATACTGTGACAAAAGACTAGTGTCAGAATAACTGAAACGTTCCTTTGTGGGAAACAGGCTCTGGGATACACAGATGTTAACACCCCTTACCTCCCCTGTGGCAGGATCCAGACCTCCCAGGAGGGCTAGCTCTGGGCAGTAAATGGCGATCGTTACGGGGCATTTTCAATCTGGTTCTGCAAAGCAGCCACCTTACAGTCTTGCAGACATTCACAGGGGAGAGGGAAAGAGGGACAGAAGGAAGGAAACCTCTCCTACCTTCTCCCTGCCTAATGGTTATTGAACTACCCATATGAAGCAGAAAAGGTCAAAGAGGAGAAAAACAACCCATCTGCAATACCTAGTAAGCTGCGAGCTGGGTAATGCACGCAGGACACGGTGCAGTGGGTTTAAAGCCATGGCCGTGAAACGAGCTTCCATTCCTCCCTTCTGGGGTGACCACCAAACCCATACCGTTCCCAGGTACTTTAGATGAGGATATTTCATAGAATGGTTTGGGTTGGAAGGGATCATAAAGACCATCTAGTTCCCACCCCCCTGCCATGGGCAGGGACACCTGCCACCAGCCCAGGCTGCTCCCAGCCCCGTCCAGCCTGGCCTTGGGCACTGCCAGGGATGGGGCACCCACAGCTGCTCGGGGCAGCCTGGGCCAGCGCCTCACCACCCTCACAGCAAAGAATAACTTCCTTATATCTAATCTAAATCTGCTCTCTCTCAGTTTAAAGCTATTCCCCCCTGTCCTATCACTACATGCCCTTGTAAAAAGTCCCTCTGAGGACCCCTGAGGAACACCACTTGCCACTGGTCTCCATTTGAATATTGATCTGTTGATCACAACTCTTTTGAGTGTGACCATCCAGCCAATTCTTTATCCACCAATTGGTCCATCCACCCATCAAATCCATATACCTCCAGTTTAGAGACAAGGATATTATGCAGAATGTAAAATGCTTTGCACAAGCCCAGGT
Source organism: Falco peregrinus (assembly GCF_023634155.1). Lineage (NCBI taxonomy): Eukaryota > Metazoa > Chordata > Aves > Falconiformes > Falconidae > Falco > Falco peregrinus. The sequence continues at coordinate 57,709,108 of NC_073725.1, read as the reverse complement.
AGATCACACCAGCTGCTCTTCCCTCCTCGACCAGTGCTGTAACCTCATCGTAGAAGGCCACCAAACCTGTCAGGCACAAGCCATCCAATATGTATTGCAACCCTCTGGATTGAAACACCGGACTGCTATCAGGAATGACAAACCACACGGGGGTAATGAAACCTAGAAGTCACACAGCTTACCCTTAGCCCAGGAGCTGGAAGCATCTGGACATCAGGCTACCAAGACCAACCTGATTTCTTGAATGAGGACCCACAGCCAAGCTTAAACGAACCATATCAGGCCCCTGTAGCTCATAAGTGCTACCAGTCACCTCAGCAGCTTCACCTCCATTCTACAAACCACAGTGGTGGGCTACTATATTTATTATCCCATCACAATTAACCACTTCTGATTAGTTCAACTAATTACTGGGTGCTAGCAATTAGTCACTGACAGGCCTCCTCAGAGTCTTTAATAGCTGTTCCCACAAGATCAAACAGGTGAAGGCCAAAAGAAGAAAGCAAAACAGCTAAACAAGTGGGAATTGAGGGAAAGAATTAAGAAATCCCTGAACAGACCCAGGTCCTTTGAGAGCCAGGGTAGCAAACAGCCCAGCTAATTAACATGCCTGTTGCTTTGCCAGCATGCATGGAGATTTTCCCTCCAGCTCTTTTTCTTGCAGAAGTTCATGATTTGGGACTCCTCCACAATACAAGCTCAAGACAAGACGCATTTGCACATTCTCATTTCAAGACTGCAATGGTCCTCCAAAATACTAAGTCATGTCTGGGTAATTCTGTTTAGAGGGTGAGGTTTGGATCCTAGGCCTCGAAGGGGAGGGATTTTCTTTGCAGCTGACTGAAGACCTAACAATGGGAGGGATTAGGGGAGAATGGAAATGCTGACAAAAGGAGAGCCTTAACTGGTGGGGAACATGCTTGCTTTATGGATCTTAGAGGCAAAACTCCTTAGGACGATGCTCTACACATTGTAATAGCAGCTGTATTGTATTGGATCTTGCTGAGATGGAGATAGTTTTGTCCGTAGCAGCCCTCACAGTGCTGTGCTTTCCGTTGGTAGCTCGAAAGGCAGCTAGAACACACCAGTGCTTTGGCTGCTGCTGAGCAGCGCTTGCACAGCATCCAGGCTGTCCCACCAACATGCCCCCCTCACCAGCAGGCTGAGGGTGGGGAAGATCCTGGGAGGGGACACAGCCAGGACAGCTGACCCAGAAAGTCCAAAGGGATATTCCATACCATACATCTGCTCAGCCATAGCACTAAGAGAAAGGAGGAGAAATAAGGAGGTAGGGCATTCATTATTTATGATGTTTGTCTTCCAGAGCAACTGCTATGCGTACTGAAGCCCTGCTTCCTGGGAAGTGGCCGGACCTTGCCTGCTGATGGGAAGTAGAGAATAACATCTTTTGCTTCCCTTTTCTTCTGCATGCAGCCTTTGCTTTTGCTTTATTAAACTGCCTTTATCTTGACCCACAATTTTTTTTCACCTTATTTTCTCCCCGCTGTCCTGCTGAGGAGGGGAGTGATAGAGCAGCTCAGTAGGCACCTGGTATCCAGCCAAGGTCAACCCAGAACATGTATGTTTTCTGTTTCAGATCTTGCTAACAGAACTGAATAGAAAATAAATTGTTAAAGACATGCATAGAAGTGATCTTGATCTTTATTAACCAGGATGCAGGAAAAAAAATATCATATAATTGTATGTGATGCTTAGAGAACGCTTTTGCTCCTGTTGCCATTGAATTTTATAGAATTTCCCTGAACAGGAGAGCATCCACATAGTATATTTTTTTCCAGGTGTGCCTTTTGCGCCTGTGTTGGGCTTGTCAGATAGCTGGTGAGGACAGCTGAGGTGCCAGCACACTCTTTACCTCTGGCATAAGTCAGTTTTGTTTAAACACCGTTGTTCATGTAGCCACGGACATGATAGTTTCTTTCTGCTTTCCCCAGCTGTCTGCTCACTTGGATAAGAGCAGGGCTGGTTACAGGCAAAGCATGGAAGGTTCTGAAGAGGAAAACAGTTCATTCTCTTTTCTTTGCCTCTTCTCCCTCCTGGCTCGCCATGTGGCTGCATGTTTCACCCTTGGAAGGTGTCTGATTCCAGATGTCCTTTAGTCTTGAATAATACTATCTAACAGGTTTTAAGGGAGGATTTCAAGGTGTCCATAAAGCACTTGTGTTGGCTTCCAGGTAGCTTTTTAGCCAGAAGCCAGCTACCCACAGACAACATGGCCATGGATCTTGAAGCATCTCAGCATCCCAGAACCAGATTCCCAGCACAGCTGGGATATTACCAGGAGGACTGTAATCCTAAGGAAGCTGCTGGACCTGGTTCAGCTCCAAACATAATTTTCCACCATGTTGAATGATTGTTTTGCAATTAATGGTTTTGCATTAGAAACACACATTGTTTCCTGAATTTCTCCCCCCCAACCTGGAAAGACTGCTGCCAACACAGGGGAACGTGTCCAAAACTTTGAGCCTAGCTGTGCCCCAGGTGACGAAGGCAGGACTGGAAGGGACATGGGACAGGTTATCTGAAGGAGACTGGTGGAAAACGTGATCGCCCTGTGGACCACAAGCTTCCTGAGCACAACCCCTTGTCCCTGGGGGTGGGCATCAAAGTTGGGTATCTGTGTGGGGTGGGATGAACCCTGCTCAAAGCCAACAAACACAAACAGGGTCATGTGAAGACCGCAGATGGAAGAGACACCTATCCCGCACGTACACCACACTGTCACCCAGTGCACTCCCTGCTTGAGCAGGAAAGGACAGCGAGCATGGTCAGGAAACCTCTCACACCCTGACGAATAGCACCGTGCAGGTCCCTTTCCTTTTTGAAGAAAAACAAGCGGGGAAGAGGGGGAGGGTATAGCTAAAGCCAAATTGTCCCATAAAACATTTTACTACAACAAACCGATTAACATTTGACTCTGCTATAGAACCTGAACAAGGCTAAAGGCTGCAAAATGCCTGCCTGAAAGGCTGATGAGGAACAATACAGTCACACACAGAGCCCTTGCCAAGGTGGGAAGGGCCCCTGTACAGCCCCCTGCCCAGCCCCCGGTGCTTTCATGCCCACACTAGCTATCTATGCTGGAAAGGTGCAGGAAAGGTGTTTTGTTCCAAGGTAAAAACTTTCCAAACGAACCATGCGCTGCAGAAAGGCAGGGCACACGATGGTGCTCCCCTTTTACAGGAACTACTAAAGCCCTTTGCTTTTGCAAGTCAGAAATACTCCCCGGGTTCTGCTTTCTGCCCTCAAGGCGCTCTCCACCCACACATGAACCCCAGCAGGCTCAGCCCGGGGGTCCCCTCCCACCCGGCTGGTGTGGAGGTGGCAAGCACATGGGGACCAGAGCAACCGGCCATGCAGCCACCGCCTGAACTCAGCCAAGCTATTGCTAGCTGTCGGTCTTCTCCGTTTCCACAGGTATGTTCAACTTACGCAACTTACATTCTTCTACAGTACTGGGTGAGTTTTCTAGACCTAATGAGATTATCATGTGCACTGGATTAGAGAAGACTAAATTCTAACTCATATGCTTTTGCTAATAAATTCAACATTAGAAATCAGCTGAGGTTCAAGCAGCCATGAGCATCACTAAGGTTAGATTTGATACTTCTAGTCAGCCATAAGCAATACATTTTCATACAGGCACACATGCACATAACACAGTATTTTCCTTAAAACTCTTCTCATACATTTCACCTTTTTCTTTTTAGGCTTGCTGTTTAGGATCAGAGATGCCACAACATCTCCTTGCAGGAAGGCTCTGGGAGATCTCAAGAGCAATATCTCACAGGGCCAATCCCTGCACGGGTCTTGCAGGCACATCTAGCAGCAGAGGCAGAGCTGCAGGTGGCCTCCAACACCGGGGCACTCAACGGGAAAGTGACAGGAGCTGATGCGCTGCCGTCTCACCCACCCTCCAAAGTACAACAGGTTTCAGTGTCCCAGGCTCAAAGACAAGCAGGGCTGGCATCCCAAAACAGCAAGCCATGGCCTGAGAAATGTGGGTGCAGGACTTTCCAAGAGTGGCTGCTGTCAGAAAATCAATGCTGGTAAGGAGCCTCCTGGGTGGGAAAAAGTCAGACCAGCTTGTACGTCAGAGGGTAACAGCTGACAAAGGCAATTTCTTGCTGCATCTTACAGGGCTCTTTTTTTTCACCCACAAGCAGCAATTCTGGTTCTCCCACATTCACCACGAGACACCTTTACAAAGCATCCTCCACGCTCCACCAGACGGGTAGCAACACAACAGCCGTCAAGTCCCACCTACCACCAGGTCCACTGAAAAGCAATCAGGGACCATCAGGGGCAGGTCAAGCAGTGCTGGATGGGGCCCATTTCCAGGGCTGTGTGCCTGCAGAGGGGGAGACTGTTGTTCTGAAGGGAGATGTGCCCAAGGGAAGCCTCACTGCTCCCCCCCCACCAGCCCCGAGGAGCAGGTGGCCACAGCACCAACATCCATGCTGGTCCGGGATGTTTAACATCAGAGGGAGAATTAAGATGCTTGGGTCTGTGACTGCTTTACACGTTAAGTCTGGACAGGATGAAAACGTAACTCGCTGTTTTCGCCTTTATAAGCAATACTTGGCTCATTCTGTTCCCCAGCTTGTCTTCTGTGCAGTGTATTACTTTAGCTGATAAATATTTATGCTCCGTGATTTTGATTTATACAAGGGGCTTAAATATTGTAAAGCTGGATATAACCAGCGTAAAACAACATAAAACAAAGCACCAGTATCCAGAATGGGGTGGAAAAAGGCATGGCTCCTTCAGAGGCCAAATTTTACCCCAGAAATGACCCCTTCCCCCCCAGGAACGGCACAAATTGGCAGCTTCTCCCTCGCTGCTTTACAATTGAGATTCCCAAACTGTGTGTATCAAACAGCAGAGGTGTTTGCAGTATTGCCAAGGTTACTAGAGTGAAAACATTGCAAATGGCATTTGCATGATTGTACTTTCAAATCCTAACTTGTAGCAACAGTGCATTTTAAATGAAGGGGATTTATAACTCAAACCAGAACACTAATCATATTCTGGAGTAATAGGATTTATTTGTTGGTTGTTTGGTGGTTGTGGGTTTTTTAAGCTCAGAGACAACAAGCTATGTTCATGAAAAGGGAGATGGCTGGGCTTAAACCCTACTCCAACAACATTTTGAAAGGATTAGAAAATAAACACGAATGTACTCCATTTTCAATATGCAGTTCAGAGTCTGTGTAGTCTTTAATGCTTCCCTGCTATGAGAACATCCTAAATTGCTAAGCAAGTTCAGACAATTGCCATTTTAAATAAAAAAACCCCTCAGATTAGCACAAAAAAGAAGGAGTCATCTGGGGATCAAGAATGGATGTTTAACAGCGCCCAGCTGTTCTCCAGCTATGAAACTCCTTACCCAAAGCACACTGTGCACGTTATGAAGAAATGCTCGGTCCTCCACCAAGACTAGGATTTACAGCCCAATAACTTGACCAACTAAAGCTGGAAGCAGTTGGCATGTTCCCCATGACACTGGATTTCTGGGATTGACTGTTAAGGTCCTGGGGCACCTAACTTAAAGTCATGCAGTATTTATGGGGAGAAAGAGCTCATTTAGGCCGTAATTTAGAAGGTGCTCTAAATCTCATGGCCCATATCCTTACATGGATTAAACGGATTAAGTCAATATACACCACCCAAAGAGGCTGATTTTAACTTCCAGGTCCTCTGAACACCAGACTTAGAGGAACAAAGGTGCTCCGCGAGGGATTGACATTTACCAGAAATAGTTCCAACAAATTCCCTGGTTTATCTTACAAAAAAGAACTTTTCCAGACACCTCTGAAATATCTCTGCAACACACACATTAAAGCCACCTTCTAGGGCTTGTCTTAATATTAATCACCATGGTGGTCTGTTAAGCTAACCTGGCAGATGTGGAAAACCAGGAGTGTTCACGTGGTCTGTTACTGCAGCCACCTGAAGAGATGATAAACTTCACCTGACGGGTAAGAACTTCATATAACACACACTGACCCAGTCACTTAAATTGCATGATCATATACTGGCTGGCGACTGAGCTTGGGTTAGCTAAAGGTGTGCCAAGTTAGGCACCTAAAATCTCTAGTTGTGCTTGGAAATCTTGGCCTTCTGTTCATGCACACACTGACTTTATACAGTGTGTGTATATATATGTACGTATAATTTCACACGCGCACATGCATACATCTATAAATGAAAAAAAATAATCTAAAATATGTCGCCCTGCAATCTGTCAAATAAAGCTGATATAATAAATATGTCACTTTATTTAACAACTGATGCTGAAGAGAACTAGGCAGAACGAAAGAAATCAAGACAGGGCTTAGTAAAAACACTGAGGAAGGCAGAAATTAAAGCAATCAATCACATTCTCATGGAACGTCTACACCACTCGAAATAATATTTTATTGTCTGCTATTGATTGGATGCCACTGAACAAAATTGCAAACAATGAATCTGGTGTTATAAACAAGAATCACAATAAGAATAACTTATTTCAAAGCCTCGGCCACACAACAGTTTGTACTCTGCAGAGCCAGGCATGGGGCACTGGGCATCTATTTACTCTGCCATCATAACCTAAGGAAACATCCCTGCTCATTAGCACGGAAAGGCTGGCATGCAGCGGTGCCCAAAACAAGGGCACACTCCTCTTTTGCCCTCCTTTGCATTTTAAGCGTGAACAGTTAAAGCTTGCAAACTTTGGTAGGGCTAGAGAGAAGGACAAGGGTGTACACAAGAGATGTGGCACTGGATATTTTCAGTCCGCGAGACCTCAGTTCAGGAAGGAGGAGGAGAACACCTTGAATTTGAAACTGCTGATACGATCACGAGAACAATCAAGGGAATTATGCTAAATCAGAGAGCGAAGTGTGGTTGTGGTACCCAGCAGCCAGACCCAAGCAACTTTGTAGAAAATAATTTCTATGGGGCCTCCAGAAGCCATTGGCTCCAAGTGTCTTCCCAGGGGCTCTGCCCTCACTCGGGGGGGTGGTGTGGGGGGGGGGGGGGTGGTGTCACCCTGACCTGCGCAGGGACAAGGGACACTGGTGAGGACCCAAGCTGAGCCTGATGGAGAGAACCAGGCACAGGAAAAGCCATGAGAGGCTGTGTCCTCTCACTGCTAACCAAACCACAAGTTATTCATCACACACCTTGACTACCACCACCAGGACAACCTAAGAAAGGTGCCGCTCATGCCAAGCACTGCTCTGAAAGATTCACTTCCAGAAAGCACCAGTTGCCACAACATTTTACAGCAGTGAGAAGTAGGATCCACAGCTGGTTCCCAAACCCCTCTGAGCCTGGCTTGCTGTAAGGAGCAATGAATATGTGGGAATTTTTTGTGCAGCTCAGGGAAAGTCCTCCTTCTTTCTCACCCCTCTACATCTCAGAGGATAATAAGACAGGGCACTACTAACACCACCAGGAAAATCAAACAGGACAGTGTCTAAATGAGCCAGCCATTCCTAGTAATATCCAGACTCAGTCTGAAACCAAAAGTGAGCAAATATGAATGCAAAAGGCTGGATGAAGGAGCAAGCAGCCAGGACAGATTATAGGACACATCTCCTCTTCCTGGGCTGTCCTATGATGCCACCAGGTTGTCACACATTAGCCACTTACAGACACAAGAAAATGGTGTGAAAACACAGGGCCAAGTCCATCCACGGTGCAAATTCATCGAGTGCCAGCAGATCTACACTGGGTTCTAATTTGGCTTATTATGTTTAACTGAACATAATTCTAATTGACAGGTTTGATTACACCTCACATCACTTCTGTTCTAATTTACTCACATGGGACGAGAAAGAAGTAACACACAGATTGAGGGCTGGCTCCAAGGGTGACAGCAACAGGAGGAAGGAAAACCATCCCTGCAGCTGTGCATGATGGCCAGGGGTGGAGCTGGAGGCATTCTTCCACTGAAGAAACATTTATGCTGCTGGTATGCAGGAATCAGGTTGTTTCTAATTTACCATTATGCAGCTTTACCTACCCAAGAGTTTGCTACCCACCCCTGCAATATGCAACCTCTACTATTACTACAGATTTTATGGTGTGGCAGTCCCTACAGGCATTTTGGGGGTAAAAATTCAGCTTGGTATGTGAGGAAGAGCATCTTTGTGCATGGGTGGGATTACAGTTTGGGGGATTTGGAGTTTATAATTATTTTCTCCCATCTGTCTCATATACTCCACCTTCTCTTCCAGACTCTTCGTGTCTCATGTTAGGAGACAATTTCAAACCTACAGGGATCAGCGGTGCCAGCTCCACCTCTCTGGGGAGGAGAGGTACTTCCAAGGGGCTTCCAGTTAACATGGACAAGAATCTGGTACACTAGACACATACGTCAACCAGTCTGGAAGGAAAAGGTCTGGTCCTAATGAAATACCAGTTACTTCAGAAAGGTCAGCTTAGACCCCACCAGGGTGGGAACGTCCTTGCAGGGCTGGGACTGCACAATAGCATCCATGGGCAGATCCATGGATCTTGATGAATTCATACTGTGGATGCTTTGGGGGCCCAGAAAGCCCAGCTGATAGCCCCAGGCCGTAGGAAAAGCTATGGAGGAAAGGGCACAAGTGGATGAAAGAAAGCATGCAAAGTGGTTAGCCGTGGCTCACTCCCAAACCGGCAGAGGCTTGCCTCAGATCTGGGTCTGGCCAGTGTCATGATTGATGCCTTGACAAAGGGTCAAGAATCTGCTTGTGAAATGCACGGTGGGACCAAGCCCACAAGGGGTGCAAGTGCTCAAGAGGAGAGAAGCAAAATTCAGGCAGACCACAACCTGAAATGCAATTATCTGAAAGAAGCAAGAAGGAAATCCAGAGAGGCACGTTCAACCTCCTGCCCTCGGGAAGAACATCCCCAGAGCACAGGCACAACAAGAGATGCTGGGTTATGGTCCAGGGGCAGGGAAAAGGGTGACAAAGAGCCAGAAATGAGAACAGCATCCCATCAAAGTTACGAGATGTGCTGACTGGAGGGGTACACAGGGAGGCACAGGAACCTGCCATGGCACAGCGGGGATAACCCCCAACATTCCCACTTGGGGAGCTGAGGGCAGCTGCCCTCATCCCAGCCTCTGGGCTCCCTGTCAAAGACAGGGGTGTTTCCTGCTACCCAAAAGGCACATCCCCCGACCAACCCAATTTGCTGTTTGGCCACTGCTGAATTTCAAGCAGCAGCTCTGGCTTCAGGACCAAGCCAGCCTGTGCAGAGGAGGACACCACGCACCCATGGCATGGATTTTGGGGTGGTCAGTGCTCTCCCACCCAACTAGCAGCACGCCTGTGCGCATACAACGAGCACTTCAATGGGTGGAAGGAACCATCAAGATGTACAAAGCCAAATCGGTCCAAACCTGTGCGAGGGAAGGCAGCAGCGCGGAGAAAAGCAATCTGGCACCCTCTAGTGTGATGCTCTGAGAAAAGCTCGCACCCTTCGCATCTTTCCTCACTAGCACAGGCCGCCCCTGCCCGCAGGCTCGGGCTCAGGCTCATCAGCCCCCTTTAATTGCCATCCACCGTAGCAAGACACGAAACTCATTAGCGTGAGCGGCAATGCGTCGCGGCGAGGCTGCCAGGCCGTTCGCATCCCAAGACACTCAGCATGTGCGAGCCTGGTCTGCGGGAGATGCACAGCCTGGCATCTTAAAAGATGATCTTCAAAGCTTTGGGGAGCTGGCGAGGCTGAGATTGAAGAATTGCTGATGCCAGGACACCGGGGCCACTGTCATGCACAGCACCGCGTGCGCAGGGCTGAGCATGAAGGCAGACGTGTCCCAGGGCATGCGCTGGGAAATGAGACACGTCGCCGTTTGACAGCACTTAAGCCAGGAGAGAACAGATTCAGGTGACTGCATGACATCTGGAGAGGGACGTTTGTATAAAGAGTTTGAATTACACAAAATAAAACCCCAAGGACCAGCCAGGGTCTCCCAGCCCAGCCCCAGTGGTGCAGGCACAGCTACAGCCACCCGAGAGCATTCTGCCTTTTACAACTTGGCCCTCAAGCCATTGGAAGAAAATAAACTTTTTTCCCTTCCTAATCACCTTCATCGTCCTCCAGTGAACTTTTGGGTAATGTATGCTGTGTCATCAGAGCAGTGCTGCTCCACGAATGGTAAGCGGGCACCCGTGGATGTCTCAGGATGACAGTTCATACTATCATTGAACCCAAGGAGCCAACCCAGGGCACAGGCAGCAGGAAATCAAATACCCCCCAGCCAGAGAGCACCCAGGCACTGGGACCACTTCCACAAACGCTACTGAACAAAACCTCCTCCGCTCCCACGGCTTTGCAAACAAAAGGGTTTGGGGGTCAAACCATGTGGCCATGGGACAGTGGTTGGTGGCTTGACCTTCAGTACCTGGGATGGTGCAGGTGGGATGGCTGTCCCAGCAGCGACTGCTGACTCTGCCAGCTGTCAGAGACAGGACAGGGCCAAGTCCCAGAAGACCATGATAGATATTGCAACTGGTACTGCAAACACATTAATGTGAGCATCCCTGTGAAACCTGGAGAGCTGACATCTAAACCTTCATGCCACTGAGGGTGGCATTGTCACATCACTGCTGGTGTATTTACGTGTTGAAGGTTTCTATGATCTGCACAAAATTTTGTATTTGGTTTAGGGCAAGCCTGTCACCTCAAAATGGTCCTCTATCCTCATCCCTCATGCTCTTCCTTGTCATGTTAGTCTAATGCCAAAGGACCCTGCTTGGGTAGGGGGCAACCCAGGGCCACATGTCTCCTGCATCACCTCTTACATCTCCCACTGCCCTCCTCCACACCCTGTGCTCCTCTGCACCAGCCAGATATTTCCCAGGCAAACCAGCTGCTGATAATGCAAGCCATGGATCTGGCTCAGCTCTGGGTAAAGCTGGATCAAATTTTACAAAACCCATCTTGCAAGCAAGTTCATCTCCTATAAATAAACAGAAAACCTGGGACGTTTGCCTGGCCCCTGAAACAAAAGGATTTTTTGCTACACAGATTAAATTTTTATTGCTAGTTAGCGTAGGAGAGGGGGAAACACAAAAATGCAGGCTCAGCCAGGATCTACACAAGCTTTTGCAGGCAGATCAGCCAGTGTATCCCCTTAATAACCGTTAAAATGCCTCTTGCCTATCATGCCAAATTGCATGGTCATTTTGTGATGTGGACACAAGTTCACAGAAGACTAAGCTGAGACCATCCATGAAACAGAATGCTCTCAATTGATAGACACATTCTAAAAAGTGTGATTTCTCTCCCTTAAAGATGTACAATTCCTTCTTAAAAATCAACTTTTATTTTCAAATCATGGACTCACCAAAAATGAACACACTGAATTTGGCGAGCTAAAGCTATCAGAGAGGTGACTCCAGCCATGTTCAAATTAGAGTTATGCCCAGATCACCAGCCTCCATCAAAAGCAGTAATATTTTTGGAGGTAGGGCAGAAGGTTAAACATTAAAGCAACTCCCTTACACTGCCCTTTCCACCTGCAAACCACATGGAATGCTTGAATCTTTTTGGAAAGCCAGAGAAAGATACAGCCTTGCCATAAAAACACTACAGAAGCAGTGCTTCAGAGGACATCCCTTTAAAAACAGGTCTTGGCAAAATGCAGTGAGGGTAAGTTCTGCCCTCCCTGCTGCAAACCAGACTGATGCTGCTCTGTATCCTGCCTGCTGTAGCAGATGCCTAGGGAAAAGCAGCAAACAGATGACCCTGAGAGTATAAAATTGGGTTGCATTTGCTAGCTATGCACTTACAGAAGACACAAGAGAGGAACAGAGGCACAAGGATAATGCCTGATGTACGTTTGTACAACTGTGCAACACCACACTTGTCCACACCTACAGCTGTTAAGTGCTACTGCAGTAGGAAAACTAATACAGTAATATCCAAATCAAATGAGGTATCTTTCATGTTCCCTCCACCCTCCCTAAAAGTTTTGAATAAAGACTATTAAATGAAAACTGAAGGGCAGGTCATTGCTTAAGGTCAATCAACGCATCTCCTTCATGGTCAGTGAAGTTGCATCTGGTGAGGGCTCAGCCACAGGATCTCAGGAAGGTTTGGACGGGGGCTGTGCTGGTGAGAGCAGAGTGAAATCACTGACAACAAAAGAAACAGCCAGAGCTGTTGTAAAACTGAGAAGCTGAAACCAAATATCAACTAGAAACAGAACAGACTATTTCAGTTGGCAGGGACCTACAACGATCATCTAGTCCAACTGCCTGACCGCTTCAGGGCTGACCAAAAGTTAAAGCATGTTATTAAGGGCATTTTCCAAACACCTCTTAAACACTGACAGGCTTGAGGCATCAACCACCTCTCTAGGAAGCCTGTTGCAGTGTTTGACCACCCTCTTGGTGCAGAAATGCTTCCTGATGTTCTATCTAAACTTCCCCTGGTGCAGCTTTAAAACATTCCCATGTGTCCTGTCCCTGGATCCCAGGGAGAAGAGCACAGCAGCTCCCTCTCCACTTCCCCTCCTCAGGAAGCTGTAGAGAGCAAGGAGGTCGCCCCTCAGCCTCCTTACTCCAAAGGAGACAAGCCCAAAGTCCTTAGCTGCTCCTCATAGGACATGACCTCCAGCCCTTTCAACAGCTTCGTTGCTCTCCTCTGGACATATCAAGGACCTGAGCATCCTTCTTAAACGGTGGGGTCCAGAGGAGCACACGGCACTCAGGTGAGGCCGCACCAATGCTGCACACAGCGGGATAACCACCTATTTCAACCGGCTGGTTCTGCTGGGTTTGATACACCCCAGGGTGCAGGTTGTCCTGCCTTCCCCGGCACACCGCTGGCTCCTGCTGAACCTGCTGCCGGCTGTACTTCCCACCTGGGAAAAGAGAGGAACACGCCAGCAACAGCACATTTTGCCATTAGGGAAAAAGCTTTAACATTAATATATTATTTCTTGGTTTCCAACGATTAGTGAAACAGAGCTATATTGTTCTCAGTATCCCTATTACCCTGTTTTTCTTGCTGGTTCTTTAGCCATTACTCTAGCTTAACTCAAACTTACTGTTAAACGTACTCCCATCAATGCTAGTCAACAAAGCATTAAGGCACGTGCTTAAGTCAAAGCAGATAACTAAGGCACACTCAGCAAAACTCACCTATACACCTCTCTTTTTTCCCTGAATAGGGGCCCTCCATCGTTTTAAAAGCTGTATTTCTTTTCAGCATAAAGTACTGCAGCCGCAAAATCAATGCATTATGCTCCATCAGTGTGCATCTGTCACTCAGCTCCCAGCACGGCAAAAAGACGGGGCACGTATAGAAAACACTCACCCAGTCCCCTTCATTTGAGAACAGCCAAGAGTCAAAAGATGCATAATTTAGCAGAATGGTTTTATTTGTGTATCATGTTATTTTAAACGTCAGCTAAGGTTATGTTCTTGTCTTCAGTTGCTGCTGGGTGTTGCTTCAAAGTCATTCTAAGTCACTGCTCTCCATCTTCTGCTGCTGATGGGCCCCCAGGTAGTGATGGAAACATAACTTCCCTTGACATGGATAACCTCCAATAAAGGAGCGACTTCCCTTTTGACATGCTGATTAGAATAAACAAGGGGAGGCAGAAGGGAAGAGGAAGGCAACCATCACTCTTGAAAAGCCAAGAAAAAGGGTCACATCCTGCTCTTGGCTTCTGCAGCATCAGATTCACTCCAAGCTGTTTGTAAAGCAGCAAGCAACTCATCGGTCTGCTGCTGGGGCTATTGATGGAAACGCAAATCTTTACCTACAGGACCTTATCTCACACCAAATGAACAGCAGGCTGGGGAAAACCAGCAAGCTGTAGTCTCAGGTCCAGGAGTCCGGCAGACTGAAGGATCAGCTCTGTTTTTCAGATCTCGATCCAAAAAACCCCAGGTCTGACTTCACTCAGATTTTCCATTAGTTGCATCAACACTGACTTGAAAGAAATTCCTCCAGGTTTCCACAAGCCTAAATAAGGATCAGAGCCTGAGTGTTCAGTAAATCAGCCTTGGCCCAGTGCGATATGAAAGGGCTGTGTTCAGAGGGATACGGGCCGGCTGGCGCTTTGCAAGGCCAAGGGAAGTCTCCTCCAGAGCTGAGCTTTTGTTTTGGCCTGACGCAAGACTTGCCAGAGCAGTAATTCTTTCCACTATCTTCCATGGGGTTTGGATTAGGCTGCTTATACTGAACTCAGCTTTGGCTGCCCAAAGCCATACTTCATTAGATCACCTAGTACAGAAACCAGGTAGAAGCTTTCCAGAAAAATCCTGCCCTGGTGTTCTGAGCAAGCCTGCTAAGTCATTGCACTGGTCCCAGTAAGGCCACCTGCAACTGGATCACACAGCCAGAGGCTTCAGCTCTCTTAGAAAGAGCATTAACCCCCCCATCTCGACCCCTCAGTAGGGTCTGCACTCCCTGTCACATGCACATTTTCCACAGAGCGCCAAACATTGTCATTTACACCCATAAAAGCTGAATTCAGCACTCTTTCCATAAAACGGATCGTGAACCCTTAACACCACTTGCCTCTCTTTGGAATAATAAATTATGAGGACAAATGGCAGAATCATTATCAGTTTCAATATCCAGTCATAAATAGTCTTGTAAGAACACTCAAATGATGGTGTTTTATTGCATTAGATATCACTTGCCATTAATTATAGCATGAAACTTTTGTACTTTGATGAAAAGCATTTTAGCCAGCTCAGTTATAAATTTAAAACAGTCTTAAAACAAAAGTCACCTCAAGTTGTGGGTTGTTTTGGTTTTTTTCTCTATAGATCTGAACACAAAATAGCATTTTAAGTTTGGAATGACACAAAAGCGAGATTTTATAAAAGGTATTTTATTGCACACATATTCAGCTTTAGCGCTTACAGCAAACTAACAGTACCCATGGCAATTTTTTACGACAAACATTGTTGGCAGCTGGATTTCACTGCCACAGATACTTCATAGTTCATTTGGTTTAGTGGGGGGGTTCTTACTAATGATCAAACGCTGTTGTGAATCAACATGATCTAGTTTACGTTTCTGCTCTGTTTCTTTCGTTCGGATCATTTCTCCTCCCTTCTGTCACTGTAACTCACCACGCGGGACAGGAATGCAGCTGGCTGCAGAGCAAGCCTGGCTCTCCAGGAGCTGGTGGGTTCAGTCCCTAGGAAATCTGGGATGCCCACAGGACCTCACACAGAAAAGTCACCTTCAGCCTAACTTCAGCAGGATGACCCACGGGGGTGAAGCTCATATCTAAATTTTCAAGCAGTTGTGGGATCAGTCTTCAAATGTCCAGGTGGAAGGGAGTCAGGTTGTGGCAATTTAAGTTGCTGCTCCTGGAGAACAGGGTATCAGCCCATGGCACGGATCACATTTTGCATTTGTTTGCAAAAGGGATTAAAGGGATTATTCCACTCCTGCTCTGGGCATGGTAACCTTACAGCCACCACTGCCAAGTACCCCAGAGAACGGGATTCAGAGCCTCTGCTCAGGTGAACAGTGGTACATCAATTATTAAATCCAGAGGGATTGCTAACATCCACTCACGAATGTACAGTCCTGAATCCACATGCACAGCACCAGCTGTCCTGGCTCCCATAGATTGCTAAGAAGACTGAGAGAAGATATTTTGCTTTCCTTTCCCAAACCCTCCAGGAGGAATTAAGGGTAGCCCAGTACTTAAACTATTCTCATAAGACCTGGGGGACCAAGGTTTGGCTCTTGTCCTGCCAAAGGCTCTCACTTTGCCCAGGGACACAAGAAAAACACCCACCTTCTCAGAGGTATGGTGGGAATCCGCTCAAGCTTAAAACAGATAAGCTGAGAAGTCAAATTCCCATGACAGTCAATGCAGATCTGGCCCCTGAATTCTTATCCTTCATGTGCCTGGAAATGGCCCTCAGGAAGATTTGCTCTGTAACCCTCCTGGAGACAGAGGTGGAGCTGACCAGTTTGCAGTTTTCTTGGATCCTCCTTACTCCCTTTGAGGATGAACTTCACATTAGCCTCTTCCCAATCATTCGGGACCTTCCACAATCACTGCCACCTTTCAGAGATGATAGAGAACAGTCTCGCAATGACATCAACCAGCTTCCTCAGCATCCTTGAACACACCCCATCTAGTCCCATGCACCCATGTACGCCCATTTTGCTTCAGTAGTCCCTAAACTGATTGCCTCCTGCTACAGGTAGCACCTATCTCCCTAAATTCTTCTGCTAGGCACAGAGATAAAGAGGCTTGACAGCAAGCCTTGCCAGTCATGACAAAGAGCACCTCGGCTTTTTCCATGCCCTTTGTCACTAGGTTGGCCAACCTGCTCAGCAGCAAACTAATATGTTCCCATTTTCCCTTTTCTGTTGATTTACTTATAGAAATACTTACTCCTGCCCTTCACACGCCTCACCAGTTTCATCTCACTTTTGGCTTTTTGAATTTCATCCATGTCGGACCATATCTGAGATCTGAGGACAAGTGACATTCCCCAGGACTCATCAGCACCTGTAAAAACAGATGTCATTGTCACAACTCGACTGTTGCTTGAAATGGTGACCATTTGCTTTTTGACACGAAAGTGAGAAATTGAAGAAAAACAGTCTAATTGCTCTTTTAAGGCAGCCTGTTCCTTCCCTTCTGCTTAGCCAGTTAAAACCTCATTTGACAATCTGAGAGTTTAGCTCCCAGTGCTCTTGCTTAAAATATAACAGATGGCCTCTAATAAGTAAATTGAAAAGTGCAAATAAGGTTAAAACAATTTTTCTTTATTGAATATCATTAACTTCAAGGCTGTCCACTTTAAAACGCTAATTAAACTTCACTTCCTTTTGCAGGGTTCTAGTGAAGAAAGATTGCCGTGGGGTAAATTCCTCTTGTTTGTAGAGGACTAGCCCAGCAAACTGATAGCAAACGGGGCCATCACACGTTCTGAGCTTAAGAAGCGGAGTTGGAAGCTTTTCCTTTATTTTCCCCTTCCAGACTAGCTCCTTCCCACAAACCAAAGTCAAGAAGGAAACTCAAAAGAGGTCGAGTGTGAAACCCCGCTCTGCGCACATGGCAAACAACAGTTTCTCGAATGGTCGCTGCTAGTCCAAACCAAATGCAGTTTCAGCACAGCCTTTCTGACACCACGTTACACCCTGCAAAAGGTCATGCTGCAGGCATGGGGCTTTACAGTCCTGGCACCACACACAGAGTACAAAAGGTTCATCAGCACCTTGCCCCCACCTTACTCCTAATTTCCAGTTCAAATTTATTCCCAATCAGTTAGTGACACTTGCTCACAAGCCAACATTGTCTTTTGGCTGGAATAGCTTTTCCCTTGCTCTTTACTGCCAGCCTGAAGGATTTTGACTAAATGATGGTATCACCTCCCAGCTTCCACTTGCTAGGCAAAGCAAGCTAAGCTTTTAGTCTCCTCTCCTAGGACAGCCTTTCCCTTCCCCTGATCAACATATCAGCCCTCTTCCTCACTTGTTCCAGTTTTAATTTTTCTTTCTTGAATGCAAGAGAGCAGATGTGCATCTTGTATGAGGCAATGCCCCCATCTCAGCTGGAAAGACACACGGGTAAACTCAAGGTTAACTGAAAGGCACACAGGTAAGGTCAAGTTTAATGGAAAGACATACAGGTAAGCTTAAGGTTAACACCTTTTACCTTTTTCACGGCCAGGTCATACTCCCAGTTTCTAGTCACCATGTAAAAAAACCTAACATGTTGAAATCTTTCACCTCCTTTACTCCTGCTGAAGGTTGAGCTCCCAGCCCAATACAGGTCCCAGAGGCACCACAACTCATGACAGAGTCATGCAGACAGCCAAAGACAACCTCATGTTCAACTAAAAGCGACAGGTGCGATGCAGCCAGCTTTTTGGACAACAGACTCAGGACAACAGCACACCATCGGGAGCAGGGAGCTCTGGGTGCTACCTCTGCCTGGTGGGTTTGACCCCAGGTCCCAGTTTGCAGACCTCCAGTAGGCTGCAGGAAGCTCAGGGAGGAAGCGGTTTCCATGTCTCCCGTGATCCTGGGCTGCTGTAAAGGAAAAAAGCAGGATGCATCAGGCCAGAAGAAAGGGAACCTGACTGAGTACCTGGGCCTCCCCACCAAGCAATTCCCGAGTCCAGATGCATTCTCCTTCCCCCTCTAAACACATGATTCTCACTCATCTGAGAAAGCTAATTAACTTTGTCATTCAAAGATTCAGAGCATAAATTACAAAATGCAGAACTTGCCATAAATTACCCATGCAGTCTCACCTCAGTGATTGCCCACCTAGACAATCTGGCTGAACCTTAGCGACACTTACCCCAAAATAGTCATGCTACGGACAACCCAACACTGCCTGTCCAGTGACGCTGAGCTACAGCAACATTTCTGGGTCAAGGAGAAGGGAAGAAGTTTCTTGACATTTACTCTGGCCTTTACAAGAAGCACTTGCCCCATGGTGGCTCATCTCCTTCAGTATGGAAGGCCATGAATGATGAGGGTTGACTACCAACAGGGAGGGGCAGTCATTAGCAAAACTCGTTTAATCGGTTCATTTATAAAGTGTGCCAAAACCACACACAACGTAGATCAAAATGAAAAATCTGTATTCGCTGGGCAAACAGCAAAATGAGTCCATGTTGAAAGGCTTTTGGGAGAGTCTGCTGTGCTGCAAACGTGGTGAGATGGAAACAAACAAAAAACAGTGGCCGTTATCTTCGGAGCCAAGAATCACTCTGAGGAAACAAAAGAAAAAAAAAAACAAAACCAGAACACTTTCACGGAAAAGGAGGTCTTGAAATACAGCTTATTTGCTTGTTCATTCAGTTGAACTGCCTGACTAAATCACACATTGGATTAGCTGCATTCACTGTCTTCTCCTCCCTCTGCTTCAGCAGGCATCTCTTCCAGGGGACAACAATGGCGAGAACCAGAATAATTAGACTGAGAAATGGAAATTGGGAAAACGTATTGTTGCCTTTCAACAATATCTTTCTTAATCAAAAGGGTATTTCTGCTATATGCAACTGTCCTCAAGTAGGGTAAGAATCTAGCAAAGCAACGATACCAGGAGCAACAGGGGAATATCCCACCCTAACCTAACAAGCTACGGCAGCAGTGTGAAGAAACACTCTCAGGAGGCATAAGCTGTGATATCAAAGTTGTGTGAGAATCCTTTGCTTCTTAGTTGTTTTCTGCAACATGTATTATTTTAAGATAGAAGTCCTCAGCTAAGAAGCAGCTCTCTTTCTGCTCCGTTTCTCTGACTAAGCCCTTCTGTTACACAGCATGGCCTACTATTTTTTAAGGAGAATTTGGTCTTCCACTACACCTTTATTTACCAGAACTTGAACAGAGTTGAGGTTTCAGAAGGGTAGTGCATACATGTCATTCAGTAAATACTGTCTCTGAACAGCGAGTTGAACAGACCTCTCTTTTCCTGCGCAATGCTTGTCTAAGTCTTAAGGGAGCTGTCTTTCACTGGGCTGGGGTACTGAGCTTGCAGGCATAACACAAACACCTGAAAGAGTCCAGCTTGAAGGGATAAACACAAGCAAGGGCATGCAACAAAGGGACAAAAGGCAAGAACGCGTGGCATCCCTCAGGGGTCTGTACTGGGACTGGTTCAACATCTTTGTCAGAGACATGGACAGCGGGATCGAGCGCACCCTCAGCAAGTTCGCTGGTGATACCAAGCTGTGTGGAGCGATCAACATGCTGGAGGGAAGGGATGCTGTCCAGAGGGGCCTTGACAAGCTTGAGAGGTGGGCCTGTGCAAATCTTCTGAAGTTCAACAAGGCCAAGTGCAAGGTCCTGCACGTCGGTTGGGGCAGCCCCCAGAATTAATACAGGCTGGGTGAAGAACGGATTGAGAGCAGCCCTGAGGAGAAAGGCTTGGGGGTGTGATGAAAAGCTCAACATGGTCTGGCAGTGTGCCCTTGCAGCCCAGAAAGCCAACCCTGTCCTGGGCTGCGTCAAAAGAAGTGTGATCAGCAGGTCAAGGGAGGGGATTCTCCCCCTCTACTCGGCTCTCCTGAGACCCCACCTGCAGTACCGCATTCAGCTTGGGTTCCCCAACATAAGAAGGACATAGACATGTTGGAGCAGGTCCAGAGGAGGGCTATGAAGATGATCAGGGAGCTGGAGCACCTCCTTTGTGCAGACAGGCTGAGAGAGCTGGGTTTGTTAAGCCTGGAGCAGAGAAGGCTCTGGGGAGACCTTATAGCAGCCTCCCAGTACCTAAAGGGGCCAACAAGAAAGCTGGAGAGGGGCTTTTTACAGGGGCATGTAGTGATAGGACAGGGGGGAATGGCTTTAAACAGAGAGGGGAGATTTAGATTAGATATTAGGAAGAACTTCTTCACTCTGAGGTTGGTGAGATGCTGGCCCAGGCTGCCCAGAGCAGCTGTGGGTGCCCCATCCCTGGCAGTGCCCAAGGCCAGGCTGGACGGGGCTGGGAGCAACCTGGGCTGGTGGCAGGTGTCCCTGCCCATGGCAGGGGGTTGGAACTAGATGGTCTTTAAGGTCCCTTCCAACCCAAACTGTTCTATGATTGTAAGAATATAAGTAATAAAGCTCCCAATCTATGTCTGCTGGATATCTCCATGTAAGTGTAAGAGAGGACTGTCTGAAGGGACCTGGGGAAGTCAAGCTCATGGATTTGACAGTAAAAACAGGTAAGTCCTGGAACAAGAAAGCTTTCTATTTGTACAATGGTAACTGGTGACAAAACTCACCTCCAAAGTTGAGACCAGCTTTCAATCAAGTCTTCAGAAGTTTTAGCACAAGAAAAAAAATTGGCTTTTTCTGTTTTCTACACCACTGCCTTTCTACTCAGCAGGGAGAAATGGCTCACTCAAGAGACAAATCACCTGATCTGCTGTAGACATCTGCCACAAGATAAGATGAACAGCCAGAAACTCTTCTCCCTTGTGGTCCTCTCCTTTGATTATAAAAGGAGCCCATATGATGGCAGACACAGATGTCCACACTGGCCAGGTGAATCCCACACCTGAGTGACCAAAGACTTCTGTTTGCCTGATTAGGTGCCAAAAGAGAAACAACAACCAGATGGATGCTTTACAAAGTACTAAGGCACAATACACCAAATAAAAGCAGAGCTTAGCATCTTAATGAAGAACATATCACAAATACCTGCCATATAAAGATCTTAGAGCAAGAAACATTGTATACAATTAATAATATCCCCAGTTGTTCTAATGAGCATGCTGATGCATCAATGGATGAGGCAATTTAGTGAAAGACTGAAATCAGAGATCACAGCAGTATTCATAGGCAGTGATGGCCGCCCCTTCACCCTTGCCCCTCAGGGTATGTGTTCCAAGAACCCTGAACAAAATCATTGAGTTCCCACAATGGTCGAGACATTCGCAGAAGTCTGGGATCACTGCAGAAGCATCACTGTTTGTCAAGGCCAACTTTAAGAAGCAACAGAGAAGAAGAACAGGTAAAGCAATACGACTCCTGGGGCTGGATTTCAGCCCAAGACAAGTTCACTCAGCAAAGTGTCTCTTAAAAGAAATTAGCATCCCGCAGAAGCAGCTAGCAAGGCAAACCATGTACAAGAAAAGGATGTATCTGCTGCAGGAGAGGAAAAAACGGTTCTAGGGAAAAGAACGAACCTAAAAATCTTACACTCTGGTAATGTAAGCTTTAATGACCAAAAGCTAAACCACTTGAACCGGCTAACCCAAGAGGCTTGATCTAGGCTGTAACCAAAGCACAAAAGGTAAGCAGGGGCTGTGAATACTCTGAATATCCCAAAGATGTCCTACTCACACACTTCAGAGTCATTCTCAGAAAAAAGCAGGTTACCAAAAAAATGCATCCACAGTTCTTTCGTCTTGCACATCACACCGTGATTTTGACCTGCACAAAAAGAAATAACAAGGTAATATCCTTTGGAGCAGATATGATTTTGTACCAAATTTGCACAAGAGTAAAACGCTACCTAAAATTTTAAGCCATGTGGAATCAGAACTAGAAGCTACTCCGAAGATGACTTCGGAGAAGCTTCGGAAATGCTCCTCATAGGATAGCAATCCCCTGGTGAGTGAACATCCACCCACCTGATTATCATCCTGAGCCATACGTTCGCCAGCTTCAACCCAACCTAACATGAGGGCTGAGATCTCACCAAATTCAAAACCTGAGAGGTTACATGAAAAATCAGCGGCTAAGGAAATGAAAAATTCCAAATTAGCCCTTTTCTGCTAGGGAAGAGGCTATGATTTGGCCCCGTAATCATGACAAGCACCAACAGCAGACAGTTTAGTTCTCTAAAATGTTTCTCTTTTCATCCCTCAGCCTCTAACCTGCACGCAGCAGCCTGGGGACCAAGGCAATAGAAATACGGATAAAACAAATGATCTGTTGAAAGTTCTGCTTTGGCTTTTTGTGGCTTTAGATACACATCCTCCACTGCACCGCTCTGTGATCTGTGGTGGTAGCTGCAACTCCAAAGGAAAAGAGAACTGAAAAACAAAAAGGTCCCGCTGGGATCACACACGGTGGTATTCAGCTCAATTACTTATTAAAGCACCGACAGAGCATAGACTTTTTTCAGTACATTACTTATTCAATCAGAGCTCCAGCTCTCTCAGACTGATCCCTTAAGAAAAAGCAAACATCTTTCCCTGTTTGTTTCTAGCTGCAACACAAAAGACTTTAAAGACTTCAGGCTGCAAAGAAAACTGTTTGTCTTTGGGTCTTGGTACACCAAGAGCTTGTGGGTGAATCCAGTGCAGCTCTGATTGACTGGTGAGGGCACAGGGCCATCGAGCTAAGGAAGCTGCTTGGATTTTTCCATGTACCTCCATGACCCACCTCCAACCTAGAGTGGCTTTGCTTGTGCAGGACAGGAGCTGCAGGTTAGACAGTGATGAACCACCTCCTTGTAGCAGTCAAGGGTGGGTTTTTTTCTAGGAGCTGAGATCAATTTTCCAGCAGATTAGTCCAGATTGGGAATAGCTCAGCAGGTCTTTAAACACAGAAGCTAACCTTTCATCCAGACAAGATGGGGATACTGTGTTTCTCACTTGAAGACCAATAAGGTCACTTATGGGGGAGAGAGGGAATCAACCTCCATCAAATACGTTGAGGTAGAAGACATTGACTTTCCTTCAGATTTCTGTTAACTAAGATGTCATTTAAGCCAGTAACCTCTCTACTTCAGACAACCAGAATAACATAAGGTAGACAAGCTGGCAAAAAAACAAGATTTTGGAAACCAAAGGGCACCAGATCCTTCCATCACTGGTGGCTTTTTTACAGAGATGTGCACGTGACAGCAGGAAGCCTGTGGTTCCTTGGCAGGCTAACATGCATTCCTGGAAAGACAAAAAGAAGAGAGTGGTGGAAGTCTTACAGCAGCATTTCTTCAAAGGACCTTTCAAGGGGGAGATTTATTGAGTCTTATTCTGACACTAGTCAGTGAACATGGGCAACTTTGGTGAGCTGGAACAAAAAAAAAGAGCTTGTCTATAAATTCTGATACTCCAGACACCATTCCTCAGAGGCCAGCCCTAATAAACCCATCACCACAGCAATTCTATAATTCAGTGGTGCTCAGCTCCTGGCCCTTCCGAGCTTTGCATCTGAGCCTTTTCTCGGCAACTTCTGCAGCAAGCACACAGTGCATCAGCCACCCCGAGGAAACAGCGTTTTAATGCTAACGTGGGACCCAACAGAGAGCCCCAGCCCAGCCCAACAGGGAAGAAAGTCTTTCCTTCTCCCTACCCAGAGAAGAGCTCTGGCCCAGAAAGTAGTTAAACCATCTAGACTATATCCTACTAGCACCACATAACACTTTCTTTGGAGCCAATATATTATCTAGAAACATTCTCACATGTGCTGTGAGCTGGGAAACGAAAGCTATAACTTTCTTCAGCTGAGTAAGAAATTGACCCTGATCCTGCCATTTCGCAGGCAAATAAAGCCACAAAGCTGTAAGACACATCAGCCTTCCCACTCTGATTAAGCCGAATGAGCTACTCAAGAAATTGTCACCAAAACTGCAGAAAGTTAAAACACCTCTCTTGATCCCATCCCTGTGTGGTTAACCTTGATGTCAAACCAGTCACCAGGCAGAACAAAGACTAATGATGATGGCAATGCTGCTTAAACTAGTGGCATTGTTTAACTTGCATTAATGAATCCTTCTGTACCTCTTTACAGCCTTACTCAATGACAAAGCAACTGCTGACGACGGAGGCCTGCGAGAAGTATTATATGTTTTAGCGCTGTACCTTTGGACCCAGAATAATAAGCACATAAAAGAGATAGATGTGTATTTGTAATGCCACCTTTTAAAGCAATTGCTTAAACGAAGCCTGCTTTAGAAACTCAGATATGTAATTCTTGACCTTCCTGAGTAATCATGCTAATATCAAGAAAAGTTATAATTATTCACTTCTGAACAAAAAAAAAGGGACTGTTCGTACTCGCAGATGAAGCACTTAAATATAAAAGGGAGAGCAGAGGAGGAACGTGCCTACTCCCCTGCCACTCCAGAGGCAAGCCATGGCAAGGGGTTCCCACCCTCACCGCAGGGATACAGCAGGGACAGGGAGAGTGGTCCTGTGCCACTGTAGTGTGAATCACCCAGCTCCAGCAGGGACATAATCCAGCTCTCAAATACTCAATAAAGGGATCCTCGTCTCCCTACAATTCCCTGGCTTACTCCCTGGGCACATTACCACTTCTGCAAGAAGGGAAGAAAGGCTTTATTCCCAGAAGAAATTTTAGCCTAAGGGAAAGATATCAGCACTGCAGAATGGTGCAGTAAAGTGTTCCCACTTGCACAGGGTGATGTAAGATGTTCATTCAAAATCTGCAACTTCCACACAACTCTGTACAAAGATCTCCTGGCTTGTATTTTCCCTTAAGATTTTCTCAGCTAGAGCCTACTTAATCTGGAATAAAAAACTTGAAGTGAAAGAGCAGCAACAGAGCAAGACAGTCACCTGTTCTGCTCTGTTTCCAAGAAAGAAATGGGATAGTGGTGGTATAAAGAAAAAAATCAGTAACCTTCATGCCCTGCTGCGAGCAGAGCCCTACTTCTGCAGTCGCACTCAGCACAAAGAATTTCATGGCCATGACACCTGAAGGAGGAAAGGAAAACAGAATAACGCCAAACTGGTGAGCAGATGAACTGACTACTTTTTGAAACAGAAAGGAAGCATGTGAGACTTCCAACTTTAGTTCCCTTATTTTCTTTTTTACAAACCGATGTCAAGTAACACATTGTGCAATGGTGTCTGTATCCATGTAGGCCTCTGCGCTTTCCATAATTTATAAAATCCAACCCCATCATGTTTTATCACACAACAGACTTTCCATAGTGTCATGTACCAAGAATTCCCCTTCTCTGAAGATCCCAGGGAGCCTTTAAAGACTTTAATCAGCCTTCACACCACAAATCTCTCACATATTAAAGAAAGATGGGATTAAGTCAGTGTGCTTATGCTTTCTGTTGGTTTCATGTAGTCAAAGATATAAACATCGACAAGTTACAGATGTACAGAAAGATAGTCTCAAAAGATCTAAGCTGGAGAAGTTGCAGAATTAAGATACTGTCCTAGATAAGTATGCAGAGGTCGGCATGCTAAACACATGGCATCAAAGCTGACAGAGATGGGTAAAGTGACTCATATATACAAGGGACTCGACTTTGTCACGCAGCTATTCCAAAACAGCAAGCACAATCTGAAAAGTACCTAAGAAAAACTGAAGTCACAAACACACAGAGCAATATGATGCTTTTTTTGTAAATCAGGTTTTCAATCGCAACGTAATTTTTTTCCACCAGCACACCCAAACACAGACATTTAAAAATTATTTGTCTACAAAGAGGAACGAAATGATTTAAACAACTCCAGTAAAATCTGAGCAAATCTTTTCTGATCTTCTTCTTGGGAGTCCACTCTTCAGCTGACTTATAAATTTTGTTTGCTTCTATTTCACAAGACAAGAAGAGGTTGGGTTGCAGATAACCTTCTGTTCAAGCTCAGCATATCTTTTCAGAAGTGGACGATAGAGCTAAAAAGGAAAAAGAAATAAGTATGTCTAGGTTGAAAAATTAGATTTTTACATCATGCTGCAGTTAAAAACATCTTCAGACCTGAAGGTTTGGGGTTTTTTT
Organism: Falco peregrinus; assembly: GCF_023634155.1. NCBI lineage: Eukaryota > Metazoa > Chordata > Aves > Falconiformes > Falconidae > Falco > Falco peregrinus. The sequence goes on along the minus strand of NC_073725.1, from coordinate 57,682,953 downwards.
TCCCCCAAATTGCTCAAGAAAATGCTGCAGTCTTCCTTTTCAAATGTCACAGCCTTTTTTACCATCTCCTTCACAGCTTAATTTTATGATGTGCACAGGTTGTTCTTATTGTGGCTGTAAGCAGAAGTCATTTCTTCCAGAGGAAGCAGCTCAACTAAAGTCACCTCTCCCAGTCTGACATGCCCCCTTGGTAATCGCTGTCCTAATCACCCAGGCAGAACTCCCGTCCTTGCCTCCCCCCACTACCCCCGGACGGATCACTGCCTCTGTCCCTCCTCCTCTGCCTTGTTAATAAGCATGCTGCCACCCTCCAGCACAGTCCAACCACTGTCAGAAAGGTCCTCCTTGGCCAATATGCTGACCAGGGCCTTCTAAAATACACTTCACACTCCCTCTCCCGCCCCTCTCATACTCCTGTATCTATTCAAGCTTCTTCTCTCCTTCACATCGTTCACAGCCACGACTCTTCCCACATACAATCTCCTCCATGGCCAGGCTCCTCACTCCCTGAGCCCCGGCCCAGGGGGAAAAATGGGGACCCCACTTCTTTTCACAACTATACCGAGTATCTGGGTAGCTTTTTTGTATTTGCCTAGCTAGAATTCCCCAGGAGTTTTTAGATCCAGAATTGTTACAACCATAAAAAGAAGAATCAAGACTCAAATGTATTCAAAACCCCAGATGCAAACATGCCCTCTGCTTTTGGATATGGGCGAGATCCATGTTGAGATTCGTTTCACGTTACCTTTTCTTTTTCCCTCCTCCCTTTAAATTCATCACAGGATGTATCAGAGAAGATGAGCTGCTTGTATGTGACCAGGTTACATCACAGAAAACCTGAACAGACCCTAGCCTTACTGATAGCTCCAACCCAAAGCTGTACTTCATCTAGATCTTGGAGATACCCCTTCTTCATTACCTCCTCTTTCTGCTTTTAACTGTCCATCTATCAGGAGTTTGACAAGCCATACCAGGACAGCTTCACTCATTTGCTGGCTCCAGCACAAGGAAGGGACGGCCAGGAGCCAGTGTGGGGTCTGGTACAGGCTCGAGCAGTCTTTAGGAGGATGCCATTGAGGTCATATCACTGCCACAATGAATCCTAGGGGCTGCCAGTCTAGTCTACAAGCCCTCTGCACTGATGTTATTCATAATCAGAGCAGTCTCGCTCCTGGCTCCAGGTTCAGAGAGGTTATAAAGCCTCAATGAATCATACCCAGTAAACTGCTCTCATCAATAAGCGAGATCCAGCATTTAAATGCATTTTATCCTTTTCTGGGTAAGATCCACAGCCAATAACTGTATATGTATATGCATGATAAAGTCAGGAGGAAAACGTTTCAAGCATAAACTATGAGACCATAGGAAAAGACAGGGTTACTCTTCCACGGTTTTATGTATAGTCTGCAGTAGCCTCAGTGTCTGTAATATTCACAGCTTCTCAGTGGAAGAAAAAAAAATAATCACAGTTTTCTCATCTAGAAAATAAAAATTAGCATTTTAGTGGTTTGTTTCAATTGACAGCAAAATAGCCAGTTTCTGTGTTTCCCTCTTCCTGAATGATAGTTTCAGTTTGACCAGTGAAACCGGGATTTATTTCTTTCATTTCCACTTCCACCTTCCACAATGGCAAGGTGAGAGTGACTTAATGGACAAATTCTGCAGAAGCAGCCTGTTTTGATCAGCTCCTCCCTTTTACCAACCAGATATTACAGAAGTTAAAGGACATTTGTACAACAGATTAAGTATATGAAGGGGAAGAATAGAAGGCGCATCTACAGCAAATGGGAAGAGGCACTGTTCGCTTGCCAAGGCATCACCTGGACAGTTTTTAAACTCATCTCACAGTGACTGAGTCTTACAGTGTCTGTCACTGACTACAACAGAGAAACCTGCTCGCTCCTACCTCTGCCACAGACTCGTTGAGTGACCCTGGCCAAGTCATTTAACATGTATGTGCCCCAACTCCTCTTTTCCACAGGACGGTGAGTGATACTGAGATCCACGGAGTTTTATACAGATTTATGGGGTTAGGAAACAAAACGCACCACTACTATGAAATACCACATGATTCAGCATGGTATGTTTAACTACTTGAGGGCCTTGGGGGGTCAGTGAAGTACACATATATATTCTTTTCATGTACCCAAAGAATATTATTGCTCCCATTTCTGCTAAATATGCACATCAGAGTAAACAAAATATTGAGCAGGCAACTATGGCTATACTGGGACTATCAGTATGTCAAAACAAAAGCAGCTCCTTTATTCACTGAAGGATCTATAATCAAGCCTCGCTATTTCTTACTTTGCTATTCTGTAAATTTGATAAACCCTAAATGCTTCTCAGAAAAGATTCAGCGCAGCAGAGCTGCATCAGTAAGTGGGCTCAGGCACTGAGAAAGCAGGCTCCATATTACCCAGCAGTATTTTTACAAAATACACAACAGCCCTTTTACTAGAAGGCTGGGAAGTATTACTGTTAATAAATCACTCTAAATTAAAATGTACCAAAATAAATGAACAGCCACGTTTACTGATACAGTTTTTTCTCCTGTTTATTGGGCTTAAGCACTTAGCTTGCTAATTGAGAAAATTCAGGCATTTGCAATAACCTTCTCAGCCATTACAGTAAATGAATGCTGCATTATGGACCATCTGAAGAAAATGCAAACAAAAAATTAAGGCTATTCCTTGTACTCTATTCCCGTTCAGATGGGGTAAAAAGTAGCACAGTTCAGAGGGCTAAGCCAAAGTCTTAAATTCTTCTTCCTTAGGGAATTGGGCTGTAATACCACTAGTACATCATGGCTGATAAGTGCAGCAGTACTACAAGCTTTTCATGAGCAGTATTTTACATGCCAGCTCGACACCAGCTGAAGTTTGGGGCCAAAGCAGTGCAGCTCCCATGAAGTATGGAGAAGAAAAGCCAAACTGCACTGACCAAGAGCATGGCCTGAGCACACACATAGATGGGTCTGTGAAAGATGCCTCTCCACATCTGCCACGACTGAACTGCCTCCGCAGACCCTCAGGCAACTCCTCCTAAGTGATTCCAGGAGTCTTTTTCCTAAGGCAATTATATAGATTTATTTTTATAATTGAGGTCCAAAGGGAATAAAGAACTCTCAGTGATGCATAAAAACTCAAGAACATAAATTCTCTCCCTGTCATAGCCTCAAACCTAATATATCAAACCATGATATTTAACAAAAGCAATTACAAGTATCACAACATGAACCTTATTATTGTCCATAATTTAATTGTCCTTGCTATATTATGGCCTTTTCTCCTGCTTATCTCTATAGCTTACACCACAACATCAGCAGTTGTCTGATGGCTTCATTTACAAACCCTAAACTTCTCTCCTGGGACAATCTGGCCACACTCCGACAGTCCCACAAATAACTAAGAAGATGCTAATGATAAATATTGCATTATAACAGAGAATAAATTAACTTGCCCTCCCTGGAAAATTTACTCAAGTAAATGTTACCTTGTGCTCTAGTCCAAATCAAGTATGTCATCCTCATACTATATCTCACCATAGTACCAGCCTATGAACTCAACAGGGCTTTTACAGTTTACACTGTCCCTGCCGCCCTCTAAAAGCAAAGCCAGCTCCAAATTATTACTACAAGTGACAATCCACATAGATCCTTCTGTCTCCTGCATTGTTATGTTAGCCAATGATTGAAGCAATTCAAAATTTACAAATTACAGAGATGATGCTGATGATTACCTAATTTTAATCTACCCGAGTACATTTAATCTACCCTGAATAGATTAAAATTAATCAGTCTCTCAGAAACACTTGCTACTTTTGATTGGTTCCTTTTTTTTTCCCAACCAAACTCAAATTACTCAAAGAGATTTGCTTAAGAAATCAAGAATTACACATTTTATTTTTAAATCATAGCAGTAGTTTACCTTTCATAACACAGAAAGAATACTCCTAAAGCAGAAAGATTATGGCAGTGTCCTGAAATACTCTGAAGAACCCTCCAAGGAACCACACCTCAAACAGTTACTTTATTTACTTCAAATATGCATTCTGCAAGCCTATCTTAATCAGTTTAATAGGTTAAAAAAATTTATTGGCTACAAAATTACCTTAATCAAACTCCCATCGATACCTATTATATTTTTGTGCTTGTATTATTATTACCTACTTTGCACTAAATTATCAACCTAAACCAATTCTAGGAAACAGCCTCCCCCCTCCAAAATCTAACTCATCAAAAATACAATTATTTTAAATCAATGAATAGGTCGTTATAACCTTCCTGGGTAATAGGGTCACTTCTATAAATCTACCTACTTACAAGGCAATTCACCGAAGTCAAGAAAATCTGTTAGGTCTATGTTTTCCCTTCTTGAATTTTTGCAGGATTAATACATCTCAGTAGAGTCAATAATGCAATCAAAAATTACACATCCAGAGGTAGTGAACTGCACTATGCCTTCTCCCTACAAAACCATACAGGACAGTATCACAATAAATCTGACACTATGTCACAGACATGCAGCTTATATAAACGCAAGTGATCAACTCCAGATAATCATGTTCTCTCTTACACGTTTTTGCTTAATTAACCAACTCGCCAACCATCTCTGTTTTAATAGATTACTAAAATGGATCTGAATTCTAATGCTGGAATAATAGATTCCTTCTGTCTGTTAACATATATTTGATGCTCTAGCATCTCCTGGTTATTTCTGTCATGCTTAGTGGTTCTGATTCATCTTCCTCCCCAGGGTGGAGAGGAAGCTCCTAAGAGGTGAGGTGACTCTCTAATTTTTGCTATTCTGAAAATAGGGAAGAAGGATTCATCAGCTTAACCCACAGATGACTGAATTTGGCTAGCCTTGGTTGAGCAAGTGACCAAAGACTACCCCCACAGTGGTTGCCACCAGAATACTTTATGACCTGTTTGGGCATCGGCACAATTAGAAACAAGCTCAAGTGAGCCCCTACACCCTACAAATATACTGTGAAATCAGGTTCAGCTACGGAACTTAGTTAGGGTCATAGCCCCACAGAGGGATTTATTGTCTTTGAAATGGTCTCTGCAAGGCAGGACAGTCTGCTGCAGGATAAAAGTCACATTTTTGCCAGACAAGTTGGAACTTATGGGACTTTACTGACTACTAATTCATCACCCATCACAAGCTCTATGTTCCCCATCTTATGACTTTATTCTATTTTACCAGCCCATCAGTTTAATTGAACCAGAAGAGCTGTTTTGTGTGCCCTGTTCTTCCTTTGTGAAATCAAATCCATTATCAAAAATGAGCCCTCAGCAATCAAAGAAACACTTTTTGCATTTTTGGTTCCTGGAAACCCCTACTGCGTGCATAAGCCTTGGCAATGAAGAGGAAGCTACATCAAACTGTCGCATTTGACCTCTATCTATAGGAGCTTTTCCTCTCTCCGATGATCTAAGACATATTGTCTCTGACCTATACCAGGAAGAAAGGATGAAACCAGAGCAGATTGCTGTGTTATGACCTGTTTTTTCTCCACCTTGCCAAGATTTAGTTGTAGCCGTCCAAAACATGTAGGGAAGTGGTCCGGGAAATTTCACATTGGTTAGCCAGATTCTTTCAGAAGAGCTTCTCAGCAAGACAGAACTTAACCTCAGGATGACTTTGAAGTTTATAAAAAGAACCATCATTTAAGTGAAAGGCTCTAACCTCAACAGAATGAAATCGGATGGACAGGGAGACGCAGCTCTGTAAAAAACAGAATCAAACTGACTCATCACATTATGAATTTTTACTGCACTGTTCATGCTAACACACTGTATTACTGACAGGCCCCTCTGGCTTTCTGCAGTTTCACAGCCATGAAACTAGCCAGGGAATCCACCATCAACTGCAAAATTATAAGACAGGAAGTAAAAAAAATTGGTGTAGAATACATAATTGCAAGAACCTGCTTTTAATGGAATGAAGCTGACAAGCTAAGCTAAAGTGCAGGAACGGTTATTCCTTCTCATGCTGTTTGGCCACTACCTTCTCTATCATCCACTCCTGTCTACTGGGGCAATAATTCACTGCTGTACATCATTTAAAACCAATAAAAAGATGTGCTATGAGAGCCAGGTCTAACCAAGTGGAAAAGGAGAAGAAAAGTATAGAGAGGGAGATAATTAACTCTTCTAGCTTCCAGGCCATTTTATGCAGACGGTAAAATAGAAAGAGGTAAATGAATTCCCCACCAACGTTTCCAGTTAGGTTAGCTTGGTCCCTGCAGGGGTACAAGGTGCTTGCTGCTCTTGCAAAGGCCCCTGTGAGTGACAGCTGTATTCCCTGCCCTTGAGTTTTATAGCTGAAGCAGCACCAGGGGGGTCAAAAGCAGGTCTCTGAGCACTCTCCACCTCCACACAAGCCAGCCTGGCAGCTTTTCAGCAGCCAGCATTTTTGGGGGGAACAGGGCAGCAACGTGAGGTTGAATCAGACACCAGGGATGTGCTCCTGAAGTGTATTCCCTGCAGATGGCTTCAGCTGCAACACAGATGACACAGGCCATTGCTGTTAATTATTTTATCTTTTCAAATGAGGGGGGAAGGTTGAGTAAATGAGATCAGATCAATCAAGTTTAAATTATTCAATGTCTTAATATTTCTGAAGGGGACTTCTATTCGATTACTGAGCTCCTCCATCTCAGTTAATAATTAAATAATACGCTGGCAGGCACAATGCAGCATGATCATTTCTATTATTACTCATGATGATATCTGGTGCTCCACTACACATGTAGCTGGGAGTTAGTAGTTTTGGCAGATCATTAATTTCCCAGTTTAAATAAAAGCCTTAAAACCTTCTTGCCTGTAGTTAGGGCACATTCAAATCTCATAAATGGAGAGTGTAAGGCTGTGCTGGTGTAAAAGAAGTTTCTGCACACCTTAAGACAGATTCACCTTTGGTTACTTAAACTTGTGTTCTCTAGGAATCTTGCTATATTGTATTTTTTATTTATTACTGAACATTATATTTCATAAATTATTGTAATCTAAGGCCTGTGGTACCTTATAGCAAGAGGTACAGGACTGCACGGGAGAGCCTGAGACAATTCCTTCCTTGCTTTTACAGGGGCTGGAACCACACAGTGTGCAACAACGACTATTTATTTTGCTTTATCTGTACGGCCCCACAAAGCAAAACTTCCACCTTCAGATGCACTGAAATTCCCAGCATGGGCATGGCACCTAAGACCTGTACCTACTGAATCTTCCCAGTTGGCACGCTTTCCGACTGGGAGCTACAAGTGAAGACACACAATTGCTGACCACTGTTTAAGATAAGAAAGGAAGGATTTTTAGGGACGTTTTCCAAGAGGCCAGAAAGCACCATCACCACGCCTTTTTCCATGCTGCTTCCTGCAAACAAGTCAAGACTATTTTGTCAATATTAACAGTTACAACCTGACTGACCTGTATTTAAATTCAACCTGTTTTGTAACTTTTTCTGTCCCTTAAGGAATAGATTTTGTTCTGGGATCACACCCAGTTAGGAAAAATCACTCTCACAGACCTGGATGCAGCGATCAGATTACTGCAGCAATACAACACCGAAGATCTCGCAAAATAAAATCTATCTTTACAATGAGGAGTAAGAATCGTGCAACCCAGTGTTTCTTAAATTAATCTATTTTACTAGAAGAATTAGTAAAGCACTACTTTTTGAAGCAGGCAGGAAATGAAAAGAAAAATGGTATTCCCAAGCTTGCTCACCTCCTCAGACCCAGCAGTTGGTGTAACAGCCAATCTAGGCTCCGGTGCTAATTTCACGACATCAGCCAAGGACACATTCGTCTCAGCTACAAGCCCTGCAATGAGAATCACAATCCTGATCAATGAAAAAAGCACGTGAGGGATGTGTCTTGACTCCCTGGCAAATTAATACATTATATTGATCTTCCCTGGTCAGGTCAGCATTCAGGATTGAAGGATAAATGGCAGAAGATCTTACATTCCTATGCGCTAGCCCGGGAAGTGGGGACTCTGTGATTGAGTTTTTGCCAATCACTCAATTCGTACCCTGGAGAATAGGTAAGCCGCAGGAATGCTACTCAACAATATCAGTAATTATTTATGGTTACAATACAGTAAACACCAGTGAAAATATGTGTAAGCAAGGGATTCAAGGACAAAACGTGACTAAAAAAAGGGAAGAGAAGTGAAAACCCTGTCAAGAAAATATGCAACAAATTCTTAAATACATTTATATATAAAGAAGCAGAATAATAACAGAGTTCTGCTACTACACCATCTTGCTTTGCAAGTGAATCACAGCATTTCAGGAGCTCCTTGTACACCTTCTAAGAACCCCAGGCTAACTGCAGAACACCCTACTTGCAGGTGTACATTGTAACATTATTACAAAGACTTTGCCATCAATATTTCATTTATATTACCAAGTCTTCACTTTTACTCAATTCCTTTGCCTGGCCAAGAGTGAGTCAGCTGAAAGCATCAATCAGACATGCCATTTAGAAACACAAACAGCAAGCCCCTGGGGCTTGGCTGCCAGCGCACCTGAGCTGAGGAGTCCCTCCATCAACATGGCATCTGAAATCTTCCCTCAAAGGCTCTGTCAACCAAGCCTCGAGACTTCATATGCCAAACTGGCAGCCAGAATACACATCTTCCACACAAACAGAATATCTGCACAAACTTTAAGGACAGCTCCACGTTTCACATACGTTCACGGACAAGGAATTTGCCTGCAGTGTTAGGCACTGGGAAGTTTCTAGTGGTTCTGAAGCAGTAGGCAAAGGTTGAGTGCAGAGGAAAACAGTTTGGAAACTTGGTCCCCAAGGTGGAAAAATGGTCACATCGTGGCTTCAAACATACTGTTAATCTAACGGCACTGTTTCCACTGCCCTGCAAGAGCGTACTTTGCCTGACAGAACCCTTGCGTCTTTTCTGGAAATAAAAAGGAGCACACGCTGCGTGCATTGAACACATCGACTCAAGTTTTGTCAGTAATAAAACTGTGCAGTTTTCTGTGCTGTTTTCAAATGCAAGAGAGCATGCAGTCTTCAGATGCTATAATGTGACAGCAGAATTTGCTTCTAAAATTAAAACCTGGCTGATTTCTTCTGATGACTGATGTTATCTTTTCCATGCTTGTTGCAATCCCATGATCCTACATGAACATGTACAGAACTTACAAATCTTAAGGTCCAAATCCTAAAGCTTCTAATCAGAAAAACTGAGGCTAAGAAAAATTGGCATAAATAAGGACTTCAGAATTTGACACACATGCCTTGATTTGTTTAGCTGTAAGATAGTAGAAATTGTTTTAAACCACATTAATAAAATTTCCTGCTTGGGATTCAACTCTTAAATGGCTGATGGCCCACCTTTAACATACACCTGCATGTATTAATAGATTTAAATCAACTAACACTTTAAATCAGGGACTCAGACTGTTACATTACAGTGAGTGATGTAGTACAGCAAGCAAAATGACTGGTCAACCTAAGAGTATCCCAAGATTCATGCTTTTATAAGAGAAAATGCATGGAGCCCAGGACACCTTGCATATCCTTCGTCTTGACATTTGAAAGCTGGAAGATACATATAGATTTAGTGACGTTCATTTGGCCAGTGATATTACTGGTCCTGTTGTCCCTGATCTCTCTGATCTTCTTTGCTAGGATTTATCTTTTGCTTGGTTTGGCCATTTCAGCAATTCAGTTCACAGCCTGCCCCCCAAACTCAGGCAGCAGGCTACACCAGCACCTTCACTTGGCTGTATTCTCCCAAGAGCAGCACGTGGAGTAGCAACTCAACACATTAAGGTCCTAGACTTTCCCCTGTCAGTACCAACAGGTTCGAGGCCCTTAGAACTTTCCCCTGTCAGTACCAACAGGTTCGAGGCCCTTAGAACTTTCCCCTGTCAGTACCAACAGGTTCGAGGCCCTTAGACTTTCCTCTGTCAGTACCAACAGGTTCCAGGCCCTATCGCTTGGCTGAGAAGCCGCCACCAGACTTGAATTCTGATGTAAATGTTATTCTTGGGCCTGATCCAAGCACACTAAGAGCAGAAAACCCTCTTTGACCTGAGTGACCTTCCAGTCAGATCCACACAGCTTTATTCTCCCCTCATTTTCAGTAATGTTAATCCCAAGTATTAACCAAGTGAAATTAAATGCCCAGGCCGCTCAGAAATATCTCCTTACAGTCTTACCTTGAATTGCTCTGTAAGCACTTCCCAAACAAGCAGAGTTGGCCGTATCAATAGTGTACACCGGTGCGTTGAACACATCAGACAGGACCTAAGAAGTATCAAAGCATTGGTTATGCATGTCCATGAAATACCAGGGGTAAGCAATCCCCTATCTCTGCTTAGGAAAACAAATAGCTACCATACACCCCAGCCAAACATTTGGGTTCCCACAGGAAGAAGCACTGCAGGCAACAACGAGTCCTGAGCTTGTCACACAACAGGGTATTTGTAAATCTGAGCTACAGATGTAACCGCAGCCAGTAAACAAAGTCCCATTTCTCTCCACATCTCTTTATTTCAAATTCAGAGAAGTCCAGGTTCAAGCATCATCTCCCTCGTAAGCCCACACAATCAGCCCATGCCAAAGGATTAAACCAGGGCAAGGAGATCTGCTCAGGAGCCCACCACTGGTGCCTGTATTCTTCCATTGCGTTTAGGGCTGAGCCAAGTGGGAAAAGGAGGAGCGAGAGGAACCAGTCATGGCTCCTCAGTTCTCAACTTTGATAAAATAAAAGCTCCAGCAGTATGAAGGCCTGCTAAGCCTGTCTTCACCTCCACCATTTCTATGATATTAGGGTTAGCAGCAAGAATGACACAGGAACTGGTTACAGTTTCTAAATTTACCAGGAATTTTCCTGTATTGGAGGGATCCTTAGGTATGAAGATATACCAAGACTCTTCTCACCTTGGCTTGAGCAATTCGAAGAAAATCTTACAGGCAAAGAATTTGTTAGGGTATCCAACAGATACTAAAGTTATTCAACCACACATTATTCTGCATTGAAATCAACACCAGGCAGCTTCCATTCAACAAGTACATGTGTTCTTCCTCACAGCGTATGTTTAGGAAAATGGATATAGAAGGGGAAAAATGAAGACATATTTGGATAGAGACACGGGAGGTTCAATAACTCTTTTCCAAAAACATTGTTAACAAACTCTTTCCATTTGGTTTCATCACCTCTAGGACTGCAGATGCCCCTCAGGCTGAGCAACGCAAGCAGCAGGTAACAATTCAGATCTAACTTGTGCTGGTTTTATTACTTTTGCCAAAGGGAACAGTGTTATCACCCGATTTACACCCACACAACCAAGTCTAAAGTAAGGCCAGAGTTTCCAGGAATCCAAACCATTTGGATTAGTGATCTGCAACCCTGATCCAGGAATTTGCAGCCCTACTAATCATGGGCCCCAGGGCTTCATAAAAGATGACTAAGTAATTAAATTCATATATGCTATAGAAGAAAACTGTATGTGACATTTCTGAAATATTTTGTGTCCTTCTCTGAAAGTTTGTGGGGAATCTGCAAATCAAAACCTTTGAAAATCACCATTTTTCATACAAAAATCATACATTTTTCATACAAAAAGTAGCTGGTTGCTAACTAGAATACAATGAAAGCCTGAGCTTACAAACTTAAAATATTCTCTTCTGGCATGATAGCCAAGTCAGTATTGCCTAACTTTGCTTGCAAGAAAGCATTGAGCAAAACATGAGCTTCAATGCCAGAGGGTAAATGGAAAATTTATCATGGTATCTATTGAAAAGTCCTCTGGAAGTAGTAAGGTCACAGAGCGCTCATTCCACTGTCCATCCTGCCAGCCAATACTACCATATTGTTTCAGCACATTCCCCATCTGCTGCTTCATCTCATCCCTAACAGGTATTTCTTGTCTTGAGCTGGAATTGTACATTCCTTTGGAAAATGCAAGTCTTTTTTTTGTCTTTCTTTTTTTTTTTTTGCATCTCTGCAGAGACTTATACAATGCTGTTCTACTCTACTCTGAATGCTAATAAGTACTGTAACACTACAAATAACTACCTTTTGTGCCACATGATTATAAAATCAAAATTATTCAAAGTTCATATATTAAGTCATTTGAAACTGTAGAATCTCTCATGAATAATTTTACAAGGAACTGTTACAGGTTTTACTGTTAAAAATATTTCACCATGTTTCATGTGGTCATTAATCAAGCACCACATATGTTATAAAAAGCTTCCCAGAACTGTGGAGAAAGCTACCCTACTATATTTTTTTTCAACAGATATTCCTAAGTTGCCTCCTTTGCAGTGTAAAATATAGGAGTTACTGAATGTTGATTAATTAAGTGATAGTCTTTTGTAGCCCTGGAACAAATTATCCAAAATTGACCATGATAAGGATGGAAGTTGTTATTCCTCATGCAACTGATATGGCTTCTGAGGTTTTGATTAAATTAAAAAGAAGGATCCAATTAACCAGTGATTGAATTAAGTGGATGACACTGTATTGATCATATTATTTTAAGACACTTTTAATGAGTTTTAAAAGCAGCTGTAGTTACACGTGAAGAGCAAGCACCACAACTACCACTCTCCCATCCCCACGATTTTTCAGCTGTGTATGTTGCAGAATTGCATGTTATAAGAATATTCAGTTCTCTGCCTTCATTCCACAGCAAAGAGATCCTCCTGGCACCTAAACTGGAAATACAGCTTTAAAAACAAACTCATCTATTAATCCAATCTCCTTCCTGACATATTCTTAGTAGAATTACTCCAGTGGGGACCAATGTTTTAAGCAATTAACCTATCAGCTAATTTTCCAACGTCAGGTTCCTAAGCAAAATAACCAAAGTAGATGAAAAGAAGTGACATCTGCAGGCAAAACATGCCAGATTTGCTGTGTCCCAATCAGCTACACAACCAATGGTTATACGAACATGTGGCTTAGATGCCTTAGGAGAAAGACAGCTTTCTGCTCTTTGCTCTTCAACCTCCGTTTATCTAGCTCAGGTTTCGCAGAGCAGAAAACCTTTTTTGACTGCAATTGTCAAAGAGTATGGTGCATAGTTGAGGCTGGCCTCTAGACACCCCAGCTGATGGAAAGGGATTGGCATCTCCAGAAAAAAATTCGCCCTGTGTTGACTAACGTCAGTGCCGGGACTTAGCCCCAGACTAAACCAGGTGCCTTTTGGTGTAAATGTCTACCTCCAGGCTCAGTGTCGGAGCCCCTAGTCAAAGGGGAGCTTGTCAAAGCTGTCAGTGGAGTACAGAAAGCTCTCAGGCTCGCTCCCAGGGAGATGTCTACATTTGCTCAGTTAAAACACCATCCAGTTTCCTTTGCACTGTAACTGACAGGATCTCAGGACTGACAGCTCGCACACAGATGTCACATCGCAGGTGACTGGATTCGGGTGAGAAGAATCCCAATCCAGATGTCTAGTTCTGTGCTAGCAGGAGCCAGCTGAGGGACCTCTCACCATTCACAAGCAAGGCTTGCCAAATCTCAGCAAGCAGAAAGAGGGAGCACACGGTACTCTGTTCTTGAGAAGATGGACGAAGGATCTTAACCAGGGCTGGATGCGCAGCAACAGCAGCAGCAGAGTAAGGTGTGAAGAGGGAGGACAGGCTGTACAGAAGCATAGCCTCCCCCCAGTATATGACACAATGCTAATAAGTAACAGATACTCAGAACAACAAGGGCAAGGGTTTGGGGGTTTGCATGAGGGTTTTCTAGGTGTTCAACACCACATAATCCCTCTCCAGTTTAAATTCATGGTCTTTGATCTGAATGGCAAAACCTACAAAAATCTCAGGTGTTGTATCAAGTCTCTTCTAGATTTCTTTGCTGATTGATTTGATTTAAGTGACGAGACCTGGAAATCATCAGTGCTTCAGATACACATTCATAAAACTTGTCAAGTGTAAAAAAAAACCAGAAAACCTTTAAAGTTCAATACAAAATAATCATTAGGCTAATGGTTTCCACACCAAACCTGAAGAAAAGCCCTGAAGACCTGCAGCAGATTTGCAATCCCACACCAACACCTTCTTGTGCAGCTGCAGGGATTTGGATTCAGTACCTCAAACTAAAAATGAAGATGTAACTGTAAGTTCAGTTCAAAGGATTTAATTTTCTACTTACCTGTAAGATCTTTTTATTGTGGGATGCACCGCCCGTAGCCAAGATCCTTGTTCTAGGCACTGCAATGCAACACAACACACAGATCAGACTGAACGTGCATATTGTCACGATTTGTGCTTCCAAACCAAGCAATGAGAACAAGGAGGTGCAAGTCGGGTGATCTGGGCTCTCTCTCTCTCTCTACCTCTAATTTAACTTCTGTAAAAAAGGGGGTAAGACTAATTACCCACCTTCGCAAGAGACGTTAGAACACTTCCTTAGAAGAGGCATATTGCAGATCCATTGTTATTATAGCGCTAACAAAGTCAGGGAGGTTTGCAAAACAGATACACAGCAAGAAAGGCAGAGTGCTGTTATACTACAGCTCTGGTTTGAGGTCAGATGGGTTTGGCTCATAGCTGTATATATATAAACTGACAGATAACCTTTAAAAATCACCACTATTTTCCAAACTTAGCTCTCTGTGACGTTCACAGTCAAGAGTTCACTGAAACTTGGGCAATCCCTATATGCATGAGTGACAAGGAAGTGTGTCGAAAGGTAATTAGAGATGGTCTAAGTCACTTCAATCAAAAAAAATATCTGAATCTTCACCCAATGCGAACCCACAGTTTGGGGGCATTAAAAAAATAAATTATCCTGCATTCTTTAGTATTTAAAGAAAATGTCTTTCCCATGCCTCATCATTTATTTGTGTGTAACAAGTCATGCATCTACGCATAACCACAATTCAGCAAGGCACTATGAACATGAGTATTCCAAATTATCTCTCTGAACTACTTTAAAGGATTAAAACAAAATAAACTCATAAATACTTTGATATCATACATTAAAAAATCTAACCACTTAATTACCCTGATTTATGACAATAATAAGTGATATCATCACATATAGCCTCCCAAAAAGGGAATTTCAGTGTGGTTATTATTTTGTTATTTTAACCTCCTTTTTAATAAAAGCTAATGATAATTTATTTTTTACAAGGCAAAGCTGGTCTATACTGATGCCCTAAATAACTTATTGTAATTTATCCTTTCAAGTGTCTTAATGACAAAAGCCCTGAAGACAGAATTAGAAATAAAGAGAAGATGCGACCCACCGTGCCATTTCTAGACCCAGAGCTAGGAGCTCAGGTGGAGTCTAAGACCCAGACAAAGCATTGCATGGGGGACCCTATTTTACTGACAAATTTAAATTTTATTTTCCTCTTTGGAGGATATTCAGTGATGCACAAATTGGGTTTTAAAAGCCATTAGGATCTCTGTCAATGTCAGTAAACAAATAAAACAAACAGCAGAGTGATTCCTCAGAGAAAACAAGTTTCAATTATTCCAGCACAGAGTGACAGATCCCTGCCAAGATTATCACAACATAATAGCACAGAAACCAGTGAAAAATAACTAGTAAGCCTCTGTTCCTAGAAACCAAACCGAACTCCAAATGATTTGCCTAGTAGTTGCAATTCTGTCTTGCTAAACCTTGTTGCGAATATAAATTCTTGCAGAACTACCACATCCAACACGAAAACATCACATTTCAGAGACAGCCAGCAAGACAGAATGAGAAACAGACACGTCTGCCACACTTCACAGCAGCTACAACCAAAGAATAAGGCACGCTTGCCTCTCCACCGCCTCTGGGATGGGGCTTAATAAACTGCTGGGCTATCACCATCCGGAAAGAATGGTGGACAATATAAAAGTGGTCAAGCCAAACAGCAACCACTCCCGTGAAAACCTCAAACATATCTTAGCTCATCTCCAGCTGCATGCCAGTGCTCTGTCTCTGGGCTTCTGCTCCACAACTTTCCAAAGGTTTCAGAGCTCCGTCAGTGTGTATTGCCACCTGCTTTCACTGGCACAGTAACCAATGGGCCAGGCAGGGCTGATTTGTGCCTCCTAGCTGACTCCACTGCCCCTGTAAGAGGCAACACGTTTGCATTTGGAATCGAGGACTGGACAGGAGACTTACTCCTTGCCAGGTCAGAAGATTCAGAGTTTAGCTACGTTATCAATTTATGCCAGAACTGTCATTCAAAATACTTCGATATAACGAAGTTATCATAAGAAGAGTAGGGGTGCATTTACAGTTTGCATTGATACAAACCGCTCACGAGTACGCATTTACCCTACTAGTAGGTGAGTTAGATTATTTACCAGGGCGGCAAACAGTTCTCAAGTTTAAAAGTATTTAACACCCTGATTATCTGCACACCCATCTTAATCCAGACTGATTCATTCATAGCAAAACACTAAGAATTACTTCAGTATATAGCTAACCTACTTGATAAAAGAAACTAACTTAATTTATACTAAGTTGCTAACGTTGGTTGGACATCTCAAGTTCTAAATTGGATCAGCTTGTGAGTACTAACACACACAGATACACAGTAAAAAAAAATCCAAACCCTATGCTGAAGTTACATGAAGGGCACACTCATTCATTCTCCTCCACTTTGAATAATGAGGGTGGCTCACCTCACCAGAAAACATCCCAGCAGGCAACAGCCTAGTGAACCTCAGGCATCGCTGTCTGACAACCGAATCTGATCCACCATACTGGATCATATGGTGGCACATATGCATCCCGGCCATGTGGAAGAGGGATCTTAGGTGAACCCAGGGCACCGCGTTTCCAGAGGCAGCTCTGCGTGCGGTCAGAGCAGAGGCAATGGCTTCCTTGGTTGAGTTTCAGCTGCTTCTTACAGATGAGGACTAGGTCGCAAAAGTATTTACTGGAATTTGCTGAATTTTAGGTTTACCTCTTATTTCAAACTCTCTCCAGAGAGTGAGGAAAATGCATTGATCACTGATTTCAGGGATTGTCTTTTTAATGCCAATATTGTGTGCTCTACTGAACGGGGAACATTTGCTCTGAGATGTGTAATTGGATACATCTTATAAATAAATAAAGAAAGCCCATCATTTATGTATACAGGGGCATTTAACAAAGACATCGTTCATCCATCACTAGCAGTGTTCTCAGCCGGCTGTGTTTGAATCTGTCAGGAGCTACCATCTATCCCCTATGGCAGTGCACAGAAAGAACTTAAATACAGTGTTACTAAAAAAAAATTCAAAAACCAACACACACAAAAACCCAACAGTTGTAGCAAACATCATTGTTTGTTGTTTAAAAACTGAGAGAATCAGTTTTAAACATCTTTTAATTAAAAGCTCCCTGCATAGTACCTAACCAACCAGTTTATTTCCTTCCTATTTAAAAACTAATGATTTTTCAGAGATCTGATCGAGAACTTTAACCCTATCTAGAAAGCATCTGCAGCTGCGCATGGCATGGTGTCATCCTGCAATATGCACATCTTGCACAGATCTGTTATCTGCCGTGGAATGTAGTGACTGATATAAATGAAATTCAGGTAAAATAATAATTCCCACTGGACAGGAGGAGGGGGGAAGACCCAAGAAGTTCACTTGGGAACATGTGGGAAAACTGAGCACAAGGCATTTTCCCACACAAGGTGAGAAGGCAGCCCACTCTATGCATGTTACTACTCAGACAACAACCTCCATTCTGCCCTTCACAGAGATCCAGCAAGAACTGAATTATTAGTTAAAGTTCATCTCCTGGCTCTTGTTTTCAGCCAAAATATTGCTTTCATTGAAAGGCATGTATGGGGAGGGGGCATAAAAATAATCTGTTGCTGAGGAGAGAAATTACTGTTATTTGTGTCCAGCCATTGTCAGTGGTCCCAAAAAGACTGGTCCTGCATCACTATGTATTTATAAAAACAGATCTGATGCCTTTCCAGAAGAGCAAGAAGTTTAAGTGGAGTAAGCCAAAAAGTGCAGGAATAACAAAGATTTTGGAAAGTGCAGACTCAAGGAGCACTGCCCGAGTGGATTCAGCAAGTGAGACAGCAGAATCAGTAACACAGGGCGAGTGTCTCCTGAACAGTCTGACATCCCCTTTAATGGTCTTGGCCCATTAACCACAGCTATTAAAAAAATAATCACATAAGCAAACTTCCATCAATCAGAAGGTTTGTGCTGATAATTAGTACCAAAGTCTGCTGCCACATCGTTTGTGCAAGATGACTGGAGGCAGAAGTTCAGCCTCCTCTTCCACCAGGAGTGGGTCAGATCAGACCACTAACTGGTCCAGATGCTGAAACCGATGGGATGGCTCCTGGGATGGCTCAGGGCTTTTGGATCTGGCTATATTTCAACTGGACTGTAACAATGTGCCTGTGTCAGTCTAGAATTTTGCTGGCTCATGGGCTGCAAACTCCGAAAGCAGAATTTGACCTTAGATTTTAAGGCTGAAAACTCTAGCTTTTTCATCTAAACTTCCAGTGCTGCACAGAGCCCTGGTTTGTATCCCAAACTCCAGGCACTCTCTGTCTTTCAAAACTCCTAAAAGACGTTTCCAAGGCTTCATCCAAACAACTTCACAACATCTTTCTCATCACAACTGAATCCATAAATAAAACAGAACAACGGAACATGCATTCAAAAAGCAGCTGATTATGCACATGAACCCACGCCAGCTATAAGCATGATTGCGAATAACTGCAATTTACAATTTGCAAGCAAGAAGAAACGTATCAGCCCCTCCTTTATTTCTCTGATTAACTCCAAACACTATAATTTCAAAAAAAGTATTTTCTAGCTTTTCATTCAAGAAAAACAAACCAAGAATATATGATTATTTTGTCCCTTTTATAAAACAAATGTTCCAAAATTGCCCTTCTTGCATACTAACTCTTCCAATATTCATGCTAATCTTTCATATTCATATAAGGACTGTGAAATTAAACTCCCGCTATGGTAAAAGGTTTCTCTTGTCTATATCTTGTAAAATATGAAAATGTACAAGGTACTGAGTGCCTTTTATGTTACTCTAAGTTCTAGAACTGGGTCCAAAGGCGCTTGCTTCTCTACCTCATTGTGCTGCATCACTTTTGGCATAACTTTCATTAACAGAAAAAAAAAAAAAAAAGACTGCCACAAACCAGCCTTCAGCATATTAGACACTATCTACCTAAGGCAAAAGTAATGTAAATTGGAACACACACTTTTTTTTTTCTTTTCTTTTTCGCTTCTTTTTTTAATTTAGACCCAATACAACTGTCTGAGTGAAAAAATTACAAGCTTGAAGCCAAATACTCAAACAAATTCAGCCACCTTTGCAATTCTAAAAACAATACTGTGATTCATAAAAGCCATTAAAAAAATAGTTTTAGAAGTGTTTCTAACTTTCACTTTAAAGCATCAGCTAATTTATTCCAAAGAAAAGCAAGCCAGACTTGCCATACGGGTTAGCTGTTTTCTTACTTACAAGCAAAAAAGTTTTCATATTCTGTAACATGCTTTAATTTCACTGAGGGTTTCAATTGCTCAAATGACTGTCAGAAATTTTCCAGACACAAAATTTTATTCTTATTTTTTAAATGCAGTGCCTGGGGAAGAAAAACAACTTTTAAAGGTAGAATTATCATCAGCCTCTAAAGGCTACTGAAGTAGAGCTACTATCCTACCAGCTGTAATTCAACAGGGGAAAAAAGCCTTGATTTCTTCAGCAGCCATGACAAATACGGCTAATATCCTCAACAATTTATTCTACTTATACAGATAATGTCTCTACAATGATGTAGGTAAGAACAGGCATGATTTTTCTTGCTCACACTACTCTAAGGCAAGAATACCACCACTAAAATGAGTAGATGCGCACACACCAAAGTAAAACAGAGTAGGAAAGGTATCCATGGTCAAGACTCTTATGCCACTGATAGTCTAGGTCACCTTATATTCTCAAATAACTTCTAACAGCAGAAATTGTTCTTCATGAGGGTGCCAAATTTGGCTTTCCTAAGACCCTGCTTCAATAAAGACAAAACTTTAAGCTTCAGGTTTTGAAATGCAAAGACACCAAATGACCTGAGTCTGAAAATCCTCAGCCTAGCTCACTTCAGATATGAATTAAAATTTAACATTGACTCAAAGCCTTCCCCTTTTTGATGGATTTCAGAAAAAATAAACATAGAAAAACATGTACATAAATTCTCTCTTAACAGCACCTTAAATTATTGCAGATCACCACAAAAGTACACGCAGCCTAAGATGTACTATCAGAAACAAAACCTACTCCAGATACAACCCCACTGACAATTCAATTTCATTGACTTTGGCAGGGTTATACAGCAAGAAAAACTTTGGTACATGAATGGTAAAGACTTATTTGGGAACAAAGCAGATCAATAGTTGTAATACTGTTATAACATATACATTGACACCCTCCCAACAAGACCTCTGAAGTATCTGCATTTTTGTAGAAATAGTGCAGAGCTGCAATTGCTTATCAATTTGCTGTGATTTTTTTTTTTGAGATGCATATTTCTATTTGACAGAATATTTTGATGAAGCCAGGGATAAATTCCAATGGTAATGTGTAAAAAAATAAATCCACAACTCAGTACTGGCACTTACAGCAAGGGGGAAAAAAAAGGGAAAAAAGAGAAAAAAAGGAAAAAAAAAAAAGAAAAGAGATTCAGACCAAAAGTTTTTGTAGATATAGGCTGAATATTTTGGAAAATATTTCTGTGAAAGCTTTTAAGGAAACTAAGGAAGATAAATTAGAAGGACCACTTAAAATCTGTTTGGTCGAGACTGAAAACCTATTTAGGGAAAAGTCCTCTCCTGAAGACATTATTACTAGAAGTAGTTTAATAAACCCTTGCTATCTCTAACTTGTGTAAATTCTTCATTCTGAATTAATTCCTTTAAAAAAAAAGTAATACATTTCATGAATTAGTAAGGTAAAATGGGTTCACATATCAATGTAACTGGCTTACATCAGGTTTAATTTTTTTTATTTTTTGGCCACTCAAAGTTCTTCTGTTTTGTTACCCGAAGTTTAGATATGGCAAGAACTGTGAAACTTAAAAATAATGTGTGTTGGGGAAAAAGACTAATCACCACAAAATCTACTCAGCTGTTGCTCAAACATCCATAAAGTGGCCAAGGTTCCAATTAAAGCTTAACATAACAAAGCGCAACCTGCTTTGATTTACCCCATGCTTCCACAATTATTCATAGACTCTTGGCAGCACCTCTGCCTTCACCTTCCACTTCAGAATTCCTGTCATTCAGCAAAAATAAATGTGAAATCTGGAACCAATGCGACAAATGTATTGATTCTCAAAAAATATTCTGAAGCAGGTGGTACCAGTCTGAAAACAAAACTTAGAGAAGATCCAAACTGGGCATTTGAAATCCAGCCACCACATTCAGCTACTTAATAACCTACCTACAGAGAGCTCCAAAAACGTAAAAGGTCAGAGTGGACCATCTGCTGAAACGGTATCACACAACTTTCACACAGCGATCTCACCACCCAGCTCAGCTCTGTATTCACTGAACTGCAGTCAGCTGAAGAAGACACAGAACCTCAGCTGAAGGACCCAAAGTGACAGAGAATTTACTGTGTCTACTGGCTGTTTCCATGTTTAATACCCGTAAAGTTAAATATGTGCTCTTTCCCCATAATTTAGATTTTTCTTCTTTAATCTTCTAGTCACTTGATCTTTGTGGCTGTAGCCTTCCAGTTAAAACATTACTATAGACTTGGGTTTCCCCTTCTCGTTTTGGCACTTACAGACCACAATTAAATTGCATCTTGTCTTTCTTTTTGATAAGCTAAGGATATTATGTTCCGGTACTCATTAAAAGGCATAATTTTGAGACCACAAACCACTGATTCTTAGTGCTGCTGGTATACTACCAGTGCCTAGCAGAAATGTCTTCACCACTGAAACCACTATCAAAAGAGAGCAGTTGGTAAAAGCATCAAAAATGTCTACTCTAGAAGTAGCTGATATTGCACCTGGTCAGTTTGCCTATCCAAATACTTAGCAGGAAACTGATAAATGACAGAGAACCTTGTGCTACAAACCTGCCTGCCTTCTTGGGAGAACATTCCAGCTCTGAAGGTCTGTAGCCCCAACAGACACATGCCCTGCAGTGCTGCAGTAGGAGGTCAGATGTTCTATGGCCCCTGTTGCAAAAAACCCCTGAGTTCAGGAGGGCTCTGCACCAAGCTACACATCGGTGCCTCTCGGAACCCTGGAAATGCAAACTTACAATTCCTGCTGCTCAGTTCCCAGGACTGGAGGTGAGATACCCACCCAAAGTCAGGAGCATGCAAGATGCAGGTCACTGCTACCTTAGGCATTTTCCACTGACTAAACCCAACAAATTTTATGTGCTCTGTTGCTAGTATTTCAGCAAAGCTCAGTATTGCCTCAAAATCTTCTGACACATGAGAAATTTGTGCGTGACACTCAGCAAAACATACACCCTCCCATGGCTGTCACAACTCTGATGTAAGTACTGTACATGGCTTTACGAATCACACATCGGTACATAACGCTTGCTACCACGTTATTTAGAAACACAAAACCCATTGTTTTCTCATTGTTTTAAAACTATTTTGTCCTCATATACAGCAATTTTCAGCCTTTCAAATCTTCTAAGGGAAACAGAAGATTACATTGGCAAATCAACATGTGACACCATCCATCGAAGGTTAATATGAGAAAAGCAAGGAAGGATACAAACGAGGTACCCAAGGTCGCACAAAATCAGTAGAACAACCAAGAATAGAACAAAGACCTCTTCATTACTTACATCACAAACACATTCAATTCTGCATTAGTTAATCTGCAGAGTCTGTGCATCAGTAGCAAGACATGTCCACAGGAGAAAATACAATAATAATCAGCTGCAAGTTCAGCATTACCTAAAGCCACAGGATAAAATTAAAAGGTACAGGGTGTGATGGCCTGACCTTGAATACCACTTGACTGAAAAGAGGAAAGAATATCCTTCCGGGTATTTTAATTCTAGAGGAACCCAAATCACCACAAACTTGGAAAAAAAAATCCGTTTGGGATCTAGATTTGCAAACCAGATCTCTACCAGATCTCAGGACTACTCTGCTTCCCTCAGCACCAGCCTTTGCACCTTATCAACAACAAGCCTCTATAAAGAAAAAAGTCAAAGCCCAGATATCATTTTATTTTTTCAAAGGATTAGCCAGCTGAAAAACAGAAAAGAACTTACAAAATAAGGCAATTTGGGTGATTAGTTTACATGATTTTCCAAAAGAATTAACAACTGTTCCAGCATCCACAAATATTGCCCGTAGCTCTTCTTCCCCCAGCTCTGTAAGGCTGTTTTGAGTTTGGTGCTGGTGACGAATTTTTCTTCTTGATTTTTCTTTTTAATACCTCCCACTCCTCTCAATAGAAATAACCTACAGGCTGTAAAGTACTTCGTAAGCGTAAAATGAATTGATAGGAGGGTGTACCTGCTCACAAAACACTAGGCTGAGATAGCAGAAAATCTGTTTATCTTGTTTGTTCAACAAAGTTCCATATACCAGAAGCCAAACAAATACATTGAGTAGGAAACATTTGCTTCTTTTTCTCCCTAAAAACCGTACCTAACTTACCAGCCAAAAAAAAACCCCACTGACCTTCTATATGTGACTGTGGTGGGTCACTTCACTCCTTTGAGGCTCTTGGTTTTTTTACGGTACCTACAGAATCCAGCACTGGGGACCACTTGTACCAGTTGAGGCCCTGAGCACTACTAAAGTCTTCTGTTATTAATAAACCTCCTGCTTTCCAAGTGGATTATTTATAAATGAATTTTGTAACCTCTGGCAGGCTAGAACTAAACAGAGAATACAGTTTTTCCCCCTTTAACTTAAAAATAAAGGCTATGGAAAGATGAATAGAGAGAAGCAATTAATATGTCCTAATAATTGTCATACTGAATGGGAGAACCGCTACGTTTCTTGGGGTTTCTGTGCAGGAAGGTTCCAGGTAACTATTCATTCACTGGGCTGGGTTCATGTAAATCGGATGCTGTTGCCAAGCAACTATAGGTGCTAAGGAATGAAATACAGTCTGCAGAAACCTAATAGCCTGGAGAGAAAAAGAACTACAATCTGAGATTTATGGCATATATAAAAGGAAAAGAGTCATTCTCCCACACACAAAGAACACAGATACTTTATTATAAATGTCCTTAGCGTGTTTTTCTAAAGCATAATGAAGCAATAAAACCCCCACTCCACCCCAAATCAAACAGGTATTTTTTTTTATGCTGTGTTCATTAAGCTTTCTAGAAATAGTTCTTGAGAAATTAGCTACCAAGACAAAAGCTAAAATATAACCGAAAGATCTATCTTTTGCACATGAAAAATGTTAGCTGTACAGACAGCACTGCAACTGCCAATCAGCTATCTACTTCACCTTCTTATGTTTTTATACCATGCTCATTAACATTGCATCTGATCATCAGAAATTCTCTTTAAGCTTATTAAGATTTTAAAATATTTTTAGCAAGTTAATTAGAATACATTAACAGAGCTCATCTGTGTTCACCCATCATGCATATTTTATTTTATTCAGGCAAATTGCTTTTAAATGAAATATTAGACCTAGGAAGGGTACACTGTTGGGTACTGAACAATACAACCCCTTAGTACAAACAACTCCTCTCAAACACCCTAATAACTTCATGCCACTGGAATGTGGGGAGATTTTCTGATGGCAAAGGGGTTTTTTTTTTAGTGTCTGCCCTTATCACAATCCCCTCCAGCTGAGGGGTGGGTACCCAGACCTGGTGTATCATCCTAGTACCTGAACATCCTTCATTGCCATCGTGTTCCCATACAATCAATAAAAGTTAAAGCCACTAAGAAACCACTGCAATGGGAAACAAAGATCCAGTTAAGGAGAAGGAAAGAACGTCTTCAATCCCTCATACTGTGTAGTTCAGGGGCTTTTACAAATTTGTGTTTGGTGGTCTTTTTTTTTTTTCCTCCTGCTGACAGTCTCTGAGGACATTATTTGATCTTAGGACAGGAGTCCAATTAGAAGCTCTGGCATGACGTGGCAGAGGTGCACACATTTGGCAGAACAGCAAGAACAGCTCACAAAGAACAAACCTGAAATACCCTTTGCTTTAGTTAGCATTATAAATTCCTCCCTTCAATGTGCACTAAGTGTCACCAAATTCAATCACTCAAAATTAAATAACAGTTCATGAGGAAAAGGGAGACAGCAAAAACTACCTTGGGGTATTTTGGGCATGCCACTTGCAGAATTTCACTCAAGTCAGATGAAGTCCATCACTGGACACTGAAAAGTCACTACAATGCTACAACAATAAGATGCTCCTCAAGCTTCTGCTGTACATTCACTCAATCCAGTCAAATATGACACCTTTGAAATTGTTCCTTTAGATTCCATACAGCCCAAATCCTTCCTATCTAAGGAAGGATGGAAGATCACACTAATTTCATCAACAATTCTCAAGCTAAGTAGTTACTTTTAGAGATCTGCATAAATAAAAGGATGAACAAAGTTTGCCAACCTCATGCTTGATTCAGATCTTGCACTCTCACTGCATTTCAATTAACCTGCCACAGATTGCAGAGCTGACATATTTGATTCAGATAGTAAAGAAAACACTCTTTAAAAAACAACAGGTCTGAAGCTTTTGATGAGCGATCATACAATCTATATCAAAACACACATTTAAATCTCAGTCACCACGCATTTCATGATCTGCATCATTAACACTCTCTGGTTTGAGGGATTTTGATAATCTCTTTTACAATCTATAACAGTTCTTTATCTGCAAGGCACTGATGCCTGTTAACCAATGATCATTATTTACATATGCTTTGTGCCTGCAGCCTTCCCTGAGATGTTAATCTCTTCAATTCTAACGGCTCCTCTTTTATAAACTGCTGTGATACGCCCCATGTTTTCTCCCACTGACGAACCCCAAAACTGGATGCATCTCATTTAGCATTTGGCTGAACACATCAGCCACGCTGGCACAGGGAAATTTTAATCACAACTGAGCAATTCTATGGTAAGCTCTTCCAAAGGCCAAGCGAAAAGAACCATATCGATGGGTGGAGCCCCTTGTCTCTGAATAAATCACTTCTGATTGCACTGAATCCAAAACCATCCTGTCGTAACCTTTTCCTTCTATTTCTACATTCATTAATCAACTCAAAAAACATCAAAAGCACAAGCTGCAGTGCTGCGGTCCGTAGTTTCTCCTCAAGCTTGACCACGCAGAAGTTTTGCTTTTTAAAGGAATTCTTTGCCTTCGACAGTTGGAGCAGAGATTTCACCTCCATGCCACGGAGCTGGAGTCCGGCAGCTGCCTTGGCCCCAGGGATCAGCCAGGATATCTCTCCCCAGCACTTGCTGCATGCTGAGTAACAAGTCACACAATCCAAACAATTTATTTCTTGGCATTAAAGAACACAAACTGCCTTGGTTTATTTTGTAACATTTAAGCAGACATACGTCCTATCCTAAGGAAAACACGCACCTAGAAATCAATATGAATTTCTACTAGCATCCTAATTGCAAAGAGTAGGGCTTGAATGAGCAATGAGGGCAAACGCACATTTTAACGTCATTTAGAGTGACCAAAGACACTGAAATATGTTTACAGTTAAGAGTATTCACTAGAAAAAGCAGGGGAGAAAATAAAGCATGACTACCAGACAACAGTTATATAAAATGCAATTTAACAAAGCACGTTTTGTCACTGGCCTACCCTGGTGCACGCTCATTGCTCCTGCAACCAGAACAGCGACTCAGTTATCCAAGCCAGCGGAATTTTAACAAATCCCTATAATATCGCCGCTAGAGCTGCACCTGTAGTACAGCTATGCTCAAGCTCACCTGGCTCAGGATTCTAATGAGAACCTGGAGCTCTCCACTGCTTACAGAAACTTCCCCGTTAACCCAGCCATACCCAGAGCAGCTCGGAGCACGTTACCCACCCCAATCCCCCGTGTCTGGCTCTGCCACCCCTTCAGAGAAGTCTCAGCCAGCTTTATTAGCAAGCTGCAAAAGTCCTCCTGTCCACCCCCTCTATCTTCCCCTTCTCCCAAACCCATAGCACAGAAGACTCCTGACCAATTCTTTTCCTTACATTTTCTTCTGCAGAGGCCAAAACCTCCCGCTACCTAAAATCCAGCCCCATGTAAGTACGGGACATCACTGAATAGCCACTGACTCTATCAATTTTATTTATTATTATTACTAGCTTTTTATTATTATTACTTTATTATTATTTTAAAGTAAAAGGCTGCTCACATCTTCCTTTGAAATGGCAAAAGGACAGGGTTTTCCAGCCTGGGTACATCCTCTGGGTCCCCAAGATACAGTTCACCACAAACACCAAAATCCAGCACATCGTCTGAGTCCCATTCCCTACGTTACACCCAATCCCTGCATAAAACAGCAGTCAACAAAAATGCACAACATCTTTTCCCAAATCCTCACAGTTAACACATTAAGTGGCAATAAAGGGTGCAATGACTTTCCAAGGGCATGTACCTGTTTAATTATTCAAAAGAAAATTGACTCAGGCACCATGGTATGAAACACTAAAATATGCAAACGAAGTAAATAATGGGGGAAAGCAACAAAAGAGAAAAAGGGATCATGGTGAGAGGAACATATGGGTCAGATTCAGATCTCCTTGTGTACCTGAGTTTCTCTATATACTTGCGTATAAGAAGAAAAGATTGTGAAGTGACAGAGAAATTATTATTTACTCATTTCAGTACTGGGACTAGGGTCTTGAAACAATCTAACCATGCCTAGAATTTCCTAAGAGAGTGTTATTTTCACCTATATACATGAAGCAATTTCAGGAAAAGGAATGTTTACACCTTTCTAGACAATCAAATCTTACTGCTGTGAAAACACTTACTTGTTTCAACAGAGGCTGTATAGAACAGAAGAAAAGATGCAGGATCTGATCTGTGAGCAAATCCTGTTTATTCTAAATTAAGGCCTTGAAATGACTCGCTAAAACAGTAAGAACAGGTTAACAGAAAAATATTGTAACACCAATTCTAGTTATTTGTCCATAAAACATGAATATCCCATTAAAACAAAGAGCATTTGATTTTAGCTTGGACCAAAGCAAATGTCTTTCCAATCAAGACATCTAGTGAATTGAATGTCTCTTGTAAGCAGGTGCTACTGTGTTACATTTTCATCCAAACTGCTGAGAATAAGCTAGAAGAAAATGACAAAGTAAATTGAACAAGAAAGTGTCTGATCTTGATGAATAATTCAATGATGCAATGCAACAAATACTGATTTTTTTTCCTGGTAAAGGCAGTTTACAACTGTCCTTTGCTTAGAAAAATGACCTTCTCATGGTAATTCTGCTTTTGTCTTTAGGCACTGGGTGACAGCCTCAGTAATACTCACAATTCCCGTTCACAGCTCTGCTGCTGATCTCAAAGCACGCACTTCAATTCCTGCTCTACCATCTAATACTTTTTAAATAAAATAATCCAACGGCTGAAGAACTGACTGTTCTTTAACTAATTAGGTCACTTTTCTTGAGTCTTAAAAAGTATGAGGGTATCTTTTAACAGAGTTCAGAGTCACAACCTGCATGCCGGCATGAGCTGTAGGAACTGCAGCATGATGTACTCATCGAGGCAGGAACGATGCCATCAGCCAGGAATACGGCAGCTCATTGGATACCTAGCAACTCCTTACAGCAACAGGGAGAACCTGGAAGCTACGGATTTGATGATCCAGATTCAGGATTGTCTGAACTCGTAACAAAAATACATCACACCTACTTCTGTCTCCTATCTGTTAAAAGGCATTAGACTGGAACTACAGCTGGAAAGCAGGATTCAGAGCTGTTGGATTGTATAGTCCTGCCTCACACCACCGATGATTTCCTGCATTACCTTGGGCAACCTGCCTTCACCCTTAAGGGTAGAGCTTCTCCTTTTATAAACAGGCAGTATTAACAGCAGAAACGTGATAAAAATATCATCCACAAGGAGACAGGGAATAAACTCTCTTCTCCATAGCCAGGGTGGACAGAACAAAGCCTGACAAAACTATGAAGCTGCGACATGCCAGTTATACTTGTTGCAAGAAAATCTTTTTAATAGTCAAGATAGCAAGACATAGGAATAGGTTAATCACCACTCCCATTCCCTGAGGAACTGCTTGACTGCGTGGATAACAACAGTGTGAACCCAGACAACCATCACTCTTCCATTACAGAAAAGTTACCATGCAACCAGGACTGTCAGAGCCGCAGGTCCAGAAT
This sequence comes from Falco peregrinus, assembly GCF_023634155.1. Lineage (NCBI taxonomy): Eukaryota > Metazoa > Chordata > Aves > Falconiformes > Falconidae > Falco > Falco peregrinus. The sequence goes on along the minus strand of NC_073725.1, from coordinate 57,653,640 downwards.
AACCACGGCCATTTAGTCTAATGAAAAGAGAATTTACTTGGGAAAGGGCTGAGCTGGATGCCAGCCTCCATTCCCAGAAGTATGTCTTTTATTCCCAACAATTGAAAAATGCATATAAGAATTCACCTGTCAGCCCTGTTGTATCCACAGTAAAGATTGCATTGGAAGAAGCCCATCACTGGGGAGGTGGGTTCAGCCTAATGATCTAGTAACCAGAAAGCCAGAAAAATCTTCTTTAGAGGTGGTAAAGTCATACCTCACATATCAGTATTAACAAGGGACATACTTCACTAGAAGATCACAACTGAAAAAGGCTTATTTTGCCTTTTCTCATGTACTCTTTGCTAATTGTGCTCTACATCTTTCTCAATGCATAGTCTTATTATAACAAAAACATATAGCAAAGAATCCAGTCTACAGTAGATTACCAATCCAGCCAGAAAAACAAAACAACAACAAAAAAACACCAGTTAAGAAAAAGATTAACCCTACTAAAATCTGCAATCCTAGACATAACCAGTATGACCAGCTTAAATGCAAGTAAGGACACAAGCATCCAGCTGCATATTTTCTGACCCCTGCAATGTATCAGAATCTCTTGCTTATGAATAGTCAGATTACATTTGGCTAGTTGGCAGCACTTCTTAACACCTAACAATCTAATAAAAATATATTTTTTCTCTGCGCTAGACAAATCTGCCCACCTTCAACCTCTGCTACCCATAAACCACACAATTTATTCAAGTACCTTTACTCTGAGTATAATTAACCTTTTCAATGTACAAAAGCTTCTGTGCCTCTTGAATGAACAAAGAGCTATTAATGAACAAAAAATACTCTCCTGATCAAATGTTTGATACTATTTCTGGGAATACAGAGCATATTATTACTATCCATATATTGTATATAATATTTAGCTCACATATCTTCTTCCAAAAGGTTTCTGTTTTCAAAGTATCATTGTATAAGACTGATTTTTATATGCCACAAGGATACATTAGTCAGGTTACTGCAGATTTACACTGACAATCAGAACGACATGATCATGAAAAAGAAAAAGCCCATTTGCCCTAGCTTCAAAGCCAGGGGATAAATGTAAGAGGAAAACAAGATTAATTTTATTTTACTCATTTCAAGGTTAAACTGCAAGGAACCTTAACATCACATGCATGGTCATAAGTTTTCAATGCATGGTCCATGAACTCTTGGCAGCCCATAAGGTAAGGGAAGCAGGTCAGTTGTCAAGGAGATTTTGAATTTACCATGTAAGAGGTCCAGTCCCATACTGAAAAATTTATGAAACCTACAGATTTTAAGTTTGAAAATCAGTGACCAAGAGGAAAGAAGGTGGCATGTGAGTGGTTTTCTTCCTCCTCTCCCTCATTTCTTATAGGGATGAGAGGTCGGAACTGAGCTGGAAGGCTCGAATTCACCAGTGCCACACATCATCTCTTCTGTACAGACACTTCACATCTAGGCAAATGCTGGCTTTCTGGCTTTAGTCCTGTATTTTCAGCTGTATTTTCAATGAAAAGATGCACTGAATTCTGCAGTAACACAACTGTTGATCACACTCTGTTTTGTAACAGAAGTCCTGTCAGATATTTAGCCTTAGTTACCAAAAACTATCTTCAGGGAGTACAAACATTTCCCCTCTGGCATCCTGTCAGTCACAGCCAATCTGTAAATAAACTGTCAAACTCCATTCTAATCATTCCTGAATCTGCAAGGGAAAAAAGTAGTAAAATTGGTGCAGCTGGTTGTAGTCCCTGTAGAGCAGGGCTGATTTCACAGCTTTAATATGGTTCACTACTTCACAGCAAGTCCGATCTGATATACAGCATGCAGAAATGAGTGACACCTTTGCTAATCATTTTCTTAAACTTATCACATGTGGAGGTAATAACAGATGCAATGACTTTTCAAGGGCACAGACTAGTTAATTTTTCAAAAGCAAATCAACTCAAGTTCTGCAAAATTAAAAATCCACTAAGACACACTGTCAAGCTATCTAAATTATGGAGAATCACACAAAAAGGGAAAAACAAAAGTCTGGTCATGAGAAAGATCATGTTAGAGGCTCTTCTTATATTGTCATATGTAAAGTAGGAATATAGCAGCTGCAAACAAGCCAAAGATCTAAATAGGGATGCTGACTTTAGCAAAGACTTATTAAATAAAAAGGGAAACCGTATGTACTATTACCTAGAACATATTGGCACCCTCATTCTATAATTCATAACTTACTAAGTAATTCTGAGGGAGCTGGTCAAGAATTTTTCTGCAAGATATTTTTTGTTGGACCGTGACAGCTAATCAAAGAGTTTTTCAGGGCCACAACAGAAAATGTGCAGCAGAAGAAAGATCAGAAAGAGAGCAGATAAACACTATCACCTCACTGCCTATGGACTCACTTAGGATGTAAATCACCTGATTTAGAGCAGGGACAGAACCTGAACCAGGGTCTGCTTTATCCCACAAATTTTCCTTCACCATCAAGTTAGACAAAGTCACACTGTCTCTCTGGATCGGTGAATATTTCATAAGAAGCAGAATAGCCCCAAGCAGAAGAAAGACTGACTCTAAGCCCAATAGCTTGACTTGTATCAAATCTAGGTTCAAGACTCAATTCTGTTTAGCAGTCATAAAAGGGATCTCAGTCTCGGTCTGCAAAAGGAGATGCATCCTTCATGTTTCTTCACAAAAGCCCCACAAAATGTGACTAATTATGAGACAGTTTGAAAATAAATTCTGAAAGTACATAATTTCTCATGAAACAAAAATACAGATATTTGATTGCACATGCTTACTCAGTCCCCCTGCTCAGGAAGGAAACGTTTCATGAGAATAGCTGAATGCACCACAGGAAAGGAAAAAGCACTAAGGTCAGTATGACTGCCATGAGTTTGAAGGTGAAAAAAAAATAACATCACCCCCTTAATTAGGGTTGCCATATGTTCAGACTTCTGCTTTCATGTTTTCTTTTTTGAGCTCAGATTCTGACTGGCTGAAAAGAGAGGAATACAAAATGCATCAAGATTTACCATATGTGTCCTGGCCTCCTGTGCACTACAATGTGTCAGAGATCTGACATATCAGAGACATCATGCTCACTATGCAAAGGCTACATGGCCTATCAGCTACTATTTCCTTGCAGTAAATCCCAGAAGAAACGATGGGAGCGCTACCCCACATCTTCCAATTTCCCACCACACAGAAATCCAAACCATATGCTATAAAAGTTTTCAGCAGAAGCAACTGCTGCTCTCCAGAAGTGAGAGTCAAACTGGTTTATTCTCCTCTACTTGTATACAAGCATCTCACCCAAGGGGCAAATACACCACCATGACCCTGAAAAAATCAGTGACCCTTGTCAAGACACCTCTGCGTGTTGGTGTACAGGGTCCTTAGCAGACCTTTCATCTGAGAATTAACCACCAAAAAAATAATCTCTGGCCCTGAATTTAATTTCCCATGTAACGACTGTTTATCACCCCAGTCTAATAATAGTCAATTCACCCTCAGAACACCCTTAACAGATAGGAATTTCCACCACCCCGATTTCAGATGTGAGAAAAAGATACAGGGAAGATACCCATCTAGATGAACCAGGAGTGCAAGCCAAGTCTCCCGAGCACCAAAGCAGAAGCCGAATCACACCGCCTTTTCATTGTGAACTACAGCCACGGCTTTGCTTTAAAATCAATGAGACCTCAAAATCCAGCCTGTATACTTCTTTCCATCCAAAAAAGGTAACGTTATTTCAATTTCCAATAAGAAAGAAAATGGTTTATTGGATTGTCCTTCCAGTATCAAAAAAATAAATAAATAATTACTTTGCACACAGAAGTTTCAGCCCTATAAAAGTCCACAGCAAAATACAACCCTCTCTGGCAGACAGCACAGCACAACTACTCGTGACATGAAATGAACCCTACGATAACAGCCGACAAAAACTGGACTTTAAATAAAAAGAACGTAATTATCCCAACGGGGGTTGCTCCAGGGCACCTGTGTTAACTCCCCTGCCAAAAGTATTTTGAACCCTCTAATGGCCACAAATGATAAGAAAAGCTATGATGAGAGAAAGTCCATGAGGCTACACCTGCAAAGTGAAGTATTTTAAAGAAAAATGCTTCAGATACAGAAACGGAAGCAATTAAAAACCGAAAGAAAAACGTGTACCACCGTCTTTGTTTTCACCCAAGCTGAACTTCCCCTGCAATTGAATCGCTGGCTCATGGGGGCAGCTGGCTGACATCCTGAGCCATGAACAGGAAGAGCTTGTCTGGGAAATCAGCACAAACCTCAGGCTTGTTTGTTTGGAAATGAGCCCACACGTAAACAAGCTTACACACACACACAGACCAAGGTCTGTAGCACATGACTGCAAATTAACGGGACCTGGTGATAAAGGATCAGAGTTCTTGATGCCATCTTTGCCTCAGTCTCTACTGCTATGATGCACTCTCAGGAATGCCAGGTCCCTGAGGCCAGGAGGATAGTCCAGAGCAGGGAAGACTCATCCTTGATGGAACAGACCAGATTAGGGAACATTTATATAAACTGGACATACAGAGGTCCATGGGACCTCATGGGATGCACCCATGAGAGCTGAGACACTCGGCCAATAACATTGTGAGACTACTCTTGATTATCTTTGAAGGTCATGGCAATTTGGGGAGGCTCCTGAGGACTGGAAGAAAGCAAATGTCACCCACCTTCAGCAATGGCAAGGAGGAAGATACTGGGAACTATAGGCCAGTTAGGCTCACCTTGATCCTCGGGAAGATGGAGCAAAACCTGGAAACCATTTCCAAACATACAAAGGATAGACAGGTGATTGACATTAGTCAGCATGGCCTTCTAAGGTGAGATAACTGGTTTGGTGGATGAGGAGAAAGCAGCAGATGTTGTCCACATCAATTTTAGCAAGCCTTTTGACACGGTCTCCCACAGTATCTTCACTGACAAACTGACGAAGTACAAATTAGATACGTGGACAGTGAGGTAGACTGAAAATTGGCTGAACTGCAGGACTTGAAGGCTGTAGTCAGTGCTACAAAGTCCAGCTGGAGGCAACTCACTAGTGGTGTGTCCCAAGGGTCAATACGGGTCTGATACTGCCCAACATTTATGACCTAGGTGATGGAAAAGAGTGTATCCTCAGCGAGTTTGCAGATGATACAAAACTGAGAGGAGTGATGATACACAAGAGGGTTGTGCTGCCATCAGCAGGACCTCAGCAGGCTGGAGAAATGGACTGACAGGAACCTCATCAAGCTCAATAAATGGAAATGCAAAGTCCTGCACCTGGGGAGGAAACACCCCATGCACCACTACAGGCTGAGGGTCAACTGACTGGGGGCTATCAGCTGGAAAGCAGCTTAGCAGAAAAAGACCTGAGGATCCTGGTGTACAGCAAGGTAAGCATGATCCTGCTGTCCGTCCTTGCAGCAAAAGGCAGCCAACATCATCCTAAGCTGCATTAAAAAGAACATTAGTAGCAGGTTGAGGGACCACTGCTCAGCACATGTGATGGTATCGGTAGTGCTGGGTCCAGCTCTGGGCAAAAGAGTACAAAAGAGAGACATGGATGTACTGTCCAGTGACGGGCCACAAAGATGATTAAGGGACTGAACACCTGGCATACTGCAAGGCAAGGCTGGGAGAGCCAGGACTGTTCAGCCTCGAGAAGAGAAGGCTCACAAGGGGTCTTATCAATCTGCATAAATACTTGACGAGGGAGAGTAAGACAACAAAGTCAGATTCTTCTCATGCTGTTCAGTGACAGAACAAGAGGCAAAGGGCACAAACTAAAAGACAAAAAATTCCTTTTAAACACATTTTAAAAAAAAAAAAAAAAAAAACATATAGGTGATCAAACACTGCAGCAGGTTTCCCAGAGAGGCTGCAGAACCTCCATCCTTGGAGATACTCAAAACCCAACTGGACACAGTCCTGGGCCACCTCCTCCAGCTGGCCCTGCTCTGACTAGATGATCTTCAGAGGTCCTTTCCATCCTCATCCATACTGTGATTTTAACTACTCTTAGCACAACTTACTACATGTAACTGTAAACAGTATAAAATACCCCGAAAGACTACTTTGCAGAATCAGCCTAAACTGTGTGAAATACTAATTTACAATTTACATATGTTGCAGTCTGTACAGACAAAATTACTGAACTGCATGTAAGAATCTACTTTGAAATTCAGAAACTAAATACCTAAGGAGCAAGGAGTCAGAGCAGAAGAGAAAACTGGTCATATGCTGTAATTTAAAGTGCATCTTTGGTAGACTTAATGAAGTCAAGACAGAACAAGCTCAAGATGACAAAATTACTCAAGAAAGCACCATTATGAAGGTAATATTTTGACTAGTAAGTAATGATACTTTTGAGGACATGACAGTTATTTTGTAGAGCAAAAGTTTGTGAATGTAGCCATCTCTGCTTTGCAGGAGCCTTTGACCCCAAGGAAGCCAACTGATTTCGGTGGGAATTGGATAGCACCATAGCCATACAGCGCAGCTTGTGATGATGCAGTCCTAAAGGCTTCAACAAGAAACAAAACACATGTAAAGCTGAAGACCCCAAAGATAGCTAATTTACAACTATGCAGCTGAGGTAGTTTTCTATCCCTCTCTATAAAGGAAGGGGACTCTTCATCCTTTGCAAGTTCGCCATACAACATTTCATCAGAACAAAAATGGTACAGCCTAGCATGCAAAATAGTATGGGGGTTTTTTAGTGAGGAGAGAGTATGCATAAAGGACATGACTAAATTAATTTTGAGAACCTCCTGATTTTCAAGTGCCAGGTATTTAACACTGTGATAACTCCAGGGAGGAGGGTTGCCCATAACTTTATAAGGAGGAAACAAAAGGAAGCACTTGGATACTGCAGAGAAACAGACAGACGGACAGATTTACTTGACATGCTCTCTAGAAGCCCTGCAGGCTTCATCAGAGGTACTTGTAAGGCCTTTGAAGTGTAGCTGTTGCACATCTTGTAAGTCCCTTCCTCCAGAGCTAGCAAGCTTGTGGTGTTATAAGCTACTTAAGCTCCTTAGTCTAGATCTAAGCAAACAGCTTGACGCACTTACAAGCTTCACTCCTTCTTATTCTGAAGATGTTAAGCTGCTTAGCTTACTGTCTTCAACTTTCAAATTCCTACAACCAAATCCTACCCATACACCGTGCACCCGCCTTTATTAGCCTGATTCTCCCCTCTGCTGAGGATTCTGAATGTCTTGTGCCAAGTCAACAGCAGAACAAAACGATCTTTTATAGCTTAGTCCTTCCAAAGTCATAGCCAATACCTGAGTGCCTACTGCTTTGGCAGCTACCACTCTGCATTTTCAGTATTGACAGATTTACTGTAAATCAAACTTTTTATCTATGCTAGCAAATCTCTTCCCATCGATAAAGTCTATTAAATATTTCAGTTATGATTTTCAAAAAAACTTCACACTGGCGTAACTCTTCTCACAAATGTGAGCTTTTACTATTAAATTTTGATTTGGTAGAAACTGCAGAAGCTTTTGGAAGAAAGTCTGCTTATACAGAAAAGATGGTTTTCAACTAAATCAAGCTGGTACCAGACTACTGGCATTTGCAATTAATAATCTTAACAGGAGAATCTTGAAACTAAGAAGTGCAGTAAGGCTGGCACAAATGGACATGACACATTTTCTAGGGCTGAAATCATTAAAACTTTGTATCTATAAATAAAAGATAGGGCAGACATTAATAAATCTGAACAAGAAACCACAAAGAAGAAATAATTCCATTTTAATCATAGCACAAAAAATAAGCTACTGAGCCAAGCGTGGAAGTCCTGCTATAATGATACCAGAAATCTAAAAAATAAAATAAAAAGCCTTAAAATGCCTGGTTTTCAATTAGGATATTGACAGAAGCAGCATACTGGTGAAAGTCAGACAATCATTACATGCTGTAAAATAAAAGAACAAATTATATTGCAAAAATACAGAAAAACCACAGCAGTGAGTGTTGCTATACGATAATGAAAACCCGAAGTAAGAGCAGACGAACAAGTTAATTGTACCAAGTTCTAACATAATCCATATGGTTTGAATATCACATCAATATTGGGACCATACAACAGACCACTCGCCCAGAATGATGACAGTGACTCCAACACACACAAAACGATCGGAGAGACTGCCAGGACAGACAGTACAGTAACAGTGAGATACTACAGTTATCCCTAGGTGACTTAGGGTAAACATCATACTTACATATGCTTTATGCTACAACTTCTCAAGAACCCTAGAAAAAAAAAAAAGCAAAAAAAAAAAATTCTGACCTGTCTTATCGTAAGTAGAAAACACACAGGTTCAGAAGGTTATTACTGAAGAACCGCTCTGTAAGTTACCATGAAGTATTGAGTTGTGGTGGTTCAGCCCAGAGAAGAGAGGGCTCCAGGGAGACCTTACTGCAGTCCTTCAATACTTAAAAGGGGCTTATAAGAAAGATGGGGACAGACTTCAAACTTTTTAGCATGCCTGTTGCAACAGGGCAAGGGTTGATGGTTTTAAACTAAAAGAAGGTAGCAACAAACCAGATTTAAGAAAGAAATATTTTACAGCGAGAGTGGTGAGGCATTGGAATAGGTTGCCCAGGGAGGCAGTAGATACCCCATCCCTGGAAGTGTTCAAGGTCATGTTGGATGGGGCTTTGAGTAACATAAAGATGTCCCTGTTCATTGTAGGAGGATTGGACTAAATGATCTTTGGATGTCCCTTCCAACCCAAACTGTTCTATGATTCTATTAAGATAAATAGGTCTATGAAGGGCCAATCAAAGTAAATAATCAATCCACAGCAGAAATACATAATTACAGCAAAGTGGAATAACATAAAAAAGGAGAAAGCACATTAAAAAGATATTAAAGGCAGCAGCCAAAAAGCCTAGAATACTCTTAAGTAACACCAAGATTGTTCAAGAACAATGTATGAACATCTTAATTTGGGATGTGTTGGAGGGCCTGTCTCAGACACAGGTGTTATCAAGATTTAGAACAGATCATATGTTACCCATGCAAAAGTTGTGTATCAATGAAGTGCCAAATTGTTCTAACATTACCTATGGAAAATACAACCTCTTGCTTAAAACTGCCTTAGTACCAGGGGCATGTTGGTGACAAACATGATGCCACTTATCAAAATGGGCTCCCAGCTGGACATGAGGAACTTTCAGTAACTGAGATCCATGCTCAGCTAAAACTGGCGGGAAGCACTGCGAAACCAGGATCATTAGGTACTCTGACACATGGGATTTAATGGGGAAGACTTGGTGCCTTTTGTAAGGAAAAGTCCTGCCTGATAGACCTGAAAAGAAGTCTCTGCCTCGATTGCTTTACACAAGCATAAACATGGATGTCCAACAGGTTTTTGACAAGGTCCTTCATCAAAGTTTCTTGTAGAAAGAAAGCTGCCACAGGACAAGAATGGAAGTGGTCTTACAAACTAATGATCATTTTTTTAAAAAGTCATGAAACAAACAGTAGGAGTAAGTGATCAGTTTTCAGTTGCTAGTGAAAGGAGAACACAAGTATTGTGGGAAAGGACAGAGAATGAGACAACAAAGCCAATCCTGATGAGTTACAGAATTTTCTCATGATAGAGGTGGGATAAGAAACAAAATGGCAGATGAAATTCAACGCTGATTAGTACAAAGTAATGTACATGGAAAGAACAGACCTAAACTTGCACACCCAACAGGTTCTGAAGTATTATCTTTGAAGAAAGCATGGTGAATTTTAGTAATTTCATTAAAATATCAGATCAATACTCAAAAATTGAAAAAGTATACTAGAATTTTTTATAAAAGCTATTAAACCAAAACCAGCATTATGCCACCTTTTTAATAAAGGGTGAGTCTCCGAATACTCACTGCAGTGCTGGCCCTGCATCTCAAAAAGAGCATAACAAAAATGGAAACAATACAGAGGCACAACAAGGCTGATCAAAGGTGCGGGACAGCTTCCAGTGAGACATGAGTAAGTCTTGATTACAATCCTTCAGCCAAGAAAAGAAATAGCTAAGGGTATACCAGGGGGAGGCCAGCAGAGCACAAGCAGTCGAGGAGATGATAAATACAGAATAACTATTCACTGTTTCTCATAGTACAAAACCTATTGAGGAGCAAATGAAATTATCAGGTGACATGCTCAACACAAACAAAAAATAGGACTTCTCATACAATGCACAGCTCAGCCGAAGTACTCAATGCTACAGGATACCACAGGTGCCAAAAACCTACATGCTTTTAAAAAGCTATTAGAGACATGCATGGGAAAAAGTCCGTCAACAACTGCTAAATAAAAAAACCTCAGGCTCAGGAAGTTGCTAAACTGCAGAGTGGTGGAAACTGGGAAGATACAATAGCTCTTCAAGTCTAGCTTGTGTATTAGAGACTGGTCACTTCAGAGAAAGACTCTTGCCTAGCTGGCCCTTCAGCCTGACTCAGGGTGACCACTCTTACCTTCACCAACAGCAGCCAAATTATTTCGGCCTTAAGCACTCTTGAAAGAACCTCCCCTTAATTCTCTGCCATTTTTGAAGGAAAGTCTGTTAATCACATCAAACCAGAGGTGGTCCAAAAGAAGTGTGAGGAAGATATACCCTGCACATTTTTCCTTTCCCTATCACAAAATACATGAAAGTATTTTACATCCAGCGTTTCAAAAACTCACCATCCAGCCAACAAATAAGGCACCTTCAAATCTTGCAAATAGACATTTGATGGTACCAGCTCTAAATTTCCAAGTATGGCCATTTTGCCTCCTCAACATGTTTGTTTTAAAAGTTATAAGAACACAAGTCTTACAACCTTAGCTATATTTATCATAATTCTGGAGACTGCAACAATACTACCAGTTTTCCCCACATCTTAATGCAATTTCAAATTAATCTTCTCTGTTTAAAAGAGGTATCAAATGCCATACAGCATGTAAACTGTATCTTGATTGCTGAAAAAACATCTCTTTGCAGAACATTATTTAGGCATGCATTTAAGTTTCATTGACCTCACAGGTACCTAAGCACTTTCTTGCATCAGACATTTCTCATTCTGACAGTACCAAGAGTCAACGGGAGCTGAAACCCTGTACTTCAACCCTGAGACTTTCAGTCCTTAAAATCCTACTGAAAAGGGTGGCTGGTCAAGATGCTGCTTTGCCTTCTTCCACTGTCATGAAGGGCATAACACAATGCAGCTAAAAGAGAAAGCATTGTCTATTTGTCAGAAGTAATTAAACGTGTCACTGACTTTCTGTAAAACTCAAGGGCCATCTGGGAAAAGAGCAGTATGTCTCCACATCCATCTGAGTGACAAGGTCAGAGAATCCCTCACTTCCTTGGTTGCTTCTCCATAACTGACTCTGTTCATCATGCTGTAAATTAATCCACAAAAATTTGGATAGAGTACCTACTGTAATTAGCTCTATCTGTCCAAATGAGGCAAAATGAGATGGGGTGGCAGCTGAGGGATCCAATTGGCTCGTGGCTGCAGAGTGACAGAACTAGGTCAATATACCAACTTTATTCAGAACGAGAACAGCATAAAATCAGCCTTGTCTTGTTACATTTCTGGGACAAGGTTTCAAGACCTTCAGTTACCAAGAGCCTGCTAATAAAATGTTTTACATTTATACTCCTCCCTGTGAACATTTCCTTTCATATATCCCATTAGAAACTCTCATCTGTTGATTTATTGGACATGGTCTCGCATTCTTCTGCTGTGTACCTCAGTAAATAGCATCTCAACAGGTTGCCATTTAGGTCCCCTGAAGCCCCCTCTTCTCCAAGCTGAACAAGCTCAGCTTCCTCAGCCTCTGCGCCGGGCACGTCCTCCAGCCCCCAAGCATCTTGGTGGCCCTCCACTGCACTTGGTCCAGTTTGCCACTGCATTTCTTACATCAAAGGGCCCCAAACCAGGCACAATACTCTAGATGCAATCTAAGGGACTGCTGAATAAAGGACCATAATACACCTCCCTCAATTGCCTGGCTGTCCTCCTGTTGGTACAGCCTGTGTGCTGCCAGCCTTCCTTGCTGCAAGGACACACCGCTAGCTCACTTTTAGCTAGACCTCCCATGTCCTCTTCAGCAAAACTCCCCCCCAGATTCTTATCAATGCAGGAAGTTTGTGTGCCCCAGATGCAAGACATGACGTTTCTCCTTGTTGAATTTGATGAGGTTCCCGACAGACCATTCCTCTGTTTAACATGCAACTTAAATGATTTTATTCAAGTCACAAGCATGGGCTTCTCATCATCATATCAGAGGATAAGCCTGAAAATAGAGTTGAATGAGTAACACAGGATTAGGTGTACATTGGATGAAGTAGTATGATGCACAGCTCACCTCTTTGGCCTTTTCTCATTATATCGTAAGACCTTTCTCAATGTTTATATTCACAGTGACTAACACACTGGAGGTCTCTCTGCTAACAGTTCTCTCTTCTGAGAAACTTGGCCCAAGCCACACGTCCCTGTTGAAGGGACTTCTGCCAGGAATTGCTAAGCACACACTGGGTCACAAATGACATGACTCAGTTTTCCTGCTGGCTCTCAGCAGGAGCTGAAAAATTAAAGCTAGGACTCACAAAACCACTTCAGAGCATGCTTAAACACAAGTAGCATCAAAAGCATCAACAAATCAATGAGATGACAACGTCTCTATTTAAATCTAGACCCCCAAAAAATGGCTGGACTAGAGATGGTGCCCATTTATATAAAAATATATACATTGTCTTCTAAAGGTGCTTTCTTAAGTCAGAGCTGGGATTAAAGGGTAAGGAAGCTTTCACTGCTGCTGTCTGTGCAGAACCCATTCTGCAACTGAAGAAGTAATTGCAATTTCCACCATTGACCCTGCAGAAAGTGTGTTCTCTCTTGGTTTTTGTTTGCCTTCTAAGTTTTCTGTGAACTTTTAAAGCACACAGAAGCATTTCAGGACTGGCTGTCTGAACTGGTAATGCCCAGTGAAGGAACACAGGAAACTTGTTTGTTTTTTTTTTGAAGTGTCTAGAAGATGTACACAAATGTGAGGGAGAAGGTAGCACTAAACTGACAAGTCAAGGAAGTGCATGTATTTGTATTTATGTAAACTCTTGGATCCTTACAGATGTGAGCCAAGTGTGTCTCAAGGCAAAATAACTTCTACCACTAACATCAGAATAGTAGGACACCTGTGTAACTTAAACACCAGTTTCAGAAGCTTTAAAAGCAGCCTTTCCACCAAAATAAGCATTCCAAAATAACTTCCCTGGGATTATTTATTAAAACCATTAATAACATCCATAAACTTGTGCATTTCCTTTGAATCCCTGTCAAGACTAACACATTAGACAACTGCTACACTTGCAACCTAGAAGCACTTGGGCTTTGGGCTTTTCATGCATGAGTGGCACTAGGTCAGGAATAGGTTAATGCGTGGAAACACAAAATAGATTTGGCAAGAAGGAAGAGGAGAAAGCACTGCACTTCGGCTGAAGAATATGACATTTCAGCACATGAGGATACTAAAACATCAGCTATTTTTTCTAGGCAACAAGGGAGTGCACTACTGTGCTCTATACCTTGGCAAACTGAATGAGCATTACAATTTTCAGAAAACACAGAAGGGAACAAGGGAATCATTTCTCAATACAGTGTGGGATTTGGATAAACTGGTATCTGGAAGGATCTGGAAATGTCCTTTTTATCTCTCAGTTACAGCTTTAAACATGATAGGACGGAAACAGTTACTGCCATCCTGTTCGTACCTGAACCATGAATCACGATCCGAGGTATCAAATTACCCTCAGAATCCTTCATTGCAGTGTAATTTACTTTTCCTCCAGTGTAATCCTGGTGTCACCTTACTGTTTAATATTGAAAGTTATTGACCAAGAAAATGCTGACTCATGAAAATGAGATTTTGCTCTAATGTATTCATGTGAAAACAGATGAACCCATACCATTACATGGTTCTTCCGCTGGTTCACATTTCATTTCAGTCCTGACATAATTTCAGATGGGGTGAGTGAATCCTGCACAAATCCTGCAGTAAGTTTTTCTCAGTCGTGGGCCAATGAGCAAATCTGATTTCAAAGAAAAGCTTCATCCTCAGTGCAACAAGAATTCTCCTGGGAGTGTGAAAGGGCACAACCATTTACAGACTGAAGCAGAGCTGTCTCTGAAATTACGGAATCTGTTTATCTAGCTTGTTTCCTATTCAAAGAGCACGTCCTGCTCCATAGGTACATATTTGCTGTGGCTTAATCCTGATTAAGATTTATATTCTAATCCAGCACTATTTATCCTCACTATTCATAACAACTGTACTTTAATTGATACTGGGCTCGATCGCCTGGGCTGGGTCATAGCCTGCAAACCACTTTAGCCACCTGAAAACAGTCTGTTTTGCAGGAGGAAGCAATACAAGCTCCTATTGTGCAGCAAGGTCAAACCTTCAAGTTCAATACCAACCCTTCTTTCCTCCATGCTAGTGCTTCCAGGACTTCTCCATAATTTATTCACATTTAACTAGCATGCACTGAAAACAACTCAACTGTTGGCTTTTCCTGGATGCGGAGATCCTCATTCTTTGATTGCTGCAGTGCCGCACCATTCAATTCAGTTTAAGCAAGTACAAGATGGTGCCATTGCAACATGGTGCCAGACAGCCAGGGGATCATTCTGGAAGTCTAGTTATCCTCTGATCATAGTGTGGCAAAAAGATGTGTAAGTTTGGAAGAAGCACCAGAAAACATCTATTGAAAAGCATTTTCAAAATTCTTCCAGAAGAGAAGCCCAAGCAACATCAGCCTCAAAACCATAAGACATCTGCAAGGTAAAGATCTCTGTTTGCAGCGCAGGAACGCCTCATTTACCTGCCACCACTGCAAGGAGGCCCTCAATAGCTGGCAACACCCTCAGCAACAAAGCCAGCATAACACAGGGGAGGTTTTTGAGCTAGAATTGTTTCATTTTCAGTCCAGGCACAGAACAGGGATTCTGATGACCATGGGAGTAGAGTAGCATGAATAGACTATGCTGACAGACAAAGGTGTTTCAGGAGAACATTCTGGAGCCACACTCCAAGGATTTGTGCAACAATGGGCAGGGGAGGAAGCGTCAAGAAAGGGAAGCATTTTGTTAATTGTAGTAGTCAAATACACGAAACAAAGCAACGTGGCAAATACCATGAGGTCCTCATCACAATGCAGAAAAGAGGGTGTTTTCCATCCATTCCAGTAACAAAACATTATGGTCTCTTTCAGTGCCTTCACAGAACCATTCTGAATGAGACTGGAGGCAGGCTGATCAAGAACTCAATAGAAACTGAAAGAGGAGGAGCAGGGAGAGGAGGACAGAGAGAGAAGTAGGGGGAAAGTACTAGTTTCCAGGATTTGGAGTAGCATGGGCAGAAGTTTCTCTGGGCACAGGGTGAGAAGACTGACACTCATGCTCAGTGCTCAACATCTTGTCCTAACGCTGCCACATGCTCCCCCTGTAGACACAGGCATCACAAACGCCTTAACCCTAGCACTGGAATCCCATCGCCCAAAGCAGCTGGCACTTCGGGTACACTAGCTATGCCCACCACATAAGGGTAAAACAGAACAGCAGCTACCTCACAAGCCTCCATCACATCATCTTGAACAGTTATCCTGCCAGGAAAAGCTTAACCATTGACTGAAGCTGAATCAGTTTTATTCACATGGATGGTTATGAAGCTACTAGCCAAGCTTAGCTCATACACTGGCAGGAAAAAAAAAAAATAATGTATGTACAGTGAAACCAGAGCAACTACTGTAAACATCAACTATCACCACTGCTCTGTCAGCATTCCTCATCGAAGTCCAGCAGCGCCTTCCAGAAGGTCACAAAACAGTGGAGAGGTCTCGTGTTTATTCTCTACACCCTGCTGTAAACACAGTGCAGCCAGAGCAGAGCTAATCCACTTGTGCTGGACACGTGCCTTGACACCACCAGAATAAATTGAAGTGAGAAGCATGCTGAGCTGAAAGAATTTTACACTACTGTACTGGCAAGCTAAGAACACTTCTGCATGGGGGCTCAAACAGGACAGACAAGTTCTTCCACACTATATAATATTACAATTCCTTTAGCAGCTCAGGAGTACTGGGGGACACCAGAGAAATCCTACCACCTCACCCAGAGCCAGGCAGCACCAGGATGGATGCAGCAGCACAGGCACAAGCCACCCCAGCTCAGGAACGTGGTACCCCCACCTGTGCCTGACTTGCCCAGAGCTGCGCTGGACCAGTCACACCACAAGGTGTACCCTCGGTTACGGTGGCTTCTCTCCAGCTGGGACTGTCACAGGGTATCTACGGGCAGCTTTGGTAGCTAGTTTGCTCAATTTCACCTTCCTGAATGGCTTCCGAGGAAAACAATAGCTTAAAAATTAAAAAAGGAGTTTTTAAGCAGACTAGTACCTTGGCTGTGCACAAAGCAGACAAACCCAAAATGGCACATTTTCCTCTTTCCTACCTAGATTTCTACTGATTTCAGACAGTTTAGGATACAGCATTTTATAAAAATACAAACCAAAGGACAAAGAACAACTTGGAATAATCTAGTTCTGATACTTAGAAGACACGCTTCATTTATTTTGGATGTTTTAATCATACAGGAGGATATATCGTCTGAAACTAGCATTTTCCTCGCTAGCTACTAGTATTTAAAGTTAGCATAGCAGAAGCCACTGAACATTTATTCAGGTGAACTCATGTACGTAATGGAGTTGCCTTTAGCAACTCTCCCTTACCCCTGGGCCTCCTGTGACTATGCTACCTAAAGTTTACATTTATCTTTCTCTGATGATCGCAGCTGGGCAGGGTTTTAAAACTTTAAATCAGAAAGCCTTGAAGCCTGCATTATACGCAGTGCTAACAGCCCAAACAAAGAGGCAAAAGCAGCAAAAGGTTTATTGTAACACTGGTATTTTCCAAGCTCTTATCGAGCAAAGCATTTAATCTAATGTATTACACTTAATGAAGAGTCAGGAACTTGTTCTGCAAATAACAGATCAGATATAATTGGAATTTGCTCCACACCACTAGCCTACATATATCAATAAAAACAATAACCACATTGGATTTTGGGCTCACTTCATTTGCATTTCTTAATTTAGTGTTTAACTAATTTAACAATAGTAATGATTTAATTCAAATTAAAATCTAAGGAAAATAATTTTAAAAAGCCATTAAAGATTTCATTAAGTTCCATCTAAATTAATATTAGCTTTCTTAATATATTCAGTAAATGATTTTTTCTTTCACCGCTGAAACAAACACAAAGTTTCCTCTGTGCAGTCAAGCTTTAGACAAACCTCGTTAGATTTATTGGTATTATTTCAAGCAATTAATTAATATACATTAGAGTTATTTAGAGGAAAAGCAAGAAATGGCAGGAAAATGGTTGAAGCTGTTTTTAAAACACTGCATTCAACTTAGATAATTGTTCTCTGAGCCTTTTAGGCAGAGCTCTTGGGTATACACCATCCATTAGATCACTTTTCCCATACATTTGTGGTATTGCTCCTAAGCATCAGGCACATGAGTTACTCAAGCCACAATAGTTCTACAAGACATTTTCTGCATCTCCACATGTAGCAGTTACCTGCACATGAGCGACTACTCAGGGAAAATAATTTCTCTCAGAAATATGTCAGTTACAATAACCAAAAGGTTTCTATAAATCTCCCCTCTTGCCTCCCATCCTCTAAATGATAAAGTTATTTGTATGCCATAGGCATTAATACATATTAGGACTGTGCGTGCGTATAAATAAAAACATATATATAAAACTTTCTTCTTTTGATCAGTAGAATACAACACATCCTACCTTAGCCTTCAACAAACGTTTGCTTTTGTAGTCTCTCAGGATGTGCAGCTCATTTTGGGGTGTTGGACATGCCATCAGACCAGGCAGAAAGGATGTATGGAGGAGGTAGAGGCAAGAAGTCAGACTGGAGCCTCTCTGAACTGCAAGGCTTGCTCTATCAGTTTAGTCCCTTGCTTAAAGTGTAATACGGTTAAATGGTCAGGCCTCTGAGGAGCTATCACCTAGCTCATTTTCAAGCATATAACAAGGGTTGGAAATTAGGGTTATAGGCCTGCACTCTCCTGGTTCTCACGATTAACCCTTATTCATGCAAATGGCAACATTGAAATCAGCAGGAATGTCCTTGCAGTGATTACCCTTGTAAATAACAGCCTAGATAACATCTAAAATTTGCACTGACCTCTATCACACCTCATAGCAGCTATGGCAGTTGAAAGAATTTAATAAGTAACGAATAAAAAAGAAATTTAAAAAACAAAAATAAACAAGAAGCCACTGGATCCCAAGTACTTGCAATTTACTTAAAAACACAATTCCAGCTTTTCAAATAGATATGCCAGCAATTTTTTATTTTAATGGGTCATACTTAAAAACAGTGGCTTCAGATGTTCACTTGCATTTGAGTGGATACCAGGCTTTTATGTATACAGACAAAATTAGGTATGAAATATGAAGCTTTGTATCACTTTCTTTGCAGCACAAGTATTCACTCACAGGTAAACTTAAATCATTTAACTAGAAGTGCACTTAATTTGAAGAGATTGCTCAAGCAGCTCTCCACTTGTACATTTGTATTACCATTATAATTAGAGCTACTTCAAAATAACAAAAAGTTCATTTTCGACTGTGGTGGGTTCGTCCTGGCTGGATGCCAGGAGCCCACCACAGCCGCTCTATCACTCCACTCCTCAGCTGGACAAGGGAGAAAAAAATATAATGAAAGGCTCGTGGATTGAGATACAGACAGGGAGATCGCTCACCAATTACCATCATGGGCAAAACAGACGCGACTTGGGGAAATTAGTTTAATTTATTAGTAATCAAATCAGAGTAGGATAATGAGAAATAAAACCAAATCTTAGAAACGCTTTCACCCCACGCCTCCCTTCTTCCCGGGCTCAACTTCACTCCTGATTTTTGCTGTAAACTCCCTGCCAGCAGCTCAGGGGGATGGGGAGTGGGGCTGCGGGCAGCTCATCACACGCTGTCTCTGCCGCTCCTTCCTCCTCACACTCTTCCCCTGCTCCAGCGTGGGGTCCCTACCCACGGGAGACAGCTCTCCACGAACTTCTCCAACCCGAGTCCTTCCCACAGGCTGCAGTTCTTCATAAACTGCTCCAGTGTGGGTCCCTCCCATGGGTGCTGTCCCTCAGGCACAGCTGGCTCCAGCGCAGGTCCCCAGCCCTGCCCGCAGCCCGTCCCCAGCCTGGGCTCCTCTCCCCACGGGGACACGGGTGGGCTGAGCGTGGGCTTCCCATGGGTCACAGCCTCCTTGGGGCATCCACCTGCTCCAGTGTGGGGTCTTCTATGGGCTTCAGGTGGGATCTGCTCTACTGTGGACCTCCATGGGCTGAAGGCACAGCCTGCCTCACCATGGGCTTCACCAGGGGCTGCTGAGGAACCTCTGCTCCATCACCTGGAGCCCCCCCGCCTCCTCCTGCACTGACCCAGGGGCTGCAGGGCTGCTGCTCTCACATCATCCCACTCCTCTCTCCCACTGCAGGTGTGCAGGGTTTTTAACCCTTTATTAAATAAGTTATCCCAGAGGTGCTGCCACTGCTGCTGACAGGCTCAGCCTTGGCCAGCAGCGGGTCCGTCTTGGAGCCGGCTGGCATGGGCTCCATCAGACATGGGGGAAGGTTCTGGCAGCTTCTGATAGAAGCCACCCCTGTAGCCTCCTGCTACCAAAACCTTGCCATGCAAACCCAACACAGAACAAACACAGACAAAAAAAAACAAGAGCACCTTGAGTGAAGAGAGTGAATGCTTTTGAAAATATCCTTCAAAACCCTTCCAACTCCGTGACCAGTGACCACCTTCATTCCAACGTCACTCACAGGGCTACTGTGACACAGGTTAAGATATAACATTATTTTCTGCTTTTATGTATGGTTTAAGTTGGCCACTGAGATGACTCAAATACTTTGTCGATTTATAACAATGCTGAGTGCCTTATTTCTTGAGGTGCATACATGGAAATTGCTATGTACAGATAATACTGACATTTACCTGTTTGGTAATAGATAGCAGCAATAGAGAGGGAAGGAACTGAGTGGCCCAGTCCTGGAAACACTGAGAAGGCAGCCAAGGATGTGCTGGAATAGAGGCCCCAGAAGCCTTCCTTCAGCACATGGATACCTCTAGGATCCAAAGCCCTCTACCAACAAAGCCCATATCTGAAATGTAACAAAAGCAACCTTAGCCAGCTGAAAACAAGAAAGCTGCTATCAATGATGGAGTACACTGACTAGACAGGCAAGTACACTGAAACTTTGGCTACCAACATTAGCCTAAGGAAATCAAACATATTTCCAAGTCAGTACATTTGTTGTCCAAAGTAATACTGACATTTGACACTCCTTCTGTAACGAATATACATTGTTTAGTATTGTTACCTTTGGTGATATTGTTGGTTTGTAAAAAGAAATAATTCAATATTATGCATTTGTGCACACCAAACATTTCCTAGTGGAGTTTTTCAGACACAACATTCAGCTTATTCAAACTCCTATGCAGCCATTCCTTTCACTTAGTGTTATGCAAAAGTGGAAATAAAAAAGCACACAGATGTGTATTTCAGAAAGATGCTAGCCGATTTCTGTTAACAGGGGCAAACTGAGCTTTCATCCACCAGAACTTCTGAAAACATCTAATAATTATACATTTCAGAAGAATCAACCAAAACAGGCACACCCAGAGATGGAACTTTAAGAGTTAAGCCACACTTTAGTAATATTTCAGAAAAGACTGACAAGTGCAGTTATCTGCAGTAGAGGTATCCTCTAAAGAACTATTTCACTTTGAGACACTATCAAAAACACAAACCTACCCTTTGCTTCTATGTATATACATATTTCTGGTTTCATTTTCAAATTTCCAGCTTTCAGAAATTGTCAAATGGAAGATCCATACTTTAAAACCAACAGAACTGGTAGAGAAATGGCCATTTTTAAATTCACTCCCTGCTTGAGTAGTAAGTGATGTGCAATGCTCAGCAGGTACACCTGAGTTCGTTTTACTTTAAGTCTGTCTGGTGCTGCACGATCTCTGTAAGTGCGGTCGGAAAAAGACAATTTCAGATTCAGGCAAACTTTTTCTTTGTGTTCTTTCATCCATTCTTTAGATTTTCCAACTAGGAAAAGTATAGTACTGATGAGCTGAAGGCCACTGTAAGAGACTGTCAAGTCCAGCCTTGAACATCAAAGAGAAGAACAGTATCAGTGTCCAGAAGCTGGGATCAGGAATTACATGTCACCTACCATATCATTAAGGGACTCAATTCTGTGTATGCTCTAATCTCACTCTTACACACATCCAATTTTCTTCTTTGGGTCATTCCTGTCACTTATCCCAAATTCCAGCCTCCAAGTGCAAAGCCAAAGAATTTCTGTTCTCACGTCAGAGAGAGAACTTTAGAAGTACATATTGCACTTGAAGCTTATTTCTCATGAACTTCCCATCCTTTGCCACTCTTTACACTTGGACTAAACTGACACTGTGAAAGCCTTGGGGACCGAGACCTGTCATTTTACATGCACCATGCACACCTTTGCTAGTGCATAAGTTAGACACACCACAGACAGAGTGAATAATGTTATAGTTTAAATGTGGAAAAAAGAATACCCTTCATGTGCGCACTTGAAAACGATGGGCCAGAAATAAGAAAAGAAAGCTGCCCAAATTCTTTCATGTCTGAAGAGAATTAAAGTTACACAAGTAGAATGCAAAATTCCCCTTGTCCACAGACATGTGTTTGCTTGGTTTTTACTTAAACAAGAAATGTGGAGGCGGTTGGTTATTTTTTCTTGAGATAACTGAGTAAGCACTGAGTAGCTGTCCTCTAATAATCAGAGTCTGGACGGAACCAAAGTTTTAGATATTTAAATTTGCTTTTAAAACTTGGGCAATAATCTCTTTTGAAGTAAGGCAAAACTGTCTTGCTTAAACTCGAACAACAAACACAATCACAGCTAAAGATCACTGGACGTGCAGGCAAATAAACTAGGCAGGGAAAGAATGACTTCCCTAGTAGAAAACCTGTTAACACTAAAAACCCCCAGTGTGGGTTGATGCAGCTGAAAGCATGAGACACTTCGTGCTCAGAACCGATGCGTAACGTGAGACGTGCAAGAGAAACTGAATAACCTTAAACTAGAAAAAAAGGAAAGACAGCTGGAGGTACTAGGGAATCCTGGGAGAGCCGATTAGAGTTCACTAACAAGCCCGACATATTTGAGCAACAAAAATGAAAATACAGAAAGACACAGGAAGAAATGTTTAAAGTAATAAATATGTAACATTTCACTGTCAACTAAGGTAAATGTAGTATTTTACAAGCACAATGATCAGCAAAAGAGGACATCATTTACAGTGATACCAGAGGCTGCTATTGGTATAAACGATTAATACAAAGCAATATATATAAAGCTGTGAACCAGATAAGCTTCCTAGCAATGGCATCTCTTACAGATTAACACGTGTCTGAAACAGAACGGACCACTGTGATCCACTAATACACCCTTCTAACATAAATGATCTCTTTGAACCAGAGCACCTGTTTCTTAGGGGACCAAAAATTAAAACAAAATTTAAAAAATCTTGCTCTTAAAACTGCCAGTGCTAAAGAATTCACTACACCACTGTCAATTGCTGTACTGTTTGATTTCAATTTCTGTTAAAAATCTGCACCTTGCTTGTCATCTGAGGTTTGCCTACTTTCAGCTTCCAGTTATTGAACCATAATGTTTCTGTCTGTAAGGCTCAAGAGTCCTATACTATCAAGTTCCCTTTCCCCAAGAAAGTACTTACAGAGTACAATCATGTCATTCCCTTGCTAATCTAATTGGATTTAAAACTGTAGATCAGTCTCAAAAAACAAGCGATAAAAGGAGATTTATTAGATAACCCAACTGATCTCAAAGTCCCCAGCTTCTAGAGATCCATGAAGCTCTAACAAAACCAGCCAACTGACAGCTTGACTTTTTTTCTGAATACTGCTTGAACAGTACATCCACTGAAAGAGTTGTAAACAATCTCTCCTAACATCAGGGCACAGGAATTGAACTATTTACATACTTGGTCTTTTGCTGACCAAGCATTAAAAGCCATTGTTCAAACAATGACAACATTTTATCATTGTGTCAGGAAAGAAAGACAGATAGCACCCTTTCCAATCTTTTTATTAACTCTTCAGATTTTCTGCCTTCATTGTGTTTCCTGCATATGTATAACAACAATAAAACAAAATAAAAGCAAGACAATAGCCACTGCATGAAAAATTCTACAGCACGTAAGCAGCTTCCTTATAGCACATTAGGTCATTTCCTTCAGAGACACTTTATCTAACCCTTTTAAAAATTAGTTAAGCCAATACTGTACTCTCCTGAACCAACTAATAATAAAAAGCCCTTTTTAATATAATACTTGGTCAGGGAATTGGTAATGAGCTACTCAGCCTTTCACTCCAGATCACTGGCTTAAAACCAAGCCTTGCTTGATCGTGCCTAGAAGGCTCCACTACACAATAAAAGTCAGATGCTCTGCAGAAAATATGAGCGGGTACAGTCAAGTTCTTGGCAAGGTACTGCCCATCTCACACTGGCACTCTTATCAGCCAGATATTTCATCAGAAAATACAAATATCCTCTGCAACAGGCTTATCTGGGAGGAAGATCCTGCCTTTGATGAATTCAAAAGTACTTCTGAGCCAACACTCCTCCCTCAAAAATACAGGCTTAAGATCTAACGGCAAGGCATATTTGTGGCCTGTTTGTACCACATACCAAGCAGTACACTCCGCCCCATCGCTATTCATATATCTTTCAATCTGACCATTACCACTATTCACTATTATTTTAAACAGAGGGAATTCCACCTCCCATCAACGGTGCTGTCCTCTAATTATTTTTAAACTGTTTTCACTCACTTGCTGAAGCAAAAGGCCCCTAACAAAGCCGTCACCCTCACGCCGCTGAAACACCATCAGCACTCTTAGCAGCAAACAGCAAGAGACAAGCACGAAGCCAACACAACATTTTAGTATTGATTTCTCTACGAAATTTAAATCCCTCAGGGCATAAACATCAATTTAATCTGTATGCAACTACAAAATGGTCTCACTCACAGTGTTCCTCACTTCAGCCAAAACACGGCTCCAAGTGGAGTAGAAACACACTTAGCAGGGAAGGCAAAGGTGACTGACAGAACAAGTCCCCCAATGTTCCTGATAATTTCTAAGAGGTTTGGAGAGTGCAATCACCGAAGCCAGTCAGACAAAGACAATCAGCAGCAGAAAAACCTGTCTCACACAGAGCCATCCCTGGAATGTCCCAATGACCAGCGGCATCTAGCCTTGCCAAATCGGAGAGCCACTTCATCCTCCAGCAGACCAGCAAGTTCCCCCTCTAACCTCTGAGAAGCCAGGCCCAGCACACTGACATTTCTCTTTTTTCCCTAGCACTGTAGGACTGCTGTTTTGTTTAAGAGTGCATCCTGTTGTATATCCAACCAGAAAGATGTACTTTCACACATTTTAAACACCAGCAACATGCAGCACTTCAGGGACAAAAAAAAAGTGGCTCATTTTTCCACCAGTGCAAAGCCACGGGCAGGTCTGTGTCACCCCAGCCAGCACTTAAACACCAAATACAGTCAGTAGAATTCAAGGCACCAACATTATTTGCAAGTGATGGATTTATGTACGTAAGAAACTGTAAATTACATAATAAACACAGACACCAGATTTTATGGACAAAGCTTGCGCTTGTAAAACATGGCACCTTCTATCCATCTGCCCCCGCTGACAACAATTAGGAAGCACAATCAGATTCCTAAAGGTATCAATGTGACACGAAGAGCACATCGGGCAACTGGAGTACTATGAATTCACTGACAAGCACAACACAAGTACTATGAACAACCGACAAGCTGTCCAAAGCTAACAGCTTTGGCACACCTACCCCAGATAATCTGCCTACAGACAAGGCAGGATTTATTAACTGCTGCTGCAGTCCCACAAAAGCTTATTTAACACAACTCTAGCACACACCTGAACCAGTATGTACAGACGTAGTGCTCAAGTCACCACTGACAGGAAAGTTTCTACACTGCAGGCCAGCGTATCGTTTAAATACCTATTGGCTACATGCATGGTCAACACCAGAACCCCTACCTGTGTGCTGTTTTTCTTCAGCATATGCAACATACATCATGGCAATATTTACTTCACCCATCAGTGGGTAGAGAGGTAGATTTTACTCCCAAGAATAATCAGGTTTGTGGGTTTTCACTAGGACAGCTTCATTAGGTCCAAGCAAGGACCATTGCAACATTCTCCAGTCAGCGTCAATTTTAAGATGAACTTCAGGATTGCTTGGTCAGGAACAGAAGCAACCCTGAAGTGATCATCAAGGTTACTGAAGTATATACTGGCAGATCACTGTGAACCACTGACAGGTTTATAGCTGCTGTGATCACCTGTGTCACTGAGCTGCAGACACTGTCATTTCTCTACAAAGTTACCATAGTTTTGATTTCAGAGAGTCCCCAAACATGCAGCAAGCATGTCTGTGACCAGCCTCTGAACTCCAGTTGTAAGCCTGGCTTTCAAAAGGGGAGGGCTGCAAGCAGAGGGAGGAAGTGACAAAACAGGTGTTTATGATACAATCAAAATTCAGGAAAATAAAGGCAGAACAGCAAACCTTCACCTTATCTACATGAATCTCTGAATCGGAGGATGTAAACAGGGACAGACCAAACTTGACTTGTTTGTTTCTAGATCACAACACTATCCACCCCTTAAGCGCATAAGCAAAACAGGATACAGGGTGTTACTGAATGATTTCCCCTGAAATCTGATTGAGAAAGATTAGAGCAATTAGAACAGAATGACACACACTTTTAAAACCCTTAAATCATGATTAATGTAAGGTTTAACTTTTCTCCTAAGGATCATCTGGTGACTCTGTGCCATTTTCAAAACAAGGCTCACACACACATCCCTGCCTCAAAGAAAAAAAATCATGAGACAGAATCCCCTGCCCTCTACTGGTACACTGAAACCTGTGCACATGCCTGCAGGCAAGCATAAACACAACCTGAAGAGCTGTTTCAAGGGGGGGGGGGGGGGTGTTGAACTATTATTTGCAATTTTTGTAAGATCTAGAATGTACCAGAGAGATCAAACTGGGAACAAAACCTCACATCAAACACAACACTCTTTCACCACCATTGCACTTCCTCCTGCAGCACTACTGCTCCTAGCAAGATAATATATTCATTAACTGAAAGTAAATTCTAAGGGATTATCTAATGTTTGTCATGTTCACAGTGCAAAACCAAGAACTCTATATGACACATTTTTATTTATTTTTACAAAATTCTCCTCCCCGTATGCTACTGCTTTTCAGACTACAGGCACCCAAACAGCATTTAACCCAAGAATAGAGAGGCCGGTTCGTGACTGCCAAATTTCTTTTTGAACACCTTGGTGCCAGAGCTAGGGAAATTCTTAGCCAGGTTTCTGACTCATTTGCACCACTGAGACAGCACCACGCAAATCTCAGGACACCATAGCAAAGCATTTATTGTGACTGACCATGTCACTTCCATTTCTGTTACAGATCAATTTATTAGGTGTCATCATATAACATTCCAGATCTTATAAGCAGTTATTACTATATTCTCTCATTGTTGTAAACAGCAACAACAAAAAATGCTAAGATTTACACCGCTGTGAATATATTTCTGCATATAATAAAACCAGCCTGATTTCTGAAAAAAATCAAGGTAAATTCCCCATGCAGACAAGGCCTAAAAGGAACTGAATAAACACAAGGGTCCTGACTATATATTTCATCCAAAACATAAATAAGCTTTTAAATCATACTGAAAAGAAAAAAGAAGCCTGATAAACAGCAGGTACTAAACAAGAGAAAGTCTAGCAATACCAGAGTAATTCCCACAATGTTCATCCTTACCCTGAAACACACATTCAAAACACACCCTGTTTTCAGAGCTGTCACACAACAAACACAGAAGTAAGCCTGCCATCACTACACAAATACCAGAATATGACATTTAAATAATACCACTAAGGAAAAGTGGGAGATGCATACAGCAGTTCTTTTTTAAAGCAACTCATCTGTTAGTTACCAAATAGCTAAAAAACCCTTGGGATGCAACAAAAGTGTACAAAGTTCCAAGGAATCTACAGGAACACAATGCAATCACACCCATCTCCTTTTTACTGTAGACATCTACAGCTTTTAAGAAAAAAGACATTTTAAAACTTATTAAGACACATCCTAAAACCATGTAGGTTTTTGTCTTTCCTGCTTAGCCTAAATGTATTTACAGATAATTTCTACCCATTTGTTTCTGTATCAGAGTTGTCTAGAGTTGTCTGATATCTTAAATAGTTCTTCTCACACTCCGGTGCTTGTCTAAACCCTGACATTTACAGAGTATAAAAGTATCCTCTTCAGCCGTGAGCTTTCTAGGCTATACAGGCCAAGCTTTTGGTGCAGCAGAATCTAAGAATGAAGGATAAACAGGTATTTTAAACAAAATCTATTTGAATTTCTGCCTGTCTCCATAAATAATCTCCCCAAATAAATACGGTTTCAAGTATATAAGAAAATATGTAACAGGAGAACCTTTACATGTAAATTAATAAGGTGGTGTTGCCAAGCCTTGCGATTTGTTCCGCTACCTCTATATTTTCTCAACTTTCAGCTCCTGCGGTTCTTTCTTAAAAATAAAAAATAAAAAAATTCTATCTTTCATGATTACGGATAAAAGCCTGGAGGTAGGATTCAAGCAATGGCTTGTAAAGGAGAAGATCAGGCATGGCTTGTAAAGAAGGAAGTCAGGATTTCTTAAAAACCCTAAAGATGAGTTAATTCAGTATTTTCCAAGATGCCACTGGCTGATATACTGACACAAAACACCAATAAAACATCTTACTAACTTGCCCATATTCTTTTTGTAGAATTTCAGAGCTATAGGTAAAACACTGCCTGACTTTATTGGTCCAATGTGCTAAAAACTATTCACATTATAAATTCCAGGAAGCAGGATCTCTTTGCTTTCTAAAGCACAAGACAGCAAAAGGGCTTCTGTTTTATTAACAGAAAACGGAGGTAAAGAGGTAAGTGAGCAGCTTATGGCAGCTCCAGGAACTGAACACAGATTTCAGATTTTCTAAGTTACAGTCTCGTGCTCTAGGCAGAAGGCTGATATTCTTTCCACTTAACAAGCTATCGAAGCCCAAACTCTTATTTAAAAGTTGACAGTGCAGCTCAATAACAATGAAACGGCAAAAATACTTGAAAAGGAAGTAATCATGAAGTTAAACCAATCGGTTCTTCTAAAGTTAACATCTGCAAAAACTTGGCCCCAACACACTGTCAAAATTTTTTCCAGAAGACTCATTTAGAATTCACACTAGTTCCTGTCTCCATCAGGCAGGACAAGAATCACAATACTGACATTACTGTCGGGACTCCTATCTTTGTGTTTGATCTCTAGTGCCATTTGTTCTGCAGCTTTTCATCATACTTACAGACTTTGTATCCCAGCTTTTCAGCATGGATCCTCTTGGCTATGAACTGCCCTTCAATCAATGCTCTTATTTCTACGTCCTTTGGAAAGTCTGAAACCTGTATCAAAGAGGGAATACATTAAGTTAACAAGCACCTTACGCAGTGTACGATGCCAAGCTGGAGACTGGTTAAAAACACAAGACTTATAGTTGCTTATCCTGGTCATCACCCTGAAGTCTGCTTTCAGCTAGGCCCAGTTCTTCACCCATATACACAAGATGGACCTAAAGACTCACGACAGCAAACGCAACCCATAACCTCAGCGCTGCTGGCAAATCCATCAAACCTGAAATCAATGTACAGTGGGAAGAGGTTCCACTGCAAGTTATAAACTTTTCTCTATGCATTTCCCAGCACCAAAGCCTTCTTAAGAATCAATATCTCAAAAATTTAAAATTAAAGCAAGTAGATAAAATTCAGATGCATTAAGCAATGTCACAAAAGTTTAAATCTATTTCTGTCTGCACAGAAGTGAAACCACATAATCTTTTCATTAATTTATTTAGTTCCTCTATATAACATTTTTTGTCCTTTCATCAACCAGAATACGAGAAAGGCAAAAGTAAGAAAATATGTAACTATAAATACAAATAATCGTTCACAATAAGTTTAATTTTTCCACACACTACAGTAAGTGCCTACAACTTCTATAACAGCTAGAAGTGATTAAGCATTCATTTAAACAGCAAACATTTAAGAGACTAGTGCTACACTGCAAACACAAGACAGTATCAATCTCTGTTCACCTAGGTGAGGTCTAATCGACTGGGAGTCATGATTGATCTTCAGTACCACCCAGAAAGTCAAGACATTTAAACATCCATCCCTCAAAAGAAAAAAAAGAAAAAAGATAGAAAGAATTTTTATTTTCCATAACATAATTTCTATTTTAATTCCAATTGGGTTTGAGATTGTGCCTACTTACAAATCACTATGTGGCATGTAGGTTACTCCCAAGACATGCAGGACAGCAAAACGAGGGCTTTACTTTACTTTGCATACACATTTAGAGCAAGATAAAGGACAAAATATTATAGCCCAAAGCTTCAACACATCCTTATCTGTGTGTCTGAAACTGAGAAGATGGGGACTAAGTCATGTAAGTGTACTAAGCTCTCAATAAGCTTAAAGTTAATCCTGTTTCAAAAACAGTGTCAGGTTTCAGTAAATC
Source organism: Falco peregrinus (assembly GCF_023634155.1). Lineage (NCBI taxonomy): Eukaryota > Metazoa > Chordata > Aves > Falconiformes > Falconidae > Falco > Falco peregrinus. The sequence goes on along the minus strand of NC_073725.1, from coordinate 57,623,757 downwards.
CACATTTTCCAATAAAGGAAGTATTTCCTCAAAAAAATACCATATAAGTTCTAGTTCAGACTTTGCACTGTAGATACTCTCAAGCTACAGACCAAATACTTCCTCACGAAAATTGTCCCAGGGACTTGCATCAATAAATGAAACTTGAAAGCAAGTATCTCAGACCAGACAAAAGAAATAAATAATAATAAAAAAAAAAAAGATAATGGCAAATATTTCAAGCCTTGACAGTACTCCTTCAAAATTTGAGACGTTAACTAGATTATTACTACCTTTTGGTTGTCTCTGTTGAATCTGTGAATCCCAACTGCTTCAGGAGTAATTTCCTTCACATCAAAGTAGAAACCTGTATCAAGGAACATTAAAAAGCATCATGTTTGCTCCTAGTCCAAAGCTGGAATCTTATTTCAGCACACAGCTAAAATGGTAATAAAAGTTTATCACATATTTGGATATTTGAGTCACCACACAGCCCGTTTCACAGTAATTTCAGTCCACATGTATCAAATTTAACTACTTCCAGTTTATAAAAATGTGGATCTTAAGCATGTCTGGCTCTAGGCATGCAAACAATATAATAAACAAGCCTACAAAAGAGCACACATCTACGATAACACACACACATGCAAGTAATGTAGGTAATATATAACATATCTTGGAGTTCAGTAGGTCGTATGCAAGGGTGAAAGAAAAAGTAAAATAAAAAAACAAAAATGGTATGTTAGTAAGAAGAGTACAGGAATACTGGAACATTTCATGCACTAGATTAGATTTCATGAGCTTATTAGAAAACATCAGATATTTTAAGTCATGAAGCAGAGCTGATCTCTGAATAGTTTTCATGAGATCTGAAGAAATGCAGTAATGCTTTGTAGAGAGCAAGACAAAAAGTGTGAAAAAGATTTCTTTTGTGTTGATGGCAAGAAGGGTTGGTCAAAAAGATATTCAAGAAAGGAGACAAAAAAAAAAAAGAGAGAGTGAGGACAGAAAAAACTGAACAGAATAGCTAAGAAACTATGGAAAGTTTCTAAGGTTCAGACCTTGAACAAGACCATGCTGCCCTAGGAGCTCTACAATTACAAGCCAAAAAAACACAAAAATAGTACTGTGCTTTAGCACATATAACCTTTTTGGTTAAACCTTCTGAAAACCTGCCAGTAAGTAACACTGTGGGTTACAGATCTGCAGGCTCTGCCAGGGGATGTATATCTCAAAATTTCCTTTCTGACTCTGCTGCCACCCTGAATCTAGCAGATAAGGTCTTCAAGTAAACTTGCTGGTTTTATTAACCTTCTCAGGTACTTCCCAGATGTGACAAGACCCTCATCCAGTCACTCCTCCTTCCCTGCTTGCTTCCCCTATCGCTCTCATTATCCAAACGTCACCCTAGCAGCTGCCTCTGCCCACCTCCGAACCTCTGCAGGGGCAGCTGCTCACACAACAGGGCGGGCAGGGCACAAGTGATGAAAGGGAGGGTGCCTAACCACTTACTGCTTTGCTCCACTTCCCTCAGGGACTCAGATTATGGAAATTACTGTATTTTTACAAGTATACCCCGAGGTTATCCAAGTGTATGGGTTATTGAGGATGACTGCCACAAAACACCTTTTATAAGGGACTGAGGTATACAAATGAGTATATTAAAGTATTTTTTAAAGCTTCAAGGCAGTGTCCTGGTATCCTTGAAATCAGTAACAATATTTTCATGAACTTCCAATTTTTTTAATACTGTCTAAAGCAGCTGACTTCTGAGTTTTTGAATAACGTCTTCCCATTTTCTGAAACACATGAATTGATTTGTCTTCTAGTGAAAAGAGATTCCTGGTCATTTTAATACCCCACAGAGACTGGATTTGACAGACAACATAACAGAGCTTCTAAAAATGAAAAATCAGTGCTAAACTCATAGTGTCGAGAAACTGTACCTTTAAATTCACCTTCCTAAGGAGCGAAGTCTTCTATAGCTTAAATATCTACATTGAAAAACTTTGCTATCTACAGTTTTTAAATTAATTTTGCTTGTATGAATTCAGATCTAGGATGAAAATTTTAAATCCAGCTCTGCAACACGTTAAATTTTAACACTGATTGCACATATGCTCACTTTTCAATAACTTATTTCAGAGCTGTATACTACACTTGTAAAATGTTAAACTGTAGGGAATAAAATAATGTAAAACTTCACATACATGGGTTTGTTTATATTTTTTAAATATTTTGCATCATCATCATTTTGTTTCATTACATTCACTTGCCATAATGTAGGGAAAAAACAGGGATGAAATCACTCTGTGACATACATTGGGGGAAATTCAGGAAATCTAGGTTTTGATTACTTGACATTACTGTTTTGTTCACATGCATGAACAAGATTCTAGATGAATGGCTGAGAAAGAAATAATATGGAGCTACTTAATTCACTTGGTTTGAGTCTTCAGAAAAAAAACCCCAAACTTTAATGAAAGCCTCCTTCAGCAATTATTAGTTTTAAACATTCTACAGCTAAGGTGCTAATAACACCCTTTCAACAACTAAAAAAGCTCCATAAATATGATTTTCTTATTTAATGAATACTGTAGGAAAATACTATCATGACACTTAGAAATGCTCTGTTGGCAGGCTAAGTATGCATTAGAATTTCCCTTGCTCTAGTTAACTTAATTCTTGGCCTTTAAAATGACCTCAGTAAAAAGTAGATACAACATCCACAAAAGCATGTGTCTAAGCAAACTCTGGATCTCCCAGCCCTGCTAAGGTTCATACCCAAGTTTCCATTGTTTCCAGCAACAGTAGATGATAAGGCTTTGGAGAATTCATCCCAGGAGCCTGAAGCACAGTCATCTCTGATCCTCTCTCTCATGAGAGAGCCGTTCTTAAAACTGAAACACACAAACATACCACACGTTGATTTCCAAAACATTTGGCTCTAGATTTTTTAAGCAATTTGTTGTTTCACTCTATATTGGTGTTTATTGTATCAGGTAAATAAAGCTGCGCAAGCTAAAAGATACAATCACTTCTTCGTTATTAAAAGAGATAGAGAGGGAGAAAACTAGATAAGAGAGAAAACAAATATTACAGGTTGCATTGAGGAACACAGTATAGAAATGTTGGTATACATCTCTCCGATGAGTCAGCTTAGATCCAGCCTGACAGGTCACACTAAACCTAGGCTAGCTCTGAGCAGCTGAGACACCTCCTCAGAGGAGTACTCTGATACAGTACTGAAAAGCTCACTGAGATGACTCTGCAAGTCAAGGAGCAAGAGTGTCTCTACATTGCATTTATGATCTCAGGAGCATGGTACCAGTATGCAGCCAGCTTAGGGCCAACAAGACTTATGAAGTGTAGCTCCATGCCAGCATCAGGCAAAGGAAAGCACCACAGCTGCACCTGCACAGTTCTGCTCCACAGCCAGTAAACCGTGCTGTAAAACACGCATCTGTCCAGCGTTTATGGTCTTTGCACCCTTTATGCAGTCGCCTCCTTTGCCTCCTCTGCAAATGTAACAGTCCTGCAAAATACTGCAGCATTGGACACAGACCCAGAAGAAAGAAGTTTGAATACTCTCCAGCACAGAGTTATCAGAGCAACTCAGCAGGAAAGGCACAGAAATATTCAGAAAGAGGGCAAAGAAATTATTGAACTTGTTTAGTGGCAGCAGCTGAAATTACTTGAGTTTTCTGTACAAATACTCTGCCTGGTAGCTTAGGCGCTCTTTTTCTATGAACTGAGGGTCCCCTATTAATTGTGATATTCTACAAATAAAGGGGTATTGGTGCAAAAGGGGCAGTGTCAGGGCAGAAATGGCTGGGCAGAAATGGCTAGGCAGAAGGAACAGGAACTCTTTATATCTGCACGGCGACAGAAGTATCTTGTGTCCTGAATGGCAGGTTTGGCTTTCTGCATATGTTAAGCTGCAGCAAAAGAACGGCAGCACCTCCCTTCCTGTTATGAAGGGGTTGTTTACAGAGCTCTTACACACAGCAGGTGGGGGAAATATTGGGTAAAAGGGAAACTTTAATGCAAAACTTAAAAAAACAAACACACACACACACACAGAGCTGCTGGGAAATCATACTACGAAACTCAGTCACTTGCAATTGACATCATGCTTTTGAACTCGGCCTCATCAACACTGCTCCCACTGCCATCTACACCATCCTACTACTGCACAGGTAAGATCAGCACTACAGTTAAAGAGCAGATTTGACCTTTGCTGAAGTTTTGGGTTTCAAGCACCTACAGTCCAGGGGATTTAGACACAAAATTGATCTGCATATTACTTGTAAATATTTGCCTAAACACTACGACCTGTTTTGGAAGTTTTGACTCTGAAAACAGTGACTCGGTGAGGGAAAATATAGCTTCAGGCCACATTTCCACCTACTTGGCTGGCAAGGAGCCAAACAATTCCCGAATCACAGCAACCAAAAGCTACTATGAGGATCATTCTCTCAGCTGGGTTTCTTGAGATCTCCGTATTTTCCACATGCACAGCCTAATACGTCCCCGAACAGCACTGATTATACTCCTCTATGAAAACGGAATCTTTACCTGCCCCGTTATGTCCCCTCTGGACCACTAGAAGAGCACAGAAGTTATACAGCCTGGTTAAGCTTCTGACATTTCACATTATTATATTTCAGAAGATTGTTATTCCTGTACATTAAATATATTACCTTAGATTCATAATGAACTGGCTCTATGTATACGTAAAAATAATTTCGGCTTTTTATTGCCATGAGAATTTATCCTCCACAATTCTGCAGTTTCAGTTACACAAATTAAACAGGAATGCTGTAACGTTGATGCAAATGTTGCAGCAGTAGACTGCCATATACTGCACAGAGTGCTGAATGTTCTATTCATTATCATTTTGCAAAAGAAATAAAAAACACTAACAGAGGAAGAAATATATGTTATCGATCCCAGATGCACAAAAAATAAATTATATTACCATAAAAGTGCCATATATGTTTGAGAATCAACAGGATTGCAGAGTATATGACCTTCTAAGGCAGGAGTTGGTTCTTGAATCCACAGAAACAATGTGTCACTTGTGCCAAGGCTAATCTGGAGGGGAAAAAAAAATAATTGAAGCGTTATCACAATGTGCATGGAAAGCAATACAGAAATTAAATTAAAACCATTTGTTACTACCACTAATTGTTTTTAAATTACACATTAAGTCAATTGGATTTGTGTTGAAGCTAGCTCTGACTTTGGTTGTCACACCAGTGAAATACATACTAGATGGAGACTTAGGTTTTAATGTCTGGAGCATTAGTTAAAAATATTCACAAGAGTTTACTTAAAATCTTTCAGGCAGCTTACAGATTGACAGAAATAAAACAAGCGTGATTCCAATAAACAGAATATTAAGACTAGCAGATAAATTTAACTGATAACCTACAGCTAATTTACATTTCATGCATTTCATTTATTCAGGGATATGGGCAGTTTTCAGGAGCATGTTCTGACTTACTGCAATATCTCCTTCTTGAAGCCTCATCCCTGCCAATGATGCTGAAAACAAAAAGTAAGAATACCAAATAAAGAGTTGTTTGACTCCATTACAGCATGTTGTATGAGATATCATAATACATCACATTCACCACCTCAAAGTACAACATAAAAGGCAAATATGCTCAGGATGGCCTTGGCCTAGACACTGAAAAAGATGGGCAAAGCATTTGGGTGAGAGAGTGATTTTTAACAAAATCAAAATGCTTGAGACAAAAGACTACAGAACTGCATGATTATCTAATGTTTTTGAATCCAGGTTTTAAATACAGGGGACCCTTAGTTAACAACACACTTCAAAGGAGAAACCCTCCCACTTACATCAGACTACTCATTGGACTAAGATGGATTTGAATCTCCAAAAGAAATTTCACCTTTGGGAAATGTAGAGTTTAAGCATCTCCCAGAATATGAATGTTAAATATATCACGATGAAGCCTCCACCTTGATTCAAACCTGCATATGCTACCATAATACAGATGAATATTTTATTTTCACAGTCCTGAGAAACAGACAACTTTGCTCTACACTGAAACAGCCTCCAGGATTCAAAAAACTGACCTGAAATCAGCACCTTATACTGAGATCTATCAGTCTGACGAAAAGACAGATCTAATTGTTAGAGAAAGACTATAAGGTCCATCTCCACCTTTTTGCTTGAAAAGATAAACCAGCAAATTTTTAATTCATATCTTCTAAGTTAAAATGTTAGCAGTTCATAGTAAGAATAGTTTCTTAGGGGCAGGCAAACCAAAGTCATCAAGAGGCAAATGAAATCACTTCTAATTGCTAAGCAAAAGAGAATTCATTTGTCATACCCAGCTCAGCCAAGATGTCTGTATCTCAGAAGAACCAGTGATGGAAGGCTGTTAGAAAAAGGTATTAGTGCTGATAAACACTATATTCTTTCACTGTATAAGGAGCATCTGAGAATCAACGAGATTGATTTAGAATTTTAGTACATACATAATCATATTCACTGAATCTTATACATTTAATCATCTCACCTGGATTGTCTCCTGTAAATGCTACTACCTTACAGTCTGGGCTAAACCCGTAACGCTGATTATAATATGGAGAAACGGGCCCCTAAGGAAAGAAAGAAAGATAGAGAGGAAAAAAGCTCAAAAAACCTGAAAGTAATCTTGGAATATATGACATAATCTGTTGTCACAGAGAACTGAAAACACCAGAGCAGCTACAATAATCATTTCTGGGTATTTAAGGTATGAATGAAGATTTTAAAGATTTTTAACTCTATTTTTTTCACTGTTGAGAACCTCACAGAAATATCTCAGATCAGATTTTACAGTAAGTTAAGCAGCACTTTAACTTTGGGTCTTTCTCCAGTTATTCACATCAAGTAACCCAAACACATCCATCTGTTTTGCACACATACATGAATATTAATACACAGAAATTAGAAATTCAATGCAAACATAAGAGGAAACACAACATTAATATACATCACAACATCAAATGCTGGAATATGACCCCTATTATTTTAGGGGTCAAGAACTGTATTCTTTTAAGCGATATTTGATACCTATAGAGAAAAAACAGGAGGAAAAAAAATGTCTGTAAGAAATACAAGGACATCTACAGGGACTTTTAATATGTTCCTCTCCATTACAGAAGATGAGCACTGAGTTCAGAGGGATCGGGTGATCAGTATGTACACCCTCTTACACGTGTACCAGCTAAAGCAATAGCTCTTTTTGTGGTGGGTAGTAAGACTAAATTCATTTACTCTAAGAGATGTGCAGCTTGATTTGATTTCACCATTATGCTACGTGAACTGAGAAGCTTTAAATATCCCAAATTATTCACAAAGATTACCTCATTAACTCCACAAACCACTTAAAACAAGGTCTCTGTCAAGAAATGCAGATGTTGGGTTCTGTTTCTGCAGTAATAAATACTGTGCACAGTTCTGCAGTGACCAGGTGCTTGTGGGCACAGGAGGGGACCCCAAAGATTCTTATCACTGCAGCAGCTACCAAATCTTTTCTCACCATAGCCCAGGGCATGCAAGAATCCAAGGAGATCAATGACAAAAGCTATGCCCAACACCAGCTAGTAGTTTTCTAAGATGTCTGGTTTTGCTCTGACAACACACCTGAAAATATTAAATCAAGCAGCATAACTCTGAGGATATAAGCATGCATGCACGCTTGCGTGCACACACAAATACACTCCAAGCAAGTGCTATTAGCAGAACTCTCAGCACAAAGCCCTGTTTGTTGTTTGAAACTCTTCTAGACAGGCACGTACCAGGACTGAATGGGATGGTACAGGGTATCCTAGTTTCTCCTCTAATCCAGGTGCACAAGCATCAAGGCAGGACTGTGACCATACCTTTTCCCAAATCTGCAGCAAGTTCATACCAGAACCTACAAGACAGACCAAAACAGGAAACATATATGATTAAACACAAGACAGTGTTGTATCAGAAAATTTCACCTTGTTACAGGCAACAGAAAATTTACACAGACGCGTGTTTTACATTCAAAGAGAATGGTTTCAGCTCTCCTAAGCATAAAGTATACTGATAATTCAGCCTCTGGATTGCTTTCACCTGTAAAGGCAGCAGAAAAGGCTGCTCTGATGCAAAATGTACTAGACAATTCAGTTATTCCCAAGTTAAAAGCGAAAGAACATGGATGCTTCCCCATCAACTCCTCCCCAAATCATCCACCTTAGACAAAGGCTTCACTACAACTCTCTAAAGGTGATGCAGGAATGTCACCTGAAGGTGTGGTGTGCTCACATGAGACCTAACAAGGAAGAAATTTCCCCCTGGGTGGTACGGCTTTACTCAAAGGCAGGAGTGGTGTATCACATAAGCATTAAAATCCATGCTGACTAATCTTCCTCCATATATCAATGTTTCCTTCTGCAGAGATGACAAAATAAAGCTTAGAAATCCACAAAAAATGGCAAGAGATCAAATTTTCAAATGTAGCCTCTAATTTTGAGGCTAGTTTAGAAAGTCCAGCTTTGAATATCAGTCATGATTTTCAGAAATGATGAACAGCCCAACTGAAATCTGCGACACCTGCAAACATGCAACACCCCTAAAGTCTAGATTCTGTGAAATGAATTATAGGTTGAAAAAACTTAGATAACTGATTTGGTCACCTATTTCCTCACCAGATCCACAACTAGACCTGGGGAAGACCTGTGCAGTCAGTTTCAGTTTGGTTTCTCATTGCTTTTTCCTCATTATTTCATTGCTGGTTTAGAAGTTAATTGAAGTTGGTTAGTGGCTGAATCTACATAACATACTGAGCACTCCACACCCCTTTTACGTTACTAAGATGACTTTAATTGCACATTTCATTAGACTTGAAAATCTGTATGTGTTTCTGGTTAGTACTGTTCAGGGACATATCAGTCTTATTCTAGATTAACAACATTTTCATTTCAAAGACCATTTAGCCCACGACACTTATCTCAGAAACACAGCCACGTTCTTAGCTGAGTACAGTGGAAAACCTGAAATTCACTTCCATTCAGTACATCTTTAAGCTTTCTAAAACACAAAGACTGTGAAGTTGACTCCACATGCAGTGTCTGTGGAACAAGACTATGCTTGCAATGCTGGGACACAGAGGAAAAGAAGGGATGCAACCGACATCTCAGCTAGCACATCACAAGGCTCTAGCAATGCTCTTACTCTGACAAGGGGTATACATCTGCAACACACTCCACACACATACACTACTGCTGGTTACACATGCACAAATGAGCCCACCCTTTCAATTCCCAGCAGCCTTTTTCACATAGGTTTAATAATTAATTTAATAACATTTAATAAAAAAAGTATATATTTGCGCAGTCCAATCCTAAGCACCATCAACAAGGTCTGGACCTAGTGCTTCACACAGTCTCGTAAACAGAAAGTGTTGCAGCTGAGACACTGGAATAACCCAAGACAAACAGTAGGATATTTGGATTATACTTAACAACACAAAAAATAGAATTAAATTTCTTAAAATCTATCAATCCCATTTTAGGCAAATTAAACACACTTAAATTATGCACAGCTTTATTTGGCCTATGATGCAACAGCAGGAATTTGACAGAGCACAAAGTGCAACACACCTATCACATGCAAAAGGTGCATTTCCCTTTTCTGCTGTCAAAATTGCTACCACCCACAGAAAAAAACAGATTTAATCCAGTTTCTCTCAGTTCTCTATGTGAGAATACTCTTAAATCTATCCATTCCCTCCTTCCAGGGGTAAACCAAGTCCTTCCAAGGCAAACTGAGCCCAGCATCACTGTTTGCATTTCCCAGAGACAGAGGGTGTGAGCAGCCAAGTGTTCCATGCCCGCAGGCATAACAAGGCTTTCTATAAGGAAATATGTACATCTATAAATTTTCCTTGGAAAGTCCCCAATTTAAAAGGCCAAGAACCCCTTCACTAAATTAAACCAATCAGCGAGCAACAGAATCTTTAAATAAATAGGCATTTCACTAGAGAAAGATTAGTTGTTTCTGTGGTTTTTTGGAAAAAGTCCTTTCTCCTCCCCACCCCACAAGCCTAGAGAAACATTTAACCAGTGCCCTCCAATGCAATTTTGCAAGACATAAGGACAGCCTCCAATCTCTTCTGCCTAAAACTGGAAAAACACTAACCTTTATAACTGAAAAGGTCTGAGTTGATATGATACAGATACAACACTTCAGTTTATTGACTGGTAGATAGTGTGGCACAAAGACTTTAATAAGCTCTGAGAAAAGAAAGATGAGCTAATTTACCCCGCCCTCAGAAACTCATTTAAAAGATGTGAAACAACTGTTCTACAAGAACTATTAATCTGTTGGCCTGAATTCATCCTACCCAACTGTGGGCACTTTTATGAGAATCTCTAGTCAGTGGAAAATACAAACCAGAGCTGAATGCTCCCTGGAATGGCTCCTCTTTCTCCTTTGATTATAGGAGTGATGCACAGAGAGTTCCTTACTCAAGCACCTCCGGTCATGATCTACGCCACTAAGTTTAACATATAAAATAAGTAATAGTCTGAGAACTAAGGAGGAGGGGGGAGGATATCAAAGGCAGCTCTTCAACTTGTCACTCCAAATAGATATCCCATCAGCAATGAAAGTCAATAGCCAAGACCATTGTCTAGTAAAGACCGAGGAAAGGGTCAATACATGGATGGATAGGATTCAGTATTTCACTGCAAGCATCACTGACTTAACATAAAATGACCAGGAGCACCAACAGGACTTGCTAATACTTAGTACATATACAAAAGTATAAGTGTTTCAACACAGGGCAGAGGGGGAAAAAAAAAAGAAAAGAAAAAAAGAAAAAAAACCCAGCAACCCAAACATTTTCATTACAAAGACCAAATGATGCAGACTAACTGGTTTTATTAATCAACTAACTAAAGATCAATATTTGCATTTATAAACAGTTAAGTGCATCTGCATTACAGTAGTCTGGATTGCCTTTTCAGTGAGCTAAAATCATAAGCAGCATAACTGCTGGCACCATGCAAGCTACATTAGGAGTAAATTCAACCCACCATGCTTCCTTTTGAAAAGGCTTCAGTTCAAAGCATCCTTGTTTGATAGAACAACAAAAACAAGTATGCTAAGCTATGATTTGCCTAAGGCTCTTAGAAAAGCATTTCAAAAGATAAAGCTTCTCTAGGTCAAGAGCTGAATTGCTGTTCTTTAAGGTGTCTTCTAAAAGAAACAATGCCTCAAGTGTTCAAGTTGTTTAGGTCCCAAACGTATCTTACTTTTAACATCTGCACAATACAAATGAAAATCATTCTTCATTCCCCCAGAATGTAATTTGATTTTTTTAAAATCAATCACCCAGGGTGCTCAGCCATTCAGGAGGAGTGATTTGAACTTTATGAGATAGGACCTTTAAAAAGAAAATAAAAAAATCCTGAAACTGAATAGCACATTTCCTACAATAACCTGCAAATTTAGAGAGATAAGTTATTGTGCAGAGCTAAACAATTTGACAGGGTCTTTTAAAGACGGTATGACCTGAAGTTAAACCTGCAGAAATGAAGAACAGGTCTATTATCTGAACATTATTTTGAGAGATGCATTTTAAACTACAATATACAGGTGCAATGTAAAAGATGAAGTGAATTGCAAGAAATCATAGATGACAAGAAAACAAGTTTTTCAGCTGGATCCAAATAACTACCACATACTTTATAATTATATTTTATTACTGGAATTAGAATTCTTTCTTATTATGTTAACAGAAGAAAGGAATGAACAAGACAAAATATAGCTTACAATGGCGAAAAGCCTTTTGTCTTGTAAAGAGAACTATAACATCCTGCTGAGTTCTCTTATCTTTTTTGACACAAAGATTTAATAATCTTACATGCTTTGAACAGTAGATAACATTTATTCAAGTTCTGTAAATATCCAGAGGTGTAATAGAACAGGCTCTCCTACACTTGCTTGAAAAATGCAATACATTTTCTAAGAAAATTTTCCAATGAAGTAAATTTTCATTTTCTTTAGTTTAAAATGTTTTTGTTTTCAATGAAACCCAGGAATTTTCGTGTTTTGAAACGGAAGAAGCACGGCTTTCCCCAACTTGCTTCCAAGCAGAAAAGGCAGAAGTAACATTAACAAAAAAACCAAAACAAAAAAACCTCAACCCAACCCCAAACCCCAGAGGTTTAATGCTTACATTTTAAAATATTTGAATCAAAATAAACACTTCACTCTCATTAAAAAATCAACATGTTTCTTTATCAGAAGAAGCACCCTGAAAACCTCACAATCTCTCAGAAATACAGTACATGGAGTCAGTTCTGCTGAGCAGCTGAAGCGCTCAGTATTTGGGACTATGATGAGCAAAGTGCAAATCTCCAAAGAGTTACTGCTGCCCACAATATAAAAAAAAATAAAATTCACCTGTGAAAATACATGGCTAACAGAAGGACCAGAAGATAGATGTAATAATCCCACAACTGCTGCAAAATAAGCATGGATTGCCTTGCAATTTTTAAGGTCTCAAGCATAACTGGAAGATCTGCTATTGAATAAGTTGTCCATTAGCGCCAACTGAGATGACTTGCCTTTCCCTGAGTTTTCATGGACCAACGAAGGAGAAAAAAAATGAGTTGGTCTTAACCCATGGGTGTCAGCTATGGCTCTACAATACAAAAAGTCCTTTGGCAGCCTTATCTAACCTTTCAGCTCTGAAATATATCTTCTCTTAGTTTCAGAGCAGGAATCAAAACCGCTATTTAGAAATAACAGCACAGCTCCCAGGAAAATGGTTTCCTTTGTAATTGCCATTTAAAATCGCCATTTAAAAGCTGAATAACTGAGGTAACACACAACAGAAGTGACAAGGCTAGTGCCTCTTTATTTTTTTTGTCTTTGTTATGATGCATAGAGAGATATGGAAGTTTAATTTTTTTTTTAACTGAGTTTAGGATTTTTTTTAATTGGTTTATGCTTTTTTTTTCATTTTGAAAAGATATTTCTGTTGCAGATCCATACCCCAGCTAAGTGGTGGGGAAAAAAATCACAACATACATCTTGTTCATACCCTGTGCTACTCAGACCTAAACCAGCAAAACCAAGAACCAATATCAGAACTATGAAATCTAGCTTAAAAATTCACAATGTTTTATGCTTTTAAATAGGTATTTCAACATTCCTTTATACATCATAAACTAATGAAAAAAGGTTACAGTTTCATTTAAGAATATTTTCTGTGGATCCATTTTACAGAAATGGGAATCATGGTATGATGGGGATAAATAAGCACAGCTGACAGCACAATCGAGAGGAACAACAAATTGAAAGGAGTAACAGCTTAAAATCTATCAGACTTGTCATTGAAGACTGAAAATAAATAGCAGAAATCTTGTTCCCCTTTTATGTAAGATAGGGATGGAAAGGAAAACTTCCTTGTTGAATTGTTGCTATGAGAAAAGCCCACACACTTACCATCACTGTAATCGATGGGCGCATAAGCTCCTAGGAAAAGGGAAGCTGCAAAACTACTAACCAAGGAGATTCTCTGAAAGAAAAAGTGTGAAATAGTGAGTCCCATCAATAGTCACTTCAAAGAAAGTAAATTATTAAGTAATTTGAAGCAGCAAATGTTAATAGATGCTTAATGTTAGGCACCAAAAGCACACAAAAATACACCAAGAAGAATTATTCAGTTCTATCATACTACCTAAATAATACAGCAGATACCAATCTAAAAGTAACCCCGTGATAAAAGCTCTTAATAGCTTTGCATTCTGAAACATGCAAAATACACCCAGTATATTAGCATACTCTATGTTATTATGAATTAATTCACAGCTTCGGTGTATCACTGAATTTCATTTCAAGGAAAAACACTTTCTAAGAGAAAAAAAACAAGCAAACAAAAAAACACCCAAAACAAACAAACTAAAAAACCCCAAAAAACAACATAACCCTGTATGTTGACAACAGGGGAAGTGCCCAGAAACCATGCACTGGTCCACCAAGAGCACAGACCCATAAGCTTTTGAGCATCTCTGGCAAGGCTCTGCTAGCACCTTTATGTGAAATCTCACCTCCCTCCCAGCTGAGATCCCAGACCTCCCAGGAATTACTCTCAGGAGCTGGTAATAATCAGCTGATTTTGATCTGAACTGAACCACAACCTGCAGCTTTGCCTCAGGGTATGTTCCAATAAACGCATTAAATCCAGCTGCAGGGCTTCTACTACTGGCCCAAAAATGTCCCAGCCGCATGACACAAAGCACTGATCCAACACAAATTTGCCTCCACTTCAAATCTGCAATACAAACTACCAAGCTAACTGCCTACCACCAAGCTTTCTGCACGATCAGGTAGTATCTGTTCCCAAGAAGCTGCAAAATTCCTTCTGGTGTGTTCTGACTAATTCAGAAGAAATATGATTATCACCCAATAACTAACCAGAATCTAATCTCTACTGGTCGAGCCAGCCAGCAGTGACAGGGTTTGTATTAATGATCACAAAATCACTGCTTCACACAGCATTCAAAGACGGACTATCGGCAGAGCTCTAAGAGGTGATTATAATTGCCAGGAAACTTAATGATGCGCTTGCTCTTCAGGTGTCTCTCCCCAAGAATATATCATACTGTGCTTAGATAGCAAAGGCCTACCTTCTGTGGTGCCCCAGTGGGCACTAGCTGCCTGAAATGGAAGGAAAAGGATGAAGTTAAACTGTGATTCAGCCAGTTTAGCAAGCTGACCTACAGAATGAGGAACATCCACCTTCCACATCATTGAGACTGCCAGGCTGCTAAGTGCTTCTTGATGGCCCCCAAGAGCAACTCTGACATAGAGATATTTTGTGCTTGAACACATTATCTTGCATATCCTTTATCGGTAAAAGGTGCCATCAATGCAACCAGCCCTCGAAGTCTGAAATTGGTCTGACTAGTTCTCAGTTCCGTGGACCTACTTTCCCCCCATTAACATATCTTTCTCTAAATTTAGTCTTAAGCTTATGATCAGACTGTATTAGGGCTCTGTTTCATCCCATACCTTACTAGTGCAAAGGTTATACAATAAAAATGCACTAAGAAAGAAAAAAATACTAAAAAATTAAGCATTCTCCCACAAAATACAGTCAACTTTGCAGCTCGCATCCCCATGAAACTAACTGTTTCAGACAGGGGTGAGATTTTAAAAACCACAAAAAACCCCATGATCAATGCTATCAACAACTGCAGTAATAGAAAGCCAGGAGCTGCCTGACTTCACAGGTCTAGATGTTTAGCATATTCTAATCACAGGACAGCAGTCCTTCTCTCATTTACATCATATTTGCATGGAGCTTTCACCTTGCTTCAAACCATGGCATTTTAGTCTCAGCTAGATGCAGACTCAAACTGGAACAATAATGGAACTGAAGCTGATTTCTCAAAATTAAAACTAAGAAGGAAACAAACTACACAGTGCAATTCATTTGTAACAATAGAATTAAAGTAGCTCCTCAAGGGAAAAACTATGGAAAAAGTCTAGCATCAGCTGCAGGGTTTTTTTCCTACGCACATCCACACTGATGCTAGCTTTGTATGGCAGAGCCATCACATTTCTGCATTCAAATAGCCAGTTCTAAGTGTGAAAATTTCACCTGTGTGCTTAACTACCCACCTGTGTTCAAACTGCTGTAAATACAATTTATTACCACCCAAATGAAAGCCTTTATTTCTTTTTATAACGTCTTCCACAAAGATGAGATCCAACGGAGCCTGCTGTGTGACATGTAACATTCAAGATAGAACTGATGCCCAATTTTTATCTGCCTAGCAACTAATAATTTAACAAAACAAAGAAAAAATAAAACAATCAAATTTTCAATTTTAATCTTAAAATCAAACACAAGAATCGAAATACTCTTTAGTAAAAAAAGTCTGTAAAAACATCCCCACAAAACTAATTTTAAAAGATTTCCAACTGTGTTTTCCAAGCGTATTGAAGTTGAGCCAACCTCAGTTTGCATGTAGACCTCAGGATTCTGGCTGTAAATCTTTGCTATCTGGTTTCCTGTAAAACGCTGAGAAAGAAATGCAAATACTTAGAAACACAAACCCTAAATGGAGTCAATAATCATTAACTCTGTGTAATGAGTTCAGTACATTGCACTTTGGATACTTAATTTGCCGATGCATGATGAAAGTCGGTGCACAGCAGGCAATCTGCACTAAACAGGCTATAACGCATAGTCTCATTAGAGACTTTTGCTCACCTTTTGGGAAAAAAAGCATGTGAAAAAGCATTACTATCCATAATTTACATTTCAGAAATGACAGTTCAGTGGAATGAACCACACATTCTATGCACAGGAACCACCACAATTCAACTACTGCCTTCAAACCCTTGAAAAGGTTTAAGCTACCCAACCTACGTACCTCTGTGAGGCAGCTGAATTGGGACCAAAGCAGGAGGTTTCATACTGGAAGCAACTCCAGCACAGGCTAATGAGAGTTGTAAGAATAATTATTTTTCACGCCTGTATTATATCAAATAACAAAAAACTTGTAACACTGAAACTTTAACCGTTAGCAAGTTAAAAATAAACCATCACTGGCATGCAAAGTCCGATTTCAACATTGGCCATAAACCTTGCATAGTGATTCAAAACCGGAATCAGTAATTTGGGAGGTTAGAGCCTTATTCTGTTGAACCAACAGTAAGAGTAGCCAGGTCCAGGTGCTGAGATGCCCGGAGGACAGCCCTGCTCCCACTTTATAACTCACTGTCACGGTTACAAGAGAGGGAAGTGTCAGGAACAGGAGATAAGTAACAAAGGACTCTCTGATAGCATCACAAACTTCTGAAAATTCTCTTAGGTCAACAGCCAGCCACTTGTTAGCTTTCAGGGAATATTAAAGGCCAATCTTTTAATTGCAGAAGTAACCTAGAGCAGCAATCCAAGAACAGGGGCCTCATAACTCCAAGTAAACCTGTAACCCAAACTGGATTGCCTTGCCAATGGAAACATGGCTACACAGGAGCTCCCAGGGGTGAACCAGGCCCTGAGATTGCAAACATGGCCACCACACACTGTATTTTGGAACCACTGGCCAAATGTAACAGCTCACCCTATCTGCTTCCTGCAGCAGAATTTCCAGTGTTTGCCTAATTTCACTTGACATTTTCCACATCTTCCTTTGTAAGACTGCTGCAAAGCACTGACCATTGGAGTTTCTTCCAAAACTCTTTTTCATCGTTAAGGGCTGGTCGTCATCTGCTGCAGCACCACTGTAATGGCAGAACTGTTTCTATCACAAGACTCTGCTAAGGACTTTCTTCCCACCCGCTCCTTACCTCATAGGCTCTAGAACCAGTGATACTCGCCAAGTGCTGTGCTCCCCCCACGGCTTTCTCCAGAGCGCTGCACTGGGAAGCTGTGCTGGAATCCATCCAGATGGGGCTGTTACTGACAGAAAAACAAGCCTGTAGCGAACAATATCCTTTATTAGTAATTCTGATCTTTAAGAAGTCCCTGCTAGAGTACTAGCAATGCAGCAGACCTACGTATGAGCTCACAGTTCAGTTCGCTGACGTGCCTTCTGGTTTCCTCTCAATAACTACGGGCAAGCAGATACTGGTCAGCCTCTTAGTCAGTGGTGAAATCCAAACTTCACACCAGAGGGAAGCAACAGGCTTTTTCTGCTGTTACTTGACATACACTACAGCATGGTATGTACTTCGCATACCCTGCGGCATGCTCCATTGGTAGCCAAAGCCCTTTTACAAAGCTTAGCCCCACTTTTTAGAACTCCTCTCTAAATAATCAGATTATCTTTCCACGGCCTTACTAACAGATTTCTCTTTTGTGACTGGCATAATCATTTGGAAACGCAACTGAGGCCTAGTACATCACTAGAGAGCATTTTAATTCCGTTTCCATGAGTTTTGCACAGATGAGGTATTTCCAAAATTACTCATTTAACAGATCAGTTACACAAATGTCTCCCTTTCAACAAACAATTGTCCTTTCTGATCTTGAAGGAAGGTAGGGAAGGGTCTTCAAGAGGCAAGTTGACTCTTCCCTACTTTTTAAACAAAAGTTTGCCAAGTCTATGTTCAAAACTTAACAACCACACACATACGCACACAAAATGTTGAGTTTCAACAGCTTACTTGTTCAGGGTTTGTGTCCACACAGTATTACACTTCCATCCTTTCAGAGGTTAAGCGTAAATTAGTCTTTTTTTTTCTTATTAATATACATTTTCTAATGAAACCACAAGCACTGCAAGGAAACCCAGATATAACAGTATTTTTCACTACATCTTTTTGTTAATACAAATGTATTAAAAAAAATCAAAATATTTACAGGTTGTTTACAAAAATATTGTTTCCTAAAAGAACAAACATGCTGTTACTCTGACAAAGAAATATTCTGGGACACCCACTGGCACCTGTAAACTGTTAAAGCAGTATGTACTGTCACTCAGAAGAAAAGGCAACGTCAAAAGCCTTGGAGCTGAAGGAATAACTAGTACATTTCACTGTATGCTGAAGGGGCATGCAGCTCAGCCAGACAAGAGGAAAGGTTTGCAAGGAGAAAAGTAATGTGCATAAGGATCAGAAAAAGGACAGTGTAGCTCTCTCTTCAGAGCTCTTTCATGCACGTTACCTTTAGTGACTGATGTAAAGGCAGTTCGGGTGATGCAGTCTTTAAAATTTGGATGCTTCCTTTTTTCCAGTACACACTTCCATGTTGCTGTAGAAAGTACAGAAACAGAAGTTGGAGATGCCCTCCAAAGCCGTGAAGTTCATATCCTGATCTGAATTTCAAACTCTAAGGGACAGAGAACTCTCTCCAAACTATACCAAAAAAACCACCTTTTCAAATCAAGTGCCTCATTAAAAGACTCTTTAACATTGAGCAAAGCAGATACCAAACCAGAAAATGTAGGAGTCAAGAGACAATGATGATATGAACTATAGCAACTTCTAGTGGGAACTATTATTATACTGCTAATGGCATCAGATACTTCTTTGAGGGCAATCTGAGCTGTAACTAGGGCTCCACAGCCACAACTGTTAGTTCTGTGCAATTTCAGCACAGCCCTCAGATTCTTCAGTTACATGACCACCCCAGTCACCACTAACAGACTGCATAACACCGAGAAGGTTCTTTAAGCTCCACCTCTCAGGCAGCTTCCTCAAGCCAGGCATCTCTAGCTATGCGCCTCCAGGACACACCAGGCAAACTGCAAAGCACCATCCAGTGACCCACTATAGTTCTGATGGCACCAAGTGCACACAGAACACCCTGTGCACAGGGTATTTGACCACAGTGTCATCCAGGTTGTATTTCACATCTCTGCCATTTCTGTAGACAATTGTGACCAGGTTTTCCCCTTCTCTGGGACAAACACCGGCACATCAGTGCACCTCTGCAGTGACCTGCAGCATAGACAAGGTTTTTCAAAGAGGAAAGGGAGAAAGACAATGTGGAAGGGGGTAGATACATGAAATCTGTTCTATCTGAAAGAATTTGAATACAACACCAAGTTGATACCCCTGACTTGCTGGAGGATAGGTAGAATAAGGAGAATACTGGCAATCTGAAAATGCACATCTTTTTTCCATTTGAGTAAGCTGGGGTTATTTGGCAGTCCCTAACTTCTGTTCCACTGAAGAATTGGTAACAGAGCCTTGATACCGGCTGTGATTTTCAGACACTTTGCTCAGACTTTGAACTGAAATCAATGAAATGGGGAGATCAAAGCAAGAGTTTTGCATAATTAGTCCCAGATGTATCAAGATGAATAACTTAAACCTCATATGTCAGAATTAGCTATTGCTTTAGTGCTGCCCCCACCCTAAATATCATCTGTGAAAGTTATAAAAGACTTCCTTATTTCACCACAGTACTAGGAGACTGGCTAACTGACTAAATGTCAGGGTGCTTTTTATAAATCTCAGAAAAAAAGGTATTATGCACTACAGGCTAAATCATGGCAGCATCTTTGTCATTTCTGCATCAAAGACAATCATCACTTGTTTTTTGTTGTTCCTAGGTAGATCTGTATCCCAGCCAACAAAAACTGTGCTCAAGGACGTTACTACACCTTTAGCAAACTGCGCTCCTCACAATTTTTTTCTACCTGATTTCCACAAGCACCTTGATATGCTGAAATTCAAAATGGCCCCAGTTATTTCAGAATCTGTAGGTTAAAAGAATTTAAACAACAGGAAATCAACTAGTTATGCACTACACTGATCTAAACAACTGCACTGTAAACCTCATCCTCCACTCCCACTACCTTTCCAGTGACTGCTTTTTGTGTTTCAGGTTTTAAGTTTCCCTGAGGAACATGTCTTTTAATGGATGCTTATATAGAAGCTTTGGTCTTACTTGATGTCATTGTGGTCTTCTGCAATACAGTTATTTAAACTATATTTATCATTATACCATATACTGTATTGAAGAAATAGAGTAAGACCGATTTTTTTCTGTATAAACTAACCTGGCCAGCACCAGACAGAGCTCTGACTTGAGAGAAGTTAAATCCCAAAGACTTCATCTTTTCCAAAACCATATCCAGAGCCTACAAGAACAAACAGAATCAGGAGTGACTGTAACGAGCTATCAAATTATGCATACTCACAATCTCTGGAATTAAACAGTAAATTCATGTCATCACTGATAAGAGTTCATTGGCAGATAATGAAAAATTAGCTAATGACTACAGACTTCTCAAGAAGCTGCATAAATTAATTTACTAAGTAAAAGTCCATAAAAGAAAAGTTAAATCACACGGGGCGGGGGGGGAGAATAAAAGGACATCTTTAAATAAGCTGAATCACAAAGATCCATTCTTTGAAACCTAAATAAGAGGCAAGAGTTAGAGAATTCCAATTTATTAAAAAGTCACTTTTAAGAGTGCCATATACAAAGCAAGATTATCTTTTTTCTGTTCTTACTTTTGGAAATCTACGAAATCCTAATGGGGTGCACTCTGCACTCCATCCTACAAGATGTTAGGTATCCTCAATACCACTGCCCCCAGTGTCAGATGAAAACTCAAGAGTCTCTTTAGTATAAGGCTAATTCAAGTGAAATCCAGCACTTTAAGCACCTACGTTAATTCTGTTCTTGCCACATTTTCCTGAAGTTTAAAACCAAAAATTAATCTATCTTTACACAGTCTCATTCAAAGCAGCATTTCCCAGATAATCTTGATATATGAACCACTGCAAGACTTCAAAATTTCCCAAGAAACATTGTAAACCTATATCATCATATTATTAATTTAATAATTACAACTGTTCCTGTTCATTATGGTTCAAAAGACCAACTGCAAACAAATTTACCAAACCTTTGTAAACTACTGCGGATCACCAGCTGGGGGTTCTGTAACCTATTAAATAATAACTACTCAAACTGCAGTAGTAAAACAAATTTACACGGCACCATGTGAAAGAAAGTGTTGCAAAATCTGCACAGAAGCAAGGAAGGCCTTCTCTTAAAATGCAAAAGAATGATGTATTTCAAAATAAACACTAAAGTGACTGGAAATCACTGAATAAATTGCTCTTTAACCACTTACCAGTTGAGACCCACTTACCAGTTGAGACACCAATTGGTCAGAAAAGCTTATGCTAAAAAAAAAAATAGTGCACATAACCTAGATGCTACAAAAACACAGATTGAAGCTAGGCAAAGTGACAGCTGCCCCTTTTACATTTGAAACAAGAAGATGAGGTAAAAAAGAATAGTCTTTTTCAAATGAGAGAAAGTCAAGAGAGGATTTATCACACATACAATGCTATAATAGTAGAGAGTGAAGAAACAAACAAAGAAACCATCAAAATGTTAGCAACTTCCACTATGTTTGTTGATAACATTCATATTTGCATACCAAAGACACAAAGTAACACTTAAAAGAAACAGAATACAAGCAAAAGGACTGTGTTGATTTGAATGATGAGTTTCACTATTGCTTGGAATACATTTCCATTTCAATAACAGCAAGGAAGATGTTGAACTATATAAAGCTTTTTCATACCTTGACCCACATTAGCACAGGAGAAGTGACTGTCAGTCTGTCACCATGAATATGGACTCCACCTTGAGTCCTACAGAAAAACAGTATTTTCTCTTGGTAAATTCAGCAATTTTTTGCCCACCAAGGAAAGTTCTTCAAGTTTATTAATAACTGAAGAGAGTCTGCTATACTTTTATGTTAAGAGCAAGGATATGATCAGTGTTTCAAATATAAAAAAGTACAAGCCAGGTCCTAGGTAGAGACAAGAGATGTTTGACCCAATTGCAAAGTAAATAATTTGCAAGGAAAGTCTCTGATCCTGAAGTAAATCTGTGATAGGCTACAGTGCTGGTACTCCTCATTGGCTCCATGTAATTCATAGTTATTTTTAAGTTTCCTAACTGTCACCATTAGTGGCTTGAACCTAGAAGATGAAATTCAATTTTAGCTGTTAAACCATCAAGTAAATAAGTGTACTTGATTGAAACCTGTGACCATGGAAGATGACATTTGTAAATTCTAGTCCATTAACTGAAGTAAACAAACACTGTCATCCTACATCTTACTGTGAGATTTGGAACCACTGAATTTGTCTCCAAATGTCTTTTAGAAGTTCCCTTTGTGCAATTTACTTGCTATTATCATAGCATTCCACCCCAACACAAAGGCAGTGCTTATTTCTGTGTCCTAGAAAGAAACAGTCATGGCCACAAGCCTGAAGTCATGAACATAGCATGAACTTTTTCCATGCCCCCACACTTATCAATGAAACCAAACAGGGCAACAGCCCCCCACCCCAATCTCCAAAGTTCTAAATTGTATTACCCAAGTAAAATAGAAACAGCCTTACTTAAATTCTGGAAGGTCTTTATCAAAATGAACATTATCTTCATAAATTACTCTCAGCTGTTCATCAATAGCAATGACTTTCAGCTAGAAGGTATAAAGCAGGATGTTAAAAAAAACTAACAATAATTAAACAGCACTGACAACTCTGTAATAATTCAGTTCCCACAACAGATGAAATGGGAGAGAACACCCCAGTCCATACAACTTGCTTAAAGTATGGGCACGACTTTACATTAAACAAGTTATTATGTGAGTTTCCAGCATGCCACCTAATCAGTAACATGTATTTCTTTGCTTGCATCCCCCGCTCCCTCATTTTCTCTATCCTTAATCACACAATACCAAAATGTAGGCATACATCATAGCTTACATCATGGTAACCAATTTTTGCAATTTCTCCAAAGAATACAGTATCTTAGTTTAAAGATGCCATATGCTCCCCTCCCCACCTCCTTTTTTTTTTTTTTTTCCCATCTTACCAAGGAACCTAACAGACCCTTAGGATACCTTGTGGACCCTCCCTGCTTCCCAAATGATGAGTAAAACAAACTACCAGTCTGGCAAAGCTCAGCAGGCATTACACAAGCTTCTGCAACACATGGAAAGCAACATCCCAAACAGGTAACTCTATGAAGGTGAACTTTCTTGCAAGCACAAACTAGAAGAGTATCACAACCTCTCCTCCTCTATCTTCACTCAAGTTCACCTAGTACAAAAGAAAAACATGAACAGTCTAGAAGACAAGTGAGAAGGTAGCTCCCATTCTGCACGTATTTCAACAAGGCAGAGTGCAAACTGCTGCTAAAGGAACAGACAAAAAACAATTCTAGAAAGACTAAGTCATCTCAAAGAGCTGTATTCAAATAATAAAGCCATGCTACTGTAGGCAGGGCCAGTAATCATGCATTGGCACAACTCTACCAAACTGATGCTCTGCGCTAACTTGAAAACAGCTCTGAGCCACTGCAGCTGAACTGGCTTTCTGTTTGCAGCACGGCCCCTTAAAAAACACTTGATCAACTTAACCTGGATGTGTCTTTTCAAGCTCCCAACCTTCAGTACTGTCGTAATGAACTGACTGATGTTTGTACTCCTACTTCAAACATATTCAGGCCTACGCACAACTTTTTCTATTTGCCGTGCAGGAATAACCAATTAGGCCAAAAAATCAAATTTTCAAGCAACCTGAACGTCCGGGTTCACAACCCTACCGATCCTCCCTCACCGGAGGGCACCGGGCAGGCTGGATGCAGGCGCACACCCCAGCTGCCAGCCTGCCCGATGCCACGGGCAGCGGGGTGTCCGGGCAGTCTGACTGACGGAGCAGGACCACAGCACTCCTTCCCTGGATTAAACGCATCCCTAGGAGAATGCGGGAGCAGGATGTGTCAGGACACGCTGCCTACAGCTTCAGACATGAGACAGAAGAAACAGAACGGGAGGAGGGCCATGCTTATGCAGGCGCAGGGAAGGAGAGGAGCAATGCAACACGTGAAGGGCTGGGAACCACCTCGCAGCGCTGCGGCAGGCGGCGGGCGTCAGCCCAGCCCGGGCAACGGGCGCAGCGCCCAGGCGGCCCCGCTGCCAACGCGGAAGCCCTGCGGCACGGAACCGCCGCTGGGTGAGAGACAAGGGGCGAGGGGGGCAGGAGAAGGCCCGCTCCCCTCCCTCGCTGCGGGCAGAGGCCCCCGCGCACCCCCCGCCCTGCAGCCCCGCGGGGGTGGCCGCTGCGGCGGCGCCAGCCCAGCCCCGCAGGCCCCAGGCAGGCGCCGGGGCTTCCCCGCCGGCCGGGGGAGGGGAGCGGCGCGGCCCCGGTACCTGCTGCGTGCTGAAATCCCAGCCCAAGTAGCAGGGAGCGGCCATGGCGCCGCACGGCCCTCACCCGCGCCCCGCGGCCGGGGCTGGAGGGGGGTGCAGGCCCGGCCTCCCCGGGAAGGAGCCGCCGGCCCGGCCGGGTGAGCGCTGCGCGGCGAGCGGCCCCGCGTCCTGCCCCCACGGGGAGGGGTTGTGCGGGGGCGGCAGCCGGGGGGCGGGTCGCCCCACGTCGGGACCGCGGCGGTGCCCCTGCCCGCGGGGGCGCCCCTGCCCGCGGGGGCCCGGGGACACCGAAGCCGCTGGACAGGGACCGCAAATCGGAAGCAAAACAAAAAAACGGGAAACTTCAAAGCAGAGTCCAAAGGAATCCATGAAACTGACATACCCCGTCCGCATCTACCGGCCCTGCGGTGGTACCGCGCTCCGGTGTGCACAAACACGCTTGCAGAGCATTCCATTAAAAAAAAAATGAAAATTTGTTACGTTGGCTGAAGTTTTGGGTTGTGGTTTGCTTTTTTATTTTCGGTTGGGAGGGTTTAGGGAGGTTTTAGGATTATATTTTACCTGCATGTGACGAGCGAAGTGAATTGCTCATCAAAATCAAAAGAAGGCTCATTTAAAACGTGCCTTCATTCTGCAATCAAGGCGGTATCTCAGCAGAGACTTAATGAAGTCAAATAGCTTTTGCATGCCCAGGATCTTAAACTGTTTTAACAGTACAAATACTTTATTTGAAATGCCCTTTAAACTATAAAACGTTACTAAATGTTGTCATCTAATGAACATTTCAAATATTCCCAGTGATTTCTCACAGCCCTAACTCCCATAGGTTTATACTTCTAAAATTTCTACTTATTATTGTGAAGAAAAACCTTTAAAAAATTAGTCCTGAAGACTCTCAACCTACAATGCGAACACTCTAATACACTGCCTTTAAAACCAATCTTACTCTATCATATCACCTTTGAATACTCTGTATTGACAGTACCTGTATTAGAAATGTGATCACAAAAATCTCTAAATAAGACAGGGTTTAAATATAAACTTGTCTGAAAAACATTTACAATGTGGGAATCCCTTCAAATGTACAGTGTTGTTGGCCTGCGTTTTAGAGTCTAATCTTGCAAATTTATCTGAATAGTTTGCAGTCAGGAAACATCCAAATGTAGTACGGTGGAAATACCAGTCCATTTAAAAATAAAGGTATGTAGAATTGTCATCCAGTTGGTAGTTTGTTGTCTTTAAATCAGATGGCCACAAGGTAGCGGTGGAATTTTACTGCCCCTAAGGAGCTCATGCTAGAGGGACCCATCCTGAACAAAGGTCTCACTTAACCAAGAGGCTGTGAAGGAAATAAAGTTTTTAAAATGTAACCAAGAATTGTTTCCTTAGTATGACTCTTCACAGAAAACAAAGGATCAAATAACACATAAAGGCTGCTTTTCCATTAATGCAGAATGTAACTGGTGAGCCAGGGAGGAGAGGCTTGCTCTGCCTTCCTAACCTGCTGCATATTCCCTATAAACTCATAACAGATACAGAGGCTTGGAATGCTGCAATTGTCAAAATGTAACCACTCGCAACAAAAATGAAGAGAAACTGAAGTCACTTCTGAAGAAAGCCGTAAGAATGATAAATTTCTTCAGAAAAGAGACATTAGTGGATTATTGAATTTTTTTTGAAGGCGGTATTAGTTAGGAGAAAGGAAACAACAGTTTATAAATAAACAAAGCATGAGGATGTAAGAATCAATTATATTCTTCAGCAACCAGATCAGAAGAAAACAAGCCCAAATAGCAAGAAATACTTCGCTTTAAATAGCACAGAGAAGTTGATACTGGAATAACCACCCTCATGTTATCTGACCTCCTTAAATTGGGAACAAGGGTGCAAGATAACAGGGTAGGAGAATCCACTCAAGAGCAGAATGGGAACGTTAATGTTGCTACTTTCACTCCTCACCTTTCTCTAGAAAAAACAGGGAAGTTTGAAGAATCGTTGCCTTCCCTAGTCCCCCTGTTGCCCATCCTTCCATCAAGGCAGGGTTCTCTCAAATTCAGTTGTTTGTGTATGGAAAATGCGCACGGCTGCTGTTCTTTCTGCATTGAAGTTCATGCTTGTAGATAGAACCATAGCCTCTAAATTTGTTTCTCAAAAGCAAACAAGGTTTATCTGTGCAGTTATCAGTGAAGTTGCATTCATGTACTAGTGATGTTTTAGCACTGACAAATCCAGAATTTCCAGAGGGGATGGACAAAATGCCTTTTATAATTGAAATGTCACCACTGCAGATTAACAGCTTGAGGCAGAGCACAGATTAATCACTCAAGACACATACAGCAGGGTAAAGGGAAAAGCGAGTTTATTCCCCTTTTCCTATTAACTAGTTTCTGACCTGACGGAGAAGCACTACTTCCGTGCTCTGCTAGGCCCCTGGCTGTTTTGATAAGTTATAACCAGTATGCCAATTAATGGGTTTTTTTTATTTCCCTTGATGTCAGGTTAAATTCAACTGCACATTCATTTCAGTTCATTGCAAAATATAAATTATTTCAACTGTATTCCATACTCCTACATACTGAGATTGTTCACTTTTTATTCTCAGTTTGAGTATCCGCCTCTGATCTCAGTTGCACTCCGACATGAACTTAGATTTAACTGCGTTCTTCAGCTTTACACAGGTGAACTCCTTCAAAAACAGTGATAGCCAAACTACCATGCTTCCTTACCATCACATCATCTTAGACATGCCAACAAGCTAGAGAACAGATAGGCCAGACCTTTGACATAACTTAGGATGACTATATTGACAGTGGTCCAGCCATCCTGACTTACACTGGCTATATAATTTAATGGGATGTGAAAGTACTCACACTTTCACTCCATGGGCAACTACAATGCTACCAATCCTTTTGCTCCCAGCAGTAGATTTTGAGCATCTAACTGGTTATTTTAAGTAGCAGGGCAGCCAAGTATTTTTGCGCCCCCAAAGAGCTGTTTCACATTTGTACGTCAGCATAGGTTGGCAAAGCAGAAACAACGGGACAGGAAGAGTCACTGCATCTACGGCCATCAGTTAGGCACATGCAATACAACTGCAGCAGCTCATGTTAGACCTAGCACTGTTAAGCCTGCTGGCGCAATTATACTTTTGCCAATAAGAAATCTTGTGGCTCTTTAATTAGATTCAGAAATATTAAGAACAGTAAGCTGGGTCAGATAAATGGCAACCTATTTGCCAAGAAAGCCAAGAGTCACGTGCAATGCTGCTAATGAGGTGGGAGATGTTTACAATGTAAACCTCCAAGTAACACAACAATAACACATTAACATATCACTTTAAAAAAAAAGTCTCAGCTTGAGCACTAGACCTACCTACTGGAAGGACGTCTGAACAATGTCAGTGCTCTAAAGGTCATTCCCTTTCTACTTAGCATTGCAGGTACTCTGTTATCACAAAATCTCCAGCAATGTTTAACCAAGTACCGATAATATAAAATGCCATAGTACCATGAATTAAAAGATAAAGTCGCTGTTCTTTTTATTAAGATGGCATTATAACACCAACGATGTTTTCCTTCCCCTAAATATGCATTTACCTGTTGAAGTTACTTTTGCACATGATTTTGTGCCAACCGTTGTGTTTGTCCATACCTCCAAACACTGGGGAGTGTCATTATTCACTCTGTAAGAATAAGTACTTGATGTTTGAAAGCAACGCATCGAGGTGGCTGCTATTCACTGCAGTTTGAGGGACTGTACTGTGAATGGATGAGAGTATGTATAACGATCCAGCAAAAGCCCTGTGCATGAGTTCCACAAGAGGAAGCCCAGACCACAGTTTTTACATGGAGACTGAAGACACAGCGTATTTAGCTGTAGTAATTATTCCACAGACTTATTGCTTGATTTAATCCTTGACATGTGCATATTCAAAATCCGAGGTGTGGTACTGCATTAACCAATTAAGGCCCTTTACAGAGACCTCATGAAGAACTGGCAGAGGATTCTTTATAGAAGCATATACGGGCACATGAACAATGGGTAAAAGAAAAGAATTTAAAGGATGGCTCAACTACACAATCTCAATTATACTGTCAGTTTCATAGGTATTGGTCCATTTGCACCTTTTATTTAACCACGTACGTAAAATCCTCCAATTTCACTGCTACCCAGTGCAGCAGAACATGTGTTGACTTCAGTGGATACTGAATCAGGCACTGTGGAATTGTATCTGGTTTCACATAGTCTAGTTTTACAGATGTAATTTCATTGACTCATTTAGGCTACTAGTGATTATGAAGTGCAGTACAAATTCCTCATGAGATCTCTGCATGGAAGTGAAGGATGTTTCTGAATAGCAAATTATTTTTAGGATGCTTTCCTCCCCTGCACAGATTTCAAGTCCATATTCATTCTCACAATAGTAATAGTACTTAACCACCCTCTTTGGAGGACTATAACTAGAGTCATTTGCAAGGCTTATTAAAGTTAACTTATACACACAGCAGATTTCCTTGAAGATGAATACTGAAGTGGTTTGTGTCCTAATGCTCAAGAGCAAGTATCTCAGAAGCAAGATGTTGTCATCCAGATAAAACTTTTCATTAACAACAGATTAACGAGTTTTTTCATGCTGTACTTGATTCTTATCAAACTCCACTTTCAGATAAGTACATTTTATTGATTAAAAACAATCACAGATAAACTCATTCCTACTCAAACAATACCTGAAGTTGAAACTAATAAGGGCCAAGCCTTGCATTTTTCAGCACCATCCTGCAAGGATCAAAAATAATTTTGCAGTCAAGAATGAATCAAAGACATGTAGTTTATAGGTGGAAAGATCAAGGCAGAAAATTTTTATAGCTTATTCAATTCACTTTAGACCCTGCTTGAAATTCTCCCAGAGTTCCTGTATGTGTATCGTGCCTGTTGGGAGAATGAATAAACACAGGCTGCTGTCACCTCCCAGAGCTGTAGCCATCGTAACTCTACGGATAGGAAACATAGTAGTTGGTATAGAAAAGACACTTGGGTAGCAGTACCAGGAGTGTGGATTCAGCTTATAAGAAACTGGAATTTAAGGCATCTGTAGGCTCAATAAAGCTTCAATGAATTTCCAAAATCCTCTGAAGAGGACTATTGAAAGCCATTCAGGTCCCTCTCACCCTCTTCTCATGGACCATTTTATGAGGTCAAAATGGAGTAAACCTAACCATCTTGTTTGTCACACTGATCTAAGAAGCCCAACAACTAAGAAGGAAGCCAGGGAAACTGTAAGGGAAGATGTCCAGGTTCATTTGTTTAAAATCTCTAACTGGTAAGTATCTTCAGTTTCTTCTTAGACTTGCCTCTGCACATTGTCACTTCTAAAAAGTAATCTCAGAAGCTCTCAATAGGCAAGGACAGCAGCAGAACTACAAAACACAAAACTCCTGCCCCTGAATTATGGATGCTGATTGTTTGCACAGGGAGAGAGATTCCAGTTCTAACAATGCAGACAACCAGCAGAGTGAGCAGCCCTCTAACAGAGCACATTCCAGCATTTTAGTTTACTTTCCACAGCAACTAACACTCCAAAGGAAGACTATTTGTCTTGCTAATCCTCAGCACCAACAGAGTCAAGACAGAAGAACAGAGGTTTTTAAGTGCTGTTTATGCCAGGCACAAAAACCACACAGAACATCTGCTGCATTTAACTCCTTGCAACCAGCACAATTAAATTTCTTCTGGATTAATCCAGTGACTTCAGTGTGACCATATTTACCATCCACTAAAAGAACATTAAAAAAAAAAAGAATGTGGTTCTGCAAAGGGAACTGGATAGCACCAAGTTCCCAACACATGCAAAACCAGACCGGCGAGTATTAAAGGTAAAGCACAAGATAATTGGTATGGAATCCTCAGTGCTAACTTGGTGATCTTGATTTAAGCCTTTACAGACACCCAGGCAGAGTGCAGGACCAGAGATTCTAGAGTTCACTACTGGACATGGAGCAATTCTACAGATTCTACCTCATTCTGGGCACACTAGTGTTTTGCAAAACTCTCCCAATCACTAGGGCTAGATCAGTGGTACTGGATTCAGTCACTTGGGAACTTCAGAGATCTCAGGAATAGAAATTTGGCAAGCCGTTTTACATCCCCTGCTAGCCAGGCAACCTTCTCAGGACAGCTAGCAAAGTAACATTCCTGATTTATTTTTTCATATAGAGATATACTGATGTATACCTACAGACATAAACATAATAATTATATTTACATAAAGACCTCAAGGGATAAAAGGTGACAATAGAAGCTCACCAAACCTTCAGACAGACTTGAAGGACAGCTGGGCCACACTCCCTTTGACACACTTGATCCCCTTCTGACTGAAAGCACATGAAAGGTCAGATCAGAACATCTTGAGATCACACTGAAAACTTGCATCCCATTACCATGGACATGCAGAACACACCAAAAAATAACCTTGCATCATCAGAAAGTCCTTTGGTCTACTTACACCAAACCCTAACATGTTTTAAGGTTGTGCTTTTAAATAATAGAAATATATGTGCCCTTATCAAAAGTCTTACTAAAAAGTAAACAGTTACTATTGACTCTACTAATACTGTCTGGAACCCAAATAATAGCAGCCACCCTGTCGCTACCTTTCTTTCTGTTACCATATTTGCTAACAATAAAATAGCCACTTTCTAACATTTCAAGACTGCATTTAAATATTTTTTTTAAAAAAAACACTATAGACAGCTAGTGAAAAGGGTTTATCACAGTAACTTTGATTTTCCTTCTCTGTACCAGTTACAATCTACAGATATTTGTATTCTGTCTTTGTAACCTGCATGAAAAGTGTTGGACGCATCTATAGTTCTGCACATGAACAACATGAATATATACCTCTGGTCTCAGTTGTGCAGTAAAATCCAGTGTTACAGGAAGTACATTCAGTCAGTTAACCATTATGAGCATTTTTAATTATCTTTAAATCAACAATTATTCCTATAAGGCCCTCCAAACAATTTTTAAACAAAAAACTAATCTACTACTCGCAAATTAATTAGCATGAGATAAAATTAGTTGCATCTTTTTAAATGAGATTTTGTAACCAAGGTCAAGGGCATTAAACATCTACTTCAAGTTCTAAAAGCCACTGCTTTTGTATTATGAGGTATTCTCAATTTTTTTTGCCTCAAGGAAATGAAGAATTGCTTCCATTGTGTGATGGAAGAACAGGCTTAAGGGAAATATGACACTTCATAGTTCAGTGGATAATCAAACAAAAATCACTCATAGATGATGTTTTGGACAAGAGTTTGTCCAATTAAAAAAAGACACAAACCTCATCATGGTGATAAATTTTCAGAACCTATAGGACTGTTAGGAAATGTGTGCCAGTGCTAGGAAATGGCTTGACTTCTTGTATTCCTCAGCAACCTAGAAGCCAAATGGAGGCCTCTAACATTAGTAAGACTAAGGCAAACATAGTCATACCACTCCAATAGTGCCACCTGCTGCATATTTTAAAAGTATACAGTGGTCTGTCGATCCAAGTCAATTTAAAGACTGAACTATTGACTGGTTTAAATGGAAGTCATAATTTTGAGACATATAATTTTATTTCATATATAATTTCATGTCAATACAAAAAACTGATTTTTTTTTTAATTAGTAATACCTAAACAGGCTAAGGGTACAAAGGGAGTTGTTCCAATATGGTATAAGAATAAAACCCATGGGTAATCCATTTTCAAGTTTATCTCAGCAACATAACAAGGATTAGTTACATCAGCTCACTGCATGTCACAGCCACAATTAACCCTATGTACTTTGTGATATCACATAGATTACACCTGCTACGCATTTATGAATCATACCCTGGTTGCAAATTATTCACAAAATACACACATGTATATATGTGCATGTGTCTATATATAGACACACATGCCTCGACAGCAAAGTATACACACACAAACACATATACAACAAACACCCCTCGAGACTGAAGCGTGATGCCCTCTTCACAAGCTTTTGGTGAAAAGGAAACAAACTGTAATGTATATGGGACTGGTTTAGCAAAACAAAAGCTAATCCTTTCCTGGTTGTAGCGCTCTGCTGTACCACCTGGACTCATTCACTTCATTTCACTGGGCATCTGGTTTCTTTTCCAAGTTTCTGGTTTTGCTGCTTACCCATGCAGCTGTTCGGGAAGAGAGTGCCATGCATAATCCATTTGCATAACTATGTGTGATGGCTTTTCCATGATCCTGAGGGAATGGTACAGTACAAATAATAAATAATAATAATTTCTGATCAGATACAAACTTATTATAGTAGATATTATATAGATTCTAATGAGAAGTTAAGTGTACATCTTTTAAGACAAAGCCTAGTTTCATGTTCAAGGATACTATCCTGGGTATTTCTTTCTGCAACACATAGTCAGGTTGCGCAAGTCACTTCCACAGGAGGTCAGTGAGTCAAATAGTGTGACTGGAATTTTAAAAAGGTAGGGTAACTTTTATGACCATTAATAACATTTGTATTGAATGCCAGCTCAAACTGTAATGAGGTTAATTAAATCTCCTGCCCCAACGTATAAACCAACTGCCTGAAGGTCCAAAGGAGGACTCCACGTGCCAACAACTCGGAACACTGAACAAACAAGGCAATTGAGGTACTCCTTTCTACAGAGCACTGGGTGTTTGTCACTACTGAAGGCTAGGTATCAAAGTAGATCTACCAACGCCATGATACATCACAACTCCAGCATGACACATGCTTTTTCCAGGCTCAAGTAAGAAGGTAACTTTAAGAGCATCTACAGGATCTGGAAAAGTATTTTGTTTACCATCCTCTCCCTGGCTAAGGTAGAAAAAAACTGCAGTTGAGGTAGGCAACACGATCTGCAAAACACAAGCCTATTGGGAAGGCAAAAGCAATAATTAATAAAGTGAATTACAGCAGACTTACAGGTGAGCCTGCTGAGTCTTACCAGAATTCTACGAACTACATAACTACAGCCTTATTACCATGTAGATGCAACTTCTAAAGCAATTCCCAAGGTCTGCAGGATTTAAGCCTGATTCGGTAAATCATTTATGATTTAAATCATCTCATAATTTCTGCCATTAAATGGAAAAATACAGCACCCAGCATTCCTTCCACACACTGCCCTTTCACAATGTCCTTTTATGCAGTGCTTGTCACTGCAAGGAACCTAGCAGATTTATATTATGCACAATTATATTAAAACTACTGTTTAAGTGCATAATTTTTTCACATACTACTCTCTTGGGCCCTTGCAACAGCATCAGATGGACCCATTGCAGGGACATAAACTTGCAGTTCATAGTCCAGACATAGCCTTGTCCTTTATTGATAGGATTAAAACCCATGTATTTTTAAAATTTTTGCCTTATTATTACATAATACTGTTACATGTATGGTAAGTGTTAAAATGTGGCTTACCATGCATTTGAAAAGTTGGTTCACCTTTCAGTAACAAAATGATTACTTCTATAGTTTATTTCATTTTATAGAAAGGCAGAAAACCTGAATGAGTCAGAGTAAAGCACTCCTATGTTCAGCCTCCCAATTCTAAGTGTCATTAGCACATACAGTTTTGACTCTGCACCCTGGCCTGAATACTTTTAACACATTCTAAAAAGGGAGCAACAAGCACAAAATCATTAAGGTATAATAAATCCTCCCCTCCAACCACTACTGCCCCAAAAAGCAGTAGCAAAAATGAAACCGGATGAAAGTTAAGGAAGGGAGAGTAGAAGGAAAAAGACAACAGAAAAAGAAACCTGAAGAAAGATTTCCCTGTTGGAACTACTGTCTTGGGAAGGTCACCATGACAGCATCCCTTTAAGAATTAACATTACTACATAAACCAGTATTACTCAGCCCTTTGTGCACCTGACAGTGTTCAATGAGGTTTTGTATTTCACTGTTTTTTTTTGGCAAAGCTTCATATGCTCACAACCTTAAGTCAACAGTAAATCCAACTATCCAGTTATAATCATGAGCTTTGTATGCAGTAGCTCCAGATGCACCGCATGAGAACAAGCTGACTGAAATCCAGAATTTCAGAATAGACTACGGAACTACTGAAATAAGTCACCGTACTTAGAAGAAAGTTATTTTTTCATTTAGGAAGATTTCAGATGCTTCACACTTGTTTTCATTTTTTGCCAACACAATGAAGGAAATGTCCTGCCTCTGCATGACTTTTTCTTCCTTGTTGGAACCAATGGTGAAGACTTATAAATACATGACTGGTATTTTTTCAGTGACTCATACCTCAGAGCAACAGACTTCAGATCGTGATAAGCAGCCAACCAAGATGGATGTAAGCTTACTTGAGGAGCAGTATGACCATATGAAACAGAAGCAAAAACTGCAGTCGCACATTATCGTATTTAAAACAGGTATATTTATATTTATGGGGGGAAATGCAAATGTAGATGTAAAGACTATTTCCTTAAATTTTTAATAACTCCTAGTTTTGTTCTTTTTATGCTCAGCTTCAAAAGATGTACAAAGTGAATGCCTCTTCTGTCATTTTGGGGTTTTATTCGTTTCACTGAAAGGTGGTCATATCAATTAGCTTTATGGCAGTGAAACACTAACGTGAATTTGAAACAAATGTATCTGAGATACGGTTTTACAGGTTTTACGTCAATAAAATTCTAAACATAAATGGTGACTCTTACAGGAGCCACGTACTTCATGCCTATCATCAGTGTATTTGTGCAACGTATTCTGTAACATTCCTGCTCTCTTGAATGCTTCCATCAGAATAAGCAATTCTGGGTCTTCTATTTCTTTTCTGCTTCTTTATCTGTGTAAAGAAATATGTCCTACAAGAATATAGATAACAACAGCAAATATCAAGTGATTGGCACAAGTTGGGGTTTTGTTCAGAAAACTTATAGTAAGAGTCATAGTAGGTAACTAAGAAACAAGCTTTGAACAAGAGGTCCTGTTTTGAAAGTATTTTCACTGCGTACTGCTTGTAAAGTTAATAAATAGGAAACTAAGAAACAATATGTATCACTCATCTACCTGCTACGTCAGATTTTATATAAGAAACTCTCAAATATTTTAAAGTTTTTATAGACTACTGTTTACAATATTACATTAATATATTCTCATTTACTTTCCAAGTTAAAATGATATTAAGAATACTAAGCCAATTGATGAAGTTGTCTTCTGAATTTAATCACAATATGAAAAACTTGCTTCATTCACCCCTCATATTAGTATTTAGCTCAATAAATGCAGAACTTGGGTTATTTAATTTTTTACATTTTTCTCTACATTTTCCAGCAGTTCTAGATTTTGGCTGTCATCAAAATATCATCAAAACAATTTAAAAACCACTAATTATGAACTATACAATAGATCCACTTCTTCAGTATTCATTCATCCAAATGTCTAGAAATCCTTATGTTAAAAGAAATTAAATCTCTGGGAGGAAGAAAAAAATTTATATATATACACACATACATACATATATATATACAGACACATGAGCTTATTTTATCAGGTCTGAAAAGACAACTAACTTGAAGACAAAACAGCCCATCTAAGCTATAGCAAATATGTAAGTTACTCAAAGAAAGGAAGCAGCAATCTGCATTCAGATTAAATTCAAATGTACCTTCAGATATAATGAAATGAATCAGAGCAGATTTTTTTTGCAAGGAATCTTTAATTGGAAGATTAAAGAAAAGACATAAGAAAGTAGGACTGCACAGTTTCTGGGCAGTTTAAAATTTAGTAGGGCTGGAAGTTCATATACAAATACTTTCACACACATACACATAACCCAAAACATTCACAGAACTAAATAACCTACTGCACTGAACTTCTATCTTTAAACAACCTATATGGAAAGGATTAATGTTACTGTTAGAAGCAGCTGAATTTTGGGGTGTTTTTTTGTTATGCTGAGTTCTCAGTGTCCTAAAAGTTCATCTTATACATTCCCATGGTTTAGAAGCTGGGAAAACCTATGAAATAGGTCAGCACTTTGAACCTGTTATAAGCATCAGTTTCCAAGAATGTATCAAGCAGAAACAAACACTGCCATATTGAGACAGCCCTACACTCCTTAAGTTACGAGCTTAAACTACCCAGAAATTCCAGCTAGTACCAAAAGGCAGTAAACATACGAATCAGTATTTTGCACTGACAGCAAATCGTTTCCCTACCTAGAAGGTAAGCTTATGGCTGAGCTGGGAAAGCAACAACAGCACCACCACAACTGCACACATACGCACAAACCTCAAAGGCCAGACACAAAAACCTCGTGAGATTCAAATCTCATGGAAGGAGAGCACCTTCAGTCCCTCATGGTCTTAAACATCCCTGCCAACGGTCTTTGTTCTAACTATTAGAATGCTAAATTATTCCTGCCTAACAGACCAGTTGTCCTTCCATGATACCACAGGGATTTTGAGCATTTCAGGTTTATTGCACCACAGCTGGAATGATAACTCCAAGCTTCCTTGTGGACTTTTAGCTTCATATGTCACTACCTGTTTGCCAGACATGAAATTGTAGACCTTGAAACAGAACTTAAAATCCACTAAATTCTCTAGGTTTTTGACTGGTGGGTTAGTAACTGAGAAGTCACCTGGAAACAACTTTCTTCTGTTCCTTCCCCAATACACACAGCCCTGTTCATGCTTTTGCCTGTTCCTGATTACTTGAGAACAAAGAGCGTGACAAGATTTGAAAGTCACCAGCTAGAGGAAAATACAGCAGTGTATTCATTATTTATTTGCTAAGAAGCTGAAAAACAGTATTTACTTTAGGAATTAAATGGGAGCATTCAGCACATGCAGTCACAACAGAAAAAACACTGGGGCTCTGACTACAGGGAGTTCTGACTGCAGATATCTCTTCCAAGTATTTCCCAAGCTAACTTGAACTAAGATTAACTGTTGTCACTCCAGAACCTTAAAAGTATCTATGATGACAGCATATGAAGAAGGCCAGATGGTAAACAACCCCACAAAAAGGCTATAATGTAAAATTTATTTAAATAAACAAACAAAAAAAACCCCAAAACCAAACCAAAACAAAAAGAAATCCAAAACCCAACAACCCAGACAAAAGATCTATCTAATTAAAGCTATCTTTAGAAGCTGAGAGAGTGCTGGATGTGCGTTAATGTGACAAAATTCGACATACAGTAGATCAGGACTCTCACATTTCTATCTGAGGTCATCGCTCAATGTTGTGTGCCGCACCTTAGCCAAGGAATTAAATCAAATCTGAACTGAAAAACAGTTCAGACTATTAAAATTGGACTAGATGCATTACTTTGAACTATCTGATCTACTCAAGCCAGATGATAATTCTTCTGATAACCAGTTCATAATGTTCAAGATCAAACCTCATGTTGCCCATCAATGCCAGTCAAGAGTGCAATTACATCCACAAGAACATGCAAAGCTGCATCTCCTCAGTCTCTCAGTTCCTTCTCTCATGCTTTTTCTTTCACACATCAAGAACAAGTCCCAGTTTTTGTAGCTTGGTGCTATACCATGCTGTTCTGCAGAACACACAGGGCTGTATTTTACAAGTGGACTTTTTGTAGCCACCCAAGCTCAGCTTTATTTCCTGGATAAAGTCCACTCATAACTTTGATTCTCACTGCTAAAATAATAGAGAACTGTGTATTCTTATCTCTATGAATGGTTTCACCCTAGGAAACTCTGTTAGCATACTTCACTGTACAGACACACACAAACACATCTGTACCTCTAAGCATTGCATGTGCTTTAGTCTCCTTTTTCCTGGTAACACTGCAGGAGAGCAGAAGACATGGGCTGACATGGTCCTCACTCCCAAAGCCATGCTGCAAAGCTTCAGCAATGAGAGCCAAAGACAATAGTGAAAGCCCCTCATTAGCTGAAACCCTGTTGTACAGGTTCATTTACTGCCAGTAATCAGCTGGGTCTGACATCTTCAAATATTTCCTTGTAAAGATGGTAAGAAAGACAGCTATAAAGAGGGGATTCTGCTGTTGATTTTTTTAAAAAGCAGCATCCTATTCAAACTAGCTTCATTTCAAATTCAGGGTTACCATTCTTTTAAAATGGTTATTCAGACATTTTGTTTCAGAATATAATCAGTACTCTTCTATGTCTACTTTTTTCACTTTAATATGCTTCATAACTCATACTGCAACAGACACAGTTCCTATAACTCAACCCTGTAAATAAGGTCAGCATTCTTCACAACGCCTACTTTAAACTATATTTGTGCTAGCTGAAATATATTTCGTTAGTACTTGCCATATTAACAGCACTGTTTATCTTCAACGTAATGGTTCAGTTTCTATTTGTTTTCAAGGCACAGAAAGCCAGTCACATTCAGTAATTTGATGGCTGCTACATGTAATTAAAGTAGCATTAGCATTTCTATCCCTAATATCTTACACATTTCCAACAGTAACTTTCACACTACTTTAGAAATTAAGCTATAGGGATAGCAGAATAAAATAAAAGACCAGATTCTCTTCCACTGTTATAGCTACTCCATACTATTCATGAAGCAAGCAGATTTTTCCTCACAGCAATCACACAGGCAACATTAGTGTGATAGGCTATTTACATTATTTAGAATGACTACAATAGTAAAATTGCAGTAAATTATTAAAATACAAGCTCTGTGTTAATGATCCCTCATTAAGAAAAAGAAGACAGACATTCACAACTTGTTTCATCTAGAAGTGGTCACAGTATTTAAGTTGTGAATACAAACTTCAAACGGTATCAAACAGAACATTTCTGTCTTTTGAATTACAGCACCTACAAACAGACTGAGCAAGTCCCTACTCACCTTAGGAATTTTTGCTTACAAGCAATTAATTAATGAAAGTCAATTCTCAATCTGTGTTGTTAATGAGTCTTAGAGTACCAGTTAGATTAATATTGACTCAATAAATCTCCATTTTCATTTGGCTAACCCTAGGGTACCATTTATGTCCTTAGAACTGCAAAACCCAGCATGAAATATTGCTACGCCACAACCTGGCATCAAAAGAACTTGCATTACTCTCAGCCACAGACGGAAAGAGTACAGATAAATTCATCTGTTAAAGCTCTTCAGTTAAGTTTATGCCACAGAAATTAGACCCTTGATTTTTGCCACCATAGTAACATGCATAAATTTCTTTCTCTTGTAGGTGAACATGAATCTGTTCTGCCAGAACCAATGATCAATGCTGTTTTAATTAATACAAAAGTCAGAAGATCAAAGTCTTTTACAGAACATGCTCCTGTCAGAAAGGTCAGAGTGGAGATGACCAGCAGCAGCAACATACAAAACAACTCACCATGGCATACCCACCTGGGAATTCACCGCCTGGTGCAAGCCCCTTGTCAAGGAGTTACCTGGGATCTTTCCCACTGCAAGAATGGACAATGCAGTTTTGACAATCAGAGACTGATTTCAAAGGGAAACGACAAACTGCAACCCAAGGAATTAGAAGGAGCAAGCAAACCATCTGCGCTCAGTCAACTGGGAAGTTCAAGCATGTTGAACAGTTTCAGTAAAGAGAATAGTAGCAACATTTCAAGCACCTGCCAAAAGCCTGCTCTGAAATCAGCCACTTCGGCAGTTTGGGCACATCAAGATACTTCTACAAAATGCATGCCAGCCTGTAATAAACAGAAATTTTACCCTTTCCCTAATAAAAAAGGGCCCAGAATTTCTGAAGCAGCAAGGAGGCTTGGATTGTATGTCTCACAATGAAGACATTCAGTACTATATAAATCTTAGCCAAAAACTTGACTAAAACTTAAAAGAGCAGGATAGCCTTCCTAGTAACACTGATTGACCTGCTGAGGGTCTACTACTTTTATTAACCACGGAAGTTCCTTACTACATAATGTTGTTTTACAGTACAGTGTAAAATTAGATGTCCTCATGAAAATACTGGGCTGCAATGACAGATACTCAATTCTATTATTTGAGATACGACAGCAATTTTATCTTTTTTTTTTTTCCCTATTTTCAGGTTACTGATTTTAGAAACTAAGATTTTATCACAGCAATATTTGAAATATCTGAAAAAGCTATAGCAGAGACTAGTAGAACTACTGATGAAGCAACTAGGCTAAATTTCAGCACAGTACTATTTAATTAGACAATAAACAAGGAACAAATGAAAGCACCTGTCTTGAAGGTGATTGGTACACTTAACATATGATTTCATCATTCACTTTCCTCAAAAAAAGATATTCAAGATACTTTCTGATGTATTTTTAAAATCAATGAATAAAACCTCTGCTCAATTCTGTGGTTGTTTTAAAGCAACTTACTAAATGTCATCTTCTTATTGTATATAAATTCTATAATAACATAATGTTGGTTCCTATCTCTCCTCAGTATTTCATTAGAAAATAAAAGTCTGAAACAATTACTTATCTCCCCGATACTGTGTATCAACATACCTTCCTTACCGGAAGTTTAATGCATCTTTTTGCTGTTACAACTCTCTGCTCACAAAGGGGATATAACCATTTCAACTACACAAATATAACTGTAGTAGTACGACTATTTTTTATAGCTAGGGTTTAACATCTTTTCTTGTGGCACAACTGCATCGCAAACCTGCTCAAGTTTTTAAAAGGGAGTAGTTACTGCTGGTCTCCCCTCCTGCAAGATCTTTAGAGGAAGGAGAACCTCTTTTGTGAGTGCTTCTCAATGACAAAAGCATGAGCTATGCATCACCCACTTCTGGCTGCAAGTATTCAGATAGGTCCTTTTCTCAGATGTAGACTTGAGAAAAAATTGAGACATTAAATGTCTCCCCATTTAATGACAATGTTAATTTTAAGCTATACACCTGGCAGCCACTGGCTCTTCTGAACCATTCCATTTCACCTGAGTCCTGAAAACAGATGGTAGAATGAGGATCAGGTGGAAGGCCCGCAAAGCTCTTCATGATCCCTGTAAACAGTCTGTAAGTTCACATCCCCAGTTATCACCACTGTCCGAAAAATCACATCATCCACACACAAAAGGTGAGCAAAAA
The DNA here is from genome assembly GCF_023634155.1 of Falco peregrinus. Classification (NCBI taxonomy): domain Eukaryota; kingdom Metazoa; phylum Chordata; class Aves; order Falconiformes; family Falconidae; genus Falco; species Falco peregrinus. Next base: position 57,581,999 of record NC_073725.1, on the reverse strand, counting down.
AGATGCCAGAGATGCTCAGCTGTGGTTTAGGTCCTTCTAGACACAAATTCTTCTGAGCAAGAAAGATAAACCATCCTGTCACAAGGTATCTTGGAAACACTGTTAACACCAATATGCAAATAAAAGCCTATTGTCAAAGAGATAGGAGTGTTATCCATTTCTAAGAGAAACTACCATTTTCTTTGCACCCAATGCCACTTCAAACCATTAATCCTTCATACAATTCCACTGACTTTTGTTGAGCTTGATGGAGGATACTACATCTGGAGATGTTGGCACAGATCTGTCAGAGCCTACACTGCCATTGCAGGAGATCCACAGCTATAAGTACATCACAGTACTTTGTTAAGTCTACAAACACAGAAAAAATATCATTGAATGTCATAGTACTTCACTCCCTCTGGCGAAACACCATTTTCTGTGCCACTCATAAGTTTCAGACCCAGATTCTGCAGTATCCCACACATCACCAGCAGTTAGGCAGGCACCTTGTCTCCTGTGACAGTCCTTAAGATAGTATTGAAAAGCTCTAGCTATTACCAAAAGCCATGGGTGTGCTCCTGAAGAATTTTCTACTCATCCTCAGTAAAAGCAGCAGAATGAAGACACAGGTTTGGGAAGAGGTGTTCATTGTGATTTTTCAGGTCTTCCAGTGTTTTCAATTAACTGCCTGCCCAGATTAGTATCCAGCTCAGATGCTGATTTCTATTTCTGGGTAGGCATGAGACAATAATAAAGAATCATAGCTACATTGGGTTTTTTCTTCACAGTGGTTAAAGTTTTTAAAGAAAGATTAGAAAGAAAAAAGAAGATACGACACAGATATGCATAACAGGTATGTATATAAAAGGGAGAAATTACTAGATAACAACTAGCCCATATGAAATAAGAAAATACTTTAAAAAATTCATTGTCCTTTGATGTGTGGTATACATTAGCTTTCTATTGACTTGTCTTGCTGATTACAGAGTATACAGATTTGCACTCCTGCCTGTCATTATACTGGAGTGTTATTTTTGTTATACCTCCAAGTCTGTAAACCAGAAGAAAACCAAATAAAAGCAAAAGGAATAACTGAAAGGAAAAAAAAAAAACCATGTTAGCAAGAGGCCAGCCACTATTACAACTATTAAAAAATCAATTCCTCATCATTTTGCCTAGATACTTGCAATGACACACTTGAGAACATTTCAGTGAATGCAACTTAAAACTTTTGAAACAGTATCACAGAAAGCTTATAACCTTATCTAGCCACTTACTGTATAAACTATTTGAACTAATGTTCTGCACTTTTAAATTGATTTTAAAGTGCTTTGAATTCATTATCTTAATTAAACATGGCTCTTGAATACCTTGATTTAAAACTCAGTGCAGGCTTATGCATGGACAAAGTAACTAACCCCTTTGTATGCACTTTCATACAAACACTTTGTCCTTTCCTGAGACTCCTCTAGCATGTTACTGTGCTTTGTACTGACTGGAACTTATTTAGAAAAGTCATTTTGCCTTCAAAGAAGTCTTTGCATTTAATTCCCAAGGACGTTATGGAAGAATATTTTCAGTAAATTTTGATTTGTTAGTGGCATAGTTTTAGTTACAAGAAAAGTTGCTATACTTACATTTCAAGAGACTGAAATATTACGCAGGCACATTGTCTAATGAGAAAAAATATATATATATTTCCTAAAGCAGCTGTAGTAAAACCAGAGAAACATGAGAAAAAATGGAAAATTTCTAATATGAGAAAGTCCTGGTTCTCAAGTGCACCTTATTTTCAAGGCCCTTTACTGTTAGCTTTTTTACATTTGGTGAACATGGGACAGTAACTTTCATCACTTTGTTCCCATAGCTTTAGCTAAGTTTCAAGCACTGAACTCAAGCCTGCCATAAAAGCAAGTTTACCCTTATTTTATCAGCATGCAAATGACTAATTTATGCACATAGGGGAGCCTGGAATCCTGAAATTCTAGTTCAGCGTCTTGTTCACAAACTCATGATACCTGTGAGGTTCCCATTTCCAAAGCTGCAGCACGCAGCACCCTCATTTTGTCTGCATCACTGCCTAAGGAAAATGTTTTACCTAAGGACAGTCTTGCAGGCCCATGCATTCCGGAATAAATAATACTCCAGTGCAATAATTTCAGTCACACATCAGAGCACTCAGAATAAAATCCTTTTGCTGCTGGGACAGCTGGTCACATGAAAGAATTCATCCACATGAGATAATTATTTCTGGTGTAACCCACTAAAAGAACACTTAGGTCTTTTACAGGCACAAAAACATTCCAGAGACAACTGCCCACCTTTTGAGGGCCTCGTATACAAACACAACATCGAGCAGCCTACCCTGCACAGCAAAATCCCTATGCAGCCTTGCACCCTACACCCACTCTAGGATGTTACAGAGACTCGAAGTAACACTCCAGCACCACCTCAGCTTGAGGTGGTGTTTGGAACCATAGAATCATTTAGATTGGGAATGATTTAGGATCATCAAGTCCAGCCATTAACTTAGGACTGCCAAGTCCATTTGTAAACCATGTCCCTAAGAACCACATCTATGTGTTTTTTGAACACTTCCAGGGATGGCCATTCCACCACCTACCTGGGCAGCCTGTTCCAATGTTTGACAACCCTTTCAGGGATTTTTCCTAAAATCCAATCTAAATTTCCTCTGGTGTAACTTAAGGCTGTTTCCTCTTGTTTTGTCACTGAAAGGAAAGCCTCCTTTCAGGTGGTTGTAGGGAGCGATAAGGTCCCCCCTGAGCCTCCTCCTCTCCAGGCTAAACCCCCCCAGTTCCCCCAGCCGCCCCCCACCAGCCTTGTGCCCCAGCCCCTTCCCCAGCCCCTGCCCGGCTCTGGACACGCTCCAGCCCCTCAATGTCTTTCTTATAGTGAAGGGCCCAAAATGGAACACTGGATTCAGGGGGATGATGACTTCCACGCTGGACACTCTATTTCTGATACAGGCCAGGATGCTGTTGGGCGTTTTGGCCAGCCGGGCACACTGCTGGCTCATGTTCAGATGGCTGTCAACCAGCACACACACCACTTACTCTTCCAGCCACGTGTCTGAACCCAAGTTGGCTTTTAACAGCCTCACAACCAGGCAAGAACCCACTGACCACCACTGAAGGGGAAATACAAGCTTCCACAAAAAAAGCACACCTCATTAAACACTGCTACCCTCAAAGAGCAAGGCTGGTGTGGGGGAATGGTAATCATCACATATCGACCCTTCCTAGCACCTTCTAAAGCAGCTTGGCCTTTTGAGAAACACTCCTTCTTAGTACAGACAGGAATTTCAGCCTTTTCCCTCACAAATGGGGAGGCTGCAGCTGACGGGTGGCTGCAGTGTGCTCAGCCTCCTCCATGCCCCAACACCTTCCGGAAGGGACAGCCCCTCAGGTAGCCAAGGGCCTTGGGGACACCCCCCCACCCCCACTTAAGGAACAGCAACCCAGGCTAGGCAGTACAGCGACAGCAACCCCTGCCGCTGCGGCACGTTAAACCAACAAACACCACCCCTCCGAGTGAGGGCAGGACGCTAAGATGGCGGCTAGAGCGTGGCTTCAACCACGTGACGAGTTCCCGCCTCGCTCCCGTTCCCCTGGCCCTTCCGCGCTGCCGTAGGGGGCCCGCACACGCCGGGGGTGACACACGCGGAAGCCCCACCCCTCGCGCCTACCCCGCCCTCGGAAGGCGAGCGGCGGCCGGCGGGCGCGCAGGTAAGCGCGTGACAACGCCACGGGGGCGGGGCCTGGGGGCGGGGCCAGGTGCAGGCCCCGCCCGCCCTCCCTCCCCCATCTCCCCCGGCCGTTGGTCGGGCCTGCGGTGCCGCCCCAGCCGCTCCCGGCTCCTCGCCTGAGGGAGGGGGCCAGCGCCGCGAGCTCAGGGTTGGGGGAGCAGCTGCGTGAGGGCTCCGAGCTCCTCCCGAGAGCGCCGGGGCCTGAGGCCTGGCCTCCGCCGCGGGGCGCAGGTGGGTGCCCGAGGGCCGGGGCGGCTGGAGCCCGGGGAGCGCCCCTCCGCCCGGCCCTTCCCGCTGCCAGCTGGGCCCGGCCGCCCCTCGCCCGTCGGGAGCGGGGGCTCGTACTTCAGCAACGCTCCCGCCACGGGAGGCGACCGCTGGGGCTCCCTGCCGGCTCCTCGGCCGCCTGCTTTGGCGGCGGCCCTGTGGCCGTGCCTAAAATCCCCTGGTGACACGGTGACTTGGCGCCAGCGTGCTCGGGGGGAGGCTGGCTGTCCGCTTGGGGGGCCTGGGGGCACCCGGGCCCAGCGCCCACTGAGCTGGCGGGGGCTTTGCAGATGCTGCTGCTTCGCTCTCCTGCCTGGCCCTTGGCCATGGAGGGGTGTGTGTATCCTGGGTGTGCCAGGTGGCTTCCCTCCTTATGGGCTGGAAAAACGAATGCATACCGCTCTGTTAGTAAACCTTTCTGAGAATCGTGTGTTCCTTCCAACAAAAACAGGGCCTGTGAACGTTATTTCTGTAATCGGTTTCTTTTGTGTCACATGTAAGGCGAACTGGCTTTAGAGGATGATATTTTAGTTATAAACTTTCAATCTTGCATTCAAAATGGCCCTTGGGAAATACCCCTGATTGTTTACTTAGTTTTGAGAAAGTCCCTTTAAACGCTTACTGAAAGTGAAAGCGTGGCAGGAGCACTTGCCGTGTTGGCTGATGGAAAATTGTCATGAATGTTTTTGCTAAGGATTCTTGTGCAGTTTACTTATGGTAAAATAGGAACTTATCATAAATACTAGAAGTGTTACATATACAATGAGAGCCTTTGTGTTTGTGAAAGTAAATTTTTTTTTTTTTAAATTATTTTCAATAGAGGGCTGGGAAAAATAAGTTTTATTGGAGACTCCAGTGGTGTTTTCTGGTTTAATAGCATAGTAAGAAATCACAGACTTATAAAACTATAAAATAGTATTGATAAAAAGATGAATGTTCAGTTTATAAATGCCACTTATATATACAATTCCTAGTCTTAAGTGTAGGTTGTAATTTTAGACTTTATCTGGGTGCCCTAAAGCCACTGATATCTTTTTTGTTTCTTAAGTTAATGTTAAGTAGAATTACAGCTGTAAAATTGTTCTTCAGCATAACCTAAAAGTGGGGAAATTATGATTACAGCTTGTTCATGAGAATTGCCTGGCATGTTTTGGAAAAGGGGGAAAGCTGCATTAATAAGTTGAACTCAGTCTTTTGAAAACTGAGCATGTTTGTGGATTTCAGCTTTGTAAATTCCATGGTAAACTAATAACAACAATAATATCATCCCAGCCAGAAAAAGAATGTGTGGTTGTCTCCTGGTTTGGACAGATGCTATGCAAATTATAGCAATCAAACTGGAAGGATTGTTAAACCATCCTCTTGCTCAGTTAATCCTTCTGACTCCTTTACAAGAGACTATTGTCTGCAGCTTTCAAAGATTCTTTGTAGCTCACTGAAGCAGGGGTTGAGGTAAGGTTAACCAGTAAACTTGCCCACATCGGATGTTTGCCTGCATTTTTTTGCTCTCAAATAGTCTGTTTCTGACCAAGGAACAGTCTTCGGAACTGGAAGAGTGGATAGAAATGTGTGATTCTTCTTTTCTGTCCCCTTTTCTCTTGAGAGCTATGTGTTAATAAACAAGAATGAGAAAAGGAAACAATTCTGAAAGGAAAGTGAAACTGATTAATCAAATTTCAATGCCAGCCTTAGTGCATGTATGCCAACATTTTAAATGCCTTTCAGTATAAATCAAAGGACATCTTCCATATAACTCCTAGAGCCAAGAGCCGCAATCTCCCATGCTTTAACATGCACATAGATATTTTTTTGTTTGTTTGTGGTATCTTCTGTTGAGATCACTGCACCCACCTTTCCTTGCCCTCTGTGTGCCCTCCCAGTTTCTTGGGGTTTTTTTCAGGGACATGCTGATTCACTCACAGAGGTTACTGCTTTTTCTGAGCTGAATGAGAATAACTTGTGGTGATGAATTCAGCCTGAACTCTTCAGCTGTGAGCCAGGGAGCTGCCCTGTCTCACTGTCATCTTCTCCCAAGTGACAACGAGTACTTTATTGCCTGGTGCAGACTTATAGCACATTTCATCTCAGATCTCAGCCTCTTGCACTTTATGTTGCTTGTGCCCTGTGTGCCCGTTCTAGCTTTGCAGTGGGAAGCTTGGACTATGAAAAGTGGCACCCTGACATTCCATCTTCGTGAAACCAGAATTTTATGATACTATTAAACTTGTTTGAAAAATTGTTGAGATTGGGGAGGGGAGGTGTAGATCATTGTCTGCTCTTTGCACTCCAGCTGATCTTGCTTTGCTGGAGGGCTGGGAACTTTACCTTATGGTCTTGTCATGGTGGAGCTTGTGGTTCTGAGATATTTCCTCCCGACACTTCTGTCCCCCAAAGATAGCAATAATTCATGTTCAGCTGTCCACTGGTGTAGAAAGGCTGTTAAAGTAGGAAAGTGAGAGAAGCAGGAAGGCAGAGTTACAACAAGGGCATGTTTTGGGGCAGAGGGGGCCAGATTGAGCAGCCCTGTCCAGAGCAGGAAAGAAAAATTGAATCTTGAGATTCTGGTGAATTGGCACCTTATGCAATTCTGGATCTTATGAAGGGTTAGGAAGAGGTTTCGTTTGTCTTGAAATGGCAGGGAGCTTCTGAGTTATCATTACTCCAATCCAGGTTTCACCCCCTTTTCATCCTTTTTTCCAGTTTTTTTGTAATAGTTTGGATTCAGGTTCCCCTCCCCACTAAAATGGAATGCATTCTATACTCAGCTTTTTTTTCAGAATTCCGAAATGTCACTTAGAATTTTCAAAGAAGTAGAATGTCTTAGTACAGGAAAGCTGTATTAAAAGATTGTCTTCCTTTTCTCTTCCAATTATACTTCTGTTTTAAAAGAATGGCACAAAAGAAGTATTTAATAGCCAAACTGACAAGCTGCTTAAGAGAGGACAAAATTCAGCTATGGAAACCACCATATACAAATGAAAAAAAAGAAGCTGGTAAAGAGATGAAGGTAAATATTCTCTTGAGTTGTTGTCATGCATCTTCCATGTCATACTGCTTGTGCATTTTTCCAGTTTTTCTTGCTGTTTTCGTAGGAGCTTGTACAAAAATATTCATCCAAGCTGAATATCAATGAGAATGATACAGAGAATATGCTTGAAGAAATACGGTGTAAAGCAATTGAGCGTGGAACAGGAAATGAAAATTTTAAAGTGACTGGGATTGCGAGACTTGATATATATCTGCCTCGTAAAAAGGTAAGTGACACTGCAGAAGAGTCAAGATAAGTAACTTGACTTTGGCCTGCTGGGTTCTAGGTATGTATTTAATGCAAATATTTTCACTTCTTCAGCTTTTTTGGGTGTATCATATGAGAGATATGTGTCATCTTAGGCCATGTATGGCTGATGACATTGAAAAGGAACTCCTTTAGCTTTTAACCATGGCATGTGGCAATGTTCTTACAGTGATGACATTATCCTCTTGTAACTATTCCAGCCCAGGCAGCTAACTTAAAATAAAGCTTACTTTATAATAGGTATGTTCAGTGTTTGAACTTGGAAATGAGAAGCGGTATTTTCTAATGTGATGGTACTCATCTATGGTCTTCCAAGTTAAGCTCCTAAAAGTTTCACAAAGATGGAATTGAATTAAGTCTTACCCTTTTAAAGCCATGCTTCAACCTCTAGTTCCAAGCAAAAAATATGCTAGAATAGTGACGTGAACCTAGCTAAACCAGTGTCAGACTGGTCACCATACCAAATTCTCTGGCTCCATCTACCCTAGACATCTAAACACAGGTTGGGGACAGGCTGGCCACTGATGGACATCCATACTGTCAAGCTGTTAGCATCAGCTGTGACGCATTTTAGCCTGGGCCAGCCAATATCTTGCCAGGCAATGCCCAGGCACAGTGTGAGGGCTGACATGGGCCAGGGACCCGTCCCAAATGGCACTTCAGATACAGCTGCTCTGCCTTGCAAGTTGAGAGGATTCAGCAATACGGATGTGAAGTGTGCTGTGCAGGTTGGTTACAGGACAGAAAGCAAGACCTTGATTAGGTTCTTACTAACACAAAGGCTCTTAACTGGGAATATTTTCCCCTTAAAAGCAGTCTCTAGCAAACACAACTGTCTCCAGTCACTTCCCAGTTTTGGTCTTGTACAGGAGCAGCATCTTCCCTGGTGCTGTATGTCTTTATCCACTCTGAGAACAGTGAAAGAACTTTATTTAGGGGCACTTAGAAGCCGTAGTCATCAGCAACAGAAGTAAATGTTCACTTTGGAAAAGGGCAGTGGTTTGGTGTCTTTTTCTGAAGATTTTTGATGGTAACCTATGCTTCAGAAGGATTTTTTTTTTTAAGTGAATACTTGCAAAAACACAACACAATCATAATTGTTCTCTCTCCTGTAGTAAAAAGTAATTACCAGGGCAAGTGATGGGCTAAAGGGTAGAGGGTGTTAAGTGATTGCCATACAGTTAAAACAAATAGTTTCATAATTCTTCTTTATAATGCTACTGGGCATAGGGGAATTAAACTGGAATTTTTAATTAATTATCTAATTTGAGACCAGAGACACTAATAGGAGTTAATCATAATTTAGCCAGTCACAGGTGAGTGCCATGATTACAAAGCAGAGTTAAGACTGGAAGTGCATAATTAAATTAGTCAGTTGAAATTGTTTGGTTCTGAATTTAGATTTACCTAATTCTGGATCTTCTGCTGTTATAATGTCTATTTTTAGCACAATATAGCAAGTGCAAGACTCCCTGTCTGGAAATTACTAATATGTATGCCCAACCATAACTCTGTTAACTTGATTATTATTTGAAAAAGAAAATGTAGTTGTTGTAAAACAATTAATTAAGAAAATGTCCAGAGTATCTGATATGCTTTTTTCCTCCCCTCCTCCTTTCTGCCACCCATTATAATTACTACAGAGCAGAAAAATCCCACTGGAAACTAACCTGTTCATCACAGGCAAGGAGCTCAGATCACAGTAAGTGTAATTACCCTTGGTGCTTCTGTAATAAGATAGCATGCTGCCATACAGTACAAAAAAAAAAAAAAACCAAAAAAAAACCCCAAAAAACAGAGCACTGTTTGCTTTAAGCTTTTTCTTGGCATGTATGTCTGAATAGGATGTCCCATACTGTCCCTCTAGGACAGTTCTTCATGTCAGAAGCTGTGGCTTACCAGACAGAAAACAGGAAAGTTGCAACTGTGGATGAAGACAGTTCTCTGTAAATCCCCAGCAAGTAGTGATCAGTGTTCCCAGTCTGTAACTAGGCAGGTCTTCTGAACAGTGAACATTATCTTCTCTTCCTCTTGTCTTTTCAAGCCTAATAAAATCAGATTATTTTCTTTTCTGTTTTTTCCCCCTCTGTATCCAAAATTCTCCCTATATGGTATACAAAACTTTCTGATGATATTTTACTTCTAGCAGCCTTTTATGGCAGAAGTTTTAAGCTAGTTATGAACATAATAATTCTTAAATTTTATTGCTGTTCTAACAGAAATATTGTATAGCCTCGCACGTTTATATTCATGGATGAAATAATTTATTTCACAGGATAGCACAGGAACATGCATTAAAAGAAAATGTTATCAAAATAATCATAAATAAGAAGCAGCTTGACCTGGGTATGTATCTCTAGTTGAGTATACTTTTATGGTAATTTTCTAGTTTACTGATTCTCAAAAGAAAAATTACTTGCAACTCTGTTAATTTCAGAAATCCCTAAGGAATAGTGATTATATTCTGCTAGGTTCTGCTCTACAGGAACTGTAGCAAATTATAATCAAAATTCTTAGGTAGAATTAGAGCAATTATAGGAATCATGTAATAAATGTTGAGAATCCATTGTTGGAGATTTAAAATGCTGAAAATGCATATTTAAGAGAAACCCTCAAAAAACATATTGTACAATTATGATTTAAGCATGTTAAAAAACTTTTTGTAACGCTTTATACACATTCAACTTGTCAGACATGTGGGAGGTGATGGCAACAGCTTTCTCTTTGTTAATGGCCTGAGCACCTGACATACTTATTTCCCTTAGAATGTGTAAGAAATAGAGCCATGGAATTGACAATAGGAACTGAAATTCAAATCCCAGTTCCTCTGTCCTGTTACTATTGTGGTGTGTGATCCTGGACTGTTATTCCAGTGTGTGCCTGAAGGTCAATTAACTGAAATGGAAACAATCCTGTTTTTTGAATGTTTTGAAAAAAGTAAGCAAAGAAAACTACCAGTCATTTCAAAAGCACTTTTTAAGATGTAAGTCTGATGCTAATTTCTGAGTTTCTGCTGAACATGTCAGTAATTGGCAGGGGTCTTGACTGAGTGAGTCTTGAGTACTGTAGTTCTTCCATACAGTACAAGGCTGTTCAGGTTGTTTTGTTTGTGGGTGCTGGTTCCCCCCACAATGGCAGTACAATATAAAATGGTCTCTTTTTCACAAGTAGAAAATTTGGATTGTATTCATCGTGCTCTATTCTGCAGGCAAAACCCTTGAAGACCAGGGTGTGACACACAATGCAAAAGTGATGGTACTTCAGCTGGAACAGAGCGATGAGGAAACAAAAAGAAGAGTTCAGGAAGAAGAACTTCAATGCAAGAAAGAAAAGGAAATAAATGAAAAGATGCAAAGAACTAAAAAGGGTTTGGAAATTCTAGCAGAAAGAGGTAAAGGGGGATTGTTGGCAGGGGTTTGGGGGGTAGCGGGAGATGGGTTTTCATTAATTCTTGTGCATCAAAAATTATCTTGTCAGCGGACTTTCAATGTAAGAAGAGTGCTGGTACTATGGCTGGATTTCAGCTTATACTTTTGTAGGTTTCTGCCTACTTGTCAACTTAAAATCCAGTTTTCTAGAACTGCCTTTCCTACTGTAACCCTTCTTACACAACTGGAGTGCTAGAAAACATTTGGCACTTTTGAGAAGGATATAATACGAATTAATCATTATTTAATTAGCACTTTACAGTTAAGGGACTGATGACTCTTGAGAACAGGCTTTAAATTCATTGTAGACATAAGCACAGTGGAATAATGTTTTATAAGTAATTAAACACTTTTTTTGTAGTTTACCTCAGATATTGCTGTGCGTAACCATGGTTTCATTGTGCAGAACAGCTCACTCGTCATTCTGATCTGTAACGTGGCTGTTCTGTTTTCATTGTATTTGATGTTGATTGCTGGCAACTGTGGATTAAGTTAAAGGGATATAGTCAATTTAACAGTAATAATTTTCAAAATGAGGTTGTGTTTGTCAATTGCATTGCTAGGTGGTGAGTTTAAATCCCTTCACTATTCTGTTTCAAAAATCCACAAACAAGAAACTGAAACTGAGTATGTAACAGATTCCTGCCAAATGAAAAAATACCTGAACAAAGCTTCTTTTAACAGTCAGTGACAGCCTGTTTCTTAATGGAATATCAGTTTTTTGAACAAATGAAAGAAGTGATTCCTTTCATGGACTTAAGGGGTGATTTCCAGCCCTTGAATCCTGTATAGGACCTCTTTAAGATATTTACCAACAGTCAGTTACAGCACAGAGCCAGCATACCCAGTAGAACCCATACTGGGCTTACAGGCTGAAGGGTCTTTGTGAAGCGTAGGAAAGATTTAACAACCTTTTGTTTCATCTGAGAAAAATTGCAGGGCAGAAGCTTTTAATCCCAGCAAATTCCTGCTTAACTGCCTTTTGTTTACAAGAAAAGCATCCTTTCATTGTAAATCAGATGGAAGTGAAAACAAAATTGATAGTTTGGGTGTAAGCATTAAAGAAGTGGCAGAAGAAAAACACAGAGATGTATTTTTATATTTTTTCCAAGTTATCAGCTGTGCTCAGTTGTGGTTTTTTATATTCTATGCTTTATTTGATAAATAATTTCAAGTGTTGTACCATGTAACATGTAGGTATTTTGTCTTCTGCAAAAAATTCTTTATGATTCGTGTAGCTTTTGATGTTCTGTCTAAAATTCTGGACGTACAAGGGGTTTTTTTGTAGCGACCTTTCTTAAAACGTTCTTCATGCTTGTTTGATCAGGGCCATTGTTAGTTGGTATGTCAAAAAAACCCACTCATGCAGCCTTTATATGTAATTCTGGGGTTTTTTGTTGTTGTTTGTTTGCTTTTTTGTTTAACAATGTACTTAGTGACATGCTCTTATGACAGCAGAGTTACTCTGTTGAAGGTGGTACTTAAAAATTTAAATTGCTTTTTCTTATATTTCAGAGGAATACTTGGATGCAGATTCTGTTCCATACCTAGATATAGCTAATCAAACTGGAAGGTCAATCGAGATTCCCCCTCAGGCTAAAAAAGTAGGTAAAAGTATCTTACAAAGCTATTAAGATGACTTTTTAAAGCCTGATTTGTGAAGCGCTTCAAATATGGGATTGAATTACAGTCAGACTTTTTTGGGATGTAACCTGGGTCCACTAGGTGTTTGCTTAATAGAAATAATTTTGAAATAAAATTGAAGTAGAACTCTAAAATAGGGAAAACTTCAGTCATCTGGAGACAGACCTCTGATTGCTGATATAATTGCAGGTCTAATCTTGCACAGAGCCCTGTGAGGTCCATATCTTATTTTTGTGGTTTAAGATGGGTTTTAATTTCGTTACATCCTAGCACCTATCTTAAATTCATGTCACACTAGGGCACCCAGAAAATAACTTGTTAGGCCTTAGTTTCAGTTGGAAACTTGACGAGTCTCTCAGTCAGACTCTTTTAAAATAGTTTTGAGATCTTTTGCACTGTGACCCTGGTTTGTTCACTATTCAAGAAAGTTGCACATTCTCAACTGAAAATAGCTTTGACTGGGTGCAAGCATTGAATGATAGTAGAAATGACATACCTGATGTTGGCCACTGCAGTGGAAGAATAGTGGTAGATGCCATCTTTTAAGATTGCTGGTTTTTCTAAAGATAAAAATCTTTACAAATACTTGAAATTACCCAGTAATTAAAAAAATATACCAGGAGGAAATGAGCAGACTACAACATGTGTTAACTGCTGCTCTAGCCTCTTCTGAGGCATACTGGTTTTTTCTGCATCATCTGGAGCTTCTGGATGATTGGAATAACAACTGTCCAGTCTCACAATGTATGCTGTTCTGATGAAGTGCTGAAAGTAGCAATTCACCTAAAGAGTTAAAGCATCAAATGTTCAAGTGCACAAGACTTCATCAGTATTGAACATGGGTAAGAGGAAATATTGCAGGTTGTTTCTACCCAGAAATATTATTTACATTTTTATTTGTCATACTGCAGGAACTTGAGTGTTTTCCTGCCACATTCAAAATTTAATTTTCAGTTCTGAGGTTTTGCAGGCAGTGAATTGTTAGGTTTTACAAGGTAGTTGTAATAGCAAAGCAAAACAGATTTGATGCTGTTAGGAAGTGTAGTACCCAGAAAATGCTTAGCTTTTTATCGCTTATCATTGAAAATCTGTCTGGGATTGCATTCTTAAAAAAAAATTTGGTACGATGTTTCATGTGTTGATAACATTCATTGCTTTTAATTAGACAATATCTAACATTAGCAGATGGGAGAAAAGCATGAAGCGATGTGAAGTAGTACTGCTCTTACAGAACTGATGCAATGGTATTTTTCTAGGAAGAACAAAGGCTGTAATGGATTACCTAGATGCTTCTGTTTAGTTACATAAGTGATTTGGGGAGGAGACAAAAAAAGTCTCAATCTGTTTTTCTAGGCCCTTGTGCTGGCAATGGGTTATCATGAGAAGGGCAGAGCATTAATGAAGAAGAAAGAATATGAAATAGCCCTGCCGTATTTGTTGGATGCTGATAAACACTTCTGGTAAGAAGCTTTTGAGTCCTTGTGTCTCTGTTGCCTTTACTGTCAGCCAAATTCAGGAACAGCATCAGCTCTACCTGTGCCTGTTGCCCAGGGTTGCTTCACACCCCTTTGCAGATGGGAAACAGTATACAAAGGCTCTGATGTGCAGTGGCAGGTGGCTTTGTGTGGAACACCTGAAGCAGATACTGCCACTGGGCAACTTAATCTTTCATATCAATGTAAACAGAAACTGTCAGTATTCACATACTAGGCTATAAATTGCACTAGCTTGAGAGACGGTTATGGTTATGCGTTCACAATTGCTCCTGTGGGCTAATAATTTCTTGTAAAAGGTGGAGCAGATAGCTGAGGTCAGTAACCATACCAGGGTTTCTGCAAGTAAACTAGTTTCCTGTTAGCAGTCAGAGCCCTGAATAGTTTTTTTTGAGATCCCCAGAAGTAATATTGTCCCCAGTGTGCTGCTTATGTGTGTGTATGTGCAAGGAGACTGGCACAGAACTCGGTATGTTCACATGCACTAAGGAAGACAGTTTCTCTGCCCTCTCAAAGATTGCACAAGGTTTAATTCCATTCTACTTTTAAAGAGATGCTGCCTTAAGTAGTCATCACAACTCAGTTTGTTGCTGTAATTCTTTGAGATGGAACGTTAGCGTTAGCATCCTGCGTATTGGTGAATGTGATGGGAGGTCAGTGCTTTATGAAAGTTCCGCTGACATCAGTTTGCTATCACGGCTATGAAGTGTGTGCTTTCTCAAATGTGATTGTGCACACTTCTAGCATGTTGTTTCATTGGGGTTAAAAAGCCAGGGGAATAAACAACCCCCTCGCAGAAAAAAACGAAGTAATTGTTTTATTTTCCAGTGAGTGTAGCACGGAACTGCTGAATACCGTTGATAATTATGCTGTACTGCAGCTGGATATAGTGTGGTGTTACTTCCGCCTGGAGCAGCTGGACTGCCTGGATGATGCAGAGAAAAAGCTGTCCACAGCACACAGATGCTTCCAGAGGTGCTATGGGGAAAACCATGAAAGACTTATTGATATCAAGGTATGCTGGTTTTGATTTAATTAGGATTTTTATCCTATGCGTATTCAGTTATTACAAGATTGACTTTCGGAAGTTTCAAGTTTTCTTATGTCTCCTTAGCCTGTCATCTAGTTGCGTAACTGTCAGCACAGTGAAAGCATTGGACCTGACAAAAAGGTCATGGCAAACATGCACATTTATATGCACAGACATCATCAGTGGTTTAGATGTGATACTTTGTCTGCACACTGTGTCACATATTGCCGATTATGTCTTCGTTAAATGTGTAATATTGATAATGAATTTATATTCTACTATATGTTTCTCCCCCTGTGCTCCCCCCTCTTGTTTAAACAATTCTTTAGGGAAGCTATGGTCGTGAGAAGGTTTTATTTCTACGGCTTTACCTCCTTCAAGGGATAGGACACTATCACAGCGGCAGAGAAAAGGAGGCTGCTGAATATATTCAGAAGGTAAGACACCATTAGGTAAAATTTCTGAGTTGTTCACGCTGGCTCCTGTGTTTGGGCTCTGTCTTGTACCTGTTCTCTGCTTACTTTAGAAAAATGGGGAGATAGGTTGGTTTGTTTGTATCTTAGAAACAGTTTAAGTAGTATCATCTTGTTCTTTCTGTACACAGGCATCTTGTTTATATGAAGAGCTGTCCATAGATCCCGATAAAGTTGATCGCCTGTCACTGCTGGGATTCTCCGAACAGGAAGCTCGCCTTGCCCTGCGAGCGTGCCATGGGAACGTGGAGCATGCTGCCAACCTTATCACCAACAGGAGAGAGGTATGGTGCAGTGAAAGTATTAAATCAAGGATCGTATTAGTTGGAGTGTCCATAAGGTCATGTTTTGTGTGACTGGAGCAACATGGTACTAAATTAAGAACTTTGATTATCCTACTTTGGCACAGTTAGTGTAACTGACAGTTTGACATCTGTTGCCACAAGTTTGAAACCAAAAGTTCACGCGATGAGGGAAGCTCTGTCCCAAAACAGATGGGATGAGAGTGCCAAAGACCTGTGGTTGTACCACAGAGGCACATAGGAAGACTTTGCATTGGTGTTTACTACTCAGCACTGCTCTGTATGGGAATAAAAACACCATGATCAAGCCTGTCACTCCTGGGCTTGGCTGGTCTGAAAGACAAGCAGCTGCACAATGAAGTGCTCTGAGGGTAACCATCAAGTTACACTGTATTATGGCTCTTGGCTCGGAAGATTCGGGGTGGGGAGGAGAATTTTTTTTGTGCTAAAATGAAATGAAGACAATGTTTTCCACATCTGAAGTACCTGAAGTGGTGTTTGGTAAGCTGAGGTGGCACATCTAGACTTCAGACAGTGAAATGTGGATGGAAAAGTCAAATGGCTGAGAGAAGGCCTGAACAGAACTCCTTGGCTACATGCCCAGTTCTGACTGTATGTCCTTGGCAAGTCTTGTCTACAGCCCATCTGCCAAACAAGTTTGTCACTTACCACACAGGGCCCATAATAGCTGTGATAGCATAAGATCCAATCTGCAGAGCGGAAGTATGGCAGCAGTGCTAGCTCATGGAAATGCAACTTTATTTAGTAACGAGTGTCTGGCAGCACAGTCTGTATTTAAAAAAAGACAAAATCCCTTTTCCTCAAGAGATTCAAACTCAACTCTAAGAAAGAAATCCAAGAAATCCTATATGCACAGGGAAAGGCTGAAGCGTTCCCATGCACAGGGAGCTTTGTAATGGCTGTGTTCTTGCAGGAAAAGGCACAGATAAGGAGGGAGGAGAGAGCTAAAAGGCGGCAGCGACTGGAAGACATAAATACCTTGAAAAGTATGGGCTATTCAGAGAGAGCTGCTCAAGTAGCTCTTCATAATACGCAAGGAAACCTGGACCAAGCCTTTAAGGTAAGTTATTTTCAGGAATAGTGCTTTTGTACAAAAATCTCGTTTGCTTTTTTATTTATTGTTTAGCAGATTCTTATTTTCTGTAGTCAGTATTTGTTAGTTCATAGCTACCTTTTCTGAGCCGTAACGACTGAGCTTCCACTTCCTGATCTGATGAATCAGGTATCACTTGAGTTGGCTGAGGTTTGCTTGTATCAGCTCTTGGGCTAAATACGTACCCATGCTGAGGACTGTTAAGTTTTTGTTGGTCTGTTCTGATCCCCCTCTGTTTTATTTTAGTTTATTCTGGACAATCCTGAGTTACTGTTGGAAGATGATGATGATGACAATCCTGTGGCCACGGACCGGTTTCAGGTTTCCCAGGAAAGTATTGATCAGGTAAGCTAGACCATTTGCTTTCTTAGGAGTTGATTGTCTTATTTCTGAATTACGTCTTCAAACACACCAGATCTTCGTTAAGCAGAGCTGTACAAATATTCTTTGACCCATGTCACTCAAGCTGTCGCACTTCCACTGCCTGGCATCTGCTCTCCACGGTGAAGTCACGCTCAGGCTAAAATGTAATTTGTGTGTACATCCTGCCCATTACACCAACCTGTCATGCACGGATGCAGAGGGAAGTATGCACAGTGTAACGCTCTATCCAAAAAAAGACAGCAAATGAGAAATTTATTCAAGTGTCTAAACACTGCAGCGCACAAAGGAGCGAGTTGGACTGTGTCTTTCTCATCACAGGCTGTCTGGAAAGCTCCTCAGTAGTTAGTGTGGCTATGTAATAATGTCATATAGGCAAGAAAACTATATTGCCTAGAAAAAGTAGCACATGCACCCTCCTGATATGCTGGAGTGCTTTGAAGTTTCCTTTTGAAAAAACAGAAAAAGCATTGGTCTGATATCAAACAAGAGGCTCTTGATTATGTTCAACGTCCCCATTCCTTTAATAGGTCACTGCCCTGTTGTTAACTGTTCCAGTAAACCAGAGTCAGTGTCCTGGAATTCCTGGCATGCAGTGCTTTCCTCTGCAAGAGGAATGACTGCAGATGCAGAGTCAGATTCCTGTCAGACCTGATGCTGGGTGAGCTTGGATTTCTCCAGGTTTATCTTTATTTTCTTTCCCACTCCTGCAGCTGATGTATATGGGTTTCAGCCGTGAGTCAGCAGAGCAAGCTTTAAAGGTCTTCAAAGGCAACATCCACTTAGCTTCCCAAACCCTTGCTCATTATGGGGGAGTTCTTCCTGCTTCGCTGCAGCTGTCTCCAGAAGGGTCCAGTCCATCAGAAGAATCAGCGTCATCAAAAGACTCGCCTACAGAGTCTGCAGGTAAGAACGCTGCATACAGCAGGCAGAGGAGAGGGAAGGGGGAGGGCTGTTCTGGCTTTTGTAGGAAATGATTAAGCGACTTCTGCTTACATACTGGTAGAGGGCCCCCAGTAATGCCCCTCGCTGTTTATATTAGTAACATAGTTACAGGCAAGGCATGGTTACCTCGGGTAAGCTGTCACCCCAGCAGGCGGTGACAGCCATATATGGGACCGTAAGGGGGATGTACGGGCCATAAGCAGCGTGCCCGACAGATGCAGCCCAGAAGCGAGGGTAACTTCAGCGGTGTTCCGGGAAGGGCTAAGGAAATGGCCCCTGAGCAGGCTGTGGCTTTGGCAGTCAAGACTGGAGGCGTTGGATGCCTGCATCTCCCCTTCCCCAGCGAGGAACGCGTGGCCCCCTCTAGCCCACAAGTGTTCTAGCTTCTCCCATCTAACTGTACTTGCTCACACCAGTTCTCTTTAAAAACCAGCCGGCCTCTCCCTGCCAGTACTCTGCAGGAGAGCAAGTACGAAGTTGCTGGAGCATGTTGCCTGGACCTGCCACTGACAGCGATGAGATTTTGGCTTGCTAGTATCTGGGTTCTGACTGGTGGGGAGTTTATTCCAGATCTGTGCTGTATGGTCAGGTGATTCGACCACATACTCCTTCCTCGTGTCACTTGTGTAATAGAACCGTAATGGAGACTTGCCCTTGAGCAAAGAAGAGACTTCCATGTACTTTCACTCTCTTCTGTTGTTTGTCAGAACTGTAGTGGTCCCTGTTGCACAACTGAAGAGGAGAAAATGGCCATCCTGCAGTACCTTTTGCAGAGCCATTTTAAGAGGTTGTTTTAGAGTGTGAGACTTGCAGAGCAGTCATGCTGGTAAAATAAGGAAAGCACCAACTTCTTCCAGAACTTAATTCACTGCTACTTCTTTTTATTGCAAGGTTCTTCTAGTTCACCAACAGATGAAGACATGGAGACTGATGCAGTCAATGAAATCCTAGAGGATATTCCTGAACATGAAGAGGATTATCTGGATTTAACGCTGGAGGAAGAGGAACAGATCATTCATGAATACTTATCCTATATACAAGTACCACAGCATTAAATCCCATTACATCTACTTCACTTATACGTATTTACCTTGACGAAATTGAGTTTGGATTATAAATGCACCTTCAGCTTATCTCTTACTAAATGCCTTGAATTCAGTTAAACTATAGGTGGAACACTTAATTCCTGCTTATTTATAAATCTGCTTAAAGCCTACATTTGTGATACATTGTAATTTATTGTCATAGCAGAAAAATAGAAACATTTATTTTCAGAAGAAAATTTAATAGAACTAAAGTATATTTTTATTGTGAAATAAGTTAATTCACTTAGTATTCAAGTAAAGAAGCATTTCTATACCATTTTAAAATACCAGCTTTAAAAAAAAAAAGGTGAATTTGTAAATCAGAGACCTAGCTCATGAGGTTATAGAGGTATTGACTTTCAAGCTGTTCTCCTTTTCTTCTGAGAGATTTCTAAGAGACATTTGTGTGTCTGTCGTGCATGGATTTGTACTGTGCTCTGCTTGTCACTTCCTGCAGGTGTTACACAGGCAATAAAGATAACTGTGTGCTGCTGCTGCTGCTTGTGGTAAGTTTTCTGCGCTTTGGTTTTAAAAACCAGTGGGAACTACCTGTCAGGGCCAGGGCCTGTCAGACCCCAGTGACCCGCCTGGCGGTATGTCCTTTTATAACTAAATAACCAGTTCCCCCCAGCAGCTTCTTAACCTCTTGCAGGTGCCTGGCTCAAGGGGGATGGATTTCACAGGGACTAGGTGATTGTCTTTAATCGGCTGTTGAACCAAACCTGGTTCAGGCGCTGTCTCGGTAATTGCACCCCGCCTCGGCATTCTGGAGGAGTGTTTGGGGTTGTGTGTCTGGTACGACACCCCGTTTTCTGCCGTGTCAGCACTCCTCAGGGAACAGAAGTTCCCCTGCTTGGCAGCCTGCCTCTAGCGTTGTTCTTTGCTTCCATAACGACGCTGTGACGGCAGAGGGAGCCCGAGCGCCGCCTGGGCCGGGCGCCGCGCACAAGGCGGCGGGCAGCGCTCGGCAGCCCCCACACAGCAGCTGCAGGAGCGCGGCCCTTCCCTCCGGTGGCAGTTTGTCCTTACCCAGCACCTACCCCTGAGGAAGCGAGGGCCTGAACTTCTGCTGGGGCAAACATGACACCGGAGGAAGCTGAGCTTTGGCCTGCAAAACAACCGCTCGGTTCCAGCAGATGGACTTAATAGGCTCCAGTAATGGATTTTTTTTTTTCCTGGCTACCCTAGCCAAAGACAGCAAAAAGCAGGGAGTGATTACACTGTTAAGGAATTATTTGTATTTCATACTTCTGTATCAAGGCAAGTGCTATAAAAATTGAGTATTTTGTATCTCCTCCCAGAAAGCTGAAGTGTTTCTAAAGCCAGAACTACAAGCTTTAGGGGGGAAAAAAACCAGGCCCAGCAATCATTATATCCCATTTCTCTGCAGGCAGGCACTAAGGAACCACTGGAGAAAAGGCAGGGAAAAACCGGAATATACAAAAGAAATGTAGGAAGTGATAGATGTAGTTTTAACTACAGTAGGTGGGAAAGCACAACATGATTCCTTCGTTTAGCCAGAGGGGTTCCCAGACGTACAGGCATTTCCCTACGCTAGGCCCTGGGCAGGCAGTGGCAGCAGTGCTGGGCTGTACAGGCGGTGTTTCTCCTCCTTTGAAGTGGCTTCCATAGCAAACTGGCAGTGACAACTTAAGAAGTTAAGGTTTGTCCTTGGGGAATTTAAAATTAGCATCGTAACATGCAGTGCTTGTCAGAGGAGCCGTTCCTCGGTGATGTAATTCTGCCAGCACTGCCTCTGACTGAGTGTGCAGTTTTAAGTCATCGGCAGGGCAGGAGGCAGGGGCTAGAAGTTTTAATTTTGACCGCGTATTTGAAGATGTTGTGATATTACCACTTCTGCCTGTAGCTAAACATGACTCATTAATTCCCTTCTTTACAAGGTCTATGCCTGCTAAATCCATTTGCTAATTCCATATGCAGCTGCTGTATGGGCAGATAAGCTCTCATGTCTACTGTACTGTGTGCAAAGTTTTAAACAATCCGTATAGCCCAGACCACCTGTGCTGCTCCGTCCCCCTCTGCTAGAGGCCTCCGTCAGCAGAACACAGACTGCGCGGTGCAGTCAGCCATCACCCCAGCAACCACCAGCTCATAAACCTGTCTCACAGGGCCAATACTGAGCTATAACGACTGGACTGAGAGGTTTAGAGTGGAATTAAGTTTACATGATGCAGATGAGCTCCCAAATTAGCCTCTCTTGATGGGCATTTAACATAACATAATTAATTAAAGTGTTTCCTACTAGATGCAGAAACCTGCCAGGTGAGAGCTAACAAAGCTGCTCAGCAGGAGAGGTGAGCAGGGCACAGGGCAGCTGTGACAGGGCTGACCCGGAGTCCCAGAGTCGGGGTCTTTGGTGCCACCACGGTGAGCATGGAGCCAGCACATGGCTCTCCACTGCCTGTGCTTTTCCCTTAGGGCTGTGTTTTGTTTTGTGGCTGGCTGCTCCTTCCCCCAAGCAGGGAAACCGAGCTCTGGCAGCCTGGTCACAGGTGGGAGGCAGGACAGCTCCGCAGCACACCTGCCTCCATCCCCAGCAGTGAGAGAAAGGCAAGACATGTTTCCAAAAGGGCAGGTATGGGTTTTTTTTTTCCATATTCCATCCATTCTTACCTGCTGTGCACCTGCAGCCAGCCCAGTCTCCTCTAAATGAGAAGAAAGTAAGAGCTAGACAGTTGGTAATCTGTAGATACCACATGTTTATTAGTCCATTCTAAAAAAGGATTACAGCATGTTTACCTTGCTGTAGCACAGAATAAATAAAGCCATAAAAATAAAAACATGTGGTTAGATACTTTTGTACTGGTTCTACAAAGAGTTATATCTGCAAATAGAAAAATATAAGAACCCTTGTTTATTCTTGGCTCAGTGGTTATCAGAGAGGGATAAACCTGGAAAACGACTGGGAGAACTGCTCTTGAGTGTGACTGCTTTGCTGGTGTTACTAAGGGCCTGGCAAACCGAGGCCAGGCATAGCCTCGTACAGAGGAAAGATGACAGACCTACAGCGTCCCGTGCACCCTTCCTCTTCTCTCCTCTGAAAAGCACAATTCAATGTTTCTGGTGGATACAAGGAAAACCTTTCCCCCGTGAGGACAGTCAGTGGGCCAGGCTGCCCGAGAGGTGGTGCCATCGCCACCACAGGCCTGGCGCCTAGTGAACAGCTTCTGTGTCCTGCAGTGCCGAGAGGAGCCCAGCAGGAGCTGTGCCCCCAGGGGCGTCATGCCTAGGGGGAAGCGGGCTGCTGGAAGCACACAGCTGGAACGTGTGAGGCCCTTGCTGCTTCCTTTGCTGAAGTGTGAGATCGTAAAAGGTAAAAAAAAGACCAACCTTTGTTGGGAGGAGGGTAACTGCTGGGCCTTGGTAAACAGCTGACCTTGGTACAAAAGGGCTGAGGTTTAGCTTGTTCTTAAGCTTATGTTTTGTTAAAAAAAAATATAATTTCAATTTGCAGTTATACTGCAGGGCACCTTTCATTCCTACATTCAGCCAAACAGAGGGCATGTGAGCGGGCAACAGGAACAGGAGAAAACATTTCTCATTAGATACTAGACAGGCAAAAATGTGTAACATCTCTGTGCCCGAGGGAACTGATAACAAGCAGTCATAAGTGAAGTACTTAATTATACACAAACACCCCTCCAGGCACATCACCTGAACCACACAGCAGTCCCTCCTGCCCCCAGTGCTGCTCAGCTGAGAGTCATCTGCAGTGACATCTGACTTGAGTCCATCTGACAGTCACAGAGGAATCCTGGCTCCTGAAAAAGAGGTTCAAGCAAAGCTGTTTCCCATTCCTTTCCAAGTTCTGGTTTACATGGACACGGTGCAGAAAAAGGTTCAGCTTTGGTGACTGATGGAAAGTCTGTTCTGGACAGTCACATTAGTTCAACAGCCTCGTGTTCCCCATTTTCTTGCTGAACCATACAGCCGACTTTATTGTTGAAGAGACGGGACAGACTTCCCTTCTGAGAGCTCCTGCCCTGGGCAGACCTCTCCTTCTTCAAACGCCGCTTATTTCTCTTGCATATTCCCCGGATGTCCCAAATCCGTAGTGTGCCGTCATGGGAAGCTGTGTAGAGCAACTCATTGTGGATCTGGAACAACAGGGTCACACTGAATACCACCCCATGCAGCTCGGAATCGGCACAATCAAACTGTCAAAAATCAGAGCAAACACAGCTTGATCCTAACACTTCAGGCCTGATAGCTCATTGCGAGCGCCAGTATAAATTATCACAAAAGCTGCTGAAGTGGGATGAGACATTACCAAGTCAGGACTCATTTCTCAGCCACTTCACAGAGCCATAAAATATAAACAGCAAGAGTTATTTATAACCTAAATCCACCAGAAAAGCAAGGGGGGAACTAAACTCGGTGTCAGAGTAGGCTGTAGCTAGGAATTTCTAGGCTTCAGACTGCTGGTTTTGAAGATGAAGCTTAAGGAGGCACCAAAGTCAGCACCAGTGGGCAGCCGGGGGGGGGGGGGGGGGTGGGTCGTGAACACTTTCCCTTCTCACTTCCCTTCTTTTGCAGTAAATTAAAGGTACAATTCCTCCTTCAAAATTTGTTGTTCTTCCAAACCTGCAGTAATTTAACCTTGATTCCCTTACTGTAGTTTTGTTTCCTCCATGAAACATTTGCCTCTGTTGGTAATGTTTCCAGTTGCCCTCCCCCTGCCCTAGAAGCCAGCCATCAGCCTTGCTCTCATGTCTCCCTTCCTGCGTCAGTCTGTCCACCACAGGTGCCCCAGAAGCTGGCTGTGACAGCGAGTAACCCAACGGCACTCTGGCTTACACCAGCATGAAGCACCACACAACCACAGCTTCCTCATCCATATACTTAAGATATATGAAGGTGGCCACTTCTCAGTCCTCTCTCTTCCCAGGATTTTTTGCCCTGTGTGCTCGGGTATGAAATTTAAAAAAAAAAGAACAAAAACCCAAACAACAAAAACACACAAACCAACCAAAACCACAAAGCTAAGCTTTGGTCTTGTCAATATTTAGGGTTGCCCAGAGTGATTAGATCAGTTACCACCCACGTACATCCAGGTGACCATGTGCTACACAACCAATTGCTCAATACCCAAGAGCTTGCAGTTTAAGACCAACTAGCCACTTGCTACATCAGAAAAAAGTACAAATACACAAAATATACAAAAGACAACCATATTTACAACAAAAGACAACATATTTACTGTATGCTTGGGATCAACTCCAAAACGAATTTTATCTCCTCTTTTTTTCATTTGACTGTCAACCTGCCAGAAATAGTGTCTCACGTTCTTAATCAAAATCTGTATCCTGCACACAGCTTTTACTGATATCCTGATGCAGAGAGATGTGGATTCTTAAATGCATAAAGCATCCAAGGATTCAAACTTTTCCCCTGGGATTCCTTACATGATACTGGTCTTTGCACTGCCACCAAGGATTACTAATTCCTCCCCTTTTAACTTTCAAACACCAGTATCACTTGAGCCTAGAGAATATGCAAGCAACTTTTCAGGCACTTAATTAACTCTCTGAAAATCTTTAAGACAGTGGCAGAGACTCTTCCATTTGTCTGGTAGGATGCGGGTCAGACGTCAATACAGAGCTTCTTAGTCATCTTTATACCTTCAGAAAAATATATCCTGATGTCAATATTTTATTTAAGTGTTTATATAAAGACAGGCTGAGAGAGCTGGGGCTGTTCAGCCCGGAGAAGGGAAGGCTGCAGGGAGACCTTATAGCAGCCTCCCAGTACCTAAAGGGGCCAACAGGAAAGCTGGAGAGGGGCTTTTTACAGGGGCATGTAGTGATAGGACAGGGGGGAATGGCTTTAAACTGAGAGAGGGTGGATTTAGATTAGATATTAGGAAGAAATTCTTCACTGCAAGGGCAGTGAGGCGCCGGCACAGGCTGCCCAGAGCAGCTGTGGGTGCCCCATCCCTGGCAGTGCCCAAGGCCAGGCTGGACGGGGCTCGGAGCAACCGGGGCTGGTGGCAGGTGTCCCTGCCCATGGCAGGGAGTTGGGACTAGATGGTCTTTAAGGTCCTTTCCAACCCAAAACATTCTATGATGTGCAGGGTAACACATAGAAGTCACCACTTGCTCTTCACTAAGGTCATAAAGGACGGTAAAGCAGTCGCTAGACGGATGAGGGATACCCATGCTGAGGGGTGAGGCCAACAACGCTACCTATTTTTCTTCTTGCATAGGGGAGAAACTTCTTTTTCCCCCTACAGCACTGCAAACGCATATTGTCAGTGTCTTGTAATGGAAGCGGTCTCGTGAGGCCGGAGTCCATTCCCTGCCCCTACACAGAATCAGTTGTAGACATCTCATTTCTTATGGTTGCTTGTCTAGCCTGACCTGAAAAACCCCCAATCACAGAAACAGGACTGTCTCCGGGGGCTCGTTCTGTGGTTTCACTTATCCTTATTTTACCATCCAGTTTTTCTAACATTGCCTAAGAAATATTTGTCTGCTACATTTTGTCTTATCCTAGAAAAACATCCAATGCAAGACACACAGAACAGCTAGCCACACCAATTCCCACAAAAAAAGTGAGGGTGCTGTCAGAAGTGAGAAATCCCAGCAAAGAACCCCCTTCCTGACCTGGATGCAGTTGATGATGAACTTGTGTCCTCGGAAGATCTTCTGCAGGACACCACTCTTGGAATTGAAAGCTCTTGCACAGGCATCACCGCTTCCTGTGAACACTGCAAGGCAACCACACAACATGGCGAACAGCCAGATGTGAGCAGCCACGTAAGGTCAGTTCATCCGAGTTCAAAAATGCACTTAAAGCTAGTTCACAAAGGAGCGTGATGTATCATTTTTAGGCTTGATTCTCTTCTCAGTTATACCAAGTTCAGATCATTTTCATTTCCCTGACCCCAGCACGCTTGTGTTCATTTGTATTTTTCAATACACTGAACTGCCTTAAGCCTGAAGTTCCTACATACATCAGCATTTCACTCCACATGCACTTCAAACAGCTACTTCGGCTCTTCTCTTCTGTGTATATTTTCCTGCCTAAACATGCCTCACTAATTCTGAGCAGGCAATTTATCTCAAGTCTGGTTTTAACGTTTTGCACTGAGCCCCCCATATGTTTTACCACGGTTATTTCCAGGTTTCCATTCAGTACCAGAGTACCTTCATCACTTCTGCTGCAGCCTGAAGCAGCAGAAGCGTCTGTACAGGGAAGCTGCAAACCACAGGATCAGCATTACCCCCTCGCACACTACTGATATGAATTCGGTCTTTGCTTTGTTAAAACATACCATGTTTTCCCCCCCATTTTCAACAAAAGCTTCCTATCAGCAGGTAGGGCTGTCTCTGTTGAAATACCGTAGTGAAATCTTCTGTCCTCAGAGGTGAGTGGCATGTGTAGGCAGCTTTACAAAGCAGCTTTATAAATTCTTTCAGTGTGGTAGATTTCTTCAGCTAAATCCTGTAGCTTAGGATCTTTGCAAGCAGCAGAGCCTTTAAGGCCCAGGCTATAATCTCTGTTTCAGTATGGCACGGAATTATTTGAGGGTTGTGGCTGTAACTCTTGTATTCTATGCGCTATATTGTACACGTGCTACAAGGCGGGGCGGGAGTTAAGTAAATTAAGCCTGACCAGGGGTTCTGGCCGTTCATCAGGTTTTCTCAGGGTATCTTAATGTGTTCGAAGAACAATTTCACAACACTTCAGGATCTTCACATGAGATCCCCAGACCTGCTGCATCTAGAAACTCTAAGTATTGAATATTTAGATTTTATACTTAGCAATATGCCCAAAAAGGAGCACATTTGTGTGCTTTAAAGGTTACAAACTGTCTTCATAAACACCCAGTTTCAAACTCCTCAAGTTTATCTAGAGATAAATTATTTCAGAACTGCAAAAAGCAATCTATTCACTGCTCCCTGCATTTCTTGTCATTGCAGAAGCCACTAGCATGGAAAGATTTTTATGAAACTGAAGTGCCTGAAGACAACAGATCCCTTATCCTTTGGGAGAAGTCAGGCACTGGATTCCTAAAGAGAGGTGAATAAGTTATCACGGCTGTAAATTCAGGATAGAATAAGAGATGAGAGAACAGGCTACCTACTGCCATCAGATTTCCAACTTCAAACTGAACAGCAGGAGGCTGGGTACTTCCTGGGTACACCTTCAAGAAACATCTGGATGTGGAAAATCAATGTCATTTTATATGGGCCACTATAAATTCAATTGCCAACACAATCCTGAAAAAACATTGTGTCCCATTCTGCTAATGAGTAACAACAATGTAAAGCAGGGAACAAGGTACAGATTGATTATTTTTTTTTCCAGTGAATGGAAATCACTTAATACCATTACACACATGCAGAGAGCAGGAACCAACTAAGAGCTGTTTTCACACTGTCAGTTTACTTCAGCTATCGCTATCAGGGTTTTGCTTCTGACTGACATCCTTTACATCTTTTGAACTGTCACTCTAGATTTAGGAAGTCTCTTTGCACCTCTGAGTTTCAAAAGGAGAGCTGTTATCTAACCCAGATTTAGCAAACAAACAACAAAAAAAAGAAATCAACAATTATTTATATTTTTTTAACTTAAATTTCATAGACTCTTGGGAGGAAGAACAGGTTTTAAATGTTCCCTTAGAGTTTTTGCAACACAAAAAAATATAATTAAATTTTAAATGACTGTGCACATACTGTAGGAGAGAAATAACCAACATAATACCATTAAGTAAAATAGATCGAGAACCAACTTTAGTATTCCCCATGCTATTAATTACACAAGCAGACTGAGAAAAGCCACTAGAAACACATTCTGATGATTTAAAGCTTAATTCTCAAATCTGTCTAGACTCCCTGTCCACTGTAAAGTCATTTTGGAAACACACGTATATTTTTCCTCTCATTCTTCTACTATATTTTCCTATTTAGACTGTAAACTCTTTGAGGAAATGTGCTTTTAGGTACTGTCAGCAAGCAACAGAATTAAGATCTTCAACGGAAAGTTACCACTTCTTTCCATGTTCTTGCACAGATGCCAATGCAACATAAACTGTAACAAACATCATCTATGTTGAATTATTTTCTCCACAGTTTTGAAAGACAGAGAATGGACACACAGTGCTGATCTGTCCCAGGTGAACAACTAGAATTTTAAGCTACACTAGCTCCAACATCTGGTATCCAGAGAGCACGTCTTCGTAACTCTAACTGAACAAAACTATTAGATACTGTGTAAATAAGTGATCAATGTATTACAATAATGCAAACAATCACAGTATATGAATTAATTTTTAAGGGGAAATTTCCTCTTTCAGGAATTAAAATGTGTCTAAATTCTATTCAAACAAGTTCCTAATATTTTCCCATGAGATTTTTCTGCCCTGAAAAGTGGAACAATTCAGTTCTCCCCATTTGCCATTTTTAGTATTTTTGCATTTGATTCAAAATGATCTCTAAAGTCCGTGAACTCTTCCATCACACTATCAGGATGTTCTTCACAGGTCTGACTAAATGCAGCAATATTGCCTGCATTTTAAGAAAAAAAAAAGAGTGTTATGGAAAAATAACGTATGTGTATGGCAGGGACAGGGTGGTACGGTGAGGGGGAACAGAGAGAAAGCTGCAGAGCTGATGGGGGTGGCGTCAGATAATGAAACCTTTGTTTGAGCCTGAACTTTCTTTATGATGGTTTTAGAAAGTCCGGTTAAGACTATACCAGTTGCATGAAAAGCAGGATCAACACTGAAAAAAAAAGCAGCTCTGGAGGTCTCATTAATGGAGACAGTCTCTCCATCTCCCACCCAGACATGAAGATTCCTCACCGGATCAGGCCAACATCAGCTTAGCACAGTTATCTTGCCTTTGGGTAGTCTTGTTGAACTCAATGTTTTTGTTTGTATCTTTGTAATTAAAAGGGGGAAAACACACAACACACACAAAACTATGACTAACTATTTTAATGAAGAAAAGTAGTGCTGTGAGTCTAATGATGAAAGTAAGACCAAAACAAGGCTTCCTGATTAAAATAAAAATCTACCTAGGAGCTTGGTTACATGTGAAGTTTCCAAACATAACTTTAAAAAATCATTTCAGTTACTGAGTTTTAAGAGTGGTCAGTCAACCATGTCAAGCATGGTGCTAGACAACTGCATTAAACTTTAATCTGCCTGGCAAGCTACAACCCTCTTCAAACGTGTACCATCTCATATTTGTCAGCCATTTATCACCACCACACTGATGATCTGCCAAAAGAGGTACAGAGGCCCAAACAGAAACCATTCCTTTGGTGTTAACACATTCCCTTCATAGCTGAAGTACAGAAAATCTGTATCAGAAAGGCATTGCGAATTTCTAGATTGGTTTAAGACAGGCATTCCCATCCTGGTTACCCTGAAGGAGAGAAGTACTTGTCTGGGAAGCAAATGAAGGCACATCAGGTCTAACATCAGTGGCAGGGTAAGACCAGAGCGACACGTACTGAGATTCAGGCTGATAAAAACAGAGGTGCAGTTTTGCAACCCCAAACCAGATATGGATAGGTGATGTGCAGAAGCAAAGCCAGCCAAGAGAGGGATTTAAAGAGGGAGGTTTCATGGTCAGAATACTGTTATGTCAGCATACCACTATTGATAGGAGTACTGAAAGTAGGGGCACTGAGTCCCGAGCATTAGTAAGGCAAGCAATTCTTGGCTACTGCAGAACCAACTTGGTTTGGGGAACCAATACATGAAAGAGGACAGAGAAAGGGAAAAAGAAATTGTGGAAAATGAGTTTAGGAGATGGTCAGAGTCTGAACAGGGCCCTAACCATTAGAAAGGAGCAGTGAGCATCTGAGATGTGATTCTGGTTTAGGACAGTCCATTACACAGTCCCTACAAGGTAGCGGAGGCAGGCACAGGGCTGCAGATCCAGCAGCAGCACTTGCTGTCCCCAAGTATGCAGCAGAGGCAGACTGACAGGCATCAGACTAGCAAGGTTAAACCACAGCTACATAAACAACTCACAGACAGCTCAGGATTTAAGCCACTTCCCTTGGTAACAGAAATAAAGCAACTGCCTCTTCATTTGCCAGAACAGAGGTGGAAAATGGAGGGAAGATCTAAACTTCCCACATGGAGTAGCGCAGTGAAGTTTGCTACTGAACATAAACATGTTGGAGCTGAAAAAAGTGACAATTTCACAAGCCTTCAAAATTACAATATTCTCTATTAACAACCTTTGATCAAAGACAAACATCGGAAAGGAGACAGGGATTGCTGAACGTAGGAAAGGCAACTTACAGATCCCAGCGTGGTATTTCAAAGTGCTAACGCTGTGTTTGTGAGCCTTGTACGTTTGGATTCGCTCCCCAGTGTCTACTAACCAGCACTTCACTGTCCTGTCCGCGCTTCCTGAATACAAGTGCCGATTCACTAGCTGAAGGGAAGAGAAAAAAACATCAACAATAGTCTCTCAGGCACGTTCATGAGAGAACTGCGCTGAAGTGACTCATCCAAAGTCGCGGTTTCCAACTCAACAGCCTGTTACAAAGAGCACCAACTACACCTTGGAACAGAGGGACAATGAGCAAAACCAACCTTGCATTCTTCACCATCGCATCTCCCATTGACTTCTGGGCCTTAAAAAGAGCTCCCACATTTCAGAAGATAAAAAAAAAAAAAAAACTAACTTAGCCCACCTGCTGGTGCAAGCAGGCAGGACTTCAGTGAGCTTAACAATGCTAACCCTACTTTCATAATTAGTTACATCAATACAGCCTCAAAAAAACCTCTGCAGTGTAGTTTCTGCAAAGCATATTTGACAAGAACTTTTATCAGATTGTAAGTTTCAATTACAACAAAAATTTCAGAACTATTTTGAGTAACAATAAAAAGTAAATTAAAAATAAAATCCTACACAGTGTAATCCAGGATTTAACATGATTACTCTGCACGAGGTCAGTACTGGAAACACTATCTCTTCCTTGAAACTGTTCTGTATCTGCATTTCCACAAGTCTTTTTAGACTGTGTTATCAAATGATTCAGTAATTAACCATCCTCACACAGGTTTTTAAACATCTTCAGTCACGTTGTCTCCTGCTGTGTGTTTAGAGCAACTGGGCCGATAAATCCCAAAGGTGCCTCATTACACTAGTCACCCTGCACACTGTGTGAACTAACTGGTGGCGGAGGCTCGATTTTATTTTACACAGACAAAACAGAGAAAGAAAAGGAAGGACTGCAGTTGGGAAACCAAGACAGAGAGAAAATAACGGACCCGTGCAAGCCTTTAAAACTAGCCAGTACACAGTAACAAACTATCCATAGCCTGGCAGCTCAGCAGGGAAACTCTCCACAGTGCAGAGAAAAAGCTTGTATTCTATGCCCATCTAATGAAAACAAACTAAAGGTGTTAACAGCCATCGTTACGTACAGCTCTGATGGCACGCTGCTCCAAGCAGAGAACTGGCCCAACACCTGCCATCTGAAGGCAGTGTAATGAGGACAGGCAGTCACTGCATGCTCACAGTTTCATGGACTTACAGCAATCTCTGTTTCAAAAGGATGGAGAGACTCAAGGGAGAACCCTGACCCATGCAAAGAAACAGATTTTGCATAAGGAGTAATAACACCTTGCTTGCCCTCCAGACACACAGACCAGACTGTTCAAATGACCAGCAGAGCACTAACCCCTCACGCTACTCAGGTACCTCCAAGAAACCAAGTGCAGAACAAATGACAAATCAACTTGACACGGGTCTTGCTCTTAGGTCACTTTTAAGGGTCTGGTGCTTCGGCCACCTTAGACTATTACAAACCTTTGGTCCCCTGTCTTTGCACACTCTATATCTGTAAGGCTGGAATGTTTTTCACACTTAGCCATCTCCATTCCATTCCAAAACGGAATCATCCCATTCCTAAAAGGCATCATAAGTGTGCTTTGTGCATAAAAACATTTGCACTGTGTTACAACAACATAAAACAAAAGGCATTTTAAGATACAAAGCACTACAGTGATGGGACTGCGCTAACCCACGTAAGAAATGTATGCAGGCAAAGCGAGATGATCACTGGATGCAGCTTCCACCAAGTCCAGCTGGAGCAGTGCATGCCACGCTTCCTACCAGCAGCACTTGGCCCATGGGACAGTTTTCATTGCTAAACATCAGGAGACTGTAAAACACATACCACTGTTAAAAGCCAGCAGGACTTTGAAATGTCACATCCTATCACTTTTAAGCTATTTTAGCAATGGCATTAATACTGTATCTCAATGAAGAAAGAGAAGGACTGACCAGCAGCACTAACAAAAACTGAGAGCTACTGAGAGCTAGCCTGAGGAAGGTAGCCTGACTTTTAATTTCCAGTCTCAACCTGAATGGGCATGAAGAGCATTATCACATCGTACCTGCTAAATGGAAGAGGATGCTCTGAGCTGAGATCCTGCTGCATTGTTCTTGGTCAAGTCATTGCATTTCTTTTTCAGACCTCTTGCTAGCAGAACAAGGGAAAACACTAAGTTATGAACTCCTGCAGGTAAATGCCACACTACATTAATGGTACATTAGGTTATGCTGCTTCATTTCTACGTTTAAGTGGGCGTATACATGCAGAAGTGAAACAGAAGAGCTGCAACTTGTCTAGATTTGTTAATTTGCTAGATATAAAAAGGTTTTAAATGATGTGGGCTTACTCAGGTGATTTAGAGCACCAGGATTGTAACAGCCATAGAATCATAGAATGGTTTGGGTTGAAAGGGACCTTAAAGATCTTCTAGTTCCACCCTCCCTGCCTGTGGCAGGGACACCTTCCACTAAACCAGGTTGCTCCAAGCCCCGTCCAGCTTGGCCTTGAGCGCTGCCAGGGATGGGGCAGCCACAGCTGCTCTGGGCAGCCTATGCCAGTGCCTCACCACTCTCATAGTAAAGAATTTCTTCCTTATACCTAATCTAAATCCACCCTCTTTCAGTTTAAAGCCATTCCCCCTTGTCCTATCGCTATATGCTCTTGTAGAAAGCCCCTCTCCAGCTTTCTTGTTGGCCCCTTTAGGTAGTGGGAGGCTGCTATAAGGGTCTCCCCGGACCCTTCTCTTCTCCAGGCTGAGCAACCCCAACTCTCCCAGCCTGCCTCCATAGCAGAGGTGCTCCAGCTCCCTGATCATCTTCGTGGCCTCCTCTGGACTCGCTCCAGCAGGTCCATGTCCTTATGTTGGGGGCCCCAGAGCTGAATGCGGTACTGCAGGTGGGGTCTCAGGAGAGCAGAGTAGAGGGGGAGAATCCCCTCCCTCAACCTGGTGGCCACACTTCTTTTGATGCAGCCCACAATACGGTTGGCTTTCCAATGCCCAGTAAGAGATCTGACAAGATGGCTGGCACATCAACCATCTTCATTAAATTCAAAGCCTCTGTGCTACCCCGGCTGCCCCATGCTAGACTTTTATGCACCTTCTTCTCCCTCACCAGTTTAAGCAGCTGAGCACAGTAGCAAAGGATTCTCAGCCTTGCATGGAAACAGAAATACTTACAGGTTAATCTACCAGATGCCACAGACCAAGCCTGCAGCACAGCCAACAGCAAACCCCAGTACAGGCTCTGACTGTCACACAGCCTCTCATTTCCATGGTATTTTTAAAACACAGAGCACGAAATAGCTCTTGATGGCTTTCTCAACTAATAGCTATCAGCTCAGGTTGAAGTTGCAAATCAGATCTCCCTTTAGTCATATGATGCCAGCATCGTGCCATCTAAATTGATGCAGATTATCTACAGCTAATATAGTCCCCTTATAGTCACTGCAGTCTAGGGCACAATTTTTCTCACCCTGAAGCAGATGCCTGAAACAGATCATGTCTCAAAACTCGCTATTTCTCCCCCCAACAAGGACAATCTTCTCAGCTACAGCCACCTATATCAATTTAGGTGAGATGACTCCTTCACTCAACTAAAGATAGGTCTAGTTTACAACTCCAGCCTAAGCTACAACCTTTCAGATATCTATATTTAATCAAAACAATAATAACCATCACATACTGTTCCCCTAGCCAGAGCAACTTACAACCAGGCCCCACACCGTGTAATACAAAATAAATACCTTCCCTACTTTACAGATGGGGAACCATGATATAATGCAACTGAAGTCCGTCCAAAAAAAGGACTTGAAATTTGTGGCAAGTTTTGACTGCCTAAATCCCAGAGTCACCCCTGATTTGGGAGGCTGATCCAACCTGCAGCCATCCCTTTTCTACAACACGGAGGAAGCATTACGTGCTTCAGCGCAGCTGTGACAAGCAACAGCGCGCAGTATCCCTGAAACTGGTCAAAGGAGTATATGAAAACCAGGTGGGATTCTGTCCGAGTAAAGCAAGACAGAGGAACCAATCTCAATATAACCCATGTCAAATTGGTATTTTCACTCCAGAGCCTTCTTTCAGAGTTTGCATCCAAAGGGTGTGACCATGCTCCAACAACGCAGACATGGCAGCCCTGGCTCTAACTCACCAAGGCTGGACACTGCAAATGCCCTTATGCTGCCTGGGCACAAGCCACCTTTGCTGTGGGAGCAGTGGAGGTCCTAGGGTCCGCCAGCAGCACAGGTCCTTGGCTCCTGTAATCATTTTTCTTAAGTCATGACTGTATTGAAAACTAAAAAGCCCAAGAAAGGAGGACTGTAACACAGTTCCCCTGCCCACTCCAGACAGGTCCCCAAAGCATCGATTTCTAGTTAGGCCATCTTCTGCTGGCTCTCCCTCTAGCACTCTTGCTGACCTCCTTACACCAGCTCGGCTTCTCCTATCCAGTAGTTATGGGACTCATCAAATGGCTTCCAGTTTCTTCAGCCTGCAGAGGCTGCTTAATCCAGATCCACCGGTTTTGTTAGACTACTGGGCAAAACCGTACATTGCCATTCCTAAGGTTAAACATCTCCACTAACATGTTATGCTCAGCAGATCTGTCCTCTCTCAGGAGCTGGACAAAGTATACAGACTTCTCCAAAATGCTGCAGCTTCGGTGGAATCTGAGCCTCCCTGCTACCAAGACTGGCACCCATTTTTGTGTATGAGTATCCAGGCGCAGTCATTTTCAGCAAGCACTTGTAAGCTAGGTCCCCAGGTCCGTAACTACTCTGTTTTTTCTAGCCCAAAGCCTCCAAACCTTCACCCAATTCCTGAGATCCCAGTCCTATTTTTATTAAAGAATTTCATTTTCTTATGATTTAGAAGGAAAAATGTAAAACTTCACTCGAGAGATTTTTCCAGATACTCAAGTCTGTCAACTCTTGGTTTAAAAAAGATCAGTAGAAACAGTTACATATTCTGATCTGCAACTGCCTGGAGAAGCAGTGATATTTTCAAAGCTGTATTATCCTTGGCTGGCTTTTGAGCACTTCGTTCACTTTGGCTAACGGCCCAACAAAGCTCCTGACAAGGAAAATCATGGCAAGGCAAGGACACCTGTAGCAGAGCAGGCAGCACAGAACAGATTTGCAGCTCAGGTACTAACGAGCTGACTGGACATTTCAAACCCAGGTAGCTTCAAAAGAATTGAAAACCTGATGACAGTCAGATGCCCAGTTCTAAAGCCTCAGCCAGACAGTAAAAAAATCACTGCGTTGATATCTGTAATTCTGGATTGTTCATATTTCTCATTACTCTGAGAGACTTTGCTTTGAACCAGATGAAACACAGAGACATGAACGAGGCAAATTTGTCTTAATTCTCAGCCCAAAGTACCAGAAGTGCCATTCCATGAGAAGTTCAGTCAAGACTCCTTGTGACTAGCCAAGTGGCAGTAGCAAAATACGGGTTGCGAACACTGAAGTAGTTACAGGTTTCACTATTCAAAAATATCAGTTTTATGCAATCCTGACCCTAATTGTTGTCCCCAGACACACCACAGTTTGAATAAAAAACCCTAAACAATCAGATCTAGGGTTGGTCTCTCAAGAGTCACAACCCTATTGCTCCACAAATTTGGCTGAACTGAATACATGCAGCAGCTTAAGACAATTTCAACTTGTACGAATGCCAAAAATATCTGCCAAAGAGCTGTTTAGTGTGTATTTCAACCTTATAGGAATGGACTTTGTTCTCCCAATTAACCTTTCCTATAAGAAACAATCTAACCCTCACCCAAGGAGATGCAGTCTGCATTCCAAACAGATTTGGACACATCCTCTTTCTGAAGGTCACTGCACTCAAGACTGGCTCCCAGGAACCTCGTGATGAGTTCACATCAGCCACCCATATGTCCCATTACCAGCTTAGGTCAGTATTGCTACAGTCTGCCAGCTGGGTCTTCTGTTCACAGCCACTTCTAAGTCAAAAATCACCAGCTTGGACCAATCTCAAGTTACAACTATGTAAGCCTTCGGCCGAGTTAGACTTTCAGGATCCCATTCAAACCACATTCATTTTAACGAGCTAACAAACTCCCTGTGGGCAAGAAATTAGTTTTTTTCCTGAGAATCCATCTCAAATGAGCTCTCTGGTCTGGCTGTTAGAGAACATTTTTCAACTTTTTTACTGCATTGCAAAGTAATGGTACTAGGAACATGTTTCTTTTCTACAGGTGGTGTACACGTTCATATTCCTCTAATTCACATCTTCACCCTCTGATTAATTATACAACAAATACAAACACAAATTACAAAAAATATGTGCACTTAATTTAATTGATGTGACAAGAAAAAAATTCTGTCCCCGTGATCACAACAGTTAAGCGTATTAATGGAGTTCAGGCAATGGCTTTGTTCAAAGCATTCTTCTAGTGAGCTTTAAAAGGCAGCTAAAGGGGATGGTCCAAACAAAGGATCCTTTGCAGGAAAACCAGAAGCAAGTCCTTGCCCACTTGTTCATTTGAAACCCCTTTTGCAAGAAAGGAGTTTTCTTGCAAGAATGTTTGCTATAGGATCCAAGCTAAACGCCAAGCTGGATCATTTCTCTCTGCCAGCTTGTGGCAGCACAATTTTAATAAATACTCACAGGCAGAACAACCTGCAAAGGACAAAGCAATCCTTGTGAACAGTTTGCAAAGCTACTTTGGAGACACTCAGAAAAACATACACAAGTAAATATTTAAGTCAGGGTTATTCAGCCTATTGCAGGCAGTCACATTAATGAAAATGCATGTTTGATTATTAATTGCAAATACTGGTCTTTAGCCAGCCCTGAAATTTTTGAGTGGAAGAACTAGCATGGGCCGTGTGATTACACTCAGCCCACCCTTGCTTTTTCCCATCGCTTCCTATAAAATCTCATAATTGGCTCTTATACGAAGAAGGAGCACTCAAAACAGCTGCTGTCCCTTGCCTGCCAAGCTATCAATGTGCTGCAGGAGAAACAGAGTGAAGAGCTCTGGCTGCTCCTCTGCTAGTTACCTTGCCTGACTATGCAAGCGAAGTGGTCAAGGCTGCCAAAGCACCTAGCATGCACACAATTCCCACTGCAGATAGAAAGCCTCCTGGCAAAACGTTTGTCAGTCTAATTTAAAGTGGAAGGAAGAGAAGAACAGCGTTAGAATAAGCTGGTACCTGCAGCAGAACTACTTGACAGCAGACCACATGCAGTCAGTTCAGCTGTTAAATCACCTTCAACAGACTGACCCCAGGACAAGCCCTGGGGAAATACCTGAACAGCTCACCCTCTGCACTCTGCCATCCAGGGCCACCAAGGACAGGGGAAAGGCGAAAGCTAAAAGCTCACCAAAGCTTTCAGCTCTGCCGTGCTCAATTAGAGTCAGTTTCAGGCTCCTCTAACTTATGCTAGGGGACAACACCACCTATAAGGATCTTAGAGCACCTGAGGGACCTTCAAAATCTGAACAGGCCTGTGGCATCACCCCTCTTGCTTTTCACATGCCAGCACTGCAGGAAGCGAGGTGGAAAACATGGGTGTGCTTTATGAATATCTACTGCTCCTTCAAGAAGTTCCAGGAATTTCCATTCACTGCTACAAAGACACTATTGGTATTACTGGAAAGTAACGGGAGACAACTGGAACAGTCCAGAACTAATTTGCAGCAGTTGAGAACATCCTGGGGCATTCTTGTTAGTAACAGTACTTTTTAACGTTGGGGAAAATATGGTCTCAATATCCAAATTTTTCCTGATCCGTGTCCAGGATTGGGAGATCACACTGAGCATTTCTCAAACTTTTTGAAAGGTCACCCTCCCTTAGGGATCTTTATTTGAATAAATAAAATGAAAATAAGTCTTTATTTTTTTCCCTTTATTCTTTCCACAAAAGCATTATACCACCTAGGGAACAGGTAAAACTACCTTTAATTGCTGGTATCAACTCAGCTCCTCCAGGACAGGGGAGTGAAAATCTGGTGCTCACTTTTGCCCTGAAGAAAATGAACTATTGTCAACAATTAAAACCGTCAGCTGGCTACAGTGAGCAACTTACAACTACCTCCGAGTCATTCCCGACTCATGGTTTGAAAAATACTGTCCCAACTCACTGTCATAGACTGCAACATTGGCACTAAGAAGCCCTAGGCAAAAGAGGCTCCAAGAGCTTTTTGAGAACAAAAAATAAAAAAATAAATAAATAAACACACACCTCTATTCAGGAAGTTTCCCTTCTGTTGTAACATCTTTGTACGGATTCTGGTGATTGACCCCTTTCTAAAAGAACGAAAATACCATGTGGGCTGTGCTGAGAGGCAGCCAAGTGGAACAGAAGGGCTAGTGTTGAACCCAGTAAAGAAGAGAGAGGAATTAGGAAAGACCAACAGCCTAAAGCTATTCAACAGCAGTACAGTGACTGCTTAAGCTGGGATAAGTTTTAGAGGCCTAGAAACTAAATGCTGTCTGTGAAGCAGTATGTACCTCAGCTGGACTCTTTTAGCCTCAAACATCAACTGGTGATGAGAGAAGTGAGAGGCTACCAGTTACGGCTAGAAGATTTGGCCAGGACTGTTGCCAACACAGTCTTGGCAGCAGTAGTCTTGTGTACTTTGAATTGTTCAGGTTTTCCAAATAGATGTATTGGTTTTGCTTTTCTTCTCCCCTACAAGAAGTTCTGTTTATTTAAAACCATTGTTTAACTCCATGCTCACAAGCAGAGAAGCATTGCTCATTCTTGAGCATTCTAAGAGTGCAATTGAATTTCCCAGGCTTCTGGGAAAGGGTCAAGCCAGTTTTGTGTAACAATTTTAGCAAGAACCCAATTAAATTAAAGCAAGCTCTGTTGTTGCCAATCTGTGCCTTGGAAAAGGGTTACAATTAAACAGCAAAGCATAGCATGACACCAAGAACAGCAACAGATTTACTTGAGCATCCACAAAAACAAGCTTTAACACTAAAAATTTACCCAAGCAAGACAAACATTACTCTAGGGCAACGTGATTTTGTGGGTTGGTTGGTTTTTTTCCTTTCTAAAACTGAAGGAAAATAGAACTGCTTCAGTACTATCAGGTTTTTAGTTTGCTAGTGTCAGCTGTGACTACCTTCTTTAGAAACAAAGGCAACATTTACTAAACAGCTATTAAAAATACATACTGTAGCCTTTGTAAAGGAAAAGCACTTACGGGCAACAAACACAAACCATGAGAGTAGTGAGAAAAACTACTGTCGTTAACTTCAGACACATACATGAATAAATCAGGTTTGCTGACCTGAAACTAAGTCACAGACCATCACACACCTCTATTAAATATACCATTAGCATTTTCTGGTGGATAACGCAGTGTACAGGACAAGTGCTTGTGCCATAGCTCCTCTTCCCCTTCATCTACCTAACCTTCTCTCCTCTGCAACATTAACAAATCTGGCAGCGTTCACCAGAAAAATACTGCAAACAGAAAAAAGGAGTATAGTTTTTCAGGTTACGTTAAATTGTTTCCTCTCTGTCCTTCAGCATTTCCTGATTTTTCTCCCCCATGCTCTACTTCTCTTTTCCATTTCCCTTGCCCATTTTCTTGTCTTGGCCATCTCTTTCTCCCTTTCTTTCCTCAAATTATGTCTGTGTGGTTTTTAAAGCAGGATTCCTTTTAGCTTTATGACTTTCTATTACTGTTTGCCCACAATTCTGGGTTGTTGGGGTTTTTTCATCCTAGTTTAATCTGAATTTTTTTCCCCTTCCCTTTTTAAGTTACCTGACCCTGTGTCTGTTTACTTCCTCAGATTATTTTCTTTCAAAGTCTAGTGATCCCGTGTAACAATCCTACTCAGGTGAACAGCCTTCCTAGCAAACCCACGCATGAGTTTCAAGACCTAAGCGGATTTAAACAGATACTGAGCTAGAAGTTAGACCAGGACAGCCAGTAGAAGCCAAGAGGATATCACAAAGCGTTTTAGGGAAAGAGAATTTGTCTCAAGGCCACAGGGCACTATTATTTTGTTATGACATGAATGTTTAAGATTACCATTTATAACCTGTCTTGGGAGTGCTTCTTTATGAATGAAAAGGTAACTAAGGCTCACATGAGTTAGGACACAGATACCCCCTTTGGAGAGCTCTTGAAGAAACCTCTGTTCTTACCTCTAGGCAAATTACTGATCCTTGATGCTCTTTGAACACTTTCAGCTGCTCACCAGTGACAATATTCCATGTTCGAATAGTATAATCCGTGCTGCCAGAAAACAGTTCCCTGTTTGGTGCATCAAGTATAAGGCATAAGACAGCCCCAGTGTGTCCCAGCAGAGTCTGGTAACAGCGTCCACTGGACACCCACCAGACCTTAACAGTGCAGTCTGTGCTACCTGTCACCAGGAGGTCTCTGCTCACTTTCTCTTCCTCCTCCTCTTCCTCCTCCTCTTCTTCAAGAACATCCCTGGAGGAATAGTGAGCTAGAGTCAAGACACAGTTCCGATGGCCCCGGAATTCCTGGATTTGTTTCTCTTTGTCCACACTCCAACAGCGGGCCGTCCTGTCATAGGAGCCACTAAAGAGATAGTCTTTGGCAACCAGGATCCTGCAAAAAAAGAAAGTTTACATGTAGGAACAGTATCATTCTTTTTAATAACCATTTTTTGTCACAATTTTGACACCAAGCAACCTGAAGTTAGAAACAGTAGCATGAATACATCTGTACAATAGTAGCATATAATACATCTATAACCCCAAATCAGCATCACTGTTTAATACACATTATTTATGAACCTTTTTGTTGGGTTGGTGTTTGGTTTTTTTAACATTTCCCTGTTTCTACTTTTAAAATTGAGACCCCTTCTTCAGATATAGTGATGCAGATATTTCTGCACTAAAGCACTGTAACTTCAGGCATTTGTGTCTTTCTAAAATATTTTCCAACAGGACTGTTATGTACTTTTCAGAAGTTACATATACTAGCTAAGAGTTTGTTGTGCTTCCTTGTTTCATTGGTT
Source organism: Falco peregrinus (assembly GCF_023634155.1). NCBI lineage: Eukaryota > Metazoa > Chordata > Aves > Falconiformes > Falconidae > Falco > Falco peregrinus. The sequence continues at coordinate 57,540,477 of NC_073725.1, read as the reverse complement.
GGTTTTTTAAGTAACTCATTCTTGATAATTATTGATTAGAATTTTTTTACAAATAATTATTTACAAACTCACCTATGAAAATAGCTCAGAATTAAAATAATAATTTAAAAAAAAACATTCCAGGAACCTGAACTGTAACTGACAGTGTACAAAGATAATCATCTTCCCATCATCAAGCAGAGAGAGTGCAAAAAAAATAAAAAATGCACCTAATTTCACTTAGTCCAGGACCTCAAAAAAGGTATAGCAAAATCACCCCACTTTTATAACTGAAGAGCAAATCAGAGATTACAGCTCAAGAAGTCAACTTACTGGGCCTCCAAAATAATGGAGTTGTAGCTACACAAACATACAATAGAAAAATCTCTTAGTTCATATTTCCAAACCAGAGATAGGGAACATCATAACCTGTCGTCTTCTTCAGCTGAGTTTGGTCCTCTGGAACCTTTCAAACTGGCAACAAAGTCATATGAATAGGGAACACATTTCCTATTTGCTGATTCAAGCAAAAATCAGGCCAGTGCCAAAATACAGACAGAGCCAGCTTTCCTAACTATTTACAGAATCTAGTTACACTTTGTATGTGTTTTGAGTTTAGTAAGGAACAAAAAAACCCACCCACCCAAAAAAAAAAAAAACCCAAAGAAAAAAACCCACACACCAATCTTTGACTGCTCTATTTGTCATTAATTAAATCCAGTCCAACTATGAAGAGGCACTTTAAATTGACAGGCCGATCCGTAACACACAATCGGTTTAATATTAAACTTCATTTGCACAAACAGAAATAGTATTTCCAGAAAAAAGCCCTGACTTTACCCCTCTTAATGATGCTGACACAAAGGCTTGACGTGATGTTTTTAAATCTATTTATCAGAAGCATCTGTTATCAATTGAATAATTTCTTGTGGAATTTCATTCCTAGCCCTGGATTCAATTCCCCTGCTGTGTGCCTTTCATTTCTCTCCTATCTGCTGTCTATGGATGTGTCAGCACTGTTGCTAGGAAAACTAATCATTACAGCACAGAACATGTGTAGCATGAACTCCAAGGTTTACACAACTCACTTTATTAGTGTAGTAATGGAGAATTGTAGTAAAATGACAATATGTGCAATAATAGATTACAGGAACACATGGGAAGAACTCCACAGAACCAACCTGTTAACTATTGATGTGTGTCCTCGGTAAATGGCCAGGCACTGACCTGTCATCACATCCCACTTTCGAATGGTATGATCTGCGCTACACGTGAAGGCAGCCTCATTTTCTAAGTGGCAAAAGGTGATGTAACTTTCATGTCCTAGGAATAACAAAGGAAATAAATTCAAGCACTGTGCATGCAAGCAGGACAGACTAGTCAAGCTTTTCACCTTAACTAAAAGAAAAATAGAACAAACAAACAGACTGAGACTCTAGTTTTAAATGCACCACGATGTTCTTCACATTTAAAGATTTAAATACAAATGTTGTGTTTTATACAACAGCAGAAAACTCTGCTTCATTGATATAAAGTTAAGTGATAGAACAGTACAGTTCCACCAATCAGGTAGATCAAAAAGTATTGTAAAACCATAATGAGCTATATTAATATCAGTATAATAAAACTCAGATTACTAAAGTTTAAAACCAGTTAAAAATTGGCCTTTTTTTTTTTTAATGAAGAAATGTTTTTGCTTCTTTCTTCAGAAGTCAGGAAAAAAGGCTGCATTTCAACCCAGCCCAGTGATCGTCAGGACACAAACAGCCCTAAATTAAAGTACTGAAACTATGAAAAAAGGAAGCAACATGAGACTTACCAGCAAGCTTAATTTCATTGTCCAAGCAGAATGAAATGCAAACAAAAAAACATATCTGCTAAAAAGTCAGCCAATACTTTCCCCATTATGACTAATAACATTAATAAATCCTACAATTTTCAAAATGCCAGTATACCTTTAAGGAAATGACACAGAAAGAAAGAATAAAAGCACAATTATTTATACAGTAGTCACAGTATTTTGAGATTCTACAGTTACAATAAAAAGAGACACAAATGCTACTCTAAAAATTTCATGCTGAAAAACAGGGTAATGCTAGCAAAGAGGAATCAATATTACAACCTTAAGTTTTGTCATCACTTAGCAAGGTGTGTCATTTTTCTATTGTATCATTATATGCATCACATTTAAAAATCACCTTAGGATTCAAGTCTCAGCTTTGTCCAAGATACCTTGTATGAAATTGTTGCAACCTATCTAATCATTGGGATAGTATTATCTTGCACTCTTCCATTTTAGTTTAGACTGTAAGCTTTCAAGATCAGAACTGTTTCCTCTTAACTATCAGAAGAGAGCCCCAGACTTTGGTTGAAGCTGGTGGGTCCTACTGTGATTTAAATGACAGTATTTTTTGACAAGAAAAGAAAAAAAAATGTAAAAAGGACACATATGATTAAAGAGATTAGATGGACAGACGAAGATATTAGAAAAACAGAATCATGTTGTAGAATAAAGATACGGTAAAAAAACTGAGGGAAAGCAGACTCTCCAGTAAAACAGTTTGTTTCACTGACTGCAAAAAACAGATTTTAATACAACTCCTGTAGTTCAAGAGTGAACCAGAATCCACGTTACAAACACACGTTTTGGTTTCCTCATAAGCAAATTCACCACATGCCAAAAATTAAACATATCACCAGGGCTATATAAGCAGAACTACACCCACCTTCACAGTTTTGTAAAAACTTTTTGCTAAGCAACTTAAACAGGACAAGTTTCAACCAACTGGGATTTTTCTCACAGCATCCTGTAAGCTTGCTCTGAGAAGATCAAAAAACCATCTTGGTTACTGCACAGTAACTAAGTCTGTCAGTCAGATTTTAACCATCAATAACACTCAAGCCACGCAAAGAATGCCAAAAGCCCTTGTGGCAGACAAGGTCTGGTGCTGGTCTGGTCAAAAGCAGCCACCAAAGAAATCTTTTGGTTATGCCATGGTGGAAGCCTGAGACTGTGTTATAGAAGTTTATCAGTAATTATAGCTTGCACGATACAAATTTACACAACTGTGTGCATGCATAAACATAAAATAAATTACCTGCTTTGACTGACAGCTCATAAACCATCTAGCCAACCTTCTTTAGAGTTTATCCCAAACGCTAGCAGAACATAGGCCAGATCCTGAATATCATCCAATACATTTCTATTTCTAGTTAAAACTTAGTCAGTGGTTTAAAGGGATTTCTAAGCCTAAAGCAAATGCAGTGACTTTTTCAGGAGCTAGAACCATGGCAGGATGTGGGAAAACCAGAGAATACTCAATAGTTAAAACAAGCAAGAAAATAAACAACAATAACAAAAAAAAAAAATCACAGCAATGTGACTTCTTCTTTGAAATAAAAAAGGATTAGAAATTCCAAATTTAGGAGTTTTTCTTTTTTTCTGTATTAAGAGAAAAGAACGTGAGTGGGGATACAAACATCTTTAGTCCACATCTGACTCATGCATGACTGTACTTTCTGCAGAGTTTTTCTTTTCTTTTTAATTCTTTTGAGATGCTACTCTAAGGATAATAAACTTCGTTTAAAATGCAAAATCAATTTAAAATTAGGGGGAAAACACCCTATTTCATAAGGTTTCTTTCCAGACTTCTGGGTCAAGAGTTTCTAGATACAGATTGTCTGGAAAATAAGATGATTAAGGGCGGGTGGGGTGGGGGGGGTGGAGAAGAGAGAAGAGGCATAGAGAGACCAGAAGTCAATTTCATCAGGGTGTAAAACCGACGGTTTCTAGAAAGAGACACAAGTTAAACATCTGCTAGGTTCCACATCCTGAGATAAAAGGATCCATAAGTCAGTAGCACTGGTAACCTGTTTTGGGTTGCAACAGCTTCTCCTTAACATTACTGTAACAAATACTCAAAAGAGCACAAAACAAAACAAGCAGATTTTGGCTGCCCAGCCGGCTGCAGGGACTGAAAGAGCCCAGACCATGCTGTGTGGCCTGTACCACGCTTTAGAGTCAAAAACTAGGTGAAAAGAAGCTACTGTACCTTGGAAGTGGCCATGGCACTGGCTGTCGGCGGTGCTCCAGAGCCGCGCAGTGCCGTCCTCGCTACCCGTGAGCAGGCGCTGCCCGTCGGGGCTCAGGCTCAGCCAGTTGATGCCTCCTTGGTGATCGGTGCAGACCTTCACGGCTGAGCCGCTATTCCCCATCCCGGCGGTCCCAGCGAAGGCAGAGGCTGCGGGTCAGATCACAGGCACCATGCAACCCCCAGGCCGTGCTCTGGGCCTCCAGCTGTCTCCCACCGACCAACTTCAGCCATTACCTCAACTCCAAAAAATCAGCTGGGTAGTCCACACTCCTGCACAGGGACACAAAGGAGGAAGAGAAGCGCACGTTAAATATCATTTCATCTCCCCCGTGGATACATCACTTTCTGGGTCAGGGCGTGCTGAAGCCACCGAGCGCCTCCCCCGCAGGAACCGAAGCCCTACGGTGGAAGATGGCTCTTCAGCCACCCGCTCACTCGTGCGCCTTTCCAGGGGCACAGAGGGGAGTCCAGCCAGCCAGCCCGGCCGCCCCGGCACCGCTACCCGGTGCCCCGCGCTGAGGCTGCCGCCGCGCCGCTTCTCCTCACGCCGTTCCAAGGCTGACCCGGGACACGCTGAAGAGGCGACGAGAGAGGGAAGTCCAGCCTCAGGCCGCCCCCAGGGGCCGCCTGCCCCCTCCCTTGGCCGCCGCGGGATCCCCTCAGCGCCCCCAGCCCTCGCACACGGCCCCCGGTACCACAGCCCTCGGCTTCCACTCACCGCCCCGGACACGGCCCCGGGTGGAGGGCGCGGGGCTCGGCGCAGCGACCCCTCACTCACGCTCTGGGGAGGGGGAACCTCCTCCCGCCGGGGCGGGGGGCCCGGAGCGGGCGCTGGGCCGAGCGCGGGGTACCCCCCGCCACCGCCCTGCGGGGAGGCGGGAAGGGCTCCCCTCCGCCCCCGCCGCCGGGCCGAGGCGGGCGCCCCGCCGCCGTGCCCCGCTCAGGCCACCTCGGGGCGGTTCCGCACCCCCAGCGCCGGCCCTCCCCCCCTCCCTCCGTTACCTCCCCCCGTTACCTCCCCCTCCATGTTAGCACCGCTCCCAACCGCGGCAGCCCCCTCCCCGAGGCGGGAAGCCGCGGCCTCCCCCTGTCCGCGCTGCTTCCACGGGGCTGCCGCTCCCCGCCTCGTCCCCCCGGGACAGCCTCTCCCCGCAGCGACCCCCATTTTCGGGGGAAAGAGGCATCCCCCGCCCCGCCCGCCGCCCCAGGGCTGAAGCCGCCCTTACCTCATTTTAGTCACCCGGCGCTGAGGCGGGGAGCGGGGGAAGAGCTGAGGGACGGGGAAAGCCTTTCCCGGCTGGGGACCCTTTAACAACCGCACTAGAACCAAACCAGCCCGAGCGCTCCCGCACCCCCAGCGGAGTCCCCAGCCCTGTCCCCGGGGGAGGCAGCGCTTCCTGCGGCACGTTTCGCCCCCTCAGGCTGCCGGCCGGCCCCGCCGTGCGGCTGCGCCAGCCCCGCCGCCTCAGGGCACCCCCCGGGGGCAGCGGCCCCGCGGCGGGCTCCCCGCCGGGCAGCCGCGTTCCTGCCCCCTCACCCGGCTGCTCAGGACGGTGCCTCCCGGGGGGACGCGCACAGCTGGGGGCTGGCTCTGAGGGAAGCCGTCGCCTTTTGCTCCTCTTTTCACCCCACTGGCGGGGCAAGCTCCGGCCAAACTCCTCCTCAGGACCCCCCCCCCCCCCCCCCCAGGAGCCCCAAACCCCCTCTCTCACTCTGCACGTACCCAAAGCTTTTTGAGCCGTTTTTGTTAACGCAGCCCCTCGCCCCATCCACCCCCAGTACCCGAGGGCTGGGCTGGTGGCAGAGCCCCAGGCTCTGTGCTGTACCAAGCCGCATGGCCCAGGGCTCCGACTTGGCGGTGAGGAGCTGCTCCAACGTGGGGCTCCGCTGCCTCAGGAGCTGTGCGGAACACGGGCTGAAAGGGTCCTGTCCCACCGTGGCATAACTAAACATACAAATGATAAATCCACCAGGCAGACAAAAGTGACGTGAGGAGGCCGAGAGCCCACACCAGAGCCCAACATGGATGCCCCCCATAAGAAATAGGGAGCTGTGGCTATTTGCTGCTAAAAACATGCTGCCAGCGGTAGGACAAATCAATAAACCTGCTCCTCCCAGCTGCGGCCCCATTTGATCAGAAAAAAACCTTTTTGTGTCAAATCATCAGCGTTGAAATGAGCCCATTGGCTCCATTTCACGCCATCGTGTTCAGTAGAAGGGGCCCACCAGGCGGGCGCAGACGTTTAACAAGGCATCAGCCCTGCTCCAGCATGATGTATTTCAGTGCGTGGGCTGTGCTGAAATGCATGCGTTAAATGGATACTTCATGGGATATGTCATTTTGCACAGCGCATTCTGGCAAAGGCCAAACAGGCCTAATACGTCACACCCAATGCAAACACAAGGTGATCCCAGTTTGGCTGCCGGCTGTAACCATACGGCCGTGGAGAAAGGTGGCAAGACGGAGCTGTCGAGCTGCGTCGTTGGGTTTTGCAAGGATCGGGTTGAGCCCCATGGCGTATCGTCACCAGCCAGCTCTTTCCTGAAGACAAGCATTTCCACACAACTCCTGCGCGCTCAAGAAATGACCGAGAAGTTTTGATGTGAGACGTGAGCGCTGAATTTCTTCCCTCTGAAAATCACATTATCCATGGAAAGATACTTTTTTGGACATGGAGGCCTGGGAATCGGCTGCTCTCAGGGAGTGTCCCTCACCATCTGCTCATACATCTGTCAAATCCACTCACAAACCCCTGCCCAGAGTCCTTGTTTGGGAAACTGTAGGATAGATTAGTACTCCTTTTCATTTTCCCACGCTGCTATAATGTGAATGCAGGGAAAAAATCAGGCAGAAGAGGTATTTTGTTAGGTTTGAGGCAGGTATGCACATTTTAAATGCACACAGTTTACATCTCATGGGGAGGCTGATCTAGAGGGGAAACCCTTGGCCACTGCTCAGCCATGCATCAGCTGCCGGAGCCCATGGGAGCAGAGGGTGTGCTGTTCCTTCCCCCCCTTTTTAAAGCCTTTTCAAGTGTTTTTATTATTATTTCAAATTAATTTTTGCCTCCTGTGGTGACTGATGAAAGCATCTGAACTTTTGAATATTTTCATGAAATACTTTTGAATATTTTCATGTTATTTTCTTGAGGGTTTTTCATTATTCTTTTTCTATTGGCTTTATCTGCCTGAATTTTAGAGCATTTTTCTTTATTACATTTGTGTTCTTTTTTTAAAAAAATAAATGTAGTCCAATGAGGAAGGCAAAAGAAAGTTATCTGCTTTTTGATTTTGCTTCTCAGGGCCCAAATCCTGTAATCAATCCTCCTTCATCCAGACACTTGAGGATGCACAAGTACTAATCTCGGGATTGCGGGTACATGTTTCACGTGCCATTCTCCAACAGTTTTCTATTGGCTATGTACATAAATACAGCTATGTACATACACAGATCCACGAGCTACTCCCATAACATCCAGATAAATATAAAACCTTGAGAGGGCATCTAGATATTAATGGCTAGATTCATAGTACATGATTTTGCAGGATCCAGTGGCTATTACTATGTTTGGAGCCAAGTTTAAAGTCTTTTGGCAGACACCAGGAGTAAACAAAAGCTGTGGAGTTTAGATCAGCTACATTGTCTTCTGGAAGGGGAGAGGGGTGCCTCTATCCTTCACCATGGACTATGCCAGGGATCCAACATCAGCAGGTTCCTAATTCTCTTCCATTAGGTAGAATGAATCAGGACCTTTGTCTTTAAAATATACCTTCATTCCACCAGAGGTTCAACCTGCTCTCACATCTCCTATCCAGAGACAACACAGCACAGGGAAACTCCTCCAACTGCTCCCCACCCCAGCCCCAAGACGGTAAGCCTCTACTAAGTAAGAGGCAAAAGCCTCTACAAACAACTTCATCCCAAATTCTTTGTGTTTAGACTCACTTGACAGACCTTCAGGCATACAGCACGGGCTCCCAGCCCTGCTGGAAGTCTTACTTAAGTCAGCATTTACATCAGTAGCTGCTGCTGAAGAACATTTCTCTTGAAAAGATTTCAATAACAATGCAAATGATTTCAGTAATTTTATTGATGCTGTTTGTGGGGGAAGGAACACAGGCAGTTCCTCCATGTTCACCTCCCCCTCTGGGGCCTTGGGTATCTGGATGGATTGCAATGGTCTTTGATGGACAACAAAGGCTCTTTTGTTCTGTCAAAGAAGCAGAGCCAATAACGCCCCAAAGAAGTCAGCACTGAGAGCTCCACTCACCCGATCAAAAACAAAAGAAGAAAGTGTGCAGCAATGCAAATTATCTGTCTTAGAGAATTAACCCCTTCCATCATCCCAGCCCCTCCGCATTCCTACAGAAAGTCCTTTCTGGCTGCCAGCATCTTTTCACTTTCATCTTACTGCTCTGCTTCAGGCTGTCACCCCCAATCACTGTCAGAATTCCTGATAATTAAATATTACCTCCTCTTTCTTCACCTCAGAAAATTGCAAAAGCCAACTAACACTCTGAAAACTACTGTCAGGGGTCCAGATCGATAGTAGCATATCCTGCGCTGACAACAAGCCTTGGTCTTTTTTGAATCAACCACATCGTTACAGTCATTGAGAGCTGTTAGCCTCAAAACCGTGTTACATGGTGTCTTCAGAGGCAAGGTTCCTCACTGAGCAAACCTAGTCTATGCTAAATTTCCCTGGTAAGGTTAAATTTGATTTAAAAATCAATCCAGTTACACTGGTACAATGTAAATAAAACCTAACCTAAAATACATTTAAATGTAGCTTTTACTGGTTTGATTTAATTAAAAACATGGACATCTAAGTAGCTTCACTTGCATTAAGAGTTGGCATTGGTGAAGGCAGATTCATTTTACATGGATTTAATGATCAAAACTCAAGCAGAATTAGTCTTACTCTGAAGTGAGGGTGGAGGAGCAGAAGTCAGCAGAGCTTCTGGATTAGTCCATGGCCAGGCCCTGCCCCACAGACCCAGCAAGTGCTCAAACGGAGGGGAGAAGCTGCCCACTCCTTCTCTTCCCTCCATCCTTTGATAAGTCCAGGAACAGCAATAGTCAGCTTTCCCTGATAGAGCCATACTTCTACTTCAGCTAAAAGATGGGCACAGAGCTTTGTTTTAAAATGCCACAGCATAGCTTTGTCGGATAAAATGTCTTGCCTTCCCAGCCTGATGCCACAAGTATGAGGGCAAGTCAATGGAAGCCAGATAACTAACAGTCCTGAAAGGAAATACCTTCCCAGCAACGTGTAATCAGCCTGTGGAACTCATTGCCACAGGATGCTGTTGTGGCCAAGAGTTTAACAAAGAAATTCCCTAACAATTCATACCAGTGGGACCTCACCAGCCCTCAAAATTTATCGTAGACCACTGTGTAGCTCTGGATCCACGTGGGGCTTTGCACCCCAGTCACAGCGCTGGGGAAGGCTGTGACCATGCATTACATCGAGGCTGTGTGTAATACTGTTTGGGGCCTCTTTGAAAGCAAGGGTTGGTTTGGTCCATAGATCAGCCGCAGTCTTCTTGTTCTACATGTGGAACCACATGCTCTTTAGAAGCAGTCTTCTTGCCACCCAGATTAGACCTGTTTGAGTACACCGTGGTTCCCTCCCAGCCTGCGAGCTGTGGCTGTCCTCCTGTAGGCAGTGCAGGAGGGATGGTTTGTGCCTGTACTGCTCACCATGATGCCTAAAACAGCTGTAGCTGGAGTGCAGAATCGGGCTTCACAAAACCCTAACCCATAGAGCACCAGTGTATGAGACTGGAGAAGCACATGTGGAGGTACACAGATAACCGTAGTATTGCCAATGGTATTAGGAAACACAAAAAACCGTTTTGGAAGGCATATAGACCCTCCCCATCTGCCTACTCTGGAATTTCATACATTCTTCCAGGGTCATCCAAAAGCCTTCAGAAGCCCTGGGCAGAGTGCCTGTACGTGCAGTTCTGCACACCATCTGAAGTTATCCTTTCAGACGTCAGACCCATGCTTCACGACATAAATCAGCATTGTAGTTCCTTCTGACCCCTCTGCAATTGGTTTCTTTTGCAGGTAACACAGTTCTTCCTTCCCTCAGAGGAGTGTGGATCCTTTGCAGCTTAAAATGTCCTGGAGTGCTCAGAAGTCTAGCTTGGGTTTGGCAAATTCCCCTACAGGACAAAAGATTGTTGGAAACTGTCACTTACCCTAGGATTTCCTATAAACATCTATAAAGTCCTTTTGGTTTTTAATCAGATCTGAAGCAGCGTTTCCAAAGCAGTTGTTTTTGAAAATATTTGGTTTTCTAGCATTCCTATACTGCTGTAACAAGAATACCTGTCTGCAAAACCCATGTACATCTCTGCTGCCCACTGCTGCTTTGCCTAGGTGCATGGACTACTAATCAATGGAAGGAGTCTAAAAGCTGGGGACCTGGAAAATCAAGTGGTATTCGATGACCTAATGAATGGTTAGGTGGTGGTAATATGGCTGGTTGATACAAATGGGGTCTTAGTACCTAACCCCAGTGTCAGTCCCTGGCAGGGACAGGAATTTAGCCATGAACTCAGAAAAGGCAGGGAAATCTCATTAACTTTTTGCTGCGATGAAAAAATGACTTAAAACCACTGCTGTGAAGGCATCTTATCTCTGGCTAAGAAAGCAGTCACAATTTCCTAGAAATTTTTAAGATGCTACACTCCAGGAAGTGTAAGATCTCACAGCAGCTGTTTCAAAGATTACTGTAAACAGGTTTCCCCTCGCATAGCCTATAGACGGCAAGGCCCTTCCATCATGTCACTGCATAGTGGGAACTTTACTGCATAATTCAAAATTACAAATATTTACAAAATTACAAAATAATAGTCAAAAGCTCATTTTACCCTGTTCCCTACTTCGATGGGAGCCCTGCTGTTTCTTCCAGACGGTAAGCTGGCCTCTTGCCCAGACCATATATCTCTTATGACAGGCTCCTTAAGGACCAAATCTAAATGGAAGCCAAAAGAAATATGTCTTACTAAGTGACACAAGGGTAACTTGCTGAGTCTGATTCTGAGCCTGTTTTAACTGATTTTGCACGGATACAACTCTGCTGGCTTTAACTGCATTAATCCAGATTTGTACTGATGCAAGCAGAGTGCCCCAGTGCCTTTGACATTGGTACAAAAACAAATTTCTAAAAATGCTGAAGTTGCAACCAGTGACCCAGGCAGTATTTTAACAATTGCATTCACATCTGGCCCCTGGAAGATTTCTCAGTTGTTTGTCTGCCTCATCGTTAGCAGAGCCGAATCATTGTGTTACCTTAGGTAAGGGGGGAACATTCACAACTTCTTACACGTCATTGCTGCTAAAAGTTATATGAACAACTGATACCAAACCCATGAACCGAAACAGAATAATCTTCTACAGCCTTCGCTGAGCTTTGTGCCAGGCTTCCAGGGCTGCCCCCACTTCTGACAGAGGGAACACAGGAACTGTAAACCTTTTCCAACAGGTCTGAGAACGACAGGGAAGGACTTAGATGGGTGTTTCTGGCGGTAGGAGTAAATAGGACCATCCCAAGGGATGTCAAAGCTTCTGCCCTTTTCTGTGCCCCTGCCAGAGCTTGTTTAGAGCCAGTGCTGTTCTTCATCATTTTTTCTATCAAATACCCCACCAATCCTTGGTAAACAGAAGGACACCAGGGTAAATATTCAACTTACCGTGAGGACTGCAACCATCTGTGCATCTTGAGCTGCTCAAAGGCAGCATCCCAGGTTGGATTTGTAAAGAAAATATTCCCATGACACACCTATACTTTGCTTTTTCTTTGGTAGTTTATGTTATTTATAAGGTGCATTTCTCATGCACCTCACAAGATATGTGGCTTTGCCCTCTTAAATACTTTCACCCTTAGGACTGAATTTTACTTCTACCTGATTGCTCAGGATAAGCGTGCGCTGTGGAGTTTGGGCTCACCAGTGGGCACAGTCTGTCTCTCTTGGTGCTCTTAGGCTGAATAGAACTGGGACGTGCAGCAGCAGCAGCAGCATTGGGCCCACAGTGCCATTGCTAAGAAAATTCCTGCTGAAATCGATGGCACAGTGAACGTGCAAAACACTGGATGGTGACTGATCTTTCTGTTGGGGAGGCACAAAAGGGCAGCTGTGGAAGCAAGGGCAAGGAAGCCCGATGCCATGCACTGATAGCAGCATTGCAGATAAGGTAACAGGATGTCAGTCTGCTTTCATTTCCCGAGCACACTCCACAGTTTGTTTGATGAATAAATCTTTTCTCATCTCTGTTCTCCTTTTCACCTCCCCGACCGAGTTTGCAGCGGTGTTCGTCCCATTCCTGTTTTAGGAAGGCACCCCGACTGCAGTCCTTTTCTGTTGAGAGGAGAGAGTGCAATTTAGCTGGTCTGTAACCGTCTGTTTCCATTCATTCCTGAGGTTTTCCAGCTGCCCACAAAAACAATGCACTGATACACTCTGTGCGGACTTGAACTGCATCCAGAGCAAAGGGTTAGGTGGGGCCGGGAGATTCGGGGAGTGTTCTTTGTCCTGGAAAACAGAGCGGATACCGGCACGACACGGTCAGAAAGATGATGGAGCAGCAGTCTGCTGATTCCTCAGCCCACGTGGTCCACATGCCAGACTTCGGGGTCAAGCATCCGGCTCCTCGCCAGGCAAATGTCAGGGGTACCAAACTCAAGCATCTAAGTGCCGGGAGGAGGAACAAACTGAGTTCCAAGGGGAGCTGATGCTGCACTTTCATGGGTGTAAAGTAGACAGATTTAATCAGAAAGGGTGTAATATTTAGTTAATTTTTCAGTTAAACTCTCTCCCTCTCCTTTTATCTTCCTTCCTTTTCACAGAGAGGCATAAAGTGAGTAATAAAAAAATGCTAACAGCACAACTTCTTGATTTATACCCCTAGCAGACCTCAGGCAGAACTCCCTGTTGAGTTTGAAGGAACAGCCTGATTAAAAATTGATGCCACAATATGGTCTGTCTTAGCAACAACACTGACAAGTGAAATTCATCTAGGATATAAACCGTGACATTTAAAATGCCTGTTGGGTGAAACTTGACCAAAAAAAAAAAAAAATGGTGTGCTTGGCTCTGGGGAATAAAGGCAATTGCCATGCCACTTTACGGAATATTGTCTGTGAATCACTGAAGCTATTAAGTCTTCTGCTGCCTTTTTCCTGGCCTTAAGAGGTTAACTTCTTCCCAGAGCCGTTCACTGGGGTGGGAAATAAGAACCGTGTGCGTGCCACAGAGCTGTCTGGTCTGGGTATGCGGGTGATCCGGATTTCATGTTATTTGCTTGAGAGACCCACTGAAGAAAATAATGAGGGGGTTCAAAAGGAGAATATTCTTCCTGCCAGAAGTGGTCTTTTAACCAGGCCTTTGCTTATTTGTTGGGGGAGATTACTCACAGGGTCACCTGGCAAAAATGACTGGAAGTTATGAAAGAAAGGGCCTCCTGCCAACTATTTAAGAGAAAGGAGAGAAATGGAGAAGAAACAGGAGAAAGAGCAGTGAAGTTGGCTGCAGGGAAAGGGACATTTTGTGATTCAGAGAAGCCAAGAACCAAGGCTGTAAAGGGAGGGAGAGGACCCTGGGCTCCTTAGAAGGCTCCGTGCTATGTTCTGGTGGCATTCAACCATAAATTGAAAGCTGAGGCAAAGAAGAAAGGCACAGGCACTTACACATGCTTTGCAGAGCCCTTATGGCAGAGATGGAGCTCTAGGAAGGGATTTGCATAAAGCACTGGAGTGACCTGGGGCTCGGCACTGCTTCTGGGGCACTTGGTCTTCCCCATCCAGCTTCCAAAGAGGGGCAGAGAGAACCTGTGCTACAAAACCAAGACCAGGAAGCTTAGCCGAGTCACTCGCTGGTTGTTGGTTGTTCACTGTGCCCAAAAAGGTGCTTAAAGACTGATGAAAGGGAGGGTGCTTCTGAGATACTCCCCTAAATCTCAGCTTGGGCTGTTGTCACGCCAGCAGGGACCTTCTGGGGCCAAAGCAGGGTGGGATCCCAGAGTATTTGGCCTGGAGCATGCCAAAAAGGAAAGCTGTCGCAAGGCAGCAGCGATGCACCCACTGAGTTCCAAGGACAATGAAAATATACAGACCCAGCACAGTTCCCTGCAGCTTACACCACTTCGACAAAACATCTGCTTGCCCGGAATAAAATCCCTCCCCTATTCTAAGCAGATACAGTTCCCCCTGAAATAGCAATAGGAACTGCTGCATCTGCTCACACCATGGCCAGGCTTCAGCCCCAGGAGAATGGGGCCTTAGCTAAATCAGGCTGAGCTGCCTGCTTTATCTTACACTCTCCTGTGAATAACTTTTCTTATTACACCTCTTTACACAAACGCCAAACCCCAAGCAGGCAGGAAAGCCGTCCAAAATGCAGAAGAATTATGACAGAGGCTCAAACATCACGGGGTTTTGGAAAGGTTATTCATTTAGTGAAAAAGTATAAATGTGCAAATCAAACTCGCTGGCAGCATTTGTGTAATGATAATCGTGCTGATTAAGTGTTCAAGCCTCAGGATACGCTGGGAATGGCACTAGGACCTAGCAAATAACTACCCCATGCTTTTGGAAGACAGCTGCAGGCTCTTCCTGTTCTGCTCTGTAAGTGATCCATCTCCTCTCACAGATCTGTTCATTTTGGATGCAATTGCTCAAAATATGCATTACTTATGGTCATACAGATAAATACAAAGGGGACTAGCAGTTGTGCTGTTAACCATTCACATCCTCGTTAGGCCTAGCCATGCAGTGAGAAAGCAAAAGATTCCCAGCCCAGTTTTACCTACAACTGACTCCGATAAAGCCACATCATTACATTAGCTGAGGTTATTAACCTTAGGGAATATGCTTTCCCTCTCTCCTCTTTAAATTTGGCTATCATCTCCATTACCACCTGCTAATGAGGAAGGTGCTCATTCTCTTGATTTCTCTGTTGGTGATGGAAAGGAGACGCTGATCAAACCAATGGCCTTGATTCACTTCCAGCCTTGAATTTGATATATCATTTTCATCTCATCAGTTCTCTACAAGGGTGTTAGTGAATATCTGATGTTTAAGGCATGGAGATAGTTTCCCAGGGAGTTATAATGGCACAGAAGTGACAGCAGGAAAGAATCATGACTGAGGAGATGCTGTTTACCTTGGTTGGCTGCTTTGGGACTTTTCTCCCTTCCTCCTCAAGCATGAATTTCACAACTAAACCACTGAAACGATAAAAACAATAGCTGCTTTGCAGAGGCACTACTGAAATATGCGGTCTTGGAGCTCTCAAACAGGAACAGAAATGTGAAGGGTGACTTTTAGCCATCCAGGAACACAGACATGCTGTGGGCCAGCTATTTGGCTGCAGTAAATTGGTGCAGTTGGGCTAAACAAACTTGATTGAACTACCTGGCTTGCTTGATGAGCCAGTTCCGCACCAGGCTTCTAAACCAGGCAGTGTCCCTCTGGGACAGGCTGCCGTAGCCAACGCACAGCTCTGGGCCTGCCCTAATTCACGCTAATTGGCACTGACTGCCTTTGATGCTGAGTAATCACACTTTGCAACTGGGAAATCAGAGCTTCCCTGTCATTGCTGCACCCAGCAGAAGTCAAGAACAGCAAAGGACTGAGCCTGACATCTCCTGACACAGTTTTGGGTCTTTTCCATACAAGCTAAAACACTCTGCTGCATCTTTTAGGGGTGATTTGGACCCAAATGGAAAAATCACAGATTTGAATGTTTTTATTATTGTTGTTACTACTATTATTCATACTATTGTTGTTCATTCCTGCTAGGAAGGTGCTGGGGAAGGAACACCTTCTGCAAGAAATCAGTGCAAGCTTTGAGAACCTGGCAACCTATGCCCTCCCCTGAAGCTTCCATCATCTTGACAATAAGTGCCAATTTAAAAGAAAAAGAAAAAAGAAAAAAAAAATACCCCAAGAACTGGAACAAGGGAAACTCTGCCTGGTACTTCTTTCCAGCCAAAGAACTCTCTAATAGCAAACTGTTAGACAAATCCCAGGCCCGGGGGGTTGTTACAGAGGTTTTGGATTCCTACCAGATTTTTTTTGTGTCTCCAAACCTGTGTTGTCTGAATACAGGTGAAAAGAAGAATCATACAGTGTAATCAGAAGTTTTCCAGTGTCATGAAAGTCCCTATTTCTGATGGGATGTGTGATCCTTAACTGTCAA
This sequence comes from Falco peregrinus, assembly GCF_023634155.1. NCBI lineage: Eukaryota > Metazoa > Chordata > Aves > Falconiformes > Falconidae > Falco > Falco peregrinus. The sequence goes on along the minus strand of NC_073725.1, from coordinate 57,524,191 downwards.
GGGAGATGACTGTTAAATATAATTTACTAAGAAACTGTGAGAAGTCTGAAACCTTTGAAATGCAGATTGTGAGTTCTGTAGTTAGACCTGCACTGAAATGATAAATTCCAGAAGTCAAAATGGTGATTGCCTGGCTTTTTTCCTCTTCCTCTTTTCAGAAGGTAGAGGACAAATGAATCTGGCCCCAATCCCCAGTGAAAAAAGAAGCTCTATTATTTTCAGAAAAATCATTTCAAAGGACAAGTCAATAATAGCAGGATACACAAAATAAAACCTTTGGAATCCTGTTATTATTATTATTATTATTATTATGGTAGGTTCAGATGACTCAAATGTTATTATTTTCTTCTTGCATTACCAGCCAAGAAAACCAATGACAACCACATAAAGCTCTGCAAATCTCAGCAAGTTTTGATTCCCACTTACATTACTGGAGCAGCTGTTGCACTTGCATAGTTTAGCAGGTCAGCTCTGCTTGTGGACTGGCCCACACTGTGCTTTGTCTTCTTGAAAACTTTAGCTTGGTGTAAGAGCAGGATTCATGCACAGCCTACCCTGTAGAACTAAACTAAGCTGATAGCATTAGGCATGTCACGGTGTCACAAGCGGCTCGGTTATGTGCTAGTACCTTATAGTTTATACAGCACATTGCACTGGTTTGTGGACGGGTTGTTTTGGTGGTGGCCACGTTCAGTAAAATATGCAAGGAGGAGGTCTGTTCCACAGACGCTCTTCTGCTGTTGCTCTCTCTGTTTGTTTCCAACAGCACAAAAAACGCAAGGGGAAAGTCAGCTGAAACCACAGAGTCTTGCCCGTCTGTGAGTCAGGATCATTCACCCACCTTCCCACCACCATGATTATGGGGCAGCAACGTCAAAGCTTAAAAGCACCTCTCCCAAAACGTGAATAAACCTGTACTGACCATGAGCAGGTTGTCTTGCCTGGTGTGCTGTCTTGTGGGGAAGGAGTTGCACTGCTGTCTTACCCCATCATAGACGATGAACAGTGCTGGTGACCAGCAAGAACTACTCACATGAGGAAACGGCTATCTTAGTTTACATCAGGCCAAACAAACTGAGTGGTGGCATACCAAAACTGCTGCAATGAGCTAAACAAAATTTTTTTAAATGCATTTTTTCCATGGAATAGCATGGACTGATCCTTCACTATCCCAGACGTTGGAGTATCCTAGCAGGAGCGCATGAAACCATTCTGACTGAGTGGAGGCATTCAGTGCATTTTGGACTGTATGAGTGCAGGTGTGAATGCCTGCGCAAAGTGTGGATTTACCACAATCCACTAGAGATCATCATATTTAAAGAAGGAATTTACATTAACAATTTCAATATGATTTCGTGTTTGCTTCACGCACAATTTAACTGAATACACTGGTACATTCCTCCATATGTTAACATGCTTAAACCGGGACAGCTTGACTTAATTACACACTGACTTATGCTGAACCACATAAAGATGGTCAGCTGTCCATGGGAAACATGGTGCACCCATTTGCTCCTTCTTTGGTGTTTCTGTTGCTCCATGGAAAATTAATACACATTTTACTTCTGTCCTTTTCCATTTCCCTCTGTGTGTGTTTGGTTTCCGTCGTAGCCACCAGTAAATACCAGAACAGCTCAAATGTCGTGAGATGTTATTTCACCTCCTCTGCTGACTGAATGGTTACTCTTGGAGCAAAAGGACACCAAGCTACACGAGTCCCAACCACCAGAGGTCGATTTAACTGAATTTCACCTCTCCAATAAATCAGATGATTTAAAATTAAAACCCAAAACTAGTCACCATTTGCAATGCTGAAGATGCCGACAGCGTCAGGCAGATATCATCTGATGCCAGGACTCGTTAGCTTTATCAGATTTACTCCTGGACAAGAATTTGAGTCCACGGATAGTAAAAATTTCAAAGCCAAACCTGTTTTCACCCATGTTGATCTTCCCTTGACTTTAATACAATAGAGAAAAGAAAGCTAAAACCAAAACGAATGAAGCATCAGAGCCAGGATATCTGTTCAAGGCTCCACAGTACTAAAATGTGTTCTCTCTACATTTTAACCCTGTCATTGCTTAGGCTTTGGCAGTGACCGTGGCTCTCCTCCTGGTGCCAGAGGTCAGAGAGATCCTTTGAAGCTGTTCGCTTCCTTTCTGCAATCTAAGAGGTCACTGTTGAGCAGGAGTTTCTACTTAACTAATAAAGCAGCTCTAGCAGACACCTAGGAGTGAATTCATTTTTACCTGGTCCAGAGACGTGGCTCGGGAGGAGGACAGAAGAAAGCACAGGAAGGTGTGAGCATTGGGCGCCCTCAGCAGCAGGATAATGCCTCTTCAATTCCCCAGGGAAGGGAGGTGGCTGTGCAGCCCTTTCGCCTGTGTAAGCAGTTAGTAAAGATTCATTTGAGCTATGACAACATCAAACACGCCAACAGTGGATCAGTAGGCAGTTTCCTCCTTACCTTCACTATATATACATGCACTGTATAAATAAATAAATAAATATATATATATAAATGCAAAAGTACTGCAGTTGCTTAGGTATCTTCCAAGGATTCATTTGAAAGAGATTCCATCAAATTCCCACATTGTCCAGCTACAGAGAAAGGACATTTGTCTATGCAGGCATTCTGGCAGGAGCTGTGTGTTTTGGGGCCAGATGTAATTCAGAGTTATTCTGAATATTACACTGCAGCAGCCTGGCCAAGCCCAGTAATGCTGATTATTAGGGCTTTCCTGGTTTTCCAGATGGAGCCGATTTCATTTAGCTCTCTCTCTTGTAATTAATAACTTGTCCCTTTTGTTCATTTTTGAAGCTTTGTTTTATCTCTGGCATTTTGTAGAATAGTTCCAATTTACTTAATCCATTGCTTGCCTCCTCGGTGCACGTAGCAGAACTCATTCAGCCATACAGTTTAATGACGTACAGCTCCAATCTCTGCTGCACAGTCTCACATCCACTTCACATCAAGCTGGCATTTTTGTCATTTATATTTTATACCCTATAAACTCACAAATCATACCATTTCATACTAAAGCAATGTCAATAATCGTTTTTGAAAAAAAAAAACCAACCTAACCGCTAACAAACATATGGGATCTGTACATTCTGTCCTTTAAACAAGTGCAGATTTAGCAAGGAGGGGGAGGGAAAAGGAAGAGAACGAGAGCCACATCCCCCCGCTGCCAACGCAATGCATGTTCCTGCAGCATCAGTGTTTGGATTAGGCCCGTGGCCACCCTACTTAGGTTTCAAATCAAGAAAAAAATAAATGGAAGCCAATTCCTCGCTGCCAGTTCTTAGTGATATTAGACTTCTGCATACAGAGGGTTTTTTTAAATAGCGTTCGCATGAGACTAGCTCTTTGCATTGAGAGTGTGTTTATAAATGGGATATCAGATGTTAATAAATGATGAATATTTAGTCTGTAGGCATATTACGGACACGTGTAAAATGTGCTATAAGTGGCTAAATGCTAGCTGATTGCAAACAGGGTTCCACGCAACAGCATGGATTAACAAGACTACCTTTTTCCTGCTTTTAACTCCTAGCACACAGCAGGGTTCAGTCCAGGACTGGGGCTCCTAAGTACTTCTACAATTTAAATAACAAATATTAATCTACTAGAATGTATAAACAAATGACGAGTTTGAAGCGTATGGATGAAGTGGGCTCACACACAGTAGCTGTATGTTGGAATCAGCCTGTACATCTGTGTGTACGTGCAGAGTCCCACGTATCCCATTAAGGATGAGGAGGGAGGTCAGTGGGTCCCTCTAAGGGCTGGTCTGCACGGGGGGAGGCTGAATCACCAGACACTGAAAGCCACACAGCAGAATATCTGCGATATTGCAGGTCTGACCCCAACATCAGTGGGACAGTCACCTCCCCTGGCTGTGTGCACCAAGCGTCCAGAAACCCAGGTGTGGGGATTTCTAGGCTTATGCTCTTGTTCTCAGGGGAATGTGGGTGGATGGTTGGGTTTTAATTTCTTTTCTTTTGTCCTCCAACTATGTCGAGCATCTGGGATCCCAGTTAGTATATATTTTAAAGCTTTTGTTTCTTTATCCTTCATGCTGCACCGTGACATTGAACGTGCTTCAAATGAATGAAAAGGCTCCTTTAAATCTAGTCACAATTCAATGCCTGTCTTTCTTTGGGACCACATTTGGATTTTTTAACAGATTAATGGCCAGAAGGTCACAACAGAGAGCAATGCATATGACTGAATATTAACTTTTAATAGAGTACATTGAGCTCAGGAGCCGATTAGAGCTTTCATGAAGCAAGAGCAACACTAATCCTGGAAGGACTCTAAAATCTTCTGTAAGCTGCATTTAATTAAAAGAAAATGAAATACGCAAGAGTTGTTGCATGAGTTGTACATTTGTGCATCCCACTCGGATGAATGAATCATTTCCCTGCCTTCTTCTCTGACGCTGAAATACCTTGCAACCCATTAAAGATGCTTAAATATTTTTAAGGCTCTGATGGACCACATGTCACCACAAGCCACCCAGGACATGGCCACTGAAGTCCAGAGGTGATGTGGTGTAACTATAGGGCTTCTGCAACAAACTGAGTAGAGGACATCATTCAGACCATAGGCTATCTACAGGAGGACTTAAGTGCCTGTATCCGTGCTAAGGCAAACATAACACAAACTATTGTTAAATTCATAAAGTAGATTTTTTTTATATATATTTCCATGCCCCTCATAACGCATATGTGGCATATGTGCATCTGGGTGAAATCTCAACTGACGCAACTCTACCAATGGTGCTGCTTCATCACGGGAGCAGTATGTGTCCTTCTCACACAGGCACAGGTCCAGTTGTTACCAATTGCCCCAGTTCTGTTACTGGTAGAGAGCCAAGAAGCTCTAACTGGAAAGACAAGGCGGATGAGTGTGAATTGATTGAATGGCAGCTGGATCCGGTGTCAGACCGGGATGCAGTACGGGGCCAGCCAGCCCCCTGCCCCGGCACAGAGCACGGACCTCGGCTCCTCCGGATCGCTCTGCAAAGGGCAGGATCCCATTGCAGGCCTGAAAAGCAGAGCAGCCCTAAAGGTACATGTGCACCTCATGCTCCAGTGTGCTGGGGACCTGTCAGCCTCACTCATGTCCCCTTGAAGGGCTGGGGACGGTAGTTAGATCAATTCCCGCTGGATTAACACAGAGCTTTGCAGCTCTGCCAGCACCATGCCCGTGCCTGTCAAGATCCATCAGACAGCCAAGCCTTAACAGCTAGTAGAATAATGGAGTGAAAAGAATAAAATTACCTCTTTCTGAAATAGCCAGAAACACTCTTCACTAATGCTGAACACAGCTTATTATCTCACAGAAAGGAGGCTACTCGACTTTTGGGTCCTGAATGCAAGGGGATGCACCCAGGCTGTACTGGATGGTCCACAGCTGAACGGGCAGAGCTGTTCCCAACCTGGCTGCCAAGCATCAAATGGGGTTCAGGGGCACTGAACTGGGACTGGGAACACCAAAGGGGCAGAAGGATGGGAAGAGCATTGTGCAGAAAGTGACAGTGCTGTGACTGCTTTTCTTTGCTGCTGCCCCCTCAAAATGTCATTGGCAGCTGAAGGACTTACGAATCAGGGAGCATAAGAGAAGATTGCTCAGGTTTTGTGCCTTCAGGGAATTTTTTTCTAATGTATTTTTTTTAATGCGTGCTGATCTAAGGTCAAAGTAACTCAAGATGAATGATTTCTACCATATTCGCATCAGGACCACTATGTCATGCTCTGACAGACCCTGCGAGTTGGTCAGATCCTGACATAATTCTCCTGTGTATCCTCACACGGCAGGAGCAGACCCTCCAACAGCTGCGCACCTGGCGCTTACAGTGTACATGGGCAGCAACATGACCCCCTCTGGGCTTCGAGAGTCAGCTGGGCCCATCATGTGGTGGCCCTGGACAGGGAACAGACCACAACTGCACCAGGGAGCACGTTCCTGGATCTGCTTGTCACCACCAGTTCTGGCCCTTTGCCCACGTGTCCTCCTTATAAATCACTGCAGAATAAAAAAGCACATTCATGGCACGTAAATCAAGCTTGGAAAGGCTGTAAGTCCATTCCCTCTTGAAGTCATGCAAGTGATGGAAAAAAAGTACTTAGAGCCAAAAGCTGGTGTTTAATGATTTATTCCATGGTCGGTGAGTGGGAAGGAGGGTGATGCCTGGTCTCATCAGGCCATCGCTGGTAGCATGAAAGCTCAGCTAGAAGTAGTTGACGACTCTTCTGATGGACTGGACACTCGCGTTGCGCGCCTGCCATGCATTGAAGCTGGTGAACTCACCCCGCTCCACCACGTACATACGGCCTCGGTAGTTGGGCTCCTCGTACAGCACCCACCTGAGCAGAAAGGGAGGGTTACTTGGGTCCCAGCAATGTGGTCACACAAGGTGGCCTCGTGCCCACATTCAGTGGCTGCATTTAGGCACTGCACTACTGCAGACTGTCAGGGTCCAATGGTCCCTCTACAGTCCCGGTCCCATCCTGCACACAGAAATGCCCTGGGTGGAGTTAACTGCTGGTGCTTCTCCCGTTTCCAGCAACTATCCACAGCCAGATTGGACCTTGTGTTTAGAAGTTGTTTTGGGTTACACCAGCGATGAAGCCTGGGACCAGGGGCTCCCTACTTCACATTCCTGTAGGAATGGATCTCTCTGAGCTTCACCATGTGCAACAGAAATGGTTTTTTAGCACTCAGTAGTGCTAAAAAAGGACATGAGTCCCCTTAGCCCCTGGATAAACCCATTTTAGACTGTACGGAGAAACGTGCAACATTTTAAGGATGTTTTACCTCTTTGAACTGACTCATTAGCTATCATGGGAACCATATTTTATCATTTTCCCCTTTACTAGCAATTCTCAATGGCCTCTCTTTGATGTTTTCCAACAGAAAGCAGAAGTTGGCTCGGTTATCTTCACTTCATCTCTACATTCAGAGTTAACAGCAACTTTCCCTTGGAATACAGTCAAACAGATACAACACTCAACTACCTTGGTGACTTTGGTATGCCTGACTTGTTCACCTAGCTCAGCTACGTCTTTCTCCATTCAAAGGTCTTCAGGTCAAGAGCAATTCTGATGGTTGAGGGACAGTTTTTGCTGCTCTTCTCTCCCTTCATCCCTTTAGTGCACACTGTGTCATGATCTTAACGTGGCCACAAGTGTCACCTCTTTCCTCTGTCTCCCATGCTTTTTAACAAAGTTTTGCCATTTCTCTGATCGTTTTACAGTCAAGTTTCCACCCCATCATTGCTGAACTGATCATCTCTGCCTTGTTCTCTTCCCAATATTTTAAAGGATTTTATTAGGATCTCTGCTGCTTGTCCCATCTGTTGGCTTAGCAATGACAGCAAAGCACAAATGCAATCCTCCAAATAATTTGGTTTCTGTGGTCTGTCTCTTGCCAGGAATTCAGCTGTGACATCGGGGTTGGGACCTACTGTATGTGGGATTTCCAGGAAGAAAGTCCTTTAAGTACTGGTTGGGTCAAAGACTGCTGGGCCTCCAGGGTCAGATAATGGCTGGTGAATTCAGATCAGTTTGACCCAGACCAAAAAGCTGGAGGTCTAGGAAAAAAAGTTGTTTATAAAACCAGCCACCCATGGGCATTATTTAAAAAAAAAAAAAAAAAAAAAAAAAAAGCAGCCAAAGCTTAGGGTATTTAGTTGAGCCACCTTACAGACTCCTTGACATATTTGGATTTATTTTGTGGTTCTGAGAGGACACGAGCTGGGACTGCTGTGGGTCCCTTCTACGTGTGCACTGATACAACCAGCATGTTGAGCACATGCCTGCCTGGTGCCCCTCTCTACCCTGTTGTCTGTGCTTGCACAACCCTCTTCTGCAGAATTGTTGCAATGTGCTCAGCCAAGACATTTGGATTCCAAGCATTTCCTGCAAACAAACAAGTTCATTCTTTAGCACTTTTTGCAGCCAGTTTATATCCAATCTGGAATTACAAAGCCATCCTAAGACTTTTCCTTTGAAGCTCGCTTCGCAGCTCATGGGGAAGGTTGCCCGCAGCTCACGTGAGTATAACGGCAGGTTGCCCTGAAGCCATGTGTTCCCCCCATCACACCCTGATGTGCACTGTCAGAGAGCACACTCAGTTCTTCAGCTTAATTAAGAACCTCCTCTAGATTGACCCCAGCCTTGCTCACAAGACATGCATGGTTTGCTTCCTTTTCTACCCCATCCCTTCATTTTATATGCACCTCTCCGTATTTTTGGACGATCATGGGCCTCTTTCTCCATCAGCTCACCACCCTTCCCTCAAGGACTCCCAAAAAGAGCTCCAAATCCTATTTTCTGCACCTTCCAATCACTCCCGCCTGCTGGGAATACCTGATGCCATTGAAAATACTGCATGGTGGTAGGACAGGGATGTTCACCGGCTGTTGCTGGCCCACCAGGACATGGTGGTTCTTCCTGCTCTGCTCTGCGGCATCTTGCAACAACTGGTGGACCCTGGGAAATAGTGCAGGGGTAGAGCAGCCCCTCACAGTGAATGCCTTTCCCAAGACCTCTGCATTTCTCGTCAGACACTTGGTTGATGTGTCTGCAGAGTTGCATGGAGGGAATGGGACAGACCTTGGGGTAGATGGGAGCAGACTGCATGACCTGGTGTGGTGATAAGAACCCACCAGCTCGTCCCCTTGTTTAGGGGAAGGCCGCAGAAAAGAGAAAAAATGAATAGCAGAAAGATGGGAGTGAAGCCTATTGGCAGTGCAAGGTGATGAGTGAAGGCTTGTATGGCTTACTTAGCCGTTCCTTTATTGCCTAAAATTTACGTTCTCTGAGACTATCAGCAACAGAGGAAATCAAGTCAGTCAGGAGCCCAGAAAACAAACACAAAAAAAAGATGATCCTGTCCTCAAGCCCAGCATGGGAGAGCTGATCCAGGCACATAGCACACAGCCCTCAAACATCTCGGTGCTGTGTTTCATTAGCACTTAAACCCAGAGGACACGGGAATAAAACTCACATGGAACCAGCTCAAGCCCTATACGCCAACATTGGCTGCTCACACTGAAAAACTAGCAGGGGAGCGCTGCAGCTTCAGCCTGAACCGAGCAAGATGCTTTCAGCAGAGCTCGAGGTCACTCGTTCTCCATGTAGGACTCGAGCAGTGCCACGACCAGCTGTCGCCTCTGCCAAGAAATATGTAACATTTATTGAGCAGCAATGTTTAGGTACCTGTTCTGGTTGATATTTCACAGCCTGACTGCAGAACATCTACCAAATGCTCATAAATGCTTCAGCAGAATAAATGGTTGGTCTAGTTCCTTCAAATTATGTCACTGTAATGTAGAAAAGCCCTTTTTGGAGTGTTCTCTCCCGGACTGTAAAACAAATTCAGCTTTTTAAATGTTGTTATTCCTAAGCACTCCTCTGCGGAGCAGCTGAGGCACAAAGCAGGACAAGAAGCACATGTCTTCGTCTAAAACTAGATGATACCATATGTGATACTGGAGCTGGCTCTGCCCGTGGGATGGGCAAAGCCACTCACCACGCAAACCACAACAGCTTCCGAGGAGGTGGTAACATCTCGAAACTGCTTTGAAATAGCAATCTCATTTCCAGCACGGTTTTAACAGCTTTATCATCACCCTTTCTAACTGTGTGGGGTAGCAGTTGCCAGCCCCAAAAGGGCAGTGGGGAAGGTGACGGACACCCTCAGCCCCACCAAGCACCGTGCCAAAGGCAGACATTTCTCTCCATTCCCATATTTCCAGCTGGTCCATCATTACCTCCCGCAGGCACGGCCACCACTGCAAGTGCAGGCAGCAGCTTCTTAAACAGCACGTGACGTGACACCATCTGCAGATTTTGAAGGGGAAGCAAACGTTTCTGTATCCAATGGATGTCTCGTTGCGGGAATTAAGGGGGAAAAAAATCATACAGTGAGACTGTGGCAGGCAGGGAGCTCAGGAGGACCCTACTTTACACCTGCTTTCTGCATACACAGAGTAAACAGACCTGCTTTCAGGCTGGTGATGGGCTGGAGGCAGCCTGTGGTTGAAAATCCCTTCGTCTCCAGTGACCCCATCTCCTCCAATTCCCAAATGGTCAAGGACGGGTCCTGGGAGGGCTTTGCCAGGCTGAGCCCAGCACCAGCTACACCTGCAGCACCTCTGGGGTCAACTGGGCTTATATGGTCCATCCAGAGGAGAAGAGCAGTGCCATAGTGTCCCTTTCTTCTCCCTGGTCTCACGTCTCTGCTGCAATATCTCCTCCTGCCCTCCCTCCTCTGGCAGCCTGGGGCCAGCAGGTCCCTCTGCACCGTCCTGTCTTTTAATGGCCTTTACAGACCCTTCCATGCACTTGCAACGACTGTCTTCCCAGGGTCTCAATGTCATGCTACAAAACACGGCGAGTTCCCTCGTTACGCTCCTTTCAGTATTTTTTTCTTTTTTCTATTCTTTTGTCACTACTCGAAACTTTTGAGAAGTCTCGTAATGTTAACATAAACAGTCTAGGCTTCCATGCGAGGGAAAGCAAGCTTTGTGCCCCTTATATATTTTGCTGGGGAGGGGGGAAAATCAATCTGAAAAATTTAAGTGCTTGAAGGTTTCTGGGCAGCTTCCCAATTTCTCAAGCTCCAGGCTCTGCTACAGGAACATGTGTGGTAAATAATTGGCCGTAAAGCCCTTGCCAGAGCACTCGCAGGCTCTCTTTTGGCTTTATAGTGTTGTACTCAAATGCCTTTTGCTTCATACGCTCAGCACTAACCGTGTCCCCACTGGGCTCCAGCCGTTTCATCCCACCAGGAGCTGGTAGCTCTGCTCCTTGGTTTTAACGAACCGCCACTACCTGATCATAAGGCTGCTTTTTTGGAAGAGGAGAGGTCTCAGCTGAGTCAGAAAGGGTCCTGCAGCACCCTCGCTGTCAGGATGTCACCGGCTTGGATGGCAACAACCTTTTTCCTACTCTGGGAAAAAACAGCTGTTGGACAGAAAGGGTCCAACAACCTACGCTGGGTGCAGGTGAGATGTGCAGCATCCAGTCCAGGACAGGTAGAAAAGAGTATTTCTGCACCCCCTCCTCTGCGGGGGCTCCCCTCTGCCTCATGCTTTGCTCCAGCCACCCTCTGCCTGGCTCTGGGAGGATTTTATAGCACTCCCCTGCTCCCAGCACGCTTAAGTGAAAACGCAATTGTCAGACAAAGGAAAGGGGAGATGACTTGCTAGGACCGACACTGTTGAGAAAACACAAATGCAAATTGCCACCCAACAGCAAGAAAAAGGCAAAGCTGCTGTCATGCAGAGGCTTTTAGGAGCATCCACAGGGGCAGGAGGATGGGGCTGGGCATCAGTAACACATCTGCAAAGCAGGTTCACGAGGCACCAAAGGTGACCAAAACCCCCCACTGGGGTGGCTGTGCATCACCGCTGCAGTTGCCCCAGCCTTTCAGAGGCAGGAATTAATTTTAAGGTAAGGTGCCACTGCCTCATTGTTGCTGTCCAAGGAGGAGGTTTCTGGAGTTGCAGCAAGCCTTGGCAAAGCCACTTGCAAAGCAAAAGCCCTGACCTGCATCACCTGGAGCCATCCATCCACCCTACCTGAAAGCCTCTGTGTGGATTTTGAAGAGGTGTATAGAAACATGCACAGAAATGTTCAAAAGAAAGAAAGAAAAAAATAAGAAAGCTGGGTTTAGGCTTCTTGTTTCAGACACCTTAAAAAGGTGTCTCAGAGCTCTTGTAGCTTGTGCCTAGCTGCCACCCTCAAAAAATTCATACCCCTCTGAAGCAGCTCTCAATGGGCAAAATTCACTTTTAAACCATAGGCTTAATTCACATTTTTAGGCTTTCTCCAAGTCGCCCCAGCATCAACAGGCTTTTCCACGATGGGGGAGCCTCTGCAGCCACCTCGCTACCCCGCAGTACCGGGTACAAAGGGTGCAGGGCAGGGAGAACTGCAGCGGCTGCATGCCGGGACTCGTGCCGTACTTACGCGCCGTCGCCGTACACTTTGAGGGCGTTGATGCAGGTCTTGTCCCAGCCTTGCCCTTGCAGGAAGGAGCAATCTTCTGTCAGCTCCAGGCTGGGACCGCTAAAATGGCTCCCCTCAAATATTTCGATCCTGTAATGCTCGCCATGCTGGGGACAAAGGGATTCAAGTCAACCGAAAAAAAAAAAAAAAAAAAGAAAAACAACAAATTATTTCCCCAGCTTTTATAAGATGAAGGGGAAAATGGAAGGGTCCTTTGGAAGGGGAATGTGAAAAGCGGTCCAACACCACCAGTGCCAGCATGCACAGAGCACGCACAAACTCATGCCACCTCCCAGCACACCATGCCAGCCAGAAAAGCAGCCAGAAACCCCTTGCCTCTGCACCCAGCTCCACCTTCCTACAGCTGCTGTCCACATGCAGTCACATCGCTTGGGGGCTGCATTGTGCTCAGGCACACGTAGCCCCTTGCCCATCTGCAGATCCCCCCCACTGGCCCACAAACCCTCCATCCCAAACAGCATCAGCTACAGCCCCAACTCTCCATGCGCTCACACTGCAAAAAAAGATACAAACCTTTTAGTGTACTAGTATCTAAAGCATACAAAGATGTCAAACTGTTCCCCTAAACTAATTTATATTGCCTCCAGTTCCACATGTAGCTGCTGTTCCTGATGGGAGATGCTGTGCTTTCCTTTAAGGAAAATAAAAAAAGGGAAAAGAAAAGGAAGCTTTCCCAGCATCATTGGTGCTGCATGTGCCCTTGAGGGTGACATGACATAAATTACTCCAGGAGATTTCAGCAGCCTGCGGCATAGGTATGTGGGACAGAGCAAGCTGAAAGGATATTTTGAAGCCAAATTCAAAGAATACCTAAATGCATTTTTCAAATAAACAATGTCAACGCACAAGAAGGCTGGGCTGCAATGCCAAACCCCACAGCAGGCAGCCGTCAGCAGCAGCCAAGCGGATACCGTGCCTGAGCAAACATTCCTCCGGGAATCTGCGCTGCAGAAATGCCTCGAAGCACTCACTGGCATCGCACGGGGAAAATCATGGGCTGGGGAAGGAGGAGCACATCCTCATGCTGGCCAGGCTCCAGGGCCTGGGGCAGAGCATCCCTCCATGTACAGACCACAGATGTGCTTTGGCAAGGACATTACAGACCTGAAACAAACCCATCACCACGCCAGAAAGCAGCTCTGGGGCCAGCAAAATACCCCAGCAGCTCCAAGTGGGTTCATCATTGCCCCGGGGGGTCACGAGTGACAGGAGTCTCAAATGGAAAGATGTAACCCACATTCATTTTTCTTTGCTACCTTTAAATCTTCCCAATTAAACCTTCCTCTGGGTGGTGCTTCTCAAAGCTTCCTAAGGGGAAGGCTCACTAGTATGGGGGGGTGGGGGGGAGGGGAGGGGGGAAGGTTTTAGTTTAGGATTACTGAGTGTTTTTTGCAACAGCAGTGAATCCAGCTCAGGTTTGCTAGGAGCAGCCCAGCTGCCCCGTAGGTCTGATCTGGAGACCCTCAGGCTGCCTGCTCTCTGCCAGCGTGCGTGGGGGCCAGGCTGCCGCGGCTCGCGGCTCAACTCGCCTTGGGGTACGAACCTCCTGAACTCCCCCGTGACCATTTCATAGCGACTCACGTTAAAGAGGAAAAGCACGCGATGCTGGCAAGACCTTGCCACCTCATCTGCAAAACCACGGGAAGATCTCATCCCATCAAAGACACCGTGTTTGGTGCTGTGGGAGGAAGGCGATGAGCCTTCCTCCGGGCTGCGAGACGTGGGAAACCGCGACTCAGCTTTGTGGCCTGTGCAGACTACTCCAAGGGGGGAGAAACCTTCCCCAGGAAACTGTTTCCTTCTCAATGGGATGTGTTATTTCTAAAAAGCATAGATTTCTACTACCCTTATTCATGGGGCTCCTACGACCAGGAGAAATAAAGCCCAATGGCAGCTCCATCCCACCGATGCTCCGGCCGGGAGAGCAAAATGCCAACAGCATCCACTCACCATCCCGACGGGCCGGCAGGAGCCCAGGTGGTCGCTGCGGCCATTCCAGCGATAGAAGTCGGGGTACTCGCCATGCTCCAGGATGTACTGCTGCCCTCGGAAGTCGGGGTGGTCGAAGCAGACCCAAGCTCCGCTCTGGACGCAGATGGAATTGACTCGGTTGAGGAAACCTTGGTCCTGGAAGCTGCCACAGCTGCCGCAGACCTCCAGCTTTCTGCCCGTGAAGCATTTGCCTTCGTAGAAAGTGATCTGGTGGGGGGAGAATGGGCCGGTGGTGAGGAGCTGGGGCACAGCTGGACCCCCATTTTGAGCAGATGGGACTCTCTTGCAGATGCATCATTTCAGGGTGGTTTGGGGGTTTTTTTTGCTGCTTTCCAGCAAAAGGAGCACGGCATCGCTGGCATTTTTTCCTAAGGACTGTATTTGTTTTTCTGGGAACACGGCGCATCCCACATTTACGACACTTCTTGCCGCCTCGTGCTCGCTCACACATATTTCCAGCAGGAATGTTTAAACAGGAAACTCAGCTCCTGAAACGCAGCTCCTTCTGCTGCACCCTCCCCGTCCCTGCTACCAAATTTGCTCCCGGTATTGTCACTCACATTGCATCCTCTGGGATATTTTCCTAACCTACTCCTTCAACCGGGAGGATGCTTGGGCTTTCTGGCCCCAGGCTGAAAGGGAAGCGGTTGGGTCATTACTTACTTTTCCCGAGTATTGAGACATTTTCTGCTGGCTACTATCCAAGACTGAAAGCAGGAGCCAAACCAAAACCACGATGGACAGGAACTTTGGACACCCCACTATATAGCAGCTGGTGGGAGGGGGGCGGAGATGGGGCTGGTGCTGCGAGGGCTTTTTAACAAAGCAGCGGGAACCGGGGGCTTTACACTTTCCTGCTTGGTAGGCAGAACCGCCGGTAACGGGCCTGCTGAGTCCGGGGTTTTGATTTTGGGCAGACGATCTGACAAAAGATTTGCTTGGCAGGGCTTTGGTCGATTAGCAGTGCGCATTTACTGCTCCTTTTTGGAGATTTTTTTTTCTTTTTTTCCTTCTGTTTTCTCCCCTTTCCCCTTTTATTTTTGCTTTTTTTCCCCCCCCTGTTTTCTCCTTTTTTTTTTTCCTTAGATCCGCTAACAAGTCAATAAGGGAACAGCAGCATCTCTAAGCATGGCACATAGTTTCTCCATGCTGTGTTTCCTTCCTTTTACTATCAGGCTGCTGCTTTTTCCCAGCTTCTTCTCTCCTATTGCAGCGTGGCAGCCAAAAGTGAGCATCCTTGGGAGACTCCTGACCAACAATACATTGCACTCCATCCATCAAAAAAACGGTTCCTCATTTAACCTGTGAACCTCTCGAAGACATCTCTGAAAGCCAAACCAAACCCCCTCCAAAGCACAAAGGCTGGGCTTGCGAACCCACTGATGTTATTTGCAAGTGTTGTTTTTATGAATGTTTTGATCTTTCAGCACTGAAGCACCAAGACAGACATGTAAGTCAGGATTAGAGAGGTTTTTAGGCCATACTGTTGGCCATAAAGTAACATTTCCCTATAGCTGCAGTTACGACTTCGGAGCCTGGCATCTGAAATGTCAGTGCAAGGAAAAGCTGCTTCATAGTCCCCTTCTTTTGTGCTAGAAGAGCATCCAGAGACCATAACTGTCTTATTCTCAGACCAACAGCAAGGGAAAGCCCCAGCCCACAAACCCCATCCGTTCATACTAACAAGCCAGGCTAGGAAGAGGGAAAGGCAAATGCATGGGGGCAGCCCATGGGCCAGCACAGAGACATAAACAGGGCACCACGTTACAAGGGGATTTGTTGTTGATGCTATTTAATAGCCTTGGAAGAGGCTTCACACCCAGCTCCTACTCATCAAATCCTCCTCTTCATCACCCACGAGGCCGCCATCACCTCCTTCTTGCCACCAGCACTCCGCTCCCTGAACTGTCAGGCACACGCTTTGAATCCGAACCCTAAAACCTCATTTCTCGGCAGGTCCCTCCCATCCATATGCGTGCCAGCAGCCTGGCTTGGCAACCCGGCTCTGCCACCTCGGCTCGCTGATTTGTTTCAAGATTAAAGACCATTTGGGAAGAAAAAGGTGGCATTATTAAGGCTTAAACAGGTGCCACCCTTTCAATTAAGATGTAAAAATTAGCAAGTGCATGTGCACACACACGTAGGCTGAACTGGAAGACGTTGCGTTGACTGGGATACGCCGGAGGAGGAAGGAGGGAGGCACATTGTGTGCAGAAGAAACGCATCCTTCAGCTGACACAGGTAGACCTGCCCTGGCATCGCAGAAATGCTGTCGACATTTACATGTTCTGATGGGAGGCAAGAAATAATGAAGAAAAGCCTCACTTAATTAAACAAAAAACACCCTACCTCACTGAAATGCTGGTGTTATTTCTAGGTGCTAAATTAGTCACCACATAATGTAACAGCACATGGAAAATCCCACTTGGATGAGCAGCAGCCAGGGCAGGGGGCATTAGCGATGTCCCCCAAACCAGCCCTTCCCCGTGGCCTTGCACTTAGTGCCCTGGGAAGGAAGGAGAAGACGTGTCCCACTCCTGAATCACGGTGGGGAGCACCAGGGTGACAAGGTGGCACTGTTGCTGGCGTTGGGACCCAGTTCTCCCATCCACTGGGGCTGTAACAGCTCATGTGCTCTCTGCGTTGGCCATGAGCTGTTTGGTGCCTGCAGAGGAAGACCCACAGCATCCACGACAAACTGGCCCTGAAGTACCCAGTAAAAGAACTGTTACCGCAGGAGGAGGTTTTTATGGAACCGCAAAAGCCTCATTCCCTCTGGCTGTCTCATGATGGGATTTTCCTGTGTCTCCTAAGGTGCAAGCTTTAATTAAAATGCGCAGGAACTTGATGTATCTGAGACTTGTGCCCAGCTGTTAGAACTGTTAGAAGCTGTCCAACAGGTTCAAATGCTGTTCCAGCAGAGATGGGAAGAGGGCGTGACAACTTTGTTCTCATTTCTTTGAGAAACCACGTTAAAGATAGGAAACAACAAAAGACCTAGCTCTAGAAAAAAGGAAAATGATGGGGGGAAAAAAAGAATACTGAAGAATGGGAAAATAATTCCTGGACAAACCTCCTTAATTCCTCGCAAAGGATAAAAGGCTGCCAATGGAAAAGATAGAAGAGCAGCCTGGGGCCACCAAGAGCCTTTCAGGCACACGAAGCTGGGGCAGAGCTCACCTCCTGCTCCTGCCCAGGTGCAGGACCACATCTGACCACGGTGCCCCACATCGACAGACTTACAGGCAGCCTTCCTCCGCTGTGGCTGTTCAAAGGAGGAAGCACTGGAAACACCAACTTCCCAAGTCTGAAGTGATTGGCTTTAACAGACAAAACCCCAAAGCCTGAGATTTTTTTGGCGCGCCTTGGTTTAGAGGGAGTGAGAAACGAGGCTTGACATCTGCAGTGGCGCCCCGGGGCTGTGCTCTCCCTGCCTGCCTTTGCTGCCACGAGGCCAAGGAACAAGGCAGGCAGAGACAATTTGCTCCAAATCCAGGCCAGAACCAGGGGGTGAGAGAACCAAATACCTCCACCACACAAGGTGACCAAGGTTGATTTCAAGTCCATTATAACCCTGCACTGACATCCCCAACAAAACCGGGATGGGAAGGACCTGATGTTGGGACACCACTGGTGTCAACAACGGTCACAGAGACAGACCCCAGCCACGCTAGGAACCAGAACTCAACCATCCAGGACAAAACCACCCTGCTTGGATAAGCGATGTGGCTCCTGATACTACCTCAGTCTCCTCCTCACCTCCCACCTACACGCAGGATCTGAGCA
This sequence comes from Falco peregrinus, assembly GCF_023634155.1. Taxonomy (NCBI): domain Eukaryota; kingdom Metazoa; phylum Chordata; class Aves; order Falconiformes; family Falconidae; genus Falco; species Falco peregrinus. The sequence continues at coordinate 57,506,365 of NC_073725.1, read as the reverse complement.
CAGCTCCGGTCCTCTTACAAAGTCATTTCCGTTACATGCAAAGGGGTTGCAAGCAAGGTGATGCTGGCCTAAATAAGCCCGGGCTGGGTGGTCTTCAACATGCAGCTGTGAGATGCCGCCACCTCTTTCCATGGCATTTACGGGGGTGATTTTTCCCCGCAGCTCAGCAGACGTGGCCACGGCACGTGGGCAGCCCAGCAATCCCCCTCACCGTAATCCGCGGTGTTAGGTGGTGCTGGCAGCAGGGTGCTGCTGAATGACCCGAGTTACAGTAGCAAGATGCCAAATTCAACCCTTCTCCGACAGATTTCAAGAGAGCAGGGTGTAACTCCTGAAGGTCAATCTTCGGCAGTGACCTTGCTAATGTCAACAGGAATATTTCTTGGCAGAGGCTGAGCAGGATTAGCATTCTGCCCAGAGGTACCTACTACAGCCAGTACAAGCCCACATAAACGATAATTAAGTGAACAACCACCACGGAGTTCCACCGCATCCTCTGAAAGAGCCACGCTCCGGCTTCTGGAGGAGCTTTTAGTACCTGCAAAGCAGCGTTAAGACCCAGCACAGGAGACATCTGTATCTCAGGGCTTTCAAAATGCTATCTCGCTTTAGAAAGCTCACAGGTTTCTTCACATAACTCACTAAGAGATACTTCTAGCTCATTAGGTATGGAACAACCATGGGTCTAGCTCCTTCCCATGGAAAAGTTTTTGGCTCGCTGCTGAAATGGATGAGTACATCTCGTGGGCCGCTTCAGCGCGGCAACAGACCTGAGTGAGAAACCATCCTTATGACTCAAGGGAGTTTCTATATTAAATTCACATTGCTGGATTAAGACCTAGCCCACCTTACACCAGTTGTCAAAGCACTGATTTCTGCTGGTGATTAACCCATTCCCAGTGCCTGGGTACACCGCGTGCCGCCTCCCAGAGCTGCTGGAGGGGGGGGTGGTTACGCGAACCGCAGAACACCTCTGCAAACCACACAGAGACAGGATCTTCCAACTCATACCCTCACGGGCAAAATACATCACCTCTTGCTGGAAATGGGAATCAGCTGCCCAGCAAGAGTTTTGGGTTCAACCCATCCTTCTTCATCATGGATGCAGCAAGACATAGAGTGCTCGCAATCTCTCTACCAATGGTGGCCATCCCACATCCTCACCATGTTTCCACCGTGCCCGTAACGAGTTGAAGGGATCCGTGCACAGGTTCTCACCGCACACCCCCCACCCCCCCCCCCCAGCTATCAGAGGGGAGTAAATTTTGACCTTATTACGTGAGGTTGTGAAGATCAGTCAGCATTAATGAAATGCTCTGAAGATGGCCAGCACTGATTACATAAGAGCTAATTAGTACCTGTTGATTTCTCCTTCTCGAGAGACTCCAGCCCAGCGGTGCTAATTAGCAGGGTAAGCCCAGCAAGCCGGGCGCACTGGCACCACCCGCACCGTGCTCACGCCGCGCTGCACAGCACCCTCTGGTACCAGCACAGAGCAGCAACGCAAATTTTGTAGCAACAGAGGTGTAAGACTGCACTTTTCTTTTAAAGGTGGTGAAAACATCAAAATACCCACCATGATGCAGGCGACCCTTCTCATTTCAGGCTGCTGCCCACCTTGCACTTCAAAGGGAACTGCTGCAAACTGGGGTACGCCCAGCTTGGGTGTTTATGCTCATCCATGCCAGAAACAAAGGGTGACTGCAAGAGCTGTCCTTGATCACGTCCAGGGTGCAAGTTGGGACATAGAAACTTCTCTGTTCAAAGGAACCAGAAGATGGAAAGCCTGAAGTCTTCACTGCTGCAAAACCTCCTCAGCAAAGCCCCATTCCAGCCACGCTCCTCTGCCCTCAGTTGTGGAATGACATAAGGCTGCCTGGTCGGACACAGTACAGCTACCGCCGGCACAAGGGAGCAGTAAAAACACTTTGCCGGCTTTTTTCTTCTCCAGCGTACGCTCACTCACCAGGCCGTTACAGAAGCTGGGAAAATGCATTAGGCAGAAGACTCCAGAGATCCAAAGCAGACTGCCTCCAAGCCTTTCCCATTGTGGAGGAGTTCATCAGGCAGGGATAAACTTTGCTATGCATAGAAACAAGAACAACAGGAAAAAGGATCACGCACCCCCCTTCTGCCTGCTGACCATCCTCCGCTTGCCGAGCTGCACCTGCCCCGCCGCTTTCCCTGTCCTCAGCATTTCCATGCGTGCCAGGCCGGGAGATGGGCCACGTGGTCTCTGGGGCTCGGGATACAGACAGATTTCCCAGTATCCATGCAGCAAAGCAAGGAGGAGTTGGACAGGAGCACAAGCAAGGCAGGAGGCATTTCCAGACCGGCACATTTTCAATCCACACGTCAATGGGAATTTAACTTGGTTTACGGTAGTTACATTTTCACAGCATCGCAGAATGGTTGAGGTTGGCAAGGACCTCTGGAGGCATCTGGTCCAGCCCCCCTGCTCGAGCAGGTGGCTCAGGACCACGTCCAGGCAGTTTCTGAATATCTCTAAGGTAGGGGACTGGTAGGCAGTGCTCAGTCACCCTCACGGTGAAAAAATTTTGCTCATTTCCTCAACAGGAAAAAGAGTAAGGCTGGGCCCTATTAAGACTATCAATTTTTTTCTAGCCTGGCAGGGACAGAGAACTTTTTTCTTTTGCAGTGTACCTTTTATTCCATGCACCATTTACCACAATCCTCCAGAAGCCTCCAAAGGATCAGGGCAGCTGCCAGACAAGGCTGTACAAATCCACCCATTCCAGGCAAGTAAGCAGCAATTTTCTAGACACTGGTTTCTTGCTTCTGTACGTAAGGCTTCCAAGATCACCTACCACCCCGCTTTGGGCTCCCATGGTGAAGAACCTAACCCGTGCCAGCTCTTAAGGCAGTACAGGGAAGCACAAGGCTGCCCCAGCCTCCATGGGACTCCAGCTGCTGGAAGGTGCCATCCCGAGCAGCCAACTGACATCTCTGTATAACAAAACGCAAGTAGTTCACTGATCACGCTTGGCTACACATTGCATTAAAACTGCAAGACTATTGTACATGGCTGGTCTTCAGACCTTATTAGCACAGAAAAGTTTGGACAAGTGGAATAATTTACATTTCTTACTGGATGAGCCAGCAACAGGAGAAAGGAAACAAGGTTAAGTCGATGAATTCAATTCTTCAGCTGTTACGGAAAATGCAAGAGCAGTACATGCTTCTCAGGGCTGAGCACATGAAGTCCTGGAAGTTCCCATTGCAAAACATCCAGAAAACCTGCACTTTCCTTTAAGCGCCCTCCTGAAAAGCCTCAGCTCCGGCAGGCAGGGCCTTGGTTCTCCCAGGACTATCAAGTTGCACATTTCCTCATCCATCCTCTTTAAAAGCCTTAGCAGCTGGCACACCTCAGACACCAATGCAGCAGCTATTTCAGGCTTTAGATTGATCACCAGGACACACACGGCCACTATTTTACCAAAAAAAAAAAAAAAAAAAAAAGTAAACAGCCTAAACAGTCAAGGTTTTGGGTATTCCAGAACTTCTGCCATGTGATGCAGACCACATGATATTGTATCTGTGACGCAATGCCACAGACATCTATCACCTCATGATCAGGCAATGAAGAAGGGTACTACCAACCAGATGCACAGCGTTCCTGTGTTCCACAGATCATGTTCTGAATCCTCAGTAACTTCATTATCAGCCACATTACTCTCATTCCAGCACTGCAGGTTCTTGCGAAGGAAACCTATCTGAAATCAAAGCACGTACAGGTTTCCCTGATCGAGCACTCGACTCTGCTGCAAAGTTCAGCAACCTGTCATGTATGACGATCGTCCACCTACAGAACCTGTATTCGGCACAGAGTATAAAAATTCAGGTAACAGAAATGAGTTGCCAGAAACTTTGGGAAGCATCTTAAATGGAGGGTAAAAAAAAAAACCCAAACAAAAACCCCCAAAAAAACAAAACAGCTTTTTTTTTTTTGCCAGGAAGCCAGTTAATTTCATGGTGACAAAGAAAATAGTTAAGTTTTTCTACATACACTGTTAAATGAGAGGTTTAGACCATTTTCTATCTAACATGAGGGAACTACCATACAAGGAATGAAGAGAGGAGACATGCTGAATTTCTACCTTAGCATACACCAAAATGCAAAAGCTAATTCTTGTTGCAAAAACATTCCAAGTTTCCCCTCCATTTTACTCCTGCCAGAAACTAAGTTTTCCAATCGTTATAAAAATGCATCAGAAAGTTCATTTAACTAACTGTTCCCCAAATCATCCATGTTTTTGCTGTTGTTTTGGGTTTTGTTTTTAAATATGAAGTAGGTCAACTGCACACTTTTTTAAATATGCAGCTGAAATAGTTTGTTATCAGACTTAAAGACATCAAGGCTTGTTAAGTCTCTAGCCCCAAAGCCAAAAAAAAACCTTGCAGCTGGTTAGAGGAGGCTGCCCAGTGCTGTGCTGTGGCCCTGACATTGTGAAGAGCCAGATGCCAGGAGACTTCTCACCTCTTAACTGTGCTCTCCCGATGCAAAAGTACAGACGTGCATGATAAACAACTCACATCAATTTGTTCAGGACGTGCAATTTATTTTAAATGACATTTTTTATTTCTTAGCAAGTCTACGCTTGATCTGGATAAATCCACTCCATCCTGACAGCGTTCTTAGTTACAAGTCCACACGAACAGTCTGTAGCGCAGGTGTATGCGGGCCCCCTACTTGGGACACATCTGCACACCCTTTACTCCATGACTTTTAGCGGTTACAGAGGAAAAAGACAGTGCAGGTTGTCTGACTGAAAACCCCAAGCCTCCCCTTCCAAATCAAAGGTGTTGCTTGTGCCTCCTTCCCACGAACGTGCACAAGGCACGCTCAGCCACTCGGCCAGCTTGGAGTTCTAGTAGCAAAAATGGTTGGAATCACTCGCAAACAACTTCCCAGGCAACAGTCAAACAATCCACTGGCTCCACGGATCTCATGCCTCCTCTTAAGGTCAGCAGGTGAACATTTTTCACACAAAAAAAAGTTGATACTGTGTAATCAACAAAAAATTATAAACAGAACATTTAAGGTTTGCAGCTATTTTATTTACAAGTATACATTTAACACAAAGAAACACTGATATCCAAGCCTAGTTAATAGTAGTGTAACAATATGCATCATTTTGATGATTATTCTAACCAACAAACTACACTGAAAAATTAATGCCAGTAAAATTCTTGGTCATAATATTAAGAAATACAATATATAAATTGAAAATATGATTGCTTAAAATTTGAAAATGGAAGTGAAGCCATTTGCACAGGAGTCAGAGTTTAACATAATCTGAAGGGAAAGGCTCCAAACCAATTGTTTATCTTTCAGGTTAACAGAAGAAAAAAAAATAAAAAAAAAAGAAGCATAGTTTATCCTTAAAGATAATGGGCAGTTTTGCTTCTTCAGGTAGAATGTATTCCCAGTGTTTTCAGGTTTTGCAGTGGAATTACATTACTGAGCATGAAGACTTCCCTTGTGAAGCTGCCCCATCGATTTTTTCCGCCTCCAAAATTATCCTCTTAAAAACATCAACGGCAGTCTGCAAAGAGAGTACAACGTTAGTAGGTAAGGAGAAACTGCCCACTTACTGAAAAAATAACTTTAAAAACAGTTTTACTGGCTACACTAGCAGATAAATGCGCAGCCAATGCTTATTTTCCAAAATCAAAGAAGGAAAATACAGTAATTTCAGTTTGGAACACAACATTTTGGAAGAGAAGTGTAAAATCCTATTCCACAGCAATTCTCAAATACTTTCTGTCACTGCAGGAAGGGCAGGTATAAACCGAGCCATACTCACAACAAAGCCAATAACTATAGTTCAGCTTTATTTTAGATAGTAAGCTTGCACCGAGTGACTGAGAGCACTGAAGATCTTGACACTTTCCTGCTACAGAGAATAAATTAATTAGTTCTAAGTAACCTTTAGGATTCCAAGTTAATTACAGGAGGCAGCAGATTTTTCAGCCATAAACACTGACTTTGCACAGCCCACCATGAGGGTAACTTCAGTATTCTTGATTTTCTCATCTTACCTGTAAGTAAGACCAGTATTAGGCATTGTGCGACACCGCAAGGGGAAAACATGAGCCAAATTAGCCATTGTCTAATATTAAGCAATATCCTTTGATAAAGTCCTTCTGAGAGAAAGGGATTTTACATTTTAAACAGCTTGAACTATAGGATAACCACTGCTAACACCATCAGACTCACACAAACATCCTAGCTTACTGTATGGAACGTATAGGATTATAAAGAGTCCCTCTGCAAAATCATGAGCTACACGTGTTATGGATCCCTTCACTCCTTCAGAGGGAAGGCAGCAGGTACTCTCAGAGTAGCAGCCACTCATTCTGCTGTTAACTCTGCTTCTGCTCGGTCTACACCAGGTCTCCTCCCTCCACAGCGAGCACGAAGCAGGCTGGTGAGAAGGCTCTCCCCTGCTACAGCTCCCCCGAACACTAAGAAAGGGTGTCAGGTAACTCGAGTGATTCAGGAGATTTTACGGAAGATTTCGATTAAGTGCAGTTAGGGTTTTGGTGGGTTTTGTTTGTTTGTTAAGGATACTGAAAGAGTGGGAGAGTAAGGCGTCTGGGACATCATCATGAACGCTACTTGTAGTAAATACTTTACACTATTAACCTGCTATTTTCAGAATTCACTCAGTTTTAAGGGTTTCAAAATTGTACACTAGCTTCCAACATAATACCCAGAAACTACAGCGTGCAGCATCCGAGACTGCCTAGAAGTAATTTAAGAAGAATAAATCTATACTACAGTTGAGGACCACTCAAAAGTGCTTTTCTTCTCTACGGTATTGTCAAGCTGAAGATTCACCATATGATCGGTACTTCAGCGTGTGAATCTTCAACTTGGAAGCGGTCTCCTATCTTCTGAGACATGCCATTTTAAGTTTATCTAACCTCTAGCCACCCATTCATAAACTCCAAGCATGTGCTCCTTAAGAATGAAAGTATATTCATTATATAAAAGCAGTCACATTATGGAAGAGGATAAAAAGGGTTGGTGGTTGGTTTTTTTTTTTTTTTTGTTTGTTGTTTTTTTTTTTTTAATCAGCAGGCTGAAGAGCGCCCTGTGATTTATGACGATGTGTTCTGACCTTCTTCTGCCTCCACAAGGTGTAATTCTTAATTGGATCACTTCCAAACTAATCCCATTAACTAAGTAGCCCCATAACAATATGAAAGCAATCTTAACAAGATTAGACTGAATTTTAAAGTTTCCCATTATTTATACCATTTGTGCACAGTACTATCTCTGCAACTATTTAAAATACTTCATCAGCTGGAAATGAGTATTCCTCCACATAATGGAGTTTCCCTGCAATCCCAACAGAATCTGACAGAAGTGACTCATTAGTCCAGTAATGATATAACACATATGCTGGGTAAATTAGACTCTAGGAGAACCACGGTCAAGACTGCAGTTGCTATCAAACTGGTTCCACTAATGAAGAGTTTCTTTTAATCAAAACTTGGCAATATACTGATTTATAAATTCACTGCATCTGTGTTTCCGTAGAGTTGAAATTTTCAATGGTTTCATTTCAACACACAAGCTCTTTATACCCCTGCTTCAAAGCACCCATTAAAAAACCTCCACAACTTCTGTCACCCAAGAAGCTGTATATTCTCTGTCAAAGACGTGCTGCTTGAAACACAAAGATGTAGGAGTTCACAGGGCTTGTTAATTCATTTCACAGAAAATATGTATTCACTGAGAAGGTTTAATCACTGTCCTACAGTTAACACTTAGGAGGGTGTAATTCAGCCCAAGTATGCTGAAGAATTTTAGAATGAGCTTTTGAACAGCGCAGGAAGCTGTGTTTTGTGGCAAGGAATAAAGAACGCAGCCAGACTTCATATGCATCTGTCTCCATGTGGCCCTATCACAGAACGTGGGTCACACCTAGCCTACAGAAGACCATCTGGCTCTTTTTGCTACCTTTCTCCTCTGAGGAAACAAAATAGAGGCCAGCCTGGGCAATGCATGGTGCCTAGGGAGCTCAGCACCATGCAAAAGACTCCAGAGGCTCAACTGCTTCTGCAGATGTGCCCCTTGGTGTGAGCAGGACAGACAGCTCGCGAGGTGCAGCTCTCTGCGGGGAGAGAACACGCGGCCAGGAGCCCGCCCAGGAAGATGCAAACACCCAAATCCAGCCCACAGGCACCGGAGCCATCCTTCGGTATGCTGTATTTTTCAATTATCCAACAGTTTTACTACTTCAAAGAGGAAACTCTCAACTGCTCACACTACCTGCTAGTGTATCTTGGCACAGAACTGGGCAAAGGAACTTGAGCAGTCAGGTAAAGGAAGAGCGGTTCCCCCCCATCCTCTGCCAGTCCAAACACGCTCACCCAGATAAACATGTCAGATCCCTGGATCCCAAACCACTCTGAAGCATTTACCGAGCACTGCATCTCCTGAACTTGAAGATCAAATTGCTCTTTAAAAAGATATAAAGCAATTGCTTCTTAAGAGAGCTCCGTTTTGGCAAGAAGTAGGTTTTTTGCTACTTCCCATCTCCATCTAAAACAAGTTTATCTACTGGATTTGGTGCAAGGGAATGAACACAATTTGGCTGCTCGTTACTCCCTAAATTCTTCCAGTAAAAGCTGGCTCCCAGCTTCAACTGGCTTTAAGACCAATTTGGATTCTTGTTGTATTTCAAACAGTTAACACATTATTGTACTGGGATTAGGATGAGGCACTATGCTATGGCTTAGGTTAAACAAAGCGGGGAGCTCCACAAGAGAGGCTCAAAGCTCCTGAAGTTTGCCAAAGCAGTTCAACATAGCTGGTAATAATTAAGCAGCTTGAGAAGATATGACAATAGCCCATGAGAAATCTAAAAGAGGTCTTCTCCATTAAGTCTCAGAATTGCCTTCTCAAAGCCCAGGGATTCCCCTAGCTGATATGCAGGTTCCTCTGAAAGTCCTACCAGGTCACCCTTGTCTGGAGGAGCTGACACACAGCCTCAGACATATGTGACCTTGACAACTCTTGCCAGCCACTACCATTTACCATCACCGCAGTTTTGATCTTTTCCTCTCTCACTTTCCATCTATTCAAAGTCATAGCATTTCTGGAACACGCTATCTTTTGTTAACTCCTGGAAGAACAGGTCTAGTTTGCTGAAGCTAATCTATAGAACTGTTTTAGTTGCCCAGTATAGTAGGAGTAATGCTCCTAGGAATCTCACAGATGCACCAAAAAGGAGTTGGTTTTTTTTTTTTTTTTTCTGCCAAAGCAGGGAGAAAAGTCAATGCTCTCCCACCCCCTTGTAGGGGGAAAGGAGCCTTTGCTATCAGAACACATTATGGGGAATATCTTCTCTGGTTCCAGCAGTGCAAACAGCGTCGTTATAAAGGACAGACCACACAGCTGATCAAGTTTGGTCTAAACCCTATAGCAAGGGGACCTACTCTCCTCACTGCTGCAAAGAACATCACATACCAAACCAATTTCAGACCAGGATAGTAGAAATTATCATACTTTTGCTCCACATCCATCAAACACAGATGGCTAGGTTTCAGAAAGGATTAAGAGACTTTCTCCCAGTCAGGAAGGTTTGACTTCTCTGCTGAGGTTTTTAAACTCTGAATTCCCAATCCAGTCCAGCTCATCCCCTTTAGCATCAAACTAGCTTTCTGTAAAGCAAACAGAACCTGAACCAGTTTTGGAAGTTTACACTTAATCTTGCTAAGCAAGTTACATTTGCTGTACCAAGACAGTACAGGTGATTTGGATGAACATCCAAGCAAAAAGTGCCAACAGACTTCTTTTTCCAGTAATGTTGACTTATGCAAGGTGAACATTCAGTACCGACAGAATGACAACACACCCCATTACTAAGTTCAAAATAAACCCTTCTTCCCCTCAAACCAGACAGTTTCAGAATAGAAGATAACCTGTCTTGACAGAGGTCTATGTATCAGCTGTTTTGATCCTGCCAAATTAGGATTTGCAGGAAAAAAATGCACGAGTTCAGAACCATCTCTGACCTAACTCATAGTAAGGGATGCTACAAGGCCTGGTGTCTCCTCTTCCCCCTAGCACCTCACAGCTCTAGACTTCACACTTTGCTCTCCAAGCTCAATCCTCCACCTCTTCAGAGGCAAGTGTTCCTCTGCAACTGTTTCTGAGAAGACGGAAGCAGCTGCCCAGTTTTGGGTTCCTTCACACTTTCTTCTATACATCCCAAGCCTCCAAAGGAAGCACGCCAGAAATCCTGAAAGATGGTCACATGCTGTGGGCACCCATCTCAGAAGTGACACACGATCTCCCAAACTTCTGAAGCCAGACAAATTTACCGAGCATATTATGCAAGAGGCACGAAGGAGGAATTGTGTTCAAACACCTGTTTCTAACAACCCGTGTCTAAATTCAGAGGGTCAGAACTTACAACAACCAATTCTGACAAGGTTAATGCAAGTCTTAGCCAGAAACAGAAGTACTGATAAACTAACTCACAGTGTTCCCTATCTGCAGGAAAAAAAAAAAAAAAATCTTTCTCTAAGGGAAAAATCCAGCTTTACTCAAGTAACTCATAGAATTGGCTACAACAGACATTGGACAAAAGCTGCTTGTTTTGCTTCTGGGTACAGGGGAGAAGGAAAGAAAGGCTGCTTAAACAGGTCCTGTCCTAGCTACAGGATTGCCCTTTCGATTGTGCTGAAGTTATCAAGGAGGCCAGGGATGCGATATGCTAGGTTAAATGTGAGACAATGTTAAGTGTTTCTTCTGCATAAGGACTGATTTGGTTAGAAGCAGCCCGACAATGTCGCTATCATATATGCCTGTATTTTCAAAAAGCAAAAACTTCAATGATGTTGAAATTTCTAAGCGAAAAAAAAAATAGAAAAAAAAAGAAAAAAAGACATCTCCGCCGTAATTCGCAGCAGTTATCTGTTACTTCAAGCCCAAACTAGAAGGCTCTTACAGCTTAGGTATGTAAGGTGTCAAACCAATGACAAAGTATTATTAACAGCCACAAGAACAAAATCAAATACCAGAAGATATTTAGGAGGCATTTTCAAGCAAGTCAGTTAAAGCAATCAAGACAAAGGTGTTATTTAACACGTAATTATAAACACTTTCTTCCTGTGACAGGGAACCAACAAGTGTGAGTGTGTGTGGATTGTATCCCATCAGATTAAGCAACTTGACTGTAGCTGTATCACAGTAATGTTTGAGAGCCTCTGCTGTATTCTAACATTTTCCTGTTGCCCCACCACCCCTCCCACCTTCCCCTCTGGTCTCACAGGATGATTATTTCCCACATTAGAGAGACTGAGCCTTGCCTAGCACCTTGAAACACAAGGTTCGTACCCTTGTACCAACTCACTCCTCTGCAGCTGTGATGACCTCTTATTTAAGGTAACTGCAGTAGATCACAGATACTGTTCCACCTGCCACGTGGATCCGAGTTTTAGTTTGTCACTAAGTGTTCTGCTATGTGCAGTGAAGCTTAACTTTCAGTTCTTCACTTCCTCCTTCCATTTACAGTTGCATGGAAAAACTTCTATACATAGACCTGAATGCTGAGAGCCATTTTGTTTCCAACCATCTACAAAAAAAAATCTGTAGAGTACATGCAAATATTTTAGCTTCCTTTATTAAGTGAAACTGTGAGTCATTCCATTACATTGCTATTTGAATAAAGTGACACTTAAATCCATTACCTGATTTTCTTTAGCAGAAGATTCCAAGAAAGCTGCATTCCAGGACTCTGCTAAAGCTTTCCCTTCTTCATAGCTGATCACCCTGACCAGAGAAAAAAACCAAATCTTTATAACTTGCAAAAGAATTGGAATTTGATACATCAGGAAAGACCTCTGAGTACCGAAACACATAAATGCATGTAATAGGAATGTTTTAGTGAAGTCTGATCCAGAGCATTTGCTTTTGGCTGCTGTATAAAACGCTACTGGGCCAGGTGAAACTGCTATGCAACCCAGAAGAGCAGCTGTCTCAAAGTCTTGCTTTGTTTTCATAAATACCAGATCATACTACAGATTAACAGAAGTGTATTCTTCACAATTGTAACTTTTTTTGGAAAAAAAAACCCCCACAAAAAAACCCCCCCAAAACCCCGTCAGCAACACACCAACCCAACAAAACCTGAAGTGTTAAATGACTGCCCTTCGAATCTTACAGCGAAAGTCAACATTACAACAAAAGTTCATAGCTCCTAGTTCACATTCTGGACAATTCCTTTGCCAGTACCTTACTTTAACCTACAACTTGATTTTAGTTATGGAAAGCCAGGAAGAAAACTAGCGCATTGCAGCCACAGGAATGCCGGCTGCTGTCTTGCTTTTCACACATACTGGAGTTCACATACCGTTCCATATGCAGGTCTTTTTTATTTCCAACCAGCATAATGGGTATTCTGTGAAAGAAAGTTCAGAACTTCAGAACAGTTACAGTATACTGAACAAAGTACTAGTAACATGCCTGCAATGAAATGAGATGAAAGTGTCACTACTTACTGGACTTTTCCCACCATATCCAATAACTTGCCATGGATAACTTTTATCACTTCAAAACTGCAAAATAAAGGGATGAAGTCACACATGCACTCCAATGTTTATCCTTAATACCCAATACACAAGCAATTAAATGCATATGTAGGTTGCTGTGTTTAAAATATACTCTACGTACAGTGGCAGAACTACAAAGATGCTGAAAATCTTACCCATTTGCGTACAAAAGACAAAATGGTCCCAGAAGCAGCAAAGACTAGCCTACTATCTACCTTTACAGCCTCCCCGGTTATGATATTTGCAGAAATAAATAACATTACCCAGGCCCAATGCACCTAACAGAATCACTAAAAGCCCCTCCCACCTCTCATCTTGTTTGTAGCTGCAGTAAGAAATTTATCTGCTTGAGTCCAACAATTCTGGATGAGCATGTCAAATTAAAGCGGTTTCAAAGAAAAATATTTAGTTAAGCAAGCTCCATCTTGAAAGAACACATAAACTTTTAAGAACACTTAGTTCATAGAATTCTTTAGTTTTACTTATGTGAAACCCAAAGAAGCCTAAATTCTAATTTTCTATGGAAAGTGAGTAAACTGATCTGGAAGATAGTATCGAAACAGCAGTTACTCAAGGACTTGTCTGGTCAACTACCATGTATGTGAAGTTTGGAAGAGGGAGGTAAAAAGCAGTAATGTGAAATACCAAGAAGCCCAAAACCTCACTAACAAAGTGCACTGCATTTGACATTTTGTACTTTTGAGAACAAGCTATAAATGGGGTTGAAGAGTTAATGTTGTGCTCCTCTAGTTACATTATGGAAAAAATGCTCATACGTGAAGTGCAAAATTCAAATTCAAGAGAGGCACAGGCTCACAGATGAGAGACACAACTAGACGACAAAAAAAAGTGACCAAAACTTTTCCAACTTCCAAGGCTGTTAGCTACAGGCAGCGTCTTGACTTGCACTGCATTTCAATTAGAACTGAAACTCTTAAAAATAGAGCAGCACTCAAACACACTACCAACTCTGAGCTCTCAAAGAACTGGTGCCTAAAACCACTACTGAAGCTATTTGAATCATTAAAACGTCTCATTTCCAAACAATGAACACTACCACATTTAAGAAGGATTTTCTGTCAAGTAGGTCAATTTGACCACTCCAATAATTTTCGAGACCAAGTAGAACACAATACTTCTCCCATGTTCAGCCAATAGTTTTAGTATATCCTATCAAGAAAATGAGTTCTTTGCAAACAAAAGCGTGACTTACATGGCCCATGTTACTACTAATAACTCAAGTACAATACTACAGATTACATTAAAATGTGGAATCGGAATCAATTAAGGGACTTCAGGGTCACTAAGAGCTTATCCTGAAAAATTTCCAGTGAAATTCTGGTCTTGACACCTTGTTTTGGACTTTTATTCTTAGAATTATTTTAAAAATAAGAATTAAATGGAGCTTGGTTGTGACAAATTTGAGAGGCACTGCTACACACGTAACCCTGCAAACTGAAAGGAGAACAGTACCAAAACCATTCTGCTACAGACCACAAAACTGTTTCTCAGTCTGAAGCAACAGGAAAGATCTAGCGCAATAGCCACGAGATAACTGAATCACTAACACAGTACAATCACAGTTTCCTTTCCACTATTAGGTGTGATGTTTCCAGCACAGCCATGAAGACGCCCTGCCAAGGCACAGCACCCTGGTGAGCCCTCGCCTGAGGTTCCAGCGCACTGTGCTGCAAAGTGTTCTTGTTCAATTTGGGCTCTTCATTCCCTAGTTCTGTGTACCTATCTGCTTGCCTAGGATAGTTCATGAGCTCTGTTTTCAGTAAAAATACTACAAGTAAACAACTGATCTTTGTTAACAGATCAAGGAGGAAACCAAAAAAAGAAGTGCTATTTAAACTCAAACACAATTCTGACACAGGAACAAGTTGCTAAGATCTGCCAAGGAATGAAACTGGCTTGACCAGATCAATTAAATGTTGTAGAAAGCTTTTCAAATTAGTAAGGCTAGAATGATCAGGGACATGCTTTAAGACAGATACTGACCAATCCAGAAAGAGCATCACCACATCAAGTCATGCAACAGCAAGAGATTTGGAGACCACAAAAGGTCCTTTGACTTCTGTCAAGGAAACCAGGTTACAGCAAACAGCTCAACGTGTGAAATACAACAACAAAAAAGTACTAGCTGTCAGATAAGTGTGTTACACAAAATCATGGAATCTAGCAAGGTATAAAATTGGAATTTAATTAAGGTTAACTAGAACAAAAGCCTTCCAGTAACCTTGCTGCTGAGAACCTGGGAATATGAGAAATGTAGGGCATTAGCTTTTACTCCAGTCCCATTTAAACTTCCCACTGGAGGTTAGCAGGGAAGACGTTAATTTTAAAAGGGCACTTCTATCAAGTTTGCTGTCAAAGCTCTCACCCCTGTTGAATCGATATGCAGATCAATACACACACTTTGACAGAAGTCAAGACAGATGGTGACTGCAATCTGATTGCCTAGGCAAGTCATCTAAGCTACCAGACCATTGTGGAAGATCTTCCCTCTTGCCTAAACAGGGTCTTGATACAGAACATAAGGAAGTGAACAAGACAGGATGATGGATTTTTTCTTTTTAATTTAAATTTATCAAGGAAGAAAGAAAAAAACTGAAATAAATTGATCAAACTAAAATACTGACTACCTGTAGTCTTAAAAAAGACTACCTGAAGTCTTAACCTATCTTGTTCCGTTAGTATTTTCACCAACTGAACTAACTGATTGACCATTACAAGAGAAAACAGATTTTCATTTCTTCATCTGTGCTGCTAAGCTCAAGACATCATGAGGCAGCAACTGGAGTAGCTGAAAAAGAACATGTCCTTTAGCGGCCAACCAGGGAACAGGACAAGCTGCAGAAGCCTCCAAGTGATCTAAGTTGATTTAAATCAAAGATATTTTTGTCCTCACAGTACCACCGATCAATGAACATTTTTCTATTCATCTTAGGAGTGGAGGATTGTCTACTTCAGGCTGAGAATACTAACTCCTATTTCATATAAGTTACTCAGCACCAAACACTGAACCTCTGATTAAAAAAAAAAAAGGTAGTTTAGTATCTCTAGAGACACATGAATGCCTAGTACCTGTTGCATTTCCTCTGTATCACATGTGCTTACCCTTCACTACTTCAGAACTACAGATGAAAACCAAGAATGAAGGACTCTGGAAAATCTGTTCAGCGTTAAAGACCTTGCAAGCAACGGAAACTTATAACCAGACTGTAACCTTTTTAATTTGAGAAGCACAGAAGAGCCAACAGGCAAGTTGTTTTATCTCTCTTTTATGACTGTCTATTAAAGAGCACTTGAGATGACCAGTTTGGTCTGATTAGAGGAAAAGACATGGAACACTTCATCACTCGTAAAAAGCTGGTCAGCTTCCTTGCAAGTAGAAGGGATGCAACAATTTCTCTTCCACTAGATGAGAGTGAAAGGTCTATGGTCCTAATCATTTTACACAAACAAATCTAAGAAAATAGGATTGTTTTCGCTGTCATAACAAAGACGTTGCATAACATTAGAAAATTAAGATCTATTCAATATAGGCCAGTATCTGAACTAAGCAAGATGACCAGAAACAGGGGCAAAATAACCAAAGACTACAAAGCCTTACAAAGGCTGAGATGTGTCTTGCAAAGTAAATTACTTCAGTTCCGATGGACCCTGTCCTCATGTCAGAATGGACAGCAAGGACAAAATAAGATACTCTAGGGGAAATTTTCAAGTAAGATTATTTGCTGCAATATGTGAAGAGTGAGTCTGCAGGCAAAAAGTCGTATATTGCTATTTATACAAAAGTTTCTGATAGTCAACCAGAACAATTCAAGACAAGTGTCAAAGAAATCTCAGTACCGTAATGAGCTACAAGGCTGAGGGACCGATCTAGCAACTAATTGGGTACTTCACATAAATGTACAGTGCCCTTTAGGGTCACATTTAGGTCTGCCTTTGTAGCTGATGCTGGAGTAATGAACTCTACTTATTCCTGAAATCATTCCCTGTACTTTCACTTACACCTCAAAACAACGTAGCTCAGCACTGTCTCATTTCTTACATGGTACCTTGCATATTAGTCTGCAAACTGCCTGCGACACTTGGATCTGAGGGGAAATATCTGAAAAAACATTACTTTTAATTTCCACTACACTTCTAAGGGAAAGAGAGATTAAATGAATTAAAACACATGTAAAGAAAATATAACATGGCAGGACCTGAACCCAGAATATAGCTGGTTAATATCTGAACCAGAAGAAGACAACAGATTGTTACCTTTTTATTGACGTGACTGAATAAACAAGAATGTAGCCATTGATGTCTATGGAGTACGTCTGAGGAAATATGGAGTATTCGTCCTGTAGAAGGAATATTGCATTTAAAATTACTTATGGTCACAGTCCAGAACTTAGTAATAGCAGATCACCATCAGATAAGCTGGTCATATTTCTAAGACACAAGGTGCAGAGCCATTTTGTATTGCATAGGTAGTACTTGCAGAATTAAGTTTTTTCATCCTAATGTCAGATGCGGCATTGTTACCAAATCAAGAGAAAGCTGAGTCAGTCTGTATACTCTAAAATTTAATCTACAGCTTTTTTGGTTTATTCCCTGTACAACTACAGATCAGCTAAAGCTATTCCCAATCCTCTAATCCTGCTTAATTATCAGTTTGTATTAGTATGAAACATGTACTCTGTCCTACCACTAATTAGCAATTACGCCTCTTATCTTGCTTGTGATGCATTTCAAATTCCTAATTTCAACAGCTGAAGACAGGATCTAGCAGTTTGTAATTTCAA
The DNA here is from genome assembly GCF_023634155.1 of Falco peregrinus. Classification (NCBI taxonomy): domain Eukaryota; kingdom Metazoa; phylum Chordata; class Aves; order Falconiformes; family Falconidae; genus Falco; species Falco peregrinus. The sequence continues at coordinate 57,488,969 of NC_073725.1, read as the reverse complement.
GTGACACTGATAATATCTGAATTACCTAAGGGATTTGTTAGGAAGTGAATAACTGGCTTACTAACTAATGCTTATCAACTACAGATGCACAAAATATAGTTACTAGTTGCTTTATGACAACTAGAATTTTATGTTACATGACAAGTGTTTTGTTTGGGTGTTTTATTTAAACATCAGAAACTTTATCACTGAATTTAATACCCCTGTAGAAAAGCAACTGACCAAATCAGTAAATGACACAGACTGACATAGTGCAGGTGATGCAACAGGAATACTATGAATCAATCTCATGTTAAAAGTCTAAATTGTTCCAACAAATATTCCCAGGAAACATTTCCATTTTGACAAGAGCCATACTTCTTACTGTATGAGTTCTCAAATTTTTAAACCTATGCTTCTTAAGATGCTAATTTTAGCTTAGGAACACATAACCTCCCTGTATATTGTCACGACTGAACAGATGGAGCAGTACAATCACGCAGCTTAAATCTAGACAGCCAAAAGGAAACAAACTCCCCTAACTGGGAAACGAGGAAAAACCCTTTATAAATCAGCTTCACAGATTCAGCCAAAAAAGTCTGAAAGAGTAACACTTGACAAAAGATGCCCTTAATTGCCTTTATTGCTACAGGCTGAGGGCAGCCCTCCCCCATCCTCACTGAAATGCCAAACTGCCACTTCAGTTGACCGTGTAATCCCTAAGTCAACACCGAAGGGATTTGAGCTAGTCTGCATTTAAAACAGGTGAAAGTGCAACGCTGTAATGGTTTGACTTTACCCAGAATTTCTTGGGATTGCCCCAGCTGGAATTTGGTGTTAGGTTAAGACTTCCTTTTGCACTCCTCTCCTATGATCTGCACCAAGACTCCTGTTTAACTGAACTACAGAAATTAGATAACCATGAAAGTTAGAGAGGCACGGGACAGAGGAGTACCACCAAGAAAAGTAAGCGCCATAACCTCAACTGTTTCCAATTCATTACTTAATGTTTAGCTTGCTAGGAGGAAAGGCTGCTATGCTTCCTGGAACTTGTGGGTCAGATTAAGAACTTTGCCAAGCGCTAAAACAACACTGCTACAACTTCTCAAATCATAGTCAAGTTTTCAAACATATAACAAATCTACAGTATGATCCTTGCTGTGCTGTATACACCAGGATTCCCTATGGATCATTAAGCAAGGCAGACTTACAAGAGGAATCTGTCCAAGCCACACCTTCCATAACCCAACATCATCTCTCCCCTCTAACCTTGCGAGCCAGAAAAAGTTCAAGTCATTTGTAGGAAGAATCAAATCTGAAAATAACCGCAGGCTGGGAAAGAAGTTATTTTGGTGTAACAGGACTGTATAACGTTAAATCAACCCTGAAAATAAACCTGAGCAATAGAAAGGTACATTACTGGTGAAGCTACGCTGCCTTCCCCAGAAGGCCATTTCTTCCTCAAAGAGAAATTTTACTTTTATCACTATGCCACAATTGGAGATGTAAGGCAAGTACACCAACATTGGCATGAACTAAAACCTATGGAGCCTACTCTGCTGCTCACACATCTCAGCCTGTCCACCTCTCAACCTCGCTCTCCTCTGCAGAACATTCCCCATCAAACAATCTTGCCCCGGAATGTGGGGCAGGTATTGTGTTTTTAATCACTTCAGACACCTCGGGCAGATTTTAAGTGGATACAGTGTTGCTGATTAGCACCACAAGCTGACACCATATAAATACAGCATGGTTATTCTTAAGTCATGCAGCTCACTTCAAAGAAAGCGATCAAACATACTTAAAAGGTTACAACCCTTCTGAATAGTCTCCCAGCTATGAGCAAGCATCCTGAAGCTTTAAAGCCTTAAGTACTGGCAGCGTATTTTACAACACTAACATTGTTTAACACTACTCATAGTTTGGAAAACCCCAAAGGCATAGTATCAGAAATCACAGAAGGTAAGAACATATAAGCAATAAAACATCTAGGATAAAAATACAGGGGTTTAACAGTCCCTGTATTTAACAGTTTTTTCCTAACACAGAGTCTTTCAGAAGACGGAGCACTCCTGTGCACGGACGTGCAGTGCCAGTTCAGCCAAGCAGCACTATATAATGAACACCTGTACTTTGTAGAGCTACTGACCACGCTACAGGACACGTGTTCACTGTCTCATCCTGCTCCCTGTCATTACGTGAAGGCTCAGCAGGACGCATGAACCATCATGTAAAAATGTAAACAAACTGCAGTAGTTTATTGGTAGTCTGGTAAGTACTACTGATACGCATTTCTGTCTATTCCCCGTGACTATTTCATGGATACAAGTCACAGTAGTGTAGATGGAGCACACAAACAGAAAAAAAAAAAAAGTCATGGAAAAGTTCTCCATGGTTTATTGAAGTGTATTTTCCACCTAAAGCAAGACGCCTAGCTTAGTCCATAGATAGCCAGAAGCTACTTATGAACTTTTGGTACATCAGAGCTCAAGCAGTTCCTTCTTCACTTTTTTAGACATTTGTTCAATAGGCAGGAAAAACACACCTACAAAAGCCAAAACAAAGCATTTAAATAAACAGTTCAGAAACACTGCTCTTTAGTGACTAAATGACAAGGGAGAATCATTTAAGTTAACCTTCACCTTTGAACGCATGGTCACTACCAACTTAGCGCTACAGGAGTGGGAATACCTGTCGTCTTAAACTCTGAAGAATGTTTCAAAGAAACATAACTTACTTGGCCAGCAGTGTCAACCAGCTGAAGATGATATTCTTGGCCATTTACTGTGATCAGTTTTGTAAAAGCTAGAACAAAAAAGAAATACATAAACATGTCAGAACTACACACAAGGAAGGGATCAGAAGTCACTCTATGCCATCATCAGCCAAGGCACTAAGAAAAGGAACTTTATTTACAGGCTTTAAAGTAGCAATAAAAGGCTAGATCAGGTGGCTGTATTTTTAACTACCGTATTGCAGATAATGAATCTCCTGAAATATGAAATTTCTGAGTTCCATACATTGGATGCACCAGTTTCTCTTTTACTTAAAAGGAAGAGTAAAAAGGCTTTTTACATGCATCTCTAAGAATTCCAGGCAACCATAATTTGTAGTAACACAAGACACTTAAATACAATTAGCATAAAAGCTAAGTTTGAACTTATTATAGGATATTCTCCCAGTTTCCAAGCAGTTCAGCAAGATCAATTTCCCAAATGTAAATATCATGAGGTAAATTATCTCAATTTCAAAACCAACAAAAAAACCCCAACCAACCAAAGCCAACCAAAACTCCCCACACCAAAAGAAAAAAAGAAACCCATCACCTTTGGTGGCTAAAACACACAGAACCTAACTTATGAATATACTGAACCTAAATAATTAAAATTAGCTAGAAGTTCACCATGTTGCTTTCACATTTGCTGTAGCTACCAGCCTATCTAGTCCCCAGTTGGGAAGTACATTCAGTCCCTAAAAGCAATGAGAATTGCTTCTCCTCCTCGGATTCATGAAACGCCAACGCACTGTGAGCTGACGAATCTTACTCAGCGTTTGTATTATGCAACTGCAAAAGCAAACAGTGTCACAGCTCTTGCAGGAATAGTGTACTACCGAGCACTACATGTACCGACCAGAGCACACAAACCTGGCTGCAGAGCCTCACTTTGCCCTTAGTGTTGCATTCAAGACACAGCTACTGGACAGTACCAATATACTGAGTAAAGCTTGTGTTGTCCTCTGGTTGAGGTGGTTTTCCCAAATACTGACAGTCCTAAGAAGCTTCATCTTTCATTGCAGCGATGGGCAGGGCAACAGCTAACACTGCAGTGACCTGTTCATCATACTTTGTCCTAACAGCTGCCCGAAGCTACGAAGTTGAATGTTCTCAATCACGCTGTGCAGTCTCCTGCCTGTGCTGCCTCCTGGGGTTTTTTTACGGGGTCTCATAGAAGCTGATGTTCGTCAGCTTTCCTCCTCCCTGTCGATTGTCGTTGCCATTTCAAGTCTCCACAATGTGAGTATTATCTTGAGTAAGTAGAGTGAACAATCTGAATCTGGAGGTGTCAACCCACCTAGTAAATCAAAGCACCCTTTTTTAAAAAAGGAGCAATTCAAACAGCAAAGCCAAACTAATACAAAGCGTCTAAATTAAGCGTAAAGCATACCTAAAGTTTCCATTACAATACCAACAAATGCAATTTGAAATGGAGCCTCAGAGCGAGAGCTCCTGCCTTACCCTGCCTATCCTCTAAGAAAGCTGCTTTAGCACGCGTGCACGTGAGCTGCTCTCACGTCACTGGATGCTGTTGTCATTGCTGCATAAAATTTTAGGGTTGTGATCCCACAACAACTCTTTGCCATGGATGAATACTGTGGTGAGGAGAGAGGCAACCATTTGTTTAAACAGATGTTATTGTGCAGCGTTGCCATATACAGTATCGCTGCTTCAAGTCAGAGGGAAAACAGACTCATCTGGAGACATACTGCATTAACAGATACATAAAAAGTAACAGGCTCTGTCTAGTCTCTTGACAGTTCACATACACATCAAAGCACTCCGCAACCAAAGTAGCTTCAAGAGCCTCATGAAATTAATATTTAAAAAGGGACAGAGGGCAGCTTTTTCAGACTACTCTAGAAGCCTAGACTAGAGCCAGCAAAGACAGCAGCAGCAACGGAAGCAGAGTATGACAGAGCCAGGGGAAGAGAAACAGCGGAGGAGTCACCACAGACTGGGGAAGAGAACTGTTAGTTCAGCGCAGAGGCTTGCAGCACCAGGATCAGCCCACTGCAAGAACACAAATCTGCTCCGATGCAGTCATAATTAATGACTCCCTTTTCTTTGCTGAAGCTTTTTAAAAATATTCCTGGTAAGAATTTCATCTTGAGGAAAAACCTGCAGCTGTACTACATATGATTAGTGATCCACAGTCCCCCAGAGGAAGTCTTCACTTCCAATTCCCTCACCTACCGCCCTAGGACACATTGCCTTCTACTGTGCCTATGAGCAAGACAAACAACCGATAGTAAGATCACTGCACAGTATGACTCTTCCTGGTATGCCAAGGACAGATTTCAGCAGAACTGAACGGTCGGTCTCTGCAGTCCCAGTCATAACATGAGCATCTGCAAAACGCTGCCCACAAGCTGAAGTATGAATAAAGCCTGTTTTAGCTCCGTGAAGCACACTGATCTCAGAACAGGGCTTGCTTACACCTTGCAACACAACTACCTTGACTGTAGCTATATGAAGAATGCTGCAATCCCTACTTTCACCTGCAACTGTTCCTAAATCTGATGCACTACGGAAACTTGGAGAATATGATGTTGCAGCAAACAGCACAGCACCAAACAGATATATGCACACAGCTGAGGGTGCAGCAGCCAACAGCTGCACTGCAAAGAAACTACAGCCATTTTATCACCAGAAAAAGTTCTGGTAAAAGTACATGCAGAGCACAGCCCTGAATGCTGCTACAGCTCAGCAGAAGTGTAACTTAGGCAGCAACTCCATCAGCTGCTGATCATTACCCTAAGATCAAGTGTATCTCAATTAAACTAACATGAATGAAATGATTTGCATATGCAACTCAAATGACAGCTGCTGTGAAAACAAGTCATTATGACAGAAAAAAATAAACCAGTACCAGGCTTTTAGATCAACAGTGCTACTGAGTAAAAGTATGAGTGGTGTAACATTATTCCCATAGAGCTACCAGCCAGTAGCTAAATACAACCACCTTGTAAGGGTTCCTCAGTTACCGCCTTCTCCATCCCCTTCTACTTGTCCTCATCCCAAATTCAATGTCTGTCACTGATCTGCTGGACAGCTTTTAAAACACCGAGATGTGTAATTCAACAGAGCTATTTTTAATTTTTCCCAGAAGACTCGTTTCCAACCCTTGAGAAGTTGGTTCATCAAGAACTCCTGGGAACAAGCACACTTCACCTTCAAGAGCAGCTGCCATGATATGCATGGAAGAAGTTTAGCCTTAAAGATGCTTCTAGCAGACCCAAACTAAACCTATAGGTATCCCATCCACCATTACTAGACTCCTCGTTCCCCCTTTCTAATATGCTTCTACTCATAACTACATTAAAACACATGGGTTGGAGTTAGGTAGCCCTTGGGGGAACACTTTCCTTAGGGAGCTACTGAGCCTGTTTAGGGGAGAAAGACAGACCAGAGAGCCGTGGCACAGTGCTAGAAGCTTCTTCAAAGCTGCACGGAAAAGCAGAAAGCAGCCAGGCAGGCCTCAGAGGAGGTGGAGAAAACATTTTTGAGATGCAGTCAAGTCAGCTTTCCTGCAGCACAAAATGACTGAATTAATGATAACCAAAGACATCCCTGCAAAGATGGGGGTAGGTGGAGTTACGTTTGTGTCTTCATTATTTACTCCTACTGTGCTATTTGCTTTGAGTTTCAAATTAAGATTCTGGGGTTTATTCCAGTAAGATGAGAGTTTTAAATTGTTCTGGTCTTAGCTCATCTGAGCTAATCTGCCTTCAGAGCCCCATCCAGCTCAGGGTCCACAGACTCCTTCCACACTCTCCCACCCTGCAAGGATCTTCCTTCTCTTTCCAATGCTCCCACAAGTAATCATTCCACTAATTTCTCAACCCAGCTGTCTCAAGAATAGCCACCCATTGTGGTGTCACTCCTATCGGGACATTCAGAAAGGGAAAATTTATTTTGCTAAGCAACTAACTCTCACCTCCACTGCTGCCACAAAATGCTGCAAGTTACTCTTCCTGATACACAAGTTGAGTAGAAGCAACTGAATTCAACCTGGCCATTAACTTAAATAAACTGACTTTTCTGGTTCTAATGTAATACGAGCAAAGGAAAACGCAACTGTGAAGCAGTGTTTTTCCTCTACCACTTCCAAAGAAAATAGAGATTTTCACAATGGAAAAATGAAACTACTGGAATATTAGGTCTTATTCCTATTGTTCAAGGTCCATAGGCTATGCAACTTGTTCCTGTAAGGCTTAACTATAGCTTGCCTTCTATAAAATTCAGCTTTGAACTCAATTTTTGTTCAAATTTTATTATTTGAAGAACAACAATCATGAAGATTAAGCTACCAGCAGTACTGCAGCTTTCTACCCTTTCATCAGTGGTGGCAGAACACTGCAATAAATTTGCAGTAACAATTTTCTGGAGACAAAAGAGAACTCACACAGGCTAGCCTATTCTTTAGCCTGCATTTTTTTCATTTCCAAGTTTTGTGACACTGAAGTAGACTCAATCAGCAGTTGAAACTGTTTTATAACCTGCTATAAAGCACTGCAAAAGTGTAACATCCTCCAGCACCACCTGTAGTATAGGCACCTCGACTCCTCAATCTCTTTTGCCAGCGCTGTCAACCAGGTTTGAAATTACAGGCTAGCAAAACAGTAGAAGAGTTGATTACATACTTTGTGTCTTATGATCCTGCATAGGATCAGAAACATACAGCTGGAAGCGTCAAAAGACAGGTCTGATCAAAGATTTTTATTTAGGGAAAACAAAAGCTTTTAAAACCATTAAGAACTTAAGTCAAAATATTTTTTTTATACTAATCCCATCCAAATTAGTTTTGTATCTTTGTTAAAGATACTTTCAATATATTTTAAAATTTTATGTTAAATTGGAATGTATTATGTCTTCCGTTCTTCACAGAAGCATTTTTAAAATAATTATATCAGGCTGTCCAGGACTTAAGACAGGACAGACTTCCTACTGTTTTGAACACCTTTTACCCTTCCAACCCTTACTTTCCAGCAACATTTTCTGAGGCAAGAAGTGGTCCTTCAATTCTCTACCTTTCAGAAAGCAAATTCCTCTAGCCATGCCACAGGTCACTAGACTTTCACCAATGAATATCACTGTTTATTTTCCAAACAAGTAAGAAATCAAGTGAAGAAAAGTAAGCCTTTTCAAGATGCCCCTGCCCATAGTTCTCACGGCCACGACATGCTCAATGTTTAGAATTCAGATCAAACAAGCAGCACAGACTACAAGAGTCAAGTAAGAACAAATTCATCCGACGTGTATTTTCATATAGTTAAGAAATACTGCCAGTGTGAGACACGCAACTACAGACTCACTAATAGCAGTTAGAGACAATAGGTTTCTGTGGATGACAAGAGCTTGTAAAGGATGAAACAAGCCAACCTCGTACCAAGATGTCAAAATCCTAAAACAAGATACAGACTCAGCATTTTGGACAGACTTTGACCCCATGCCTCTCAAGCTTTATTCATTCCCATATACCTGCACAAAACTAAAAGATTACTTTAAATAATTTGCATTTATATAGCACAGACAGTGAAAAATAAACTGTCCCAACTGATACTAAGATTTAAAATATGGAAACTTAAGTCCAGTATTTTGTTAGCAGCTTTAATTCAAAGCTAACTTTATAACTCTAACAAAGTAAAAAAGGATGATGGAAAGTGTTAATATTATTGACAGGTGTGTAAGGACTAATAAATCATTCACATCAAGGGGCAAATTATCCAACTTGACTCGCTAAAGCAAATTTAGAGCTTCTCAAAAAGTAGCATTTGAATTTCAGTTCTAAGCGATAAAATAATCCTGATAGCTACTGATTCGTAATTATTACGACATATATCCAAAAGAAACCTTGTTCCGATGATTACTCCATTCAAGCTTCCAGAGTATCACATATGCTTAATGTCCTACTGCACAATTTTGCAGCAGTAAAAATGTGTGCTACCACTGCATTTCAGAAGTCAAAATACATGAAGTCCAGGGCTACAATCAAAGTTTTATTTGTTACATGATTAAAGTGAGCCAATATGATCAAGTTACTCAGCCTAGCACCACAGTTGCTCAAGTACTTTATGACTGCTAGCTCAGAAAGAGGTGGCTGGACTGTAATGAATACTGGGTAACTTGCCTCTGAACTGACTTGTTGCTCTTGGCAGCATTTTTAGTGTTAGTATCTTTACTCACCCACTATGCTAGCTATTTATAAAGGCACTAATATTAAAAAAAGCTGCTAAGAGAAATAAAAGACACTTGAGAAGTCTGTTACATAGTATTTGCAGCAAGCTGATTGTGTACCAGGCTTGTTATCAAGCAGCTGGAGATGAGTAATTGAAAAGATTATCATGTTATCATGGCCACAGCATGTCTACTTTCTAAGGTAGCCATTTAGTCCTGACTGCTATTGCTTTGTGTTCATCTGGATATACTGATCAAGTGAGACATTAGAGACTTTGGAATACCTGAATATAGTGGCACATCTTCATGTAAGTATGACATACTTAATTTGAAGAGCCCTGACTATTAGGGGAAGCAGATGTCCAACAACATAGATATCATCAAAGAAGGAAATGGATTTTAGCCAGCTTGATTAGGCTTTCCTTTATTTAGCGTTAAAAGACAGTTCAGCTGTCTGGAGAAACATGCACATGGCGATTTCCACACTGCAATACTAAAGCTTGGTAAATATCGGTTTAAAAGAATAGTAACAGTTCACAGTCATCAATAGGCTTTAATGTTAGTATGCAAATGCCCACATAAATAATACGTATAACCACAATGGCTTCTGATAAAAGTTAGGTACAGAAGAGCAGCTTGTCATATATTTACTTACTGTTCTCTATGGTTGGATCATACGAATCAACAAACTGTCCTTCCACAAACTGGATCGTCAGTGAAGATTTTCCTGTAAAGCAAGGAAAAGATTATTTGTATTGCAACAGGACTTCAGGCTGTTAACACTTTACGTTTTCTAGTAAGTTAATATTTATGTAAGAGCCAATATGAGCTTTGTATGGTCCATCTGAACCACCTATACACGACAACTGACCTATTTTTAAATCAAATGCCTATTCCTAGTAACTGGGTCTCCTGAACATGTGAAGAAACAATGCAAAAGCTACTCGGCATGGGTTCTGCTTTTGTTTTAACACAACATAATTTAAATGCCTCCTCCAGTTTAAAATAAATCTAAAAGCAGCAGTGTCCAGTCCTCATAAAACTAAATTTAACAAACTGCTATACTTGGAAGGTTTTTCTTGGGAGAAGCAAGGAAAACTAGAAATAATTTTCAGTCATTGCACAGAACAACTAGGAACGTGGGTAAAATTAGCCAAATTTAGTTTGACTAGGAGATTGAACATATTTCCCATGACAAAAGGATGACCTCAAAATTCTTGAGATCAATATACTCTCCTATTAATACTGTTAATGCAGCACTACAACAGACTGGTGGATGCTGTATTTTAAGCACAGTGATTGAGGGGGCATCACTGGATGTCTTTTGAAAGCAATTAAACTGCAACTTTTGCAGACAACTTAGCGTTTCCAATTTCAGTTACGCTGATCAGATCATACACACACCCCCCCTAAAGATGAATGCAAAATGTTGTACTTAGTAGCATACTGAAGAAAACTAATTTAGTCTTGAAAGATTTTATAAGACTCTCAAGGCAAATCGTGTACATTGACCATAAAAAGCAGCTTTAAAGCTCTGCAACTTAAGACTTTTCAAAGCATTACCAAAGTCTTAACACAATTTCCATTACAACACATCATCTGCATTTGGGAATCTACTAGATCCTATTACATTATGTTTACTGGACAAATACACTCTTATAAAGACTGCCAAGTGCATCAGCAGCTGTTTTTGGACAAGAGTGTATTCTTCATGCTCCTTTACACTCCTCTTATCAGCAAAAAGCACAAACAGAATACAACCTCAAGTTAAAGTTTAGACTCAAGACTATCCTACTCAGTGGAAGACTTCAATGACATTATAAGTAACCATGTTGTGCTTGAACTATATAGTAAAAGTATTTTCAGAATTAATTGCTTTGGATAAAGACTGCCCACTTGCAGTGCTCAGGCCATGCTATGTTTATACTTAGCTGTAGAAAAATTTCTCAGCTAAGCATTCCTCCAAAAGATATTAAAAAACAGTTTTCCACTTCAAACCTCCCCATTCTTGCTTCATCACACAAGGTTCTTGACCTGTTTTCATTTGACTTTTTATTACCATCAGCATACTTTGCAAGTTATTTTGTTAAAGACATTGTAAAAAATTGTGAGTCAAATGCAGCACAAGCATGGAAGTGATGCAAGGGAAGTCTGGCTTAATATTTATAGTGACACGTGCATCCAATTCCTTGATTAACTGCAACACTTTCAAGAGTTATTTCTCTGAGAGGAAGGAATAAGATGTTACACAAGCATCATCATACGGGGATTCTCCAACAGCCATAACCCTTAACAACTCACTGCTTTATTTAAACATCACTGCCCCGCTCTGTCATGCTTATCCCTTGCTGTCTCCTGTCAATCATGCATTTATTCATGATACAATGCTAAAAAACCCAGACAAGCCCCAGAAAGGCCAACCAGCACACAAGCTTTTAAGAGCTGCTTTTTCTCAAATCAAGTTCCTAGACACCATTTTCTGACACACCTAACACCACGACTAAAGGTGTCATATGGTGCATGTTTTTACAGAGAACACTGCACTTTAAACTTGCTCCAGCAAGGAGAGAAGGGAGAATAAAAAGCAACTATGCACATTTTAAATCATCCTAATAAGGACAGACTTAGAACTGAGACTATGCATCCCAGCAACTTTCTGAAACTGTGTATTTTGGACATCACTTAGAGAGTGAATGAACTTTCAAGCTGTTTCTTCTTTGGCTATAAGCTTACAAAGTTGCTACCCAGAGCTCACAATTCCAGATTCTTTGCCAATACCAGCATATTAAGCACTTTTTCAAACAAAGTCAACTATTCCTATATTAGGCTGTTATATCTTCAAGATAAGAGGAGCTAAGTTAAGCACAGATCATCATTGAACATTTTTCCTCCTAAGAAGGATCCTAAACTAACCAAAAGACTTGACTGCTACCATCTGTCGGTGCTAAGTCTGGAAACTGAATACTAGAAAGAAGTCAGAGCCAACAGAAAATGCTGCATTTAACATCCAGCTGTATTAATTACTGCTTTCCTCCTAACAGTGAAAGAGCAGGAAACAAAAACAGACAAAACCAGTGTTCCAACACTCTCCTCCTAAATTCCTCCAAGCTTTGTGACAAGCCTTCCAGTAATGATGTGTTTGTGATCACAAGAGGATGCCTGCTTTCCTAGATGAGCCACAGGGAAGCTCTCCAGTCTTGGATTCAGCCACACACCTCCTCGGGAGAAGTGCATGCAACAGTATCGCACTAAACCAAGGCAGGAGTAGAGGACTACAGGGGCAGGACACACAAGAAATTTAAAACCCAAGTCATTAACACCCACTGCCTTGTCTCAGCCCATGCCCAAGAAGCACACAGGACCATGTAAACAACAGCTTGGCTTGAACTTTGTCCCACAGGTTTTATTCCAGGCCTTTGACCTATACTAGTGGATAGGGAGGAAAATTAAGTTGACAATTTAGCTCCTATCTCCTATTTCCCCAGAACGATCAGGCAATGTTTTCAGAGAGAATTACAACACAAACGTAATGCCTGTGAGGCAGGGGCCAAGGAACTGCACGCAACTACATTTACTGACGTGCCAACTCCATCTCAGAGCACTGCAGGGAGGATGACGACGCAGAGAGACACTGCAGTCTAGACATGTGTACACCACAAGCACACTTCAGCCTAAAAGGACGATAGAGCCTGACACTAGCAGCAAAGACCTGATTAGTTTATTACTCAAGGGTACATACCTCAAAAAAGGCTCAGCTCTAATATGTCCTCATTTGGAACAAATGCCAAGTGTTTTTTGGTTTGCTAAGCTTTCCCTTGTAGCATCCTCTATGCTGGTACTTTTAGCATATCAACTACCCTCAAGTTTTAGGAAAATAAACATCTGTTGAAACCAAAAGGAGAAGTGTCATGAGCAGAAGCAAGGCAAAAACCTGCTGGAAGCAGTTCACTAAATTGACAGAAAGCTGTGATTTTAAGATGAGAAAGCATTTTCAAAATCTTGCTGGAGAAGATTACGGTTTAACCTTTCGACTCTGTTTAGAATGAGAGCTTAAAATGACTAAGAAGAAATAAATGGATCAAATAAGGGCAATGCTGGAGCAGGCAATGGGATGACTCCTCCAGCTGTACTTGCTGTGGTAACTCAAAGCACCAGATAGTCTATGGCAGAGGAACTGTACGCAAAATCTTCCAAGTCCACCAAGCCTCCCTCTCCCTGGAGGAACAGGACAGGAAGTACTGGCTGGCAGGAATGGATTTTACAAGCATTTAGAAAGAGTCCCAGGTGGCCAAAAGCTCGGCTCAAGTTGTCCAGAAGTACCCAAAAGGTCTTTGCATATGCAATTTTATATTTATGATAATATGCGGGAGTGCTAAAGAAAAGAGTTTTCCACTGTCAAAACAGAAAAGGAACAGGTTTTCAGACAGAAAAACATTTCAAAAAATAAAGCTTTCATATTTCTGTTCATACAATAGAAGACTTGCTACACAAAGCAGAACGTCGCATAAACACTCTGACTAGTGCAGTCACAGCACATCAGTTTCAAATGCCACTGCAATTGTCAAGGCAAAACAATTGCCAAATCGAGTTTTTACTCATCATTTTACTTCTTGGACAAGATCTGTGGTATTTAATCTAGCCTTAAAATTCAAGCTTTACAACACTAGGCAGTTGACCAAGAAGATGAGTAACCGAGCATGGGTGGGCTCACGAACAGCTGGCCTCGCTGAAGCGGCCATGCCTCCTCTTCAGTGCACCACCACCTGCCTGCTGTCCCCGGCCCACATCCTTATTCTCCTTGCAACAGGCAGAGGAATAAGCCCGGATGAAATTCTCATCTGCAGCCAACTCCCCCCGCCCCCCCCCAAAGCCAGGAGATAGAAATGATGCAACTGGCCAGCGAGCAAGTCAAACAACAGCTCCACAAGCAAGGCATTGTGCAAGCCTGAATCCGCAGCTGCCCTCTAACATGGCATCTCCACGATGACAGCCACTGGCAGCACAGTGCAGTTTATCTCAACAGGAAGAATTTCTCAATACTTGAAAGCGTCTGCACAAGCCATCAGTAAACAGTTTGACAGGGTCAAGAACAACCACCACTGAAGAGCTGCAATTCTCCATTCTGTTGGAATTTTAGATGCAGTTTCTTTAACCCATCTTTTTCTATTAAAACACCCACTTACGAATCCTGCTTGATTATTAAACACTCAACAACTGGCAGCACCTAATCCCACCCTTCCACAAGCCTAGCATCTTACCTAAGCTCACCTCTACATAGATCTACTCAGACTTACCTCAGAACAAACTACTTTAGGCTTTGTCACAAAAGGGTTCAAGAACTTTCATAAGGAAATGCTGTCAGTCATATCAAATTAAGTAAGATCACCGTACCCAACTCTCAGTATCTCACACACAGCTATGCTCAACTTACTACACTTCACAGAGATGAAACTTTCATACTGAAAGCTACGCTCAATTTAACTTTGATGCTGGGATCTTCATATTCTTTAACTCAGAATACCAAGATGCACAAAATGGAGACCCCAGCATTTCCACAGTGCAGATTATCCGTTTGTCCTCAGAGCACAGAAAGGGACTGAACGACTTCCTGGAGCAGATGGGGGTTTAACTGGGTAGCAAAGGGAATTAGAGCATCACTCTTTTAACAAAAATCTTTTCACAAGATAGTAGATCTCAGAAACCATCACTAGCTCATCATTCATCTCAGGCTTCATCATTAGCAATTTTCTATGGTTAATCAAGTTTTTTTCCCCCCAGGTATAATTATGGTTATGTAGCTGCTATTTTGCTGACCATTGCTGTGTAGCTCGGTGAATTATTCTAGTGACTATAAAAATGATGCATCTGGGTCAATAAGGAATTCTGTTTCTAAACCTCTGGAGACCGCGATGCAATAAACAGTTTCTGTTTTACTTAGATGCAACTTCATTCTACTATTAAGACTTTTAATCACGAGGAATTATCATGTATAAATTAAACATCCACTTTGATCCATATTTTTACCTAATTTGTAGTGATTTCCTTGCAACATCAACATAATGGTACCAGGATTAAAAAATTATTTTCTGATGCTTACAGAGAAAACTTTTGCCGACACACAGCTTAATTGGTGCACTTGCTCATACAATACTCACGACTGATTTGCAACTGGAAAGAGTGGTGGCACTCATCTCTTAAAGTGCTGTCTCAGCTTTCTGAAGGACAGACTAAAGGGTCTGCCCTTACAATCCTGGAAGGGCAAAAGTTGACGACCTCAATGAGCCATCTTTTGGTAATGTAATGAGGAACCTCAAGAACACAAGAGACCTTCACGACAAACCAAACAGTGGATCCACATTTCAGGACAACACAAGCTCTTTTTCAACTTCTATGGCATTCCATCCCACTGCTATAACTGTTCCCTGCACACAGAAAAAAAAGAAAAGACATATGCTTGTTTCCCTTCCTTCTGCATTGCACAGTCTTCTTGACGTTTATCAAAGGTATTCCTCTGCAAGCCAGATGAAATCTGAGGCAGTCATTTAGACAGGCAGTAGATGGCTTCCATCACTTTTTTCAGATTTCAGAGCAGTCGGTCAAACTCAAAAGCGTACCTGCAGGCCCTTGCTAGGTTGGCAGCCATAAACCTTCAAAACACAAACCACAAGTCCTAATAATGCTATCTAGATCGTATTTTCTGCAAGGAAAGCAAGAAGAGAGCATGTGCTTTATTCCCCGATAGGTTAACAACATGCCTGCTCCATCCTGCAACAGTGCTTATGCCTCAATATTCACTTACACTTTCTTGCAGCGTATTAGATGTCCAGGCAAGTATGCAGCGAAAAATTCTATCCTTTCCCTCCAACAGCTCAGTTCCCACTTAAGGTGTCCATTTTGTCTCCATTTAAGTCAGTAACCTCAGCACAGGATTGTCAGAAGACGTTTTAGTTATTTTAGTGCACAGTCCAGTTACCTCTTCTGGCAGAAAAGGAGTGCCACTGTTTGCCCGATATTTCCCTTTTAATGAGGTAAACCAACTGTAATTCTTGTATTTATTATCAGTTGTCAAAGATGGAAAAGCTGTCACAAGGCTTAAAGCAGTCCAGAAAACTTCTGTGGCATACGTCTCACCTGGCTGTGGTATAGGTGCACAGACGGCCGCATCCAAGATGCTTTAAATAGGTCAGGGGAACAGCATCCTGGGGTCTCCTAACTACAAAGGAAATTCAGACATTCATACTCCAGGCAGGCAAACAATACTGTTCTGATAAACGCCACCTTCTGCATTGCCTTCAGAAACCACATCCTGCAGCACCTTCCCACCTCCCCTCCTCACAGCACTACGCCTAAAATATCTCAGGCGGCGGCAGAAATACAGAAGCAACTTGACTTACCAGGCATGTGTTGCTAGCCTAATTAGCAAATGTATTCCTAAACTGAAAGTTACGCAGCACAGCTTGATTTACCTTACTTCTGTCCTCATTTTGGCTGGGATAGAGTTAATTTTCTTCCTAGTAGCTGGTAGTGCTGTGCTTTGGATTTAGGATGAGAATAATATTCATAACACACTGATGTTTTAGTTGTTGCTGAGCAGTACTTACACCAACTCAAGGACTTCTCAGCTTCTCATGCTGTTCTTCCAGCAAGGAACCTGGGGGTGCACAAGAAGCTGGGAGGGGACACAGCCAGGACAGCTGACCCAAACTGGCCAAAGGGATATTCTGTACCATACAATGTGCTGAACAATAAAACTGGGGGGAGTTGGCCAGGGACTGGCAGCCCGCTGCTCAGGGACTGGCTTGGCACCTGTCAGCAGGTGGTAAGCAATTAAATGCATCGTGCATCACTTGTTTTGTATATTCTTTTATCATTATTATTTTCCCTTCCTTTTCTGTCTTATTAAACTGTCTTTATCTCAACCCACAAGTTTTACCCTTTTTCCCCCCCCAATTCTCTCCCCTATCCCACTGCGGGGAAGGGAGTGCATGAACAGCTGTGTGGTGTTTATCTGCCTGCTGGGTTAAATCACAACTTCTAAAGGGAAGCTTATTAACCTTAAACATCAGACCCTAATGTTTCAGTTTACGACACACTTAAAGGGAAAGAGCCTGAACTTTGTACTCATTTCCCCCAAAGAGGGAAAACTCAACCCGTACTGCTGGGTAGAAGCCAAGTCCTCTCTCCCTGTGCACACACTTCAAGCAGCTAATTAGGTATCCGAATAAACTTGACCTTTCCTTGGATCATCGGGTATGTACAACATTAAACATCTTTGAAAGATACTTTTAGTAACTGTCATTGTTTCAGCATTATACCAGATTTAAATGCTATGTCATTAGAAATAAAAACGTGTCTCTCTTGCTTTAACACATTTCATGCATTCCCCCTTTTCCAACTTCAAGGCTTTTGTTTCCACACAAAGGAATGAATCCCAAACTCCCAGTCAGCTCGCTCTTAACGCAAAAGATCAGTGGGGTGTACAACTTAAACTACCTTTCTGCAAGCCAGAAATGTCAGGACTAGCAGGTTTTAGCACTTCAAGAAAGATGTGGGTCTTTCCAACTGCAGATACCAGCACCAGCTCTCCATCCACTGCACAGACACTGCCTTGACTGCACTTCCAGCACAGTTGAATTTAACAGCAGAAGTCTCTGAACTCTACTCTACGCACAACACAGGGGATAAAGCTGCTTAAGTTTACCAGGGGTTTGCAGCCATTACCTTCCTTTGTTGATTTCTACACAACTGGCTGAAGTTAACACCAGCCACTAAGTTACATGCTACTGATCGCCCATTAAAGCAGCGTGCCATCAAACAAGCCAAAGTGCAGAGATAAAAATTAGGATTTAAAAAATATTTCTATTAGAAAACTCCTCTTCCTTTCACTGCAAATCTCACTTGTGTTTTTAGACCACCTGATCTACACCGGTAGCAAAGAAAGTTTTAATAGCACAGAACCCTTACCAAGATGGAAGACCTCAGTCTTTCAGCAGATCAGTACTTTTTCACTAAAACACAGGGTCTTCTAAGGATCTTTCGGAGGACCGGAGCCATAGCATTCATTGTTGCCAGTGCTGTGGCCACCATACCTCATCATTGCTTACAACCACCATACCTCATCATTGCTTACAACCACCATGAAGCAGAGGGCTAACTCTCTGAAAAAAATCTGTGAAATTTTCCTGCCATCATTTTAAACAGGCAAGTCTAGGAGATCTGAAATGAGCTGAAATGCTGAGGAATGGACCCTCTTGGCAGTATTACTGAAATACGTATGACCTCAGGGCCTCAAGGGTATTCTTGGAATTGAAGGAAAAACAGTAAGAGATCATAGAATGGTTTGGGTTAGAAGGGATTTTGGAGATCATCTAGTTCCAGCCCCCTTGCCATGGAGGGGGACAGCTGCATTTCTGTCTTGTAGGATGACAGAAGGCAAGTACCTAACAAGACACTAATGGTAATATCCCCTCTCTTGGTAACATCACCCAAGCAAATAATGTGATATATAACCAGCAACTATAGCTAAGAAATTTCAGCCTTACTCTGAGGGAAGGTCCACAGAGCTCTTCACCAACTTGAAGCAAAAGCTGGAAGATGCTACTGATCTGTCCCAACAAAGGCAGGCTACTTTTACAACATACTAAACATATATATAAATCTAACTGCATAATGTTCGCTAGAAGATCTTAGGAACAAAAGACTGCTACAGCCTGCAGTAGTATGTGTGACTATGAAACGGTCAGTCAATGTAAAAGGCTCTTTGTGTCTCCATTGATGGTCCAAAGTCTGATGAACCCAATGTCAACAAATGCCAGCAATGCACGTGGCAGCCAAAACCTGACTTCCACGGAAAGCGTACTGCTACTGGCATTCAGCATCAGCACACAGTGCTATTTGCCTGCTGTGACCTAGACTGGTAAGGTTCCCAAGGCTCCATGAAGCATCAGGAAGACAAACATGTCTTAGCACAAAACAGAGGTGGTGGTCTTTAGGGATACTGACACAGATTAGCATCGACTCTCCCTTTCACCAGTGGAGCAGGATATCGTCAAGTCCATCACACCTCTGTCAACAGATGCACAGGTAGACACTCAGACAGTCATTAATCAAGACCACGCAGTTCAGCCTTGATCACTTTAACCCTCCTGTGACAGCGCAAGGCTGCTGTGGATCTATCCGTAACCATACCAACATAAAAAACTGTGTGCCTGAACTGTACCTTCCCACAAAAAACTGTCTTCCCCCATCAGATTCAGACCAACTTCTGACAAATTACTGCTGCCTCTCCTCCAATTAAATTCTCGATCTTCTCTGAATTAACTTTATAGGCATCTTCCACATTCCTTCTGCTTAAATGCGAAGTTCCTCCCCTCTACTAATCAGGGTTGAAGAAGGCCAGAATCTGTTAAATGCCGTCTTCATACAGCTGGAGTTAGTCATTAAACCCTCCCCACTAACACTGATGGCAAGCTGCCTTCATTTACATACCCAATCAATGTAACAGAGTAGCCTCTGAATACAGAGAACAATGCGTTAACAGTAAGGAAGGTTCAAAGTAGTAATACACTAAAATCACAGCATGACAGACATCAGTAAGACATCAAGTGGGGGGACACACAGGACATGACACAACACGGACAAAACACCAAGACTGTTGTGTAAGGACAACTCCATGCAGAGTACCAGAAGAATCATTAAAGCTTCCAACCTTGGGGAATTTTAAGGGAAATTAAGACAAAGATCCATCAGATATGACATAATTGATTTTGCCACAGGGCAGAGAAGATAGAATTGTTTGCTACAGCATACTATAAAGTTCTTGCCTGTTATGACAGCCAGCTGGCTTTCTCACCTTCCTAACGAGTGTGTATTCATCCACTCGTTCACAAGGTACTTCAAACTAAGAGTTTTTGGGTAGGAATCTGGTCTATTCTCAGTTTTTTATACTATCTACTACAAAAAGGTCACAGTACAGAACTCTGATCTTTGCAAGGAAGAACAACAACAACAAAACTACAAAAAATTGGAAAAACACCCCACCCCACTCCCACTCTCCCTCAACCACTCAAAAATATCTCAGGGAGGTGACTAAGGATGACACTCACAATCCAACATTGAACTATTTTTTTCCATTTAGAGTGTCTTTCACAAGTGTCTTCCAGCCAATCCAGCTCCAGCCCCTGAGGAAGCACTTGCCAATGTAAGCTGGATTCTTCACTTCAGCACTGCGCTAACACAACCCTACAACCTGGGACCATGAGTTCAATATCAAGTTGCAGTTTAAGGCAACATAAATTCAGGCCAACCTTCAAGCGACAGGGCAGTATATTGTACTTGTCTGCTGTACATGTGTCTGCATATAAATGCAAATAAAGCTCTCAAAGCGCAACAGTGATTATTACTGTTATTATCCAGTTAGATTGCAGGTTAGTCCAGCAAATCTTAAATTCTAGTCTGTTTGAAACAGTACATAAGAAATTAAGTACATCACATCCACTTGGCAGAAATGGATAAAATATTAACTATTACAGGCAAATAGGCCAAGGGCCAAGATTTACTGCAGGTACAGCAAAGATTTTTGGAAGTTGCTTACTTCCTTAGCCAGGCTATTCGGGAAATAACCCATACCTTAATTTTTGGTTTTCACACTTCCGTGCTGTAAGAACTGGAGAGGCATGGCCCAACTTTCCCCACAACAAGCTGCCCTTAAAACTTAGGTCCATACACCCCTTCTCGTACTGTCCCTTTTTCTCCTTGCCAACCTCCACCTCTAAATCCTTTCAGCCTTTGGGATGTACGTAGAGACCATGCCCATAAAGCAGCTGGAGGCCAAAATAATGGGATGTTCATATGATCATCTTCAGTCTCACCACTAGCTATAAACTGTGTAAGAGAGAATGGCTTTTTAAGATCACAATCTTTTTGCCTGGAAACGCAAAGAGAGAAGGCATAATCTTATTTTTCTGCACTACCACTAACTTACACCTGTTCATAGTGGTTGGTTGTGACAGAAGTACAACCCAATGCTAGGCTTAGGAACACCATTCAAGACACTAATCTAGAAGAAATTTCAACAAACTAGTCATTGCAACAGTTCTGGAAGTTTCACTTTAACTCTCCCTCTGTCCTATCACCACACTTTGGGGGTGAAGCATGCAGCTGAGGAAGGACAAGCAGAAAAATGGTTTAGGTATCATAAGACTTCTTGATACACTCTATAAAGAACGAACATGATTTTGAAACATTCAGACAACTTCCTATTCTTCCTAGCTTTACTGTTCAGAAAAACTTGAATTACCTTACATTTAAACAACTTTTACATTTTGCAACTACAAAAGGTTTATCAAAAGTTTTGATAACCTTTCTCTCCACACATGAAAAGAAAGTTAAAATAGCACAACTAAACCTTCCTTTAGATTTTATTCACCAGTGTCAAACCACACAGATGAAGCAGAACAGCTATTAGAAATGGACATTTCCAAGAAAGAAATGCAGAAGAAGGTACTGCAGCAAACTAAGAAACACAGTGCTTGTTTATATGCATGTTTCAAAGCAGAACTTCCAGTTTTAATTAAAAAAATGCTAATTTTGAAACAGATTTTAGAGCACCACAAATTTCTTATTAATGGAGGATGAAGCCTTAAAGCAAAATACACTTTACTGCATTAATGTCAAGTGCTTGATTGTTTTGACAGTTTGTAGGACAGATTTAATAGAGTTTTCCTACATATTATGCATCCCAGCTCTTTTGCATATAGCAAGAGTACCTTTAAAGGAGGTTGTACATATTGAATGAAGTTTTGGCAATACAATCTGACAAGTTGTTGAAGCTAGACAGATGTATCCCACCAACTCAGGAGACAATGTTGTCAAGAGATGCTTTCATATCATAATTTCATATTACACTTGCACATGTTCACACCCACACACTGAAGACCACTTATGTATTCCCTCTTTTTCCAAACTAAAATTTATTTAACTCAATAACCCACAGAACACAAATAACTAGCTAAGATTAGTCGTGCATGCTGTTCTGGTTCATGTAATCAAAAATAACTAAGAATACTGCTAACCATTCCAGAAATATTAACTCCTCATTCTCTAAGACTTCAGTGCAATAATGAAAAAGAGAGAGCTGAAAGGAACCTTCACTGTTTAAAGCATAATCTATCAGGGAATCTTACTTTCTTCAGTTCATGTCTATTAAATATAGAAGCACTGCAGCTCTTCTAAACAAGTCATCCGAGTATTACACATTAGGGTCTTTTGCTCCTTAAAAGGCCTTCAGAAATCATTCACTTAAGTCTTATGCCTCAAAAGATTGAACTTTGGCCATTATCCACAAACTATTAAGTATTTCACCCAAATGAAAGTGCTGTAAATTTCCTCCTCATGTTCTCATCATAAGTTCTCTAATTCATGTAAGAAGTTTCATAAGAAATTCCAAGTTGATCTCCCTTTTGCAGGAGCCCCCAAGGCTCAAGCTATTTTTTGCTTGTTCTATCTTCATCTTAACTGGCAGGCACGTCATGCTTGATAATCCAAAATCCGCACTTTGAGAACTGGATCATCTGTTTATAACACTACTTTTTTCACCACTGCCTCATCCTGCACCCTTCACACAACTACACTGAAAATTTCTATTGTACAGTGTTCAAAGCACATATGGTAAACTGAGGAAGAACCACTGCATCTACACAGGTTAAGTAGTTGTGAATCATCTCTATGCCACAACAGTGTCAATAAATACTTACAATTAAACGAGGAGTCAACCAGGTTGAGGAGTCAACTGGTATTTTCAGGAAACAGCTAAAGATTACTCTGAAAAGCAACATAGCCTTCAGATTTGTTCCCACTGGTTTTCCAAGTAGGGAGTCAATCAGTGATTCCAAATGCCTCCCACTTTGCTGTACAGTTATCAGGTTGTAGCAAGGTGAGTGTTGGTGTCTCTTACGAAGTAACAAGAAACAGGACACAAGGAAATGGCCTCAAGTTGCATCAGGGGAGATTTAGGCTGGATATTAGGAAAAATGTCTTCACTTGTTTAAAGGGCTGTCAAGTATTGGAACAGGCTGCCCAGGGAAGCGGCTGAGTCACCATCCCTGCAGGTGTTTAAAAGACATGTAGATGTGGTACCTGGGGGCATGGTTTAGTGGTGGACTTGGCAGTGTCAGGTTGCAATTTGGAATCAATGATCTTAAAGGTCTTTTTCAATCTAAATGATTCTACAGTTCTGTGATTTCAGCCTGGAGCTTTGGCTTTGATCCACTGCAGCACCTTTACTACCAAGGTGTTTCCAGAAAATTCTAGATCATATCACTTAAAGCATCATCTGATTTTGAAGACTTCAGAACAAAGTTTAGATTTACCCCAGGTCAAATACCTTACTTTTCCTAGATTCTGCATGAAATGATTAGATTTGACTATGGAAGGTTATTTAAATAAGAATCTCGAAAAACTTGATTTCTTCATGCTTCCCTAACGCACACTTCACGACCTTTACAAGGCTATCTTTTTCCATCAAGAGAACTACTTTGGTTCAAAAGGCCCGCTGTTGAAAGTTTACTAAAAAGCATTCACGCTTATCTAGAGTAGCAGAGGAAAAAAAAAAATTAGAGATGTGGTTTCATAACAGGTCTGAGTAAAGCGAAGTCTGCTCGGCCACGAAGAGCCAACTCCACCCTCCCCCAAACAGCTCATGCTCCTGACCCCATTCCCTCTGTCAGTCGCACTTGCAGAGCCAACCAGCTGAACGACACGAAAACTCTTCCTTCTGGTTTCTTCACTTTTCAAAGAAATTAATCCCCTGAGCTGATGACCAGGCTTCCAGCATGCCAGTGCCAGCACCCGGGTGGGGGCTAGACAGCAGAACCTCCAGCCAGGGTGCAGGATCAGCTCCACTTGTGCCAAGGGAAGCCCCACCCTAGATGGTGAATTTGCATCTGCCTTCATTACATGGCAATTAAACCCAAAAGCGGCAGGGATGCCTCTTATGAAAAGCTGCACCTGAAAGCCTGTTTCATCACTTCATTCAAAAACTGCCTCAGTTTACTTCCTTGTTGCAAGTTCAACATGAGCATATTTTCCCCCAGAAAACAATTCAGCACCCACTGTACTTCGTATTTCTCAAGAAGGAAATACAGCCTTTAATGGCCCACATTCATATACTTTTGGTAAACTTAATAATCATAAATCTCGTTAAGAGGCCTACCAGGCAACACACAACACTGACTTAGTCCACCTTCTTCCCTTTTTCCCCATCCCATATACCCTTACTTGCAGATAGCTGCCATTGGTGTGCAAGAACCGTATAGGAAAGCAGATGCCCTGACCAGGATTGGCAGAGAGAAAAATTTAAGCACCACCACCTCCCAAGCTCAGGAAGCACATTTTAGTTTCTCACCATTATCAAATTCACAACAAATTCAGCATTCACTTCAAATGCAGGCCTTGGAAAACAAAAGGAAGCTTCTCCATTCCTTCAGGAGACAGGTCCACAACTGACAAGGGCAGCTTCACATATGTACCATGCTCCATCTCTGCAGCTTCCAATTTAGAATAATTTGAGATGACACCAAGCCATTTTGACTCATGCAGGATTCGCAGAGCTTGAGTGCATTATGAACATCCCACAGAGAAGCTGTTTCGATTTAGGACTGAATACACAATTAAGTTGAGCAGTTTTTAAAATATGCCCTTGAAAGTCACCTTCAGAAAAGCTACAGGAAATTAATCGCAATCAGTAGTTTATCACATTGTAGCCTGCTCTTCTAATCCCAAGCGTGTGGTTATGCTGTTTCCACAGCAGTGTGTACTGCAGAGGTGGTTGGTTTACCCAGAACCTACACTTAAGGCAGTGTAGTGTATCTAAATGAAGAACTTCAACTTTATATAGCTTATAAATTACAGGATCTACATTTCATTTGGTTTCTCCTGTCGATGTTAACTCTAAGTTGAGTAATCAAATACCAAAACACTCAAATATGCAAGCAAAACCTGTAAGCGTTACCGTTAAGATAGATGGGAGTAGGCACTTTAAGAGTTAATGCTGGAACAGTGTCCTCAAATAACCCAACTGTGGCTTGATATTACAGCTGAACATGCTGCCTCTAGTGCTTCCAGCTACTGCTATCAAATGCGCTGTAGCAACTTTCACTGTTGAACGGCTAGTAGTCAGTCACACTGAAATGCAATTAAAGCTGGCATTTCCAGCCTCATTTCAGTCCCCTGGTAGCTGCAACCTTTCCTTTTAGCAGCAATGCTGCAGCCCGGCACAGCAAATGCAGTCCTAACGAGAGAATTGCTGTGAAAATAATCTTGGCACTTATTAGGGAACTCGGCAAAATTGTAACCTTAGGTATCAGCTGGATCCTGAACCACTCCATTTTCCTGTTAAATCTCAGGCTTTCCAATGCTGCGAACACAACCAATTCCGTAAATCAAATTACAGCACACAACAGCAGTAATTTCTCCCTTCCTTCTCTCTTGACATTTACACGGGCAATTTATTGCCTGCTAAAATTACCACTTCCCTCCGTCCAATATCAAAGGGATACCTCCTCAGGGTGGCATACTACTGTGCAAACAGATGCCATCTTTCAGAAGCTAAAAGCAAAGCCTCGTCTCCAATTTACAATACAGACATGCCAATACTCAAATAACTCATGTTTCTGAAAACAGTAACTATGTTTTGTCCTCACAATTATTCTTACTATTTACAGGTAGGTATTAAAGGTACTACTTTTTCTGCCTTTCTTGCTTTTATGCAAAGTGGAGGGAGGGAAACTGTTCTTTAGCTTAATACTATCACCTGGAAGCCTTTACTATAAATCTAACCTTGACAGATGATTTTGTTCCATCATAGGGTTTTTGCTACCTGCATGCCACAGACCATGACTACTTCAGCCTGCAGTATGGACTGCTCTCCACCTACACAAAAAAGTTGATGTATTTAGCTGGGGAAGAAAACAGGTAAGTCACCACTAACTTAACTGGATTTCCCCCTCAGAGCTATAAACTGAGCAGGAGCGCATCTTCAGATCACCAGTCCAAGTGTGTAAAATTCAAAAGAGAATTCAGATTTCTGCAAGTATATCTGTAATACCAGCCACACAAGTTATCTGAACAGCAAGAAACTAACCAGGCTGAGATAGTGGCCTGAGAATGAAGCAGCTGATCCAAACACCACCTCCCTGCTTATGTTAAATCCCTTAATTCAATATGATACAGAGAATCCTAGTAATAAGCTACTTTAAAAGATGAACTAAGAAACCTCTTCTGTCATACAGGCATCTGTGGTCTGAAATTACTTATTTCTTCTATAAACAAAAAGAACGTAACTGAGCGCAAAGCATTTTGGACAACTATATGCTGCTTTTTAGAGTGGCTGTTACTCTGAAGACGTTCAGAAAATCTTAAGTTTTGCTTAATTTATTTTCATGCAAATCTATTACTTCCAATTATATTTGGGATATATTACATTACGACCAGAGTACAAGTATGAAGATTCTTTTTAGTGAAGGCAGTAACTTTGTTAAAATTTTATGCTTGGTCATGCGCAAGACAGATCTCCCCTGCCACCACATCAAATCTCGAGTAGCTGGTTCACTCTGGTCACTCAGCAAACAACAATCGAAGTCAAGTTCCTTCCATCGTGAAACTATCAGATTTTGGGATGAAATCCATCTGATTTCTACCCAGCACCTCACAGAGACAACCACACTTCCATAATGGAACTTAACTTTCTTAGACCAATTTAAGCCTGAGCAAAACCCAAAGGAGACATTCTTGTAGCATCATGCCACAACCTGTATGCTACATCCACACATAATTGGCCTTGCTCACCGAAACACAAGTCCCAAAGTTCCTGGCAAGTACTTTGTCTGCATTTCAGAAAGTATATCTGCCTGGGAATTCATGAGGCTTCCACTGTGATCTCTCCCATCAGCAAATACCAGTTTCACATATGAAAGGGCTGATGGTGGTGTTGAAAGATAGAGGGAGTGTATTCAAACAAGCAGACTCCTGAATTTTCTGTTCCGAGAACTATTATATCAGAATACCACTCCCAACCTAGAGTCTATCTGACAACAACACTGGGATAAGAATAAAATTTAATGTAAGAAACATGGGCTTAGCATGAAGCTAGTACAAGATTCAGACTCCGTTTCACCAGTCCCCATGGAGGACGTGTCTGGCCATTACTATATTTGCTCATAACCTGAAGGATCCGCAAAATTGTTGAATCATCAACTGTAGGGAACAGCTCACTGCTTGAAATATGTCATCAAACGTGACTGAAAGAGACATGGGAAAAAAAAAAAGCTTGCCATTTTCTGATTAGCTTCATCTCAAACACCATACAAATTCCAAGGAGAGCACGCAACTCCACAGAGCAGGTCACCTAAGCATTTATGCTAACCTATAAAACCGTAAACGTTTTACAACTTACCAGAGATCGCCTCCCTCATTCCAGGGTCAAGATTAATGTTAATGGCAAAGCAATGTAGCTTCCTACTTGTAGAAGGAAATTTAGAAAACATTTCCTTCCAGTCCTTCAGATTTTGGAATTATTCCCCACCTCAATGAACATTTAGCTCTGTTGAGATGTTGCATTTTCCCCAGAAGAAACGCTCTTCATTTTCTGCTACCCAAAAGCTTGTCCTAGGAAGAGATTAGATCCTTTCTTACTCAGAGTTCAAATAATATTCTTGCCATCGTAATACAGACTTACTCAAAAGCTTCTCTGAAGCCAAACTAAGTCACTACCCTCCCAGACTTTAGGAGGCATACTTGGATAAGCAGGGGACTCAACCTAAATCTCACAGTTTAACTTTCTTGTTTTTCTAACAGCTTTACAACATGGAAGCAAGACTCCAATGACCTGTTTCTACTGCTTGAACTTTTATGTAAGTATCTGCCTAGAAGTTTAATGTTCCTGTATTATAAGAAGAGTAACTTCGCAGTTTTAAAATGCAAGATTTTTACCTAAGAGGGAATTGTCAAGGGCAATGAAAGGAAAACTACAGTGAACCAGAATTTTTTTCTGTTCTTAATTCCATGTTCATACAACTTGTAGCTGATCTAACAAAACTGATCATGTCCCATCAAGCCTAATACCACGCTAGTGTCTGACAACTTTAGCTGAAGAAGATCAGCAGTACGTAGTAATAGATATTAGGTAACTTTTTGCCCATCCTTTCCATATGAATATCATTGCTCAAAACATCACCGACCAGGTTAAGAAAACTGTACTATTTCTTCTGGTTTTCCTCAATGGAGTATAGACCCTACTATCATCTGAGTTTTCCACTGCTGCCTGCCATTGCCAACAGATAAAAGACCAAAGCACAGCAGTACACCCAGTCCCCATCACAGACTTCTAAAGGACAGAATTTCAGGCATTCTTCCTTCCCACTTACGCTGCCCATTGCTTGTTTTCACCAGAGCTCAAAAAAACCCAAACACATAACACACAAGATACACAACAAAACTGACTACAAGAAGTGATGTCAAATACACTATGCAAACTGATCAATCTACTACTCACTGTTCCCTTCAGGGATGAGACAAATTCATCATCCTTTTTACAGCATGCTGTCTCAAATTCAGGCTGCAGTTACATGCAACATCTAAGAAACAGTTCTGCCTATATATCCTATTGCTTTGATCCTTAGAAAAGCTTTTTTTGGGGGGGTTCTTGCTGCTGAGTGCATAAGAAAGATTACTGATTTAGTCACTACTTTAATGTAAAACCCCCTTTTATAGAAGCAGTGTCCCTCTGTAGCATCTTTTTTTGTTTCCCCAACCGCACATTACCTTCGACATCGATCTACGCTTTTAACTTTGATCGATGCGGATAGCTGTGCTACAGCTTACTCCCCTCTGCTTTAAGAACACGAACGTCGAAAGCGCTGAAGCTGTTTTCCATCAAACACAGCAAATGCGGGAGGAGAAAGGATTACAGGTGTGGGCAGCTACAGAACAAAACCCCCATCAGCTACTCCAGCCCGGTGCTGGACGCTTCCAGGAAGTTCTTCGCCGTCGCTTGGCCCCGCCGGGCTGCCCCAGCGGCGCCGTGCGGAGCCAGGCGCTGCCGCGCCGGGACACGCCGCAGGGCCGGTGGGAGCCCAGTGCCGTCGCCGCGGCTGAGGGGCTTCTACGGAGCGGTGGGAGCCTGGACAAACGGGCAACGGGGCAACCGGGCCGCCCCTCGGCGCTTCCGAGCCGGCTCTAAACCCCGCGCAGGGGCGCGTCCGGAGGGCGCTGGGTCACGGCTCCCCTGAGCCAGCGGGACCGCAGCGTGCCCGCATCCCCCAGCGGTCCCGCGGCCGGCGAGCCCCCTCCCGGGGCGGCGGCAGCGCTGCCAGCACCCACCGCCTCCCGCCGCCCCGGGCCGCTCCGCCGGGTACGGCCCTCGGGGCAGGCGCGGCCCGGCCGGCAGCGGGGCGCGAAACTTCCTCTGAAGGGCACGGCGGCCCCGCAGCCCCGGGCCCGCAGCGCGCTGCGGCGCCGCCATGGCGGGGCCCGCCCGCCCGCCGCGGCTGCGCGCTCCCGGCGGCGGGAAGCGGCCCTCCCTCCCCGCCCCGCCGCCGCTGCACCTGCTGCCGCGGGGGAGGGCGATGCGGCGGAGGCCGCCGGGCCGGGCCGCGCTTCCCCGCGGGCGGAGGGGCGCTGCGGAGCCCGGGACGGCCCGCCCGCACCAAAGTGCGGGGGGGGGGGGGGGGGGGGGGGGAAGCGCCGCACCTCAGCCCTAACGGCCCGCCACCCCCCCGCCCCCCTCACGGCGGCGCCCCGCGCTCACCCACGCTCCGGTAGCCCAGGATCGCGATCTTGCGGGACTTGGACGGCGGCATCTTCTCCCCGCCCGGCTCCGAACCACATCAAGGGCGGCGGCAGCGGTCGCGGCGGTGGAGGCGGCGGCGGGCGGCGGGCGGCTGACGGGGAGCGGGGCGCGCCGCCAGCGACATGCGGCGGGGGGAGAAGGGGGAGGGGCGGCGGAGCGGCGGGCCGACCGCACGGGACCCGCGGCGCCTGGCAGCAGCGGCGGCGCCCGCCCCACGTGACCGCCGGGCTCGCCAGCCCCTCACGTACCTGTGCGTCACGCGTCACAGGCCAGAGCGGCGACCTCGCCGCCGCTGGGAGCCGGCGCCAGGCGCCGCGAAGGGAAAAACTCTCTGCGTCATGCCTTGCCGCCCCCCCCCGCCGCCCGCCGATTGGGCGGCGCCGCGGCAGCGCGGGCGGCGATTGGCGGAGAGCAGCGGCTGCGGTAACAGCCGGCGTTCAAAGAAAAGGGCGGGGCCGCCGAGCAGAAGCGAGCAGGGACGCGGATTGGGCGGAGGGAGCCGGAGAGTCCGCGCGTGCGCGCTGTGGTCGGCGCGCGGCCGCTTCAGGGGCCGTGGGTGCGCTCCGCGCTCGCGGGCTCGAACGGCCACCGCGCCGCTCCGCTCAGGGGAGGCGGCCCCGCCCCGCCCCGCCGCTGAGGGGGCGCGGCCCGCCCCGGTCCCGCCGCGGGCTCCAGCGGCCGCCGCGCCGCTGAGGGGAGGCGCCCCAGCCCCGGCCCCGGCCCCGCCGCTGAGGGGAGGCGGCCCGGCCCCGGCCCACCTCAGGCTCCGACGTCCGCCACGCTGCTGAGGGGCGGCTGCCGGGCGCTACCCGCTCCCGGGGGCCTCTCCCCGGCCAGACGGCTGCTCGACGGGCCGGTGAATCGGGTTGGGTGCTGCTTCTGGGTGGGGGGCGTCGCCCTGCGGCCCGCAGCGCCACAGGCTGCCGGCGGGGTTCGGCTCCCCTGTCACAGGGCGGCGGGGAGGCAGCTGGCCCCGGCCGCGCTCGCAGCCTGTAGTCCCGGAGGCTCCGAGGGCACCGCCGTCGGGCCGGCTGGCCCCAGAAGGGCTCTGCTGGACTGTGCCGTTCATTTACACCATCTCAGTGTCTCTTCAGAGCATTTCCTTTACACGCAGATAACTTCGGGGGAAGCATCGGATCGGAGCATCTAAAACTGCTGACAATTGCATGTGAAGAGCTCTGTGTGTGTGGAAAATCTTCATCAAGAGATTCAAGCGGTGCTGAGTTTTCTGCTTTTTTAAAAAGTGCTGCGTGTGCTGCTAATGGTGACTTCAGCACTTAAGGGATGCAGAATTTAAGTGAGAAATACATGAACAGATAATTAGTCTTCCCCCCCGGCTACTTTGAATTCACTTTTGGTAATATTTACCCATTCCACATTTCCTGAAAAATTAATGTTATTTAGAAATTCTATGTGCATCTTGGCATTTTGGGGGGTACACTGCTATCTAACATAGCTATGCTAGGGTACAACTCTGATACAACTAAACCAACCAAACAGCTTGATGGTATTAAGAGAGATGGATCATCACCTTCTCCCTGATCTCAACCATTACATTCCCATGTACTACCATTCATCTAACTTCGTAAGAGGGCAGGGAACTAAACCAAAATTTCCCATGTACTACCATTCATCTAACTTGGTAAGAGGGCAGGGAACTAAACCAAAATTTGTACACAAAAGTGACTTGCTTCTGAAGAAACAGACAAGCTTTAAGGAGGTAGCTGCATTTTTTGGGCTAGTCTGATTATACCCTTCATCTTCTGGATTATGGGATCTTGAAGGCTACTGGTAACCTGTGCAACAGCAGGCATGTCAGCTTTTAGTGAACAGGTACATGACGAAAGGAGAATTATTTCATGAGAAAACAGGGTTTATGCATTTTGTCAGTGATAGCTGTGGTGTATAGCATTCTGCATGCTCCTCCATGGCCAGCCTTTCTCTTTTCCACACACTACAGTACAGATTCTTACTTAATCACAGCTCTGGAGCACCATACCGTAGGGATTGGTGCGATCGTACCACACTGATGGATTTGGTGGGCCTGCAGAGAGTGAATACTATGTGGAAATCCTGTCTTTGTGAATAGTGGTATTGTTCAAAGCTCTCCCAAGAGATGTGGAGGGACAGTCCTGCCTGGTGTAGACCCTTTTTGCCTGGTGTGTTTTAAAAGACACAAGGATTGCAGTAGCCATAATCCTGCAGGACCATCCCTTGTGTATCTGCAGCACTCAGGGAGGCCGTGTCATGGTCCAAAATTTGGGCTATTTACTGAGCCAGAGGACTGAAAGAACGGAGATAAGAGTTACCATCCAATGACATAAATGGGTGTGGAAGCATCAGTGAAGTTTGTGGTAGTTAGGCTTTCAACTTCCATAGCCTTGCAGTTCTTGTTACTTGCCTGACGTATTTAGGCACCGTGCTTTTCGCTCTGCTGAAACCTAATGTGCATTTTCAGAAAATATAGCAGACATGCTCACGGCAAGCATCACTATTTTTTAATTAGCTCGAGTTCCTGGTTTTGATCGCTCCTTGACACCCCACTTCTCTTGATGAGGTCTGTTCCCTTACTCTTTTTCTTACCCCACTCACCTCTTGGACCCTTGTCTATGTATTTATTTTGGTTCTGTTAACTTGCACTAGGTCACTCTACACTCATTTAGGAGAGCTCACTACTGCAGGGTTTCTGCTCCCTGACTACAGCTGCTTTATTTACTACCTCTACTTGCAATAAAGTTGTTCCGCCCAAGGATACCCTCCATGCTTGCCCAGCCTGCGCTGCAGCAGGAACACAGAACCCATCCTTCCTGGGCACAGGTGTTTCTTAAACTTGCAGAAAAAACTATGACTTTCTTTCTTCCACTGGTTCTTTGGAAGGAATTGGCTAATAATCCTTATTCCACCATGATCACCTAAGTGCGTGCTTCATTCTGGCTTGACTGGGACACTCAAACTGCAGGCAAATACAGAGCTCTCGGGGAACTTTGTTGTTTCTCCATGCTCTGGGACTCGGTGATATTGCTGAGTGGCCTTCGAGAGCACTCTGGCATACTGCTACTCGAGCGGTAGCAGCTTGAGCAGAGACAAAAGGATCTGGAGCGCAGTAGGGCTGTCACTGCGTTTCTCCTGCCCAGGCGAAGTTTAAATGCTTCCCGGAGTGTGCCCTGGCACAGAGGGAGAGCTACCTGTGGCTGTGAGTATCTCATCAGGCCACTGTGTCTTATTTGAACTCTCACGGTTTATGTGTTTAGGACTGAACGGCTTTGCTAAGTGGCCCTTCACTGAAATTCTCTTCCTCTCTAACAACCTAAGTGTG
This sequence comes from Falco peregrinus, assembly GCF_023634155.1. Classification (NCBI taxonomy): domain Eukaryota; kingdom Metazoa; phylum Chordata; class Aves; order Falconiformes; family Falconidae; genus Falco; species Falco peregrinus. Next base: position 57,455,873 of record NC_073725.1, on the reverse strand, counting down.
ATGTGCAGGTTGTGATTTCACAGGGCAGCGTTCTGTAGCAGCCGTAGCTTTAGTGATTAGGGCTTTGCCTGTGCGCCCCGTGGTCCTACTCCAGCTTCTTTGTTTCTACAGTGTTTGCAAGTTTTGCTGTGAACTACAAAGGGGCTCAGAGAACTTTGGGACAAGTGACGTACACCACATACCTACACACTGGCTGTATTCCAGCTTGCTTCGTATCTCACTTCACCAGATACTCCTTCAAATCAAATGTAGCCTTTGTATCAGTTCAGATGATAAATTACATTCATTTTATTGTAAATGAGTTAACAACAGGCATGGTCAGTGAATGCCACGCATCAGGTACAGCCTAGGTTCCAAAAGAGAGAATACTAAAAGGGAGAACCACAAGCACCGATGGAGTATGTGTATGGAGAGAGATCAGGAACAGATGCTGAGGAACGCTGCAAAAACGGAACATGTCTGTCTTGTTGCCTACATCTCCTTTTCTCTGATGGAGGAAAAACCATGATGAATTTCATGTAGTAAATGTAACTCGACAGCCAAGTATTTTTAGGATAATAGAGTGCACACAAACCCACGAACACGCTGCTACTCAGATTCCAAATGCAGAATAGCTCTGACTTGCACATTCAATTCCTGTAACAGCACTTACAGTATAATTACCTGCTCTGTCCTTTGGCAAATCAGGACCTTCCCCAGGAGTTTTTTGAAGTGTGTCCAGTGTTTGCGTTGGGCGTGCTTCCACAGGTACAGCACAGACTTTGCTGCCCACAGAGGTTACAAAGTACATTCAGTTCAATCTTAAAACTTGTTCCTACTCCCTCCTGGACTTTCACAATGATCACATTTTCCAGTATTCAGTTAGGAACACTGGCAAAATGTGAGTAGAAGCAAATTCCACAGGGGCTAGTGACATCCCAGGCTAGTGCCATACTGGTCCTGTTATGCAGCTGGCAGGGACATACTACTCCTATCTAAAGAAATGAGTTCGATGTAGGAGCACAAGTCACCTCCTGTTCCCATTGCTTCAGTGGGAACAGGTCTGACTGCAATCAGCATAAAACAAACTGGTATGAAGAAAGTGACTTTCAAAACTGTGTTTAAGACCTGAAGTTAAGAGTAAAGAGCAGAGTCTCTGCAGAACATTCTTTTTGCATGAATGTGGGTATCTTATGTGAGTACCAGGGCAGTACTAAATTATTTGGAATGACATTCTCCTCTGGAAATTACTCTAGTAAGTGTTCGATATGGGTGACAGTTCATAAAAACTTTTGAAGAAAAATGGTTACTTTTAAAACTGACCAGAGAGCTCAGTACGAGCAGTTAAGACAGCCTGCTGTGCGACACGGTGAAGTACACATGGTTTCACTTCTAGTTGGACCAAAACTGAAATACTCCCAACTTACCCTATGCTCTCCCAAATGGTGGCAAGGAAGGTTCTCAAAGCAATGCGCAGTCTTGGAACCGTTTCAGTCGGATTGCTGTCGTCTGCTGTGAGGACAAAAGCTCAGGCCTTGTCACCAGGAAAGTGAGCCTGGTTCTTTCTGCGTTAGCCAAACATTCCCAGCAGAATAATATTCCTTAGGAAAAGAAGATGAATAGGCCTCGGATACACAACTGCAGTTCAGTTCCTAGTAAAAAGCAAATACCGTCTGTAGGGGCTTACAGATCTCAGACCTTTTAACTAAAAGGATTCCAGAACAAAAACAGGAAAACAGTTTCATTGGTCAAGCGATCAATGCTAGCAAAGGGCAATTTTTCCTGAACTAGTTCTGGTTACTTAAAAGTATTGAGGGCTAAAGTCTACCAAGAAACATTTTCTTACACCCAATATCCAGAGTAGGTAAAAAACAAACTTAACCTGCTCCCTTCTTCCAAGACCAAGAAGCCCTTCAAAGTAATTATCTTTCACAGACACCTCTTGCTGGGCAAGAAAATGCGCAAGGGAACACAGGAATCAATCACGTGTTTTACAGTCCCACTGGTTAAAATAAAATCAATTTCTACTGTGTCTCATCCTCAGGACAGAAGATCTACGCCATTGAACAGGCTTTCAGCAGCGGCACTGGGGGAAGCTTACTGCCATCTGTGCTTGCAGCATGGTCCTGTCTGGAAAGGGAGTACCTGGAGCCATTGCTGCAGCCTCAGATCTATAGGTACTGCTTGCTGCCTTTCCAGAGGAAAACGTATGCAAAAACATGAGTTTAACAACATTTTAATTCATTTTTTTCCGTGGCCGAGGCCTCTCATGAGCCACGTAAAGAGTCCGAGAGCAAAGCTTTAGTTGCACTGTCACTTTAACCTGGTATATGCAGCAGTGCTGCTGAGTCACCCCTCCTTTCTCTACCCTCATTTACTTATTCCTGTCCCTCCCTTGTGCCGGAACAAGCACTTGCCTAGCTCCAGAATAAACTGATCTGTATTAAAACCGACACGATTTCTTTAGTTTTGTTTACTGCATCAGAATTGTTACTTGTGCCAGTACAAGCAGAGTGCCTTTTTGGTAGCGCTGCTGTTTATTCATGCTTGTTGAGTTTCACTGCGATTCCGCTTCTCACAAATGCAAAGTTCAGAACCGAATTCCAGAAAGGGTGGAAATTCTCTAAATACAGTTCTGTATCACCAGGGAGGCTGCTTTCCATAATTCTGCTAGTTCTGCGTCCACAACACATCAACAGCACTTGTAATAAATTAAAATAGAAAGTCTGCAGACGGTTGTTCAAAAACTGCAAATTCATTCTGGCTTTCTGCATACTAACTTATGCAGACAGGCCCAAAGCTGCCTGCATGGAACTGGGCCAAATAAATAAATAAAGTATATTAAAAAAGTACCTATCAACGGTTCAAGCCTCATCTTCAAAAATGCCTCATATACAGGGCTGAAGAACATGCTCAGGCAGACTAGTGACGGGTAGAGAGAGCTCGCAATGCATTTGGGCAGCTCCCTGGTGTCCCACCTCCCGGAGGCAGCAGCAGCGCAAGGGCTGGAGCAATGTCAGGGCTTTCACAGCTTGGGCGGCGGTTGCAGGTAGCACTGCTGACCGCTTACCCGTAATACGAAGTTCTCACCTGCCACAAATTATCCCCTCCACACCCCACAAAGAACGAGAGCTGCTGCTTTTAGTTGCCGTCACTCCATCTTCCCAACAAGGATAATGGGAGCCATGCTGGTGTCACCTCTGATGGCAGCAATCGGCACCAGACCCCAAGGTCACTGTTGTTGGGCCAAACAAGCTATTTCAACTCGATACCATCCAGAGTCCCAGGGAACAGTCCGTATCTACCTTGTCAGAGCAGGTGCTGGAGAAGACCAGACAATGTTTTTCACAGAGCAAGAGAGTGAGCTAAAGCCCAAGAGAAGTTTCCATTATGTACTACAGCAATATTTTTATAAAGGCAAGATTTCACCCATTAGTTCAAAATTTAAAGTCTTACAGAATGTGGGAAAGTTCTGAAGAAAGCGTTTTTCATTACTGTTAAAAACCTCACATTTTATAAGCAAACTGAAAACTGTCAACCTTTTACCTCAGTATTTATAAATGAAAAAATAATGGCTCAATGTACTGCATTATTCCAGTGCAGTATTCCGGGTGGAAACACTCTAAAAAGAAATACTGCCTCATTGTTCCACGGGCACAAGCCACCTTTGAAGTCAAAGGGAAGAAAGAATGCTTCTATACCTAGATTACACTCATTGAAATGCACGTACATTTACACATGTAAAGGAACTTGGCAAGAACCGCTAAAACCAAACTGATGTTGTAGGGTTTAATTTCTTCCATCTACAAGAATCTACAATTATAAAAGTCTCATCTTCAGACTTTACAGCACATTTACATTAGCAAACACCCCACAGGCTTTCCTCAGTCCTCCACTTCTGTACAAGTCATATACAATAAAAAGTTCTGGTTTTGTTGTACAAACGTCATTTTACACTTTAGTACAGCTGAAAATGTTATTCTCTGGCACCTTGATTCCTCCATGGTGCCCGTGTGTGACAGATCAGAGCACGCTCGATCCATGGTTCTGAAATCTTCAGCTCAAGTAACACTGACCGATCAACAAGCCACAGCTTCTGCCACTCCAAGGTCTTAAATAATGAGAAAATCTACCACTCGTTTGTATAACAATCAACAGTTTATTAATGGATATGGTGAAATTTTAGCTATCCACCAAAGATGTGTAAAAAATTGTCATGAAAGTAAAAATAAATAAAGCTGTTTTTAAAATCAGTCTTGTTTTACATCTCAGTTCAGAATGCAACATTTAACACAAAACTGTCATTGAAGTTTTAAAGAAGTCTACCGATATTCAAATTACAGCTTTTATGACAAATCTAATGAGAACTGAAACTGATTTGGTTTTAGGTTTAAAGACTTTCACATTCAAATACAGTGTCTCTTTTAACACAATACTTCCTTTGACAGTGATGGGCAACAGTGATGACATATTGCTGTATTTTGACATAAGGCACTATGATATGAATATGCCATACACTTGCCTTATGTCACATATATCCATTGCTGACCAGTGACTTCTGTCAAATACAAAATGAAAAAGTTTTAGAATACAGTGCATTTTAATGAAGGACATCATGTGAAGTCTTCCAGCAAATGTTTTGAAGATGTTTTGAAATACGAGCCTACATTTTAACATAAGCTTTTTGTCATGCTGCTTTTTTTTTTGCGACATCACTGGGGGGAATAGACTCATCATCCATCACTAAGTCCCAATACACATTCTCAACCATCCTGCTCTGTTCTATTGCAGTCTCTGTTCTTGAGACAAACTTGACCCAGAAACTTTGTTCAGGTTCTCCTACAAACGCGTATACATTCACAGCAGTCATTCACTTTCATTCTCCTTTTGTTTGGCACCTGTTAACAGAAGAGGAAAGCACGTGTGATTTCCTTACGCGCACAGCACCCAGCTCCTGGGACGCGCCGCTCCCTCTGAATGCTGGAACTGTCTGACCACGTTATCAGAATCTTAGTACTGGACATCATTTATAAAGATTATACTGCAGCATTGCTAAACGCTAATTAAAGTGGAGCGAGAAAGGCCTCCAGACCATTGCTGCTTCTAACTTCAAGGCAAGGTAGTCGAAGTAACTCTTCTGGGATGTTACTGAAAGCAGCTTTGAAGGTACTCCCTAGCACAAGAATTTGTTTTAAAAAAAGCCCAACCAAAAAGCCGCACCCCAAACCTGCCCATCAGCTTCGAAGCCAAGCTTAATCACAGTAATAACCTCAAAAAATGAAGTCCTGCTTGAGAACAAACAGTGTCGGGATTCAGTTTAACTGCGCTGCGCTGATGGGCCCACTTTCCCTGGCTCAGAGGCAGGTCTGGCTTACAGCAGGGATCCGAGACCTGCTCAGCAGCACCGCGTAGCATCTTGCCTCTTCTCCAAGTGCTCAAACTGGCCACACGCTGGGCAACGACCGAACCCTACGGTGAGTTTGGCTTCAGCAACCGACTCTAGAGAGCAAGAATCTCTTGCCAGCAACCTGGAGTTACCACTTGTAATGTATAATCAAACACTAAAAGAGGCATTCTTCAATACATCTGGTTTTCACATCACAGCTGATACTTTTCCCCCCTAATGTGGGCTGCTCTTAATTCCTGCCATTCAATACATTTTCCTTTCTAGTCTGTGAAGAAAAATGGATGCTTTTAGGGCATGAGCTATCTGGTTTTTCACACACATCTGGTTTTAAGAGGTAAATCATACTCTGGATTCTACAAACTGGATCTACATTGCTGACATCCTCACCTCCTAAGACAAATCCCAATCTAAAATCGGGCAGTTGCCTGCAGACCTGCACCCTAACACCTAACTGCTCCTAAAAACGCCTTCCCTCACCTCATCTCTTCCAGTGGTGTAATCCTGCCCCCGCTGCTGCTCTAACCCCTGTACTCAGTGCTAGACCCTTCTGTGAGCCAGTTCAGTGCGCCAAACCGACAGAACACTGCAGCTTTTTGCTGGCTCAGTTTCCTGTTAGATCAATGAGTTAAAGCAGCTCACAGAGGGATCCGAGTGTGGGTGCTACCACACGCTAAACACCAGGAGCACACGGCCCGGGGGACTGGAGCAGGAACTGCTCTTTTAATTACAGAGCACTGTTATGTCAGCCCACACAGCTGCTGCTTAAGTGTCCACGCAATTCTGGTGTAACAAAGCTCTTCGTCTGCCAGTATCCAGATTTATCCGTTCTAAGTTTTGCTCCATTAATGGTAAGTTCTACTCTCCTTGGATCATTCTACCTTCTAGTCATGAGGAAAACTATCTCCTCTGCCTGGAGAGGCACCGTCTGCCTGTCTCTTTACATCTCCGGGGATATATCCCTCCATTCTCCTCCTAGGCAATGAGCCCACCTGAGCCAAGCCTTTGGGCTCATTTCTCATACTCGTCCTTCCCAGAAAGCTGGGTTACCTGCTCTTCCAGGTCATTAAAAGGAACTGGATGCACTGATATAATACCTCCAGCAGTATCACTGAGAAATCTTACTATTTCAAAAAGCTGCATTAGCTTTTTTAAAATCTACAGAGGAGAAACACTTTTACATTATGTTACCTATCTGTGCAAGTAAGATCACTGTTAAGCTCACATTTAGACTTTCTTTTCTGAAGGATGTATCCAGCTCCATTTGCTTAGTCCATTTTTGTTGGGGGTTTTTTTGTTGTTTTTTTTTATGCAAAACTGTAATCAGAGACATTTTTTGTCTTCCTCACCAAGCCAAAAGAGGGTTTTGCTTTAGTTCTTGTGACACTGAAGTAATTTATGTGGTCAAAGTGAAGTTACTATTAAGAACATAAAGGAGGTTAGTAACTTGGGCAAAATGTATAAAACTCCCAACCAAACAACACAAATCCACCCCCCAGACTAACCCCCCCTCTACCAACCAACATAGAAGTAGCAGAAATAAACCTATCGTTGGATACGCTTGTGAGCAACCTGATCCTGTTTGGTAGTAAACTGGAGATTTCTACTGGAATGATTCCGGCGGTCTGGGGTGCCCTCTGTGACATAACTGTGCTGACCAAAACCCGCCGCAGCGCTGGCCAGCCGCAGGGCTCCCAAGGGGTGGCTTTGCAGAGCTACGGGAAGGCACAGCTGCACCCACACTGGCAGCACTTGGCCGCAGCACAGAAATTCAGGACGGTGGGGAAGGTGCCCTGTTGTAGACGTTGCCTATACATGCAACATTCAACTTCATCCTGGTTTTTTTTTCCCTGTTAAAACAGTAATCAAGACTTTTTTCTGCAAAGAAGATACATGAACAGCTATGATGTTCATGAAGGTTCTACATGCATTCCTCAGTGAACAAAAGACTGACAGTTAATATTTTGTGAGCTTTTTTCTGGGAAGAAACGAATAGCGTATTTAAGAACTATGATCAAACAGTTATCAAAGTTGAAAATCAAAAGTTTGTCACCGTCAAATGAATTAAAACCAGCAGGGTGTACATACTACCAAATGACTTATGGCAAAGGTCAGAAGGCAACATCCATACCTGCAGGTGTGAGTACCAAAGCTTGTAGAATGTCAGAAAGGGAGATGATACCCACAATGCTATCTGCTTCATTCACTACCACCAAACGATGAACCTGCCAGCAGGGAAAACATTTTGAGAGATATCTGCCTGATTTAAAGTAATAGCTAAAGCCAAAAAAACCAAAAAGATAACCTTAGAAAAAAAAAAGAAAAGGTTCGAAATGTTGGCAATACCATTCTCACATAGCAATACAAACATGCTTACCCTACAGAAATGAAAACTAGTGCATTTTCAAAAAGCACACAGCTATCTGACATGGCAACAAAATCAGATCTGAAGTGACAGTAAAGTCAAGATCTAGGTCTTTAAAATACTTCTGCTCTCAAAAAGCAGCACTCGCATCAAACACCTTTTGCCAACTTACAGGCTCTGCCCAGCTCCACCTGCAATCTCAAAAATTAAGATACAGTAACAACATGAGGCTTCACTTCCTTCTGAAAAATACTTTCTCAACAAAGAGAGGCACAAGTTCGTTTCAACAATTTTTCTCATAGGGCTACATAATTGAAACCGAGTACCAGGTTGGTTTTACAACAGAAAAAAAGATTTAACTTACCTGTGCAAACTCACTGCAGTATACACAAGGCCACAACTTGGAAGAAAGGTTTATCAACAGTGAGACTGTATTTTCAAATAACAAGCTCATGCTTACAAACCTACTGTTTGAAACATTTTATACTACAAAACTTTTGTCCTAACTGTAGGGAAAGCAGGTGGATACTCCTGCATCCTGGGGCTCCTCAGTCAGAGCAGGCTACAGCAGTGAACGACTTCTCTAGAACCAGGGAATCGCCCCAGTGTCAGTCCTGGTGCCAGCGCCCACTGCAAGCGGAGCTGGAAAACCTAAACATCACGGCTGAACCAGCTCATAAGTGATTCAAAAAGGGCGTCTGTCAAAAGTTGAGAGCCTACGACATGCTCACTTCTTAATAGTGAAGAGAGAATTCACTTCGGTAAGTTCAAATGATCACATGCAACGGAGAAGAAAGTGAAAAGAATTTTGCTCATCTTCTCAGAGATGACAGCAAGAAAGCTGCACCAGTCTTAATATAATAGATATGTTAATTTACGGTTGAGGTCAATCACTTTGTTGCTAGTCAGATAGAAGACGAGCTCTGAATTATTTAAACAGTCATACCCACCTGACACTGGGAGGAAAGAAAAGAGAGGGAAGGAGAGAAAAATGCTGTGGCATTTTCTTTTTGATGAAACTATGTTGGTGATATTTTAGATGGGGTTATTAGTTTTTCTATATGCACATGTTTAATCATTTATTCTTCTCCCAGTGTAATGAATTAAAGAAAAATGGGCAATGTAATTGTGTCATTTGTTTCACTTCCAGCAAGATGAAGCACTTGTCTGGCAGCTAAAAATAGCTCGTAGTTTTGACTGACTCATTTTTACATATAATCTGACTATGTTTAGACTGAACCAAAGGGTAGGAGTTGTTCTTAAAACCCAAATGTCTAAACCTTCTTAAAATAGTAATAGAATTATCCAAATTTGAAATCTTTATATCAGCAATGCTAAAATGGTTCAATTCGGGAAGAAGCTCAAGCAAATGCAGAAAGTTACACGGAAAAATTGCCTAATGGAGGTTATTTGAACAAAGTAGAAGTGTTACTCATATCAAGTATATGCATGGTTACAGCTCTTAAGATGGAAAAAACCCAAAAATCTTGTAATTCAAGAAGTTAAAGCATCTAAAGGGAGTTAATCACACCTTAAAAATAACTGAAACTGGTAATACTGGTTTTCTTCTGCAGAGAGGTATAACAGGGGACGAAGACCTATGTACTCGTTCACCTCCACGTACAAGAAAGTTCCCAAGATAAACAGCACCAAAAGAATGGAAAGCACACAGATAAATCATTTACAAGAGCAGTTAGTGCAGACTTCTTAAGAAAAAATTATTTTCGGTCCCTGTTTCACAGCATTTGTATGATAGCAGTACAGGATTCCATATGCATTAACTAATTGTACCCATTATAGTTCCTGAACAACAGGCCAATCAACCTAGCTATAAGCTGGAGCTTAAAGAATTATCTGTCTGCAAAACTTATGGCAGGTTTGGAAGAAACTTGATTCTTTCAGAAAAGCTTTGCGTTCACTTCTGTTGATGTCATAAACCAGAAACAAATAACCGAGTATTATTACAGATGTACTGTACAATATTTTGCATGTCCCTGTAAGCATCTATAAACAAAGTCTATAAAGCAAACTGATACCTAATACATGTAGTTACGAAAAAAAATACTTTTGCCAAATCACCAAAATAACTTAGAAAGGATAATTTTGTACTGTTTATTAGTTTGGTAATAACACTTTTAACTTACAGTGAAGAGAAAACCAGAAAGTGAACTCACCTCAGCCTTCACTATTCTATCCACAATGGTCTCCAGTGTTTCAAGCATACTACACTTTACAACACCTTCAAAATACTGAGAACGGTGCTGTAGCGCTTGCGTCACCGTGATATCTAGGTTATTATATGTTTTTTCAGCAGCAAGATTCTGAAACAAACAAATAAACAAAGACCCCAAGGCATGTAACACATCTCGGTACTTAGTAATAAAGTACTCAATAAAATAAATATTTTGGCATCAAGTAGATACACATTTCTGGTGTAAATTGAGTCTGTTCCAAGTCACATATTAAACAAAGCAGATGCTCTTCAGTTTCTGGGAATAGCCAAGCATGCAGTTATGTTAAACACCATATGACAGACTGGGTTAATTGATAAAAGTGTTCTGTGATATTCATTAGGCCAATGAAAATCTCCTCACTTTGCTATCCGATACTGCCTAGATGTCACTCATGCTCCTTTTGCCATGATTAGAAAATGTAAAGATAGTAAAGATGAAGGGCTACAGATTTCAGAATATACTTTATTTTTTGTTTGCTTTTCACAGGATAGGGGAGGACACCAACTGCTCTGAACACCACCCATGAAGTAGATCATAGTGGAGATCTAAGCAGAGAGCAAATTAAAGGTTTTCTTCACCTGTCTTATTTGTGGGCTCAAACTCCCTCTCCTGGACCAAGCTGGCGCTGCCATTTGACAACAGTTTGTGTGTATTTTACTAAGTACTATAAAAATAATATAAATGAAACCCCACCGTGACCACTAAAAGTAAGATTAAAAGAGTTTGAAAGCTGATATCCTCAACTTTCATTGTAAGCACAGAAATATGCTTGTAGCAAGAAGACTTTGTCCAGACCAGCAAAAGCTTTCTTTGTAGACCAGACCACAGCAGTATTTTGGTAGTGTTTGCACATCCTGGCCTATTGATTTTACATATGGAAGCACTGAAGGAAGAACAAAGACAGACCTTTAAAATTAGATCACTGGATCAAGTAATAAAATTGAATTAACTTTTGGCTAGAATATACTTGTGATCGGATTGAATTACACGGAATGTGACAAGATAGGTTTGAGATTATCATGTAGATGCAAGCAGTTTTAGTTAATTCATTTAAGTAATTCCTAATGAAGGGCATTAGGAGAACATAAAAAGCCTCTGCAAACTGAAGTCACCCTACATACAGTAACTAGTGTAATATAGAGCTATTTGTATACCATCACACCATTCCCAGGTTTCTCCCCATCAAGAACCTGAAAATTAATTCAGAACTCTATTAAAATGAATCTATCAACTTAGCCAGATGTATATACAGGCATAGCTTAAACCAGTGCTTTAACTAAGTATGGTAGCTGCATGGTTTAAAGTTAAAAATCACCTGTTCAATCTTGCAAATTCTATGTTTATTGGAAGATCAGATTATACATTTCAGAGTAATATTTTAATTTTTTTTTAAATATTTTAATTAAATAATTTCTTTTAAGAACAGGTTAAAGCAGACTGATGAAAAACTGGAAGCCTCAGAGGTGACTGATTATCTTTTAAGAATCAAAACTCTTTCCCCCATTTAATAAGCAAACTAGTGTACATGAGGAAAATCTCAAATAATCAATAGCTGCCCTAACTCTTTCCCGTGTTACTAGCTGGGAGCACACAATGCTTCTGTTGTGGTGTTTGGTTTTTTTTTTTCCTGATCGTAGTACATACATTTTCCAAATAAATGATCCAGCATCTCTAAAATTCCTATAGTTTTAATGAGAAAAGTAGTCAAAAGCATAAGGAACCCTCGTACTTTCGGTGTCTTTATGAAAAAGACGGGGAAATAAAGGAAACACCCTGCCTCCAAGTCTAACGCAGTTACAAAATAAATTGAAACACTGAACACTGTGAAATTTCATTGTCTTTGACATGTTCGATCACTGTCACTACAGCTATACCTATTCCCTGACCAGCTTTTATGGCAGAAAGGGATCTTACACCGTAGAGAAAGAACAAGATGACAAACGTCTAGAAGAGACAGGCAAGAACAGTGACACCGCAAAATTTTCAGTATTAAGAGCACTGTTTGCTGCCAGAGATATTTATAAGCTTAAATTATTTCCATTTGGGACTGTACTCCATATTTCTGAATGCATTTTATGCAGTGTTTCCGACATCTGGATTCTTCATTAGCACTAGCAAGCTAGTGGAATAAGCACTTAAATCTCAAAAAAAAAAAATGTAGCTATCCAACCAGAAGGCAGGTGCATACAGCTGGGAGGAGACAGGGATAAAAAAACCTAAGTATTTTTCAAGTTTCTGAAGACCACAAGAATAGAAGAGCCCTTGCCCTCCGAGGCTGGCAAATCATGGCATGAATCTGACTACACTGTTGCACTCTCGAGGGAAAACCAGAGAGAGTGGCCTGAATTAGATCTAAACTAGAAGGAATACAGATGTAATACTCTGGAGTCAGAGACTCATACAAGAGAATGGGCCAAGTAGTTTTAACTCACTGAGAAGGTCAAGTTGTACAAAGTACCCAGACTGCATGAGGAAATGTGCATTCTCTTTGGAAACAGAATGTGTAACGGCAGTGGCTGGGAGAAGAAAATCCTGTCTCAGAACCAGAAAGAAACACAAAAAGCCTATGCCCTCTTTTGGGTAAAATCCAGAGCAGTAGATGCCTGTGTGCAAGTAGTATTACTAAGGATAGCTTAAAAAATAATAAAGAAATGCTGTGCGAGATGAATTGAATCTGTTTTATTCAGTCTGTTAACTTAGGAACAAAACAGCCAAAATTGATATACTAACAAATTAATTTTCAAAATGTTAATGCATATAAAATATTTAATAATTTAAGATATATACTTACTATTACATCAAATTTGGAATAAATATCTACAACTTTTCCTAAAAAAGAAAAAAGAAAAGTTAAGAAAGTGCTTAAAATACAAAATTAGTTTTCTTGCTTCCTGCTTTCATTTGTTATCTTATAATTTACACAGGAAGAAAACAGACATGTCAAGTAGGAGAGATGGAAAAAAACCCAACCAACCTACCAAACCATGAAGTTCTTCCAAGCCTATCAACCTACATCTTGCATAAATATTTCTTTATATTCCCTCCCCCATCTTTCCTTTTTTTTTTTTTTTTTTAATTTATTTTTTTTATTCTTTCTCCTCCCCGCCACCCCCTCTCCCCTCATCATCAACCCAGGGCTCAACACCGTTTATCTTACCACACTTTTTGTATGCAGAAGACCAACACACACCTGACTCATCCACAACAGGTAATGCCGATATCCTTCTTTCTACAAATATATTCAAGGCTTTTATGATAGGAGTGTCTGGATGTATGAAGGCAATGTTGTGGTAGGTTCCTATCCCAAGTTCATCCAAATTCTTCTTCATAAAGGCAGGCTTTGGCATCTCTGACATCTAGGAAAGTCAGAATGAATACATTTAAGTGTAATTTTCTGCACATGCCATGTTTCCATGTCACTGCTATATAAGGAAATCTCTACTCACTCATCCATCTACAGACTCCAAATGACGGTTACGGCCTGTTACAGTAATCTGCTATGAGATTAACGTAAAGCCAAAACAAGCTCCAGTCTAGAAGCATTACTTCTGTTCAACGAAGAACTAAATTAAAACTATGTAACTAAGTTTTTTGCTCATTTATTTATTTTTGTAGCAACTCATCACTGGAGGCTTTTGATCCTAAGCTATGTCATCCCCACTGAAACTAGAGAACACAGCAAAACATACTATATGCTGAATGCTTACTTTGAACTCTTGTTGCTTTGTTTGGCCTCCTATTCATTCCTGTGACTAATATAGGCTACAGTGAGTAATGATAATCTTGTCTCTGGGAGACAGTTCATTTTTCTTTTCACATAAACAAGCTTCTGAAGCCGAACAGAGCTTCCAGAATGGACAGCAAATTACTCAAATAGCCAAGACAAGATCTTGGTGTTTAGGTTTCTTTACATGACTAAAGCAAAGCAAAGGTATTGCACAGGTCCTACATCAACCTTTAATTTCTCTGTTATGTAAAAAAGATACACACAGACACAATGAATATCAAAGTTCAACAAGAAGTTTCTGTACTAAGACCTAAATTACTTAACATTAAAGATGTCTACTGGCAGGGGGGAATCTGTTAAGCAAAGCATAACTTTTGATACTTACAAAAAGCTGGAGGAACTTGAGGATTCTTTTATGAGTAAGTATATAAAGTGCATTTCCACTGACTGGATCTATAACTGGCAATCTGTGGATTTTGTTTTTGATCAATGAATATACAGCATCAAAAAGGCTGTGGAAAAAAACATTGTTTTTTTTAAATGAATTCTAGCTGACAATGAATAATGTCAAGTGATACATACACATATTTACAACCCCCCATGAAGTACATATGAGTAATTATTTGCATTACCTTTAACGCTATAGAAAAAGAGAAGTTAAAGGATTTTAAATTAACTTCTGCAGCCAGTAAAACACAACAATGATATGCTCATGAGCATTGAAAAGCAGTAAGAAAATGTGACAGAAAGTGACTTCTTGTGGTAGAAAGTAAAGCAGAAATATTTCTTCACAAGTGTAAACTGTTTTCCAGTGAGTGCTGTGCTTGCAGTTTCCCTGCACTCAGAATTGATATTTCTGTTGAGACACACAGTGAAAAACTGAGTGTTCTTGCACTTGTTGCACCTCAATCCCAAATTTCTATGACATTTTCTAGGAGGAACATTTTTATGGATAACTGCATATATGCAGTTAAGCAGAAACAACTATAATTTTACTGAATTATCATTGGAGATTGGCAAAAAGTTGTTCTCAGATGATCTGAAACACTCCTCCAGACACTGCAGACTACAATTTAGCAATACTCCAACTTGTGCAAGTCTGCTCTTCTTGCAAGTAAAGTTTTTCCCCCCTTGGTCCTAGTAAGACTATGATAAAACAGCTGACCAATTGCAATAAATCAGTAATAAAGTTAGCAAAATGTTGATAAACACCTACTTGTTGAAGTAGGCTTCTTTCCATACACAATAAACCATATGTCCCAAGTCTACTACAGGGATGAACTATCCCCATTTGATACACGTGGAGTCAAGATTCCCCCCATTGCCCTGTAGGTTACGCTCCTGGAGCAAGCATTTAATTACACCCGAGCGCTGCAGTCTGTCACAGAACCCAAGTGTATTTGTGGATCAGGTCTTAAGTTGAAAAAGATGTCCTTTTATACATGTCCTACTGCCTCATCTTTATTGCAATACTTCTCTTGCTGCACCTTTGACTGAAAACAATTACACTATTTTGTTGTCTTAATATTCTTTGCAACCAGCTCCCATTCAAAATACATTCCTTATGACTTAACTGAATGACTTATTCTTGACTTAATGGCAATTCCACTGAGGATACAGCATATCATTACTTTGAGGTAATCACTACAGTTCCCTTCACCAGTTTGCTTTGATAGGGCATAAGCAATCCTGTTCCACAAACTGAAAGCAAGAGTCAGAACTTCACTCTGGTTCAGCCACTGAGTAATGCTCGAGTTGTTAAGTGATCAGACTAAAGCCTCTCTCAAGTTACATTTGGTAAATAAGGTATAATGGCAGTTTAAAAACTCTTTCTTTCAAATTCCATCAAGAAGAAGAGGAGAGTCATTTATATTTTAAGAAACACAACATAGTAGTATAGCAGAACAAAACATGCGTATTGTGTTTCCTTTAGTTAAGGAAAGTTACTCGCATTGAAACGTACCGTAAGTTCTCAGCAATCATAGTAACTGAAAACAAACTGAAAGGCTCTGTACAGTTTTGGATTTTCATGAAACAAACATGACTTGCAAGCTAGCTTGAAGGGTCATCATGTTGCCTTTTTTGCATGTTTTGGAGCAATTAATTTTGATCCCTGTCTAGTTCATTTACCAGAACAGTTACATTGATAAATGAAAAAAAGTTTAACTAAAAATTCTCCTCTCTGGATAATTAAAAAAAGTCCTCACTTGCAATTAAAAAAAAAAAAAGATTCCATACCTCTGATTGTATTAAAAGACAGTCCTTCATTATTGTACTCCAGTTTACAACATAAATTGTTTCTTATTATATAACGGAATCTTAAATTCAGTGTTGAGATGCAGTTAGTTAAGCAGACTGAAAAGCAAAATCCTACCTTGCATCTGGGGAGATGTTCACTAAAGGTTTAAATGTCTCTTGTAAATAAAGCTCTGCATATAGAAAATTAATAGAGCATTACCACTTTATATAAAAGCATTAGCTTTTTTATGAAAGCATTTTATGAATTCATACAAAATTAAGTAGAAAAAAGACAGCGATATATACAGTTACTTTAGTTATTCTACCACTTAAGCACATTCCTCTACATTGACATTAAAAAGACAGGTTTTACAAGTTAGACTACACTGATTACCACCAGGGGTCACTGCAACAGCAGCAAACTCTTTACCAGTTCCTTTTCTGTGAGTATTGCTACATGAAGTATTTATTATTCCATGGCATCTAGTCTATTTTTCACATAAAGCTTCCTCCCTGCGTTCAGCACTTCTGTTCACACTCAGCATGTTGTATGAATTTCTAGTCGCATCATGCAGTTCACCCGGGCACAGCTTGCGGCTCGTCATCCATCAGTTCCCTCTGTACGTAGGGTCATCTATTCATTCTGCATCCTGGCTCAGACATATTTCCATTCCACATCTACTCATCGACTCTACAACCATACACGCTGCCTTAATCCAGTTTCTTTCTCTTTCTTAAAGAACAAGATGGCACTAATCATGAACAAGTGGCAAGCTAGTACATAGTCCATGTACTGTTTCAAATAGAGAAATAAGCAGCAGGACCTATCTGACGGACAAGCTTTTACTATTTCTGCTTTCATTAAAAAAGCAAGCAGAGAGATAATCTAAGTCTATGATTAAATAAAAATCCACTGTACTGAAAGACATTAGAACATCAAATTATCAACCAATTAGTAAAAATTCTTACCCCTCCAGGTTTCTATCTTGTGCTCCTCCAATTCATAAATCTGAACCTACAATGGGTACATTGAAAGTTTAGCTTGAAGGTTTAACTTTAAATCCAACATCATCAGCAATACTATAAATTTCTGAATAATTTCCTTACATTTAATTGCAGGCAACCTAACAAAGTAAGAACATTCCAGAATAACATTTTTTGGCAGTAACAAGGATGCAATCCTGCTCAATGCAGAGTACCATACTGGACCTGTCATTTCAGGGGACAGGAAAGATCTTTCAACCTGCCCAGCTTTGTAGTCTAGATCTCTTCTGTAATTCATCTCACCTTAAAACAATCACATCAGAATAAACCCTCCGATGATTCCTCACACATCCAAACCAGTAAAAAGCTTAGTCCGATCATGTGACTTCTTAATGCTAACAGAGATGAATTTTACTGTTACTTGATTACAAACAAGCAAAAGCATGTGGTTTAGTGCTCAGTTCAATTAGAAGAACCATCACTGTATTCCCCCTACCCCAAGTTTCATCTTTTACTGATGTTACATTCTCCAAATGTTTTCAGACACTGCATCTAAGCCATGCACGCTCCCAGCATTTCTCCTGTGCTAGCAATGTTGCCCGTCTGTCCGGTGTTCAGCTGGTCCCAGGAACCAAACAGGCAAAAATAAGTTACAAAAACATCGTTAGTTTTCTGCTGGTTTAGCTTCCTTACACGGCTCACAAAAAGGACAAGCAAATGATACTGCTCAAAGGATGCAGCAAGTCTGTACCTTTTGACGGCAGCTTACCACCAGATCAGATCAGCGATACCAAACTGTCCTCAAAAGTCCAGTCTTTGAAGTTTAAACCAAACCCCAAAAAAGATACTGTCAGATCACCAACTTCCTGCTGTTCAGCAGCTACTTCACAAAGTTCTTTGTCAAAAGAATGTATAACCTCCCTACAGTAGCTCCTTCCATCTTGCTCATGTTTTCTAAATATGTTTCAGATGTGAAAGCTACCTTTCTCTAAAGGTATTGACCTGCATGCCAGCCACTTGCAATACTGATTGCATTTGCTGCAGCCAAGGGCAGAGGTGCCTGTCATCCCTTATGTGGCTCTTCTCCAGCAGGTACCTCTGCTGAAGCTGAAGAGTTTATAAACGAGGAGTAGAAGTCTCCACAAAGTCTACTACATTTATGTTTGAGCTAAAGAAGACTACACTTGGATTACTCTCTGGAATTATTAACTCATCCTTTGAAGAGTATAAGGGAATCTTGAATTGATATAAGGGACTACTCAAATACACCATTTTTGGCTGACATGAAAGATACATATAAGTTAAATAATCTTTTAGGGCACTTGACAAAAAAAGGCAGTTAAGGCAGTGGAATGCAGTTCAGAAGAATTACTGAAGTGAAAAGGAGAACAGGAGACCGCTTTAGATGCTGATGAGATGAGGCTAAGCCTAGTTTTTGGACCACCCTATAGGGAGACACTACCTGGATGTTCCTCATGAATCATTTAAAGGTATTACCTAGTACACGAACAGCAACATGCTTCACACGGTATGTGTTGTGATGCATTCAGAAAGAATCACTAAAATACTTAAGAATTGTATTTTCAGCATAATTTTACCTATTAAGAGTAGAGCATTCCCTGACGGATTTTTTTTTTTTTTTTAAATAGAAGACTGCATCAATCACTTAAGTCAAATGCTGTCACTTCTCAGCTATTCCTCCTTACTGCTGCCATTTTAAGCACAACCTATGGAATAGGATGTTAGGCAATGTAAACACAAGTGACAACAGTCAGACCGTAGGTAAAGTTACATGAAAAACTTGGTAGTACTGAGGTTGAGGGTCATTATAGTATGGAAATCATTTTAAGGAAGTTACCAGTGTGCAACCACTTTTCATTTGCTTCCACCCCACCCCTTGCAAATCCCCAGGGAAAAAAAAATAAAGTAAGTAATTCAACAAGAAGAAAGGATAGTGCATAACACTACTGGCATCTGACAAGAATTTCACTATCATTTTTAAAACTTAATGTGAGCTTTGAGAAGCCTAACATCAGACTTCTGCTTCATCCAAATTT
Source organism: Falco peregrinus (assembly GCF_023634155.1). Lineage (NCBI taxonomy): Eukaryota > Metazoa > Chordata > Aves > Falconiformes > Falconidae > Falco > Falco peregrinus. The sequence goes on along the minus strand of NC_073725.1, from coordinate 57,436,885 downwards.
TCTTGTTCTGTTTAGCTAGTAAAACACAGTACATATGCTTTAATAGGTAGAGGGGGAATTGTGATTTGACAGGAACAAGAAAGGGATGTAAATGTTTGTATGAATATGCAAGCTAAAGAATTTCAGCAACTGACTGCCAATGGGAATTTTAAGTTATAGTTAATTAAAGTCAACAGATCTCCAACTGATTATGCAACTCAGCCATGTAACTAAAATATATGCATACATGTAACTAGTTTAACTTGTTTATTCCACACCATCACTCCAAGAACAGAGTAACCTTTCAGTGCATCCAAGTCTGTGTAGGCTAGCATTCTGCTTAACTCCACATACTGCTTTCAGAATAGCTCTGTCATTGTTATGAGACAAAGATAACTATATAAACACGTGAACCACACATAGCTACATACTTGGTTTTTAAATATAACAAACTTTCTCATGTAAATTAAAGACATCCTCCCCAAATGCTTCTTGGTTGATATTTGCCATTTATATAGGGCTTTGATTACTACTGAAACATGTGCTTTCAAACAACCTGAACACAAATAAATACAATGATGAATAATTATTTCCCTTCATACTTTTTATATCATATCTAGTTGTTAGCAAGTACTTTAAGCCTTCATCACACACTCATTATTCCTTAGTTGCAACACTAAGTAAGTCTAGTATCTAAAATGAAGGCTATCATTATGGTAAGCACCACACAAAGTGCAATAAATGGTAGAACTCATTAAGGAAATTCCTCGTGTTTATGCATGTATAACTGAAGCAGACAGATTATGTTACCTGCCCAAGCTCATAGGATCTTCATGGCTGAAGCTGGGAACTGAACCCAAGTATCCAGGCCATTCTATTGCCTTGCTCACAAAGTCATCTTTTCTTTCAAAGCCCCCGCCACAGTGAGTATACCCGTGACTTATCTAAGCTTCCAACTTAAATAACAACAACAATCATCATCAATCTTTCAGTTTGATATTTCAGTCTCTGTACTCTATGGCCAATGATAAAAATATATATAGCTTAAAATCATACTTACCATTGGAGACTTGTAGTATCTATGCAGTATGTTAATGAAATCTGTAATTGTTAACATTCCTGTAACAAGTGATATATATAACATAAGTTCTTCAGATATATGCTTAACATAGAACTTCCAGTTATTTTCTCTATTTATAGTCACAATATATAACATCATAACCATTAAATCCACGTAACATACTATTTGTATTGGACTAATCAACAGTGTAATTCCAAAACTGTGTATATTCACTTTCATTCTGACACAATACTTCAAAATAAACACACACGTCTGAATTAATATTCAAAATTGTAACTTATGTGCTTCTCCTCTTTAAATCTGACTCAAAGAAAACCATGAATCCAGACTGCATCCACCCCCAAAAGCATGGAAAGAAAAGAGGGGGTTTAAAACATCTTTAAAGGTTGGAGATCTATGCTTGCCTTTCATTTTCTTATTGAATACGACACAATCCCATTATGTATTTGCCAAGTCAGGTAGATTCTCAGCCTCAAATGAATGAACAGTATAATCCATTTTCTTGAATATTACTCATTAAAGAACTTCATTCAATTATTTCCATGGTAATCCTCAATGTCTGTATTGAAATGTGACTTTTTTAAAAAACGAGATAATACATCCATAGCATATAGATTTTATCCACCAACACCAAACTAAATATAAAATGGACGATGAGTTTAGTTACCTGGAAACATTAATTTTTTTGAGCTTTCAAGTTCTAAATTTGAGGAGACGCAATTGCTCCACTGTTTAATACTCTTGCATCTAAACTAAAACAACTAAGAATTGGGGAAAGGAAAAATTAATCTGGAGGTCAGCTTTATAGTCATAGAGCTTAGTTACAGACAGAAAATGAAATATAAAAAAAGACACACAGCATTCCTATGATGCATTGAATGAACCTGCTGCTCATCCCCCCTTGGATTTAAAATATTTCAACAAATGCTTATAAAGTATCAAGTATTAATTTCCAAGAATCCTCAGTCTACATACCAGCTCACAAGAAGTACATATAACAGTATTTCTAACTGCCACTATGACCTTGTTTTCTAACTGCAACTGAGATGTTGCGGCAATTAATTACATGACTTTTTTAAAAGCAATACATTCATCTAATGTTGTTCCTCCCAATATGGGATGTATCTGTAGCATTCAACATCAGTTCTGGTATTTAAAGATTTCTCAATGCGACTTACTGACAATGTACAGAGAAAGACATGCTTGGTATCACATGTACATTAGGATACTGTAACATTAAATTCTTCTTTTTATAGTTCCTATTTTCAAATTTCCTGTTTGTGACCCTTATGTTCATTCTTAAATATGCAGTGAAATGCAAAGCGACCAAATTTCAGAACATCAGGACCTAAAGGAATCATCGTGATTCTCGAAGCACTATTTTCATAGTTTCAAAACAGTTTCAAAAACAAAGCACATAGTTTCAAAACTGTGCAAGCTGGCAACATTTCACTCTTCACAAGAGGGAAAAACAAACCCTCTTTGCCTGTGTATCTCTAGGATGTGAGATCCTGAATAATGTTAGAACTACTTACCTACAAAACTCTGTTTTTTACTTTCCCACAGTGGAGCTGCTCTCACACCGTTTGCCACCAAAGCAAAAAAGGCTTTTTTCACCTGTGAAAAGAATGAACAACTAAACAAATCTTTGGTCTTCATTTAGCATACCAGACACAGAAGGGTTTACCCAGTTACTAAGAAAAAATGCAGTATAAACAGGTAGCTGGTATTCAAAACAGAATAAACCCCACACACACCAAACAAAAAAAACCTTAAGCCTTTTACTTCTAAAGTGGTTAAAAAGCTTAGAAAAAATAAAACCAGATGTAGTTTTGCTAAGCTTTTATTATGTGAACATTTTCTGTGAAAGCCTCTCATGAAGAAGCAAGGTAATACAACTGAAAAGCTATGCTCGCTAACGTCCAATTTTATCCTGTTTGATATTATCCACAGAAGGTATACCCCCAAATCATGACACTGAATAAACCTGTAATGAAAATAATTATCACAATTGTCCAGTTTACAGATATAGCTTAATATTTGAAGACTGTGCTATATTCTAGTTAATGTTCACTACAGCAACAGTTGTCTTAAAAAAAAAAAAAAGGACTGAAACAGTAGTAGTCTTATTTCCTCTCCAGCTCTTCAGACTCACGATTTATACAAATTAAAAGGGATTGTTTAATTACTTTAGATACAACTGGAAGTTAGAAGGACTAGCTAGCCTATTTTGCTGCTTAAGAAACGTAACCAAATCTTTTCTTTTTTTAAATGAATTAATCCTCCCTTATTTCTGAATCAGAGGTTATAAGGTTATAGTGTCATTCTCAAAAGAAAAGAAGAACTTTCCGGCAAACACTAGTTCTCCAAAGCATGAAGCAGCCAGGCTCTAGTACACCTCAAAATCCTGATCTCATTGTGATATGCTTGAGCATGTTTATTATTCCTGTCCTGCCCACATCTCTAAATAGCATTCACTTGAAAAACACAATACAGAAGCGATAGTTTTTGTCCAGGTCTTGACCTGGCACAAAACCGGACATAGCCAATCTGTATATTCACATCCATAAAATTGGTCCTTGGTCCAAATAACACAGAAGTAGCAATTGCTTGACGATTGCAACCTGAACAGACCATGATTACATAGTGGTATCTTAAGAGTCTACTTTAAATTATGTCCCATGGGGCTCCTCTCCACAACATACTATTCAGGAATAAAAGGCTTTCACAGTCAGTGGAATCAGCATCCAAAAAGTAGGGGCAAACAAAAACGTAGCCAGAACCACCCCCCCCCCCCCAAACCAGTAAGTCTGCCATTGTCAGCTGCAACCTGCTTGGAAAAGTTTGCAAAGCCCTGCATAGGACAGCCAGTGTTACATGATATTTGACAAAACCTCCATTTACACTCTACTTAGTGTTACAAAGTAGCAGTTTAAATTTCTAGAAGTTAGTAGTTCTACTCTACACCAGAACACATCACCTCTCTACGCTTCAGTAGTTTACAGTGGATGTTTCAAATACATGGCATTATCCTACTGTAGATTAACTCCAAACTTTAAGATTAGACTTCTGAAAGCAATCCGTATTTCTTGCTACCTCTGTGCAGCACAACTGCTTTCTCCCTGACCATGAGAAGCACATCTACCCTCCCGACCTCAGCAGATGACAGTTCCCAAAGCTGCCTCCTGACTTTTATGGATGCTTCTGTCATATTACCAGTGAACAAAAATAACGATCTAACAACCCCCACCCCCCTAAACTGCATTAAAACTGAAGAAGTTGTATGGGGGGAAAAAAAATACCTGGGACCACAGATAAGATCGTAAAATACACACCACGGTATTTATCTAGAAAATGGTTAAACAGAAAAGTCCCAGAGGTATTTAGCCACCTCACTGACACAAGGAGGAGTCAGGTAAAACAAATATTACCAAATCCACCACAGGAGCATGCTAACTCATAGGGAAGGCTGAAACCACAAGAAAACCCTCCAGGCAGAGACATGAAGTGCTCCCACATAACAGCATCACACTTAGAATTAATGCAGCAAAAGCTAACAACAGCGAGCTATTTAGGGAGCAGACAGGAGACAGAAGTGAGTTCACACAGACTAACTCCACCTTGGGGCAAAAAGTAGTTCTAACCATTCTTCATCAAAAAATAGGACAGTACAGTCAAACTGCCTGAAGCTGAGAGCCTTCAGCTTTGATACCTTTCCATAATAATAGCTATCACATGAGTCAATGGTCACTGTCAACTTACATACCAAGTCTTCCACAACAGTAAGATGTTCAAGCTATATCAGAACAAGATATTAACAGCTCATCTGTTAAAGCCAGAGGGAAAACAGCTTTCTTCCAGAGAGTAAATCATCCAATGAAACTCAAGCAAGTTTACAAACTCTGTAACTGATAACCTGGAAAAGAAGCATGCCCACAGCAGAAAAGACATGGAGAATCAGCTACAGGACTTCAGGCAACCTCCAAATTCTTGCTGTTGCTGTGTCTGAGAAAGAAGCAGCAGCAAAGACCACCGCCTAGCACAATGTTCAGATGGGCAAGATGGTAAAACGAGGTATTATGTCAGGTTCAGAAATGATACTTCAAGAGAGACAATTCCAAGATATACTAAAGAAGCTGAACTTGTAGACAATCCAGAAGGAAAAGCAAGTTTCCTCAAAGGACCAGTTCTTGCCCTGCTTCCACTGATTTATTTGCAAGTTATTTGCCTCTAAGAATCTCAAGAATCTTCAGTTAGATGCCATATTGTCCAGCTTTAAAAGAGAGATTTTGGAAAAACTGAGGGCTGCTGAACAGAAGAAGCTACTGAGATAGCTCAGACTTAAATCCTTCATAAAAAGAGTTCAGCTTGGGTATTAGGATATTAAACATTTGATACAATAAATCACTGAAATTTTGTAAATACTTAAATCTCATCCATCTGGGCTGTCCTCCCAGACCACACCTTAAGTTACATTCCTGTTGTTTTCTTCAGTTTTACAGTAGAAAGCATGATACAGTTACCTTTTAAATAAAACAACAATGCCACCAGTTGTTAATGCTAATATTTGTCTCTTATTTATGTAAGGTAATTTCAAAGCAAAAAACCAACTACGTTCTTATTTGCTAAAACCGCTTGCAAGCACAAACATACATTCATCTGCTCATACTTCCCTTTAGTTTCTGTGGCTTACCAGTTTCAGTTGCCCAAAGTACTGCTTGATGGCCGGCCAAAGCACTGGGGTGTGGAGCTGGGCTTCTGCCCAGCACATTTAGATGTTTCATCAGTGTTCATGCAGAGAATACCCACAAGGACCTTCCTTTCAGATTACATAGTTTGTAGCCTTTGAAGATCTCTACCATGTCTCATCTTTGGGCTTCCACCAGCACTATTACTTCTCAGCCCTGCCAGCATTGCTCTTTCTCCCAACTTGAGTGTCAGCCTGGCCTGATCTTCACAAAACCATTCTCTGTCAGCCAGATCCTGTAGATTGTTGCTGTTCAACACCATATGCAAACATTCTTTAAACAAAGCACTTGTGTTCTTATTAACCACGCAGTGGTGCTAACAAACACAACAAACCATTAAAAATGGGATTTATCTGCCCAAATTCAGAGGTTGTTCTGATACATATGCTTAGCTTCCATATTTACTGCACCTCTTCACAGCCAACCAGGGGAAACGGGCATTTCTGTGGCATGACTCACCAGCCATAGACGGGGATTAAGTTGTATCCCATAGATGCCATGTCCTCCCCTCACTACTATAAGAAGTCTAGACATTTAGAATTAGATGAGGAATACCACTTCATGTGACTACTTGTCTTCTCCAACATTCTGCCCCTTAAGCTGAAAGGCCATACTAAAGCAAAGGAACACAGTAGCTGAAATCCTACAGGTATCATAGATCATGTCAACAACAGCTGCTATCACACTACAGCGAGCAAAACAGAAGGTTTTCTTACTACAGGAACTCATTACACCTACTGTGAATATGCTGAATAAAAGAACAGACTAATTTAGGTTAGTCAGGACTTCCAGAGGTCATCACTTCTGTAGACCATTCAAATGTTTCCACTGTAAGTCTTAAGGAGGACATAGCCTCTTCCAATATAACAGTCATTACCAAGAAAGGGAGAGTTAGACCCATACATAGGAAGTCCTGCTTTTCAGGTAGTAGAATGTTTGGAAAACCTTGTCCCTTATGGTCATTGAGGTCCAAAATTGCTTGATTACAGGGCAGTGACACCAGTAATGGTGGTAGCAGACAGAAGATTTTACCAGACTACAGAAAAAGGTTTTCCTCACTGACAATACTGAAAGGGACAGTCCTCATTATGCAATACCAGACCAGTAATCTTACAATTCCTTGCAGAAACGCTCTCCGATGTAAACATCTGTGAATGAGGGAAGCATCTGAAAGGAAAAGTGAGGATGAGCTTGTTGCCAAAAAGTCATTGTGTGCACACCCCCCTCCTTTTATTTTGTTTTACCTAACACTATGTTATGGAAACTTTAACTACATACATAAGTGACCAGTGGGTTTCAAACTTGTCTTCCAGGACTGCCCCATAAGGTAAGAAGGATGACTGCTACTGTTGCAATCACTTGTTTCATTTGGCTTGCGAAAAGGTTCTTGTCCTTGACAAGGTGCTGAGAGAGAAGAGCCGTGTCAGTTCCTAGCGCTAAACGGTCAGTGCTGAGTCCAGTAGATAATGCTGCTGTGCTGATACAGGACTTGGCACGATTGCCTCAATGCCAAACTTAACTTGGAAAAGCCGGAAGGCAACAGAACAAACATAATTATGGAACACCTTCAGATGTGCCAGTACCAAGCAAGAGGATGATACAAAGGACTAGTAGCATGGACAGTGTTAGAAGGTCTACCAGAACTTCTGTGCTACGGTTGTCATGCAAGGGCAAGATGATAAACGTGTACCTCTCTTGCCTCATCTTTCACTGTACTAACCAACACCAGGGCGTTAGCTTTACTTGCCTGAAAAGGCGCTAATTTAACCCCAAGTAATGTCTATTTTATCAGATCAGAATAGAAAGGAAGAAGGTCCTTTCATCTTTTGGCACAGAGCTCCAACAGAAGCAGTATCAGACCCAGGTGATACTTAGCACTTCCATTATCTCTGATTCCTGATAGATGGATGCTCAAAGGTGACCTCGAACATTCATCTTCATTTTCACTGGATAAGTTGACAAATTCCCAATGTTGTCTCATTATGATTTTTAAGGGCTACAAAATATAGAGGAACACAAGCCTCAAAACCGCCAGTCAGGCGGACTACAGTACCAAAACCAAATCTTTTAGGCAATCACTGAGAAACAGTAACCCTTCCTAGCATAACAAAATACAAAGTTTGATACGTAGTTGAAGGAAGTTTGTAAGAGGAAGGCATTCAGTCTTAGCAAATTGGTAAGAACAGCTGAAGTACCACCACAGAAGGTCAAACTCATATACCCACATACTCGCATGTTCCAGGTATGAAATTGCAAGGCACGGAGTGGCTTCTCAATGGGTCCCTGGTAAAGCGGAAAAAGTTTCCCATTTTCAAAGGGTAACAGCATATACATCTTCACAATTTGAGCAAATATGACAAAGTCACTCTAGAATAGTCTCTGTTCTCACCGCTAGAGTAAAAAGGCACAAAAGTTACCCCAAGACTTCTCTCTTAGAGGCTAAACACTTGCATTTCAATAGTTTTTACAAAGTAAGACTACCAGGAGTAGCACAACCGGTCTTTGTTGTGCCAGGCAAACCATCAGCCCTCTGCTGTGACCTTTGTATTGCATAAAAACTGGGCAGCCCACACTTTACTCCCTTGGTCTAAACGTGTTTATGAGCTGATGACTCTCAAACGCTTTTGATGTGAAAATGTAAGGAATGAGGCAACAGTTACTAGCCCAATATAAACAAGACCATATTTCTATAAGCAGCATGGCAAGCTCTCTGGCTGCCCAAATCCTGGCAGATCTCCAAGAGAGGGGAAAAAAACCTGAAGAGTCACAACTACAGTGTATGAGGGAGAGGTAAGCCTGATGATCTAGCTGCAATAAGACAAGTTTATAACATGCCTGCTCTGCTACTCCCTCACATCAGTAGGATTTCAGGTAGTGCTTCTTCTGCATCAGAGGCTGTAAGGCAGATCTCATACAAGGAATTAATCACTGGTTTTGTGTACTTGTCTGACAACTTCAGCCAGCAAAGAGGCAAAACAACGTAACTAACTACTTGAGTGATACTAACACAGTGTCAAAGAGGGTACAAGTCCACCCTCAGGTCCATCAAGTTATAGTATTTTCTTATCTGAAAAATACTCTTCAACAATGACTGGAAGTGCTCACACTGTTTTTTTGCCCCTTATTCACGCTCAGCTTCTACTGAAAGGCTTCACATCCCAGGTAATGCAATACAGTCCACGGGACGAGGCTAACCACTCAATTTTCACCTGGACAGTGGCTTGCGATACAGTATTTGGGAACATAGAAAAAAACACAATACTAAGTCAAAAATACAACTTTGCCACAGAAAGCTCTTTGGCCAACCCTCCTCTTCTACACTGTCAGCATCACCTTCAAAGATTTATTTCTATGGCCTGGAAAATCTGGTGAACTAAACTGGAATCAAGGAATCCAGCATTCATCCCCAGATCTCATGATTACCACCTTGATAATAAGAAAGCAGTACAAGCTAAATATTTTCCAAATACGTCATGCACTTTTGCTTTGAAGCAATTCACACCCAGATGGCAATGACAATTAAACACCTTCAAATGAGAAGGTAATTTTTCCAAAATGCAAGATCTAAATTTCAGGGAGGTGGACCAATTTTCCAGAGAATCTCCACATCAGCTTTCTAAGCAGTCAAGAGGAAACTAAAAAAAACCCGTTTCTCCTAACTCGCAATCTAGGGACGATACCTACTATCAGAAAACAGTTCAAGTTTTCACAGGAATTGCCTTTTTTTTTTTTTTTTTTTTAAGGGGATCATTAATTGTTCTGTCTTTATGTTTCCCAAACAGTGGCCATCAAAATATCAGGAAGGATATAAAACATTAGCTTGTGATTCCATTTCTTCTTCTTCAAATAAAGCTGTAATGTCCAATTCAGATATCTTTTCAAGTTACAGAAAACTGCAGTCCTGTAAAGGAGCTATGCTGAAAAGTTAAAAACCTCTTTTGTAGTACATACATATAAGTTCAGTGTTTCCATAGATTGGCTTGTCTGGAGGGACTAAACTGGTATGCAAGACTAAACCAACCACTTCAACATGATGACTGCTGCATTCAAATTTAATTTTCCAATTATTTTTTTCTTTGGTCTATGAATTTGGTAGAAGCATTTCCTCCTTGAAGGACTATGCCTTTGGAAAAAAAAAAAAAAAAGGCTACTTAAGAACAATAAAAACTTTTGCCTAGGGCAAGGACCAAGCAGGTCTAGAAGAGAAGAATTTCCTCCTTTACCTTATCACATCCTCAAGTAGAGTAAAATTGGACAAACCTGTTATTAACTGAAAAGACACCTTCGCTTTAACATCTGAAAAATCCCAGCCCATTATCAACCACAAGTAGCTCCTCTAGCTTACATGAAACCAGATCAAAATTCAGTTCTCTTCTCCATTCACAGGAGATGGAAAGGGAACACTCCTGGTAGGTGATATACTACTAATGCCCATAGAGTGCTTAGTAAAAGTTAAGAGCTGATGGAGTAATACCCTTCAGACCCAAGCCAAGCCCCCAAAATAACAGGTAGTGTCTTATCCCCAAGTATGAAGACACATGTTCTAGATTTCTCCCTAGACCGCAGGTACTACGTCCACCTGCAAAAGTCGCCCCCACACCACATCCACACGAAAAGGTCCCAGTCCAACTGAAGACACCAAACTGAGACCTCAACTGATACTCTATGCCAACAGGCCCACACTGTAGCTAGCAATTAAGGGCTCTCCTTCTACCTCTAACATCACATACATCCTGATTTCATCAGGACCTTTTCCAGATAGCCTCTGGTTCATGATTACAGCCAACTCTTATTATTTCATCTCAATAAGGTCCTCTGCTGCTACTTACTTCCATCTGCTGTTTGAGAGAAACCTAACCATTCCAGTAAAAAAAAAAAAGCAGCACAGCTGGTTTGGAGCAGGGGAGGGAGGTGGGGTGGGGGCAGAAAAGGGAATTAAAAAAAATAAAATAAATCACTTCAGACCAGAATTTCTGCTACTCAATTTCATGCCACAATGGGCTAAGGGTAAGACATTAGGGTAAGCCTCATAGGCAGAGCCATTGGGACCAACTGCACTGGGAAGGGTACAGAAATTCTTTCTGTAAGATTAAGATCTTACCAGAAAAAGTGGTAGTGGGGTGGTGAAGGCAAGAAGAGTGATGCATGACTTTACTCAGCCAAGCACAAACACCTTACCTATCCCCTGTGCAGACCACGAAATTTCTGCTTAATTGGTACATATTATCTTCTGCCAAGATCCAGGAATGAATGCTTCCTATTGTTTTTAAGAGCTGCAGGAATTGCGCTCCTCTGTTTGCCACGTGCAAGCAACAGGAGCAGCTCTGAAAAAAAACCAAGAGTCTTCCCATATTATGCTACTGATTCCAGCCTGATCTCAGTGGAGGAAGATTTTATGTGGCCTGCTCAACTGCCTCAGCCCACATGCCAGTTAGAAGCTAAATTACATTATTCTCTTAAGTTCTGTGGGACAGGTAAGCAGGGAGGGATATGCACAGTCCTCAGAAATGCAGACAGTATATTAATTTAAAATTTAGCAACTTTGACATAAAAAAAACCTCAAAGCCCATTAAGGAGCAGACAGTCAATCCTTTTGTAAAGCTGAGAGAACTCTGTTGTGACAGCAGACATGGAGTCTGCTGTGTGCTTCTGGAAGCAAAAGATTCTAGAGCATTCTTCCTGGAAGCCTGGTCTATCTTATTACCGTGTTGGCAACACCCCAGTCAAGAATGACCTGGAAAGAACAATAATAATAATTCCATTAACTGAACAGTCAGCAGAAGGAAGAGAAATATGAATCCTCTTCCACTCTTCTAATATGAACTCCACTGCATGCTCTGCCGAAGTTAGAAGTTACACTTACTTTCAGCTTGATAAACCACTAAAGAAGTTTCCAGAAGATTGTTCCAAATATCTTTCTAGTTTTGTGGTTGGAAAATAAGTATTTGAGCTCTTACTAGCATGTGACAGTTACTGACAAAGCCTACACTAATCAGGTCCATTACCAACTTAGATAATTTCATTAATCAGAAAGGCTCATCTACCCTTCAAGTCATGCAATTGTCCCAGATTTCTTGAGGATGTAAGAGGAGAGAGTCTTCAGGATTCTGAAAGCTTTTTTTTGATGACTGTTTCTACATTAACGTCATTTTTTTAGTTTATGATTAGTGCTGGACAAATACTTTAAAAAAGCTTCAAGGCCAGGGTGAGCAAAAGCCACATATGTTTTAGTATTAAAACATAAATTTACTTTTAACAGGGAAGAATATAATTTAGCCAAAGGTTAGACAGAGCTTTTCACCTCACGAGTTTATACAAACTTCACAAGACACTGACACAGCCACTACATCTGATAACGCACCAATCCTGGGACTGCAGATGGCTGCTTGACACAGAGCAGGGAAGTCCCTGTCTTATACCTACCTCTTACATTCCTCTTGAAGGATTAGTTGCTCTGCACTACAAAATAAGCTAATCCTTCTCATCTTTATGTAGGCTAGGCAAAGACAAAACAAATGAATACATTTGTTTGAAGGTCAGACAAAAATCTGGCCTTAAGTAAGCTTACGGAATGAAGCTTCAGAGACTGCTCTAAGCTAGGTAAGAACCATTTATTTCCTTCAGCATGGGGGGGAAATGTATTGGTTTCTAAAGAAAACGTCACAAAGTCAAGCGTATGCAGTAACAAGGAAAAAAACCCATCACATTAGTAGATGATGTCAGACAAAAGTAATCCAATGACAGAATGTAAACAGTGCTATATTTTGTTGACATTTGAACTTTACACAGGAATTACTAAAATTCTTATTTTCCTTCAAAGCATTAATATCAGCTTCAAAGGAAAAGAGAAGATCAGATTCCTGTGTCACAGTATGCACCTGATACAAGTTAAAACCAACACAGAAAGTAAAGGCAGATCTGGATGTCACCTTATTTCCCCAGGTCACTGCCACATTAAATGCATTAACACTTGCAGAGTACTCCAATACTGTGCTGAAGACACAAGCTGGTAACCAGTAAACCTGCATCCAGCTCAGCAGTGTTTTCCTGGAGTCTATTATAAGAATAATCCAGATCCATTTATTGAATAATTAGAATGAAGAACAGCAAATGAATGCTCATTCAGAGTAGCCCTTCAGGGGACAACCCTCCTAGCTCCCTCAAAGCAGGGGGCTGTGAAGCATTTGTTCTCCTGTTGTTTGCATCTTGGGAGATATGCAAGATATTAGAAAGACAGTTTATCCACACACTGCTGCAACTTGCCCAGTTTCCCCACCATCCACAGAGTCAAATTACCAAACTTCACAGGATAGCTCATAATATCTAATTGTCTCTTGACTCCCTTCCTGGTCAGATCGGAATTTTAGAAGTTTCCTTAATGTGCGTCAGGCAAAGATAGCATCTTCTCTGGGAATGGAAAAGCCTGAAGCTTGTCACAAACGAGGAGTACTTGTGGGTCATAGGCAGGGAAAAGCCACAGCCCTGGAGTTCAGTATGATTCTATAGATATTTATGAGGAGCAAATACTTAAGGCTACATCTGTATTAATAAAGTAAAAGGGTGAAAGAACAGTTCACTGTCAAGTCTAAATTTAGAGAACTGTGCCAGCTAGCATTCTCCCAGGCAGTATCTGCCACTTCTTGGGGTTCACTGCAGGCTAGGGGCAGTTTCAGACAGGCAGACTACACGCAGATACCCTGTTTTGAGGGAAACAGAAGCCAAGCTGTACTAGGGCAAACTGAGCTGTGCCAGTGGACCTCAAGCAGGTAAACAGACCTTGGCTCCGTACATTTATTTACTTAGTACAGATGTTGCTCAAGCCTGTACCAAGTGGCACATTCTCTGGCTGAAGCACAACACAGTCTTCCCTTAGAGGATGTGCTGCCTGATGGGAGCACATGGGATATAGCACTGCTTTCACAACAGCTGAGCGTAGGTGCCAGCTGCACAGGTGTATTCCTGACATGCAGGACCAGAGCAGTGTGCTAGCACTAGAAGCAGCCAGAAGTTTGGTAGCTGCTGGAATTGAGAGGCCCCCATGCCTTCTGACTGACAATTAAGCAGGGCTGAGGAGGCAGTCAGCCCATGCCTTTATTAGCTACTATTTCTACTGTTTAAGGCCTTGCCTCTGTTTCCAAAGCAATGGCACCTTACCATCTTCTCTTTTACTCTGGGTTAAAACAAGATTCCTTACAAATCTCTACACTAAATCACTCAAAGACACCAAGACTAAACATTTACTTTTATGAATAGATGCTGCTTGAGCTGTATGACTTATGCCACATTATATAAGTTCACATCTCCAGTTTTCCCACAGCTAATAACAGTTTTAGAATACTTTCCACAGTATCTCATAAATAACCTTCCAGGGTAGAAATACGCGATGTGTGCTGTGACTGCTGACCAGTAGAGGGAGACGGGATACTGCAGTCAAATAAAAATCCAACGGCAGAATCTTTCAAAGGTTGCCATTGGAACACACAACCGCTCCATTTTTATTTCCTCTTCCATTGATTGCTACTAGCTTATACTAACGGAGGCAAAAAGCGAGCCTGTATATATTCCGTTTTAGCTCTAGCATTAAGAACCTGAATTCAAATCTTTGGAGAATCTTTTCACGGCACCAGGCTTTTTTTTTTTTTTTTAATTAGGAGAAACAGTGATGTGGGTAGGGGTGAAACAGATCCAAGAAAGTCAAGTATCTGCATAATCCTCTCTGTTTGAAAGAATTCACAGACACTGCATGTTCCACAAAGCTGCGTACCACGTTCTCAAAATAAAAGCTGATACAAAGTCCTGAAGTACTGGAAAATAAGTAATGTATATTTTAAAAATTAAAACACAAAAAACATTTTGGAAGTGTTTGTTTGACTACCCTTACTAGGTTATGTTCTCCACCATTTACTTATTCAGCTGTTTAAAGAAAAGCTGTTCTATTTTTATATTCCAGATACATGTATGTGCACCAGCCACACTGATCAAACTGAAGAAACAAAATGTTTCGAAGATACTGAAGGTGTAATATTAATACAAGGTGCTAGGAAAAGAACTACAAAGGGAAATACTGAAGAGAAGTATTTAGAAGACCTCCTAGCAGTACAGCCCAGGATGAGCGTTCGGATCAACCTGCTTTATGTTTTCTTGAATAAGCCCATAGTTTCCTAGTTTTGCAGAACTTGAAAAGTTGGAAGAGAGTGCCAGCGCTGGAAGAGGGCTACTGCTTTATAATAATATTACATTTATTATAAATTAAGTGCTATGCAAATTGGGATTAAAGGAATGGTGCAGAGTCCAAAAAATGCAGTTTGGAGAAAAAACCCCAAACTACCTCAGTAATCCAGGTTCAAAACACGGTCCACATTTGTCATATACTAGAGTCTGAATGAGTAACTACAGACTCCTCTTCTACCATCACTGCTTTCAAATAGCTGGAGAAGCAGACTGAGAAATTACCCCATGATCATAAATCAAAGCATGCCTTGTTCTCCAGCTGCAACCCATGACCATCATTAGGGATCCCAAATAAACCAGGGATTTTGGTGGAGTGTTGTTGAAAGTTTTTTCCATTACCATGAAGCTACCCGTTTTCCTCTACAGTAAAAATTCACAAGGTTCATTCTCTCACACTCTGATTCTGCAAGTACTACCTCACACTGGCTTACCAACTGGAGACGAAACTCCAACTTCTTTACGTTAATAGCATTATCTCAACACAGCTCCAGCAATGAAAACTGGTTATCCAACATGATTTTATTTAATTCACAGAGATCTGGGGAATCCAAAAGGAACGAGTGACCTGCCTCCATGGCCCCAGGATTAACTGGTTCGTGGGAGAAAATTCATCTTTCCAACTGTGACTGACTGAGCTCAAGCCTTTACCCGGGTGATCACTGACAGCTGAGAACTCAACAGGTTGTGGGTCATGCCAACAAGCTGCAGGTACCAACTCCCACCAGATTATCTCATAGTGTAAGAATAAATATCCCCTGGAACCAAAAGGAAGCTAATAGTCTTTGAGAAGAGCTGAAAGAATGACAGTAAACACCATCACAAATTTGACCTTTCAGGTCAGAGGTCTGAATTCCTTAGTCCAGATTTGACAGTCATGCTCTTTTGGCCAGAAGGAAAAACCGCAGAACTTTTCCCCTCCAAGGTGGTGAAAAAGTCAACACTATCAACCTTCCAAAAAAGCAAGCTTCTGAGACACAGAGAAAGAAATCTCTGAAAAGGAATGTTGCAAAAAGTATTTGTTAGTATTGTATCTAAATATAATGGATACTCTTCATTAGAGCTTACAGTGCTTGCACAATCAGAGTCCATGTGACTGGTGAAATGCAAGAGCAGATGCAATTGGAAGACTAAATCAGTCAAGAAGTGGTATATATAAAGAAAATCAGTAATGTGAACATCTTAGAACTGATGTGTCTGTACTCAAAAGCTCTTCCACTAAGACTACACACTACCTTTTTCCATCTCTAATCACAGATCAGGTGTCTTTTCACTACAAAATCCGGTGTCCAATAAAGCACACGGAAGAACTCTAGGGAAATAAAAGTGATTGTTCCATTGATACAAAGGTGCTTAAAGATAAAAAGTTTCCAGAAGAAGTCTGGTTTTCTGGGTAAAGGAGCAAATAATCTGACATGAGACACTGATGACCAGCTGTTACATTCAGCATTACCTTCTTGGCTACCAAATCAGCAGCAGGAGGTCCTTTGGCGCACGGGCAGAAACTTAACCACAGCCCTGCTTAAGTTTTAACACAATACTAGTACTGGCTAGGATACTTACCTTGAAGGACCCAGCCAAAGTATTTGGCAACACATTGAAGCCTCAGTGCACTCAGTCTAAACAGGGTCAAGAGATGAAGGAAACTCCCTCACTAGTGAGATGCCTGGATAATCGAAAAAGTCCACTGTTGAAGTTGCTTTTTTTGTAGTGAGCAATAACTGAAGCTCCAGTGCTTTTAGCCATGCTGCAGAACTTAAGGATGCTGTTGGTCATTGTATAAACAGACTAATAGGTGTGCAGTGCTCTTGATCCACCCCATTCCTTTGCCTTGCTGCGCAATGCAGGCTTTCCAACTTTTAGCTCACAGCACCCAATCTACCACTATATACCACTATCTGATACGCAAGATGGTTCTGTGAATATTTTGGCACTAGGTAGCTATTTATTACATGGCTGTCTCTGACTGTGGAAAGCTGAAGTATAATTGAGTACATTCCAGACCAAAATTACTTCATGGGCTTAGTTAAGCCAGAATTGGGGCATTTTAAAAAGAAAAACAAAACACCGAAAAAACAAAAACCAAAGCAAGCCAAAAAACACCAACTGCAAAATCCAGGAAACAAAAAGAAAGCCACAGCTTTCTACCACACTGCAGAACAGATTAGTCTCTCTCTATAGCAGGCAGCTAATGCCTTCTTTTGGCAAACAAACTCTTCAGACAGAGCCAAGAGTCTAGCAGATGATTTACTGATTAAAAGCAAAATGAGAAACTGAAAACAAAATTTTTCTGGAGAATATAATAATTTGCATAATTAAGCCATCCATTTTAGTCCTAAATTGTCTTACTAGTATACTGGGAACAGTCTCAAAACACCTGGATACTCTTTAGCTGTTGCACAGGGACCTTTACACAAAATGTCTTTAAGTAAATTTTGATAGCCATGAAGAAGCCAACGTAAGTTTGGGCTCATCTGAAAGCTTTTTAGATAGTGATTCCAACTGAAAATCAAATTATATCCTCTCTTTCTCTTTTGCTAGTAAGTCTTCCCCCAGCTCCTCCTCTAATATAACACAAAAGATACAGTTTAAGCAATATGGTTTTGTACAGTCAAAGTGCAGCATTACA
Source organism: Falco peregrinus (assembly GCF_023634155.1). Taxonomy (NCBI): domain Eukaryota; kingdom Metazoa; phylum Chordata; class Aves; order Falconiformes; family Falconidae; genus Falco; species Falco peregrinus. The sequence goes on along the minus strand of NC_073725.1, from coordinate 57,419,220 downwards.
GGAGAATCTCTCTCCAAGAGATCAAGTTTAACACTCAGGAAATACTCATTTAAAAAATAATTAACTGCAAGCAAAGGCAGACTGAAAGCAGAATACTCACTTGTAGCGTAGTGTCGAAAACAACAAGCTTAGAACTTGTTGGAACAATATCGTAACACTTGTGTGACCTCATGAATCGCACATAAATGTCACTTTCCGATTCTTCAAGTGCTGTAAGTAAAAACATTATGTTGTTTTATTTAAGTAACCTTAAAAAAAAAAGTAAAACACATGCCACATCAACTAAACACCACTGCAGATGGATAACCCTAAAGCAAAACTCAAATACACACTTTCAGATCTGGACAGACAGTCATAGTTTTGCGCTCTGCATTTCAGACTCATCTTTCCTTTCAAATTGAATCGAATAAAGACAAAATGCATTGTTCTTCCTTGATGAGAAAAAGACTTCTGCACTGAAGCTTTATAGCTAAAAAAAAATACCTTGGTTTTCTAACAGCAAACTATTGGACTATGCATCTGAACTCTAGTTATGTACAGAAGAAAAAGGTTTAAAACTCAAGCAGTGTCAGGCTTAACTCAAGCTCCTTAAATTAGTATTTCTCTAATTTCATCTCTCTCCAGTCCACTTTTCACATAGTAATTTTGTATTTTCTAAAGAGACAGCAGGCAAATTATGTAATCAGTTCCATTCTCTTCAGGCTACTTCACATACAGCATCATGAAATCAACACTTTATAAATAAACTTTTTTTTTTTTTTAATATAAACCCACTTGGCTGGAATGGTTTTAGTGTGGCATGTCTGCA